>NC_060952.1:100471502-101104605 GCF_022045245.1 Lucilia cuprina | reverse complement strand
CTACAATATTGAACCTAGGAACATGTAATTAAGTTTGTATGGCCCGGATTAATTGAGGACCCATAGATGGGGACTTTTTGGTACTTTTTCGTTCTTCAAAAGGTACAACAGGCTTTAAACACATCATGGTGAAGGGTATATAAGATTCGGCACAGCCGAATATAGAACTCTTACTTGTTTTATATTAATATTTAAACATGTGTTTTGAACATGTGGAAAACCAATAAACCCGCTTTACTTTTTTAGATGTACATATATACATATTTTATATTTTCTACTAATACTGCACACTTTTCAAAAATATTACACTTAACTTATCATAACATTTTCAAATTATTTAAATAAAAGTAAATTAAAAAAAAATAAGTTTATCAATATTTTCGAAAGAAAGTAAAGTAAACCTATTTATTAAGCATTTTATATGTGAACCTAGATCGAGGTTTGTGATATGAAAAAAATGAACATTAAAGTCCTTTTATATGGTCATAAAAAAGCTTTTTTTCAAATTATTGCAACCTAAAATAATTGAATTTAAATCGATAGACAAAAAACAAAAGTCATGTTTTAAAAACAACACCTTAATCGCATCTTTTAATTATAATATAATTACATATTTTTCAATTTATAAGTCAAAACTTTCCTTACAAATGAAAATCCAATTAAAAATGAGGACACTACATATAATATTTCTAAAACAAATCAAATTTCATTTACATTCAAATATAGGATTTTTATTTCAACCGATTTTTAAGCACTTCGGCTTAAGTACTAGTTGTTGAGAAAATACTGTATCTTTTTCCACACTATTTTTTGCTCGGAAGGAAATAATTGAAAATAGACTGATTTAATTTTATATGAATTCAAAACTAATAATTGCCAATCATTCTTACAGTAGGGTGTAACATTTTATGTTACAACGACTACTATATAGGGATCAATGTACTTCATTAATACTAAAAAATACTAAACTCATATTTTTTGCAATTAATTTTTATCAATAACTTTTTATCAGAAGCTTTAATTTATATCTCAAATTACTGATTTCAGTTGAATATTTTAAAAAGTAATAGCCTCTAAATGTTGCCCTAATGTTCATTATAGATATATGCATGTGTATGTATATAAATACTTTTTATAACAATACTTGAGACAAATTGGCTGTATCTTATTCTTTTTGTTCCCTTCATTCATGGTAAATTGATTGAGGAGAAGAATACAAACTCTTGTGTTGCAAGTAGAGTTGGTTTTATTACTATTTCCATTAAGTGCAATGAATTTTAACACTTGCTGCAGAAAGTTGAGAGCATCAAGTGTACGCAAATCAATTTGTTCAACGAAACATCCATCAACAAATACTAACAATATTTAAGACGAGCAACAAGCAATAGATGACGAAGAGATACATTTCTACTTCTAAAGGTATTACACCTTGCAAATATGTTTCCACATCAACAAATTGGTTTAATGCTACAAACAACTTCATATACATACTCCTCAATAGACTCTTCATATGGTAATTATTTGTGGTTAAGAAGAATCATTTCAAAAGGGTAAGAAGTGGTTAAGTAATATATTTGAAGAGCAATAATAAGACTAATAAAAGAGTTAAATGATCATATGAAGGAGTATCTGTAATAAATAGTGAACTGGAAAAGAAAAATATTTGCTGAAA
This sequence comes from Lucilia cuprina, assembly GCF_022045245.1. Lineage (NCBI taxonomy): Eukaryota > Metazoa > Arthropoda > Insecta > Diptera > Calliphoridae > Lucilia > Lucilia cuprina. Next base: position 101,102,933 of record NC_060952.1, on the reverse strand, counting down.
AAAATTTAAAAATGCCTTAAGGTTTTTCTTTGATGTTAAGTAAAATCAGTTATTTATAGGTTCTATTTAATATCAAATTATAATTATATCTAATGTCCAATAATTTAGGATTATTTAAAAAAAAACAAATACTACAAATTTAAAAAACGTACTAAGAAATTAAATTTACAAAAATAAATGAGCGCATCATTTGATTATATTTTTTTAAATTAATTTAATACATACGTACATATACATATATGTATGTGGGCATTTTAAAATTGCGGCTGACCACGTGTTTATAAAATTTTTTCCTTTTACCGAATTTTATATACCCACCACCAAAGAATAATTTCTTATAAATAATCTTTGATACTTAAAATCGATGCTTTTGTTATTATCAAAACAATTTTCTCATTTATTACATATATGCATATATCAATATTAATATGAACATTAAGGTAATATTTGGTAGAACGCCTTTTATAAGGCTGCTCCGAATTTAGTTCAGATTAGTTATAACATTTTTCGCTCATATAGGTGTTGTTTATATTAAATTTCATCGCTATACCCCCATTTTTAAGTCTGTAATAGATCCGTTATAGACCGATCCTAATAATTTTGAAAAAGATAACGATAATTTTCTGAAAGTGGGGTAGAGTCAATTATAGACCAATCCTTATAAATTTTTAAAAAGAACTTGAGCGTTAAGGTCATTTTCTAAAGGGATCTTATATTGGGGGTTAGGGTCAGTTATGGACCGATCCTTATAAAATTGTACAAAGATTTCTATAAAATATGTTCGTGTCGAATTTCTTCGCTAGAGATTCTTCTTTTAGACATTTATGAGCGTTAAAGTAATTTTCTGAAGGTGACCTTATATGGGGGATAGGGTCAATTAAGGATCTATCCTTATAAAATTTTACAAAGCGATAAAGATTTCTATAAAATATATGGCTATAGATGCTTCTTTTAAACTGTTATGAGCTTTAAAGTATATACCATTTTCAATGATATTTACATCATTATGCCATATTTTGTAATGAACGGTAGTTTCCAAGAATTTAAATAAAGTTTTAACTAGATTGAATTAAACTTTAATATTTGGTAGGAACATTATTATCTTATTTATTTTCCATTCAAATATGGCCACCCTAATGTAAAAGTATATATTTATACAAGAGTCATACAGAGTCCTTTTGAGCAAGATTAAATATTAAATAAAATATATTAACATAATAGGATTTTGCAACAAGGAAAGATTTTCCATAAGATTTAATAATAAAAAACTCTCCACAGGACATATACATAAATACATATAAGAATATGATGATAAATCTATGTTGGACAAAAGGGTTTCAAAATGGATAAAAATCATAGAAAATATAAGCAGATCTTCGTATGCAAAACTTATTACTTTGAAGATTAGAAACATGAAAGAGATTTTGTAAAATTTTTAAGACTTTTTTTATTAAATCGATAATAAAATAAGTTGTCGTTAATGTATTTTAGCGCAATAAAGGATGTTTTATTTATTAGAGTATATTTTGCAACAGAGATTTGATATATGTCAGTTATTATTATTATTATTATTATTATTATTATTATTATTATTATGTTTGTTAAATATTTCGATCCTAAATGCTGAAAAAAGATGATCTAAAATAACACGAAAATATTTAAATTTTTCCAATGACATCACCGTGTTAAAATAATGACTTAAAATGCTGTTGTGTAAGTAAATTTTAGCATTTTAACTTCTTAATTAAAGTTTTTACTGGGAACTTTTCAAGTTAACCATAATAATAAGTAACCCTCCTATTCATAAACAATATTTTATTTTATAAAAGGTTTATTAAACAAACAGATATACATACATACATACATACATACATACATACATACATACATACATACATACATACATACATACATACATACATACATACATACATACATACATAATTAAATAAAAACATAAACAATGCAACACTATAGAATATAAAAACACCGAAAAATTAAAATTTACTTAACAAACATCAATTAAAAATTTTATTAAATGCTAACATTGAGAATTGCTAAAAAGCTTTTTATATTTCAATATTTGCTGGGCTTTTATGTAGATATATTTTTGCGTATATTTGTATAAATAAAACGTTTAAAATCCATAAAAGAATTCAAAACAGACATACACTCACATGTAATCGTGTATATTTCCTACAGTACGAAATTTTCCAATTCGCACTTTTATAGATAGTGAGTGTCGTTCTCAAACTAGTTTATTGTATTCCAAGGTACTTATATATGTATCCATTCCAATTTTTTCAGACTTGTCTAATGTCAGAAATTTTCTGAAATAATTCTTATAGTTTATCAGAATTTTTAACGAATAATATAAATTTCCTTTCGACATTTTCGGAATAATCGGCAAAATTTTTGTTAGACTTTTCTGCACATTTTCTGAAGTATTAAACGATTAACATCAGACTTGCCTGCACATTGTCGAAAGGGAATTTTAGTGTTACGACAATTATGAGACTAATCTGCACATTGACTAAGGACAAATTGTATTTTTTATTATTTAGACATAAAGTAGAATATTCTGAAGTAAAATATAAAATGGCTTACCAATTATATCCGATAAATCTGCACACAATCTGAAGAGAATTGTCAAGCGAATAATATAAATTTCCATTTAGTTATTTAACAGAATAGTCTGCACATTTTCTGATATTTTTTGCTCAGTCATTTTATTCCCTTTTGCAGTACTTTTGTAAGAAAACATTGCGACACTTTAAACATTATATGAAGAAAATTTAGTTTTTTTTTTATAAAAATCATGCACAAACCTGTTGATCAGAATAGTCAGGTCATTTTTTTATACTTGATGAAACTTTTGTACGAACTGTCGAAAGATTGTCAGACATGGTATCAGACATTTGTCTGACTTCACGAAAATTGTTTAGTGGGTATGTTCATACATATACATACATTCATACTTACATACATATATAAGACATTTTTTCTCATTGATATAGGTTTGAATTTATTCTTGTTGTCTAAAGCAAAAGGATGCTTGTAAATGTGGTTGTATTCGTAATTACCAAGTTAATGACGGTCAGTGGAACAGATGGTGAGGAAAATATATTTCAAAGAAAAAACAACCACATTTAAAAGAAAATGGTTTACAAAATAAAAAATAGCAGCAACAACTAAAATAACAAGCAACAAATGATAAAAGCAATTAAAAGAACGTGTGTTCTTCTCATTCTTAATTTATGTAGAAACTAACGTAATGCATACAAATGTATGTACATAAGTAAGTATATATACTTACATGTATACATATCTAATATGTATGTATTTAATTATGGTTTTGTTAGTAGCATCTAACCCTTGAAAACTGCAGACTTTTGCAATATTTCGACAAAAAATCGAACATTATAAATCATCGCTCCATAACTGACCAATCTTACACACATTACCTGCAAGATCAGCTACGAAATTTGACATTAAAGAGTTTTGTAGAAACTAAAATTTTACTACCGAGGATTGGTCCATAATTGACTCTAAAAACCAACAAAACAATTTATTTTAAGAACAAAAGTGATAAAAATAAAATCATTATAAATTAATATTATTAATGTTTATTTAAAAAGTTTTATGTACTTAAATGAAACAACAACGTAAAAAATACAATTTAATTTATTAAAATTGGTATAAACATACTTGAGTATGTACATACATATGTATGTATTTATGCAACAAAAAAAAACAAATGTTTATTTAAATCCGAAAAACAACAATAAAACATTTTAACTTTAATTTGTATGAGGATGTGAATATAAAAACCAAACAACCAATACATAACAACTAAAAAAGAGGCAAAAATACATGTATATGTACACACATACACGTACTTCTATAAATTAGGGTCGTTCAAAAAAGTTATAATTGTCCCCAATTGAAATGTTAATTTGGTAAAGCAGTGTTCTAAATGTTTCTTCAATATTTATATTTACCTGGATATATCCAGTGTACCATAAAAACAATTGTTCAATACACAATCAATGTTGTATCGTTGTATGCATTGTATATCAGCAGCTGCTACAATAGTCATAACAATGTTGTTGGTATTTTCTATGCGAAAGCTCTATACAACTCATACGACAATTTTTCATGTGTTTTTCGAATGTTGTAAGAAATTTTAGTGTTGCCAATTGTTTATTTCAACATATACACAAAAATTCAAATGATTTTAGCATAAAAAACAAAAGCATCTATATCCATGATCGACATGAACATATTTTATAGGAATCAAATAATGCTTTTTGAATATAGAAACTAAACATACATAGTGCTTAATAAATAATATTCTACATGGGAGATATTTTGGTACTTTTTTATTTGTATTTTGATTAACGAATAGCCCAGGGGTTGTTTTAGTATTATATAATTCTTATAGTACGACTCATTATGAAACCCCCCTATTAAATTTAACAAAAATATTTTTCTTTAAACAAGAAGCATTTGTGAGTTTTAACTGAACGTGTGCCTGTGTATATAGTTATGCCTTCGTGGATTATTTTTGTTGTTGTTGCTATCCTTGTGTAATTTTATTTGTTAAATAAACAATCAATTTGAAATTATTTTTATGCAAATCAAATTTAATTAAGTGCATACATACAAATATTTGAAATTATATGCGTAAATACATCTTAGTGTGGTTCAAAATTACTATTTCTGAGCTAAACATTGTTGGTTTTTTCATATTACATAAAAATATAGCAATGGATTTCAAATAATCAACAGCTTACTGTAAGTAAAAGATAAAGCAAGTCCAAATTCTTATATTACTTTCGATTGAAATTTAAGAAAAACTATATTTTTTTAAATAACCGGAAACAAACAATTTTAAATTTTATAATAGGACAATGCTACTACCAACACATACTTAGTAAAGTGTGTTTATATTTACATATGTATGTGTGTATGTGGGGCAATGAATGCACACATATAACATACATATACATATATGTACATATGTTCTCTGAGTCCTTAACATTTAAAACACAACAAATAAAAGGCATCATACCCAACAGTACGAAAAGTGCCAATTCATACATACATATATGTATCTATGTATGTATGTAATATAAATAAAGTATGCTTCGAATAATGTAATGGAAATTATTTAAGTAATTAAAAAAATTCATGGAAAAGAAAAATCAAAAAAGTTTATAGCAAAAACAATTTAATAAAACATACATATGTACTCAATATTAATTGAAAGTGGGTTAAAAGTAAAATACTTAATAACAACAGCAGCAACAACAACAATCACACAATCTGCAATAAACATATAAGTATGTATATATGAACATTGTAGTAAAATTTATTACAATTTCCGTTTTTATGAAGATTTACATACATACATTTTTTTATTCTGTTTAATTAATGCCTCAATGTAGGCAGCACACCTCACGCGTTCATCGTTACTTTTGCACCTGAAATTTTTAATATACACATGTGTAGCTATAAATAAATTTATAGCATAACTTTAGTTGCTTGTAGCGAAGTTACAAATCAAAACTGATATTCCTATGCTTCACTTGATAAACCGATTTACTTCTTTTATTGTTTATGCATTGCACAATTAGGGTTAAATATATTGAATTTAATTATACACTTCATAAAAAAATATTGATGTTATATTGATTTGTCATTCTATTTGTAACAGATTGAAATATTTGCAACAAATTTTTATGCAGTCGTGGTTAACATTTAAAAATTAATTAAATAAAATAAATTAGTTTCGGATAATATATGCAAAATTATTATCGATATTAGTCAACTAATTAAAATTTGTATACAATATTTTCTCCTATTTTATTTGTTAATATAAATTGCGAAAAGATCAAGGAAATTCCGTAATACCAACAGCTAAAACTAAAATCGCAAAAATGAGACCCCTATTGAGGCGTTTGGAATTGCCACATTTATTCCATTTCCATTCCTTATTGTTTTTGTATATCCAGCGTCAAAAAAATAAGGATATATTGTTTCTGTTTGTAACACATCGAAATATTCATCCAAGACCCATAAAAGTATATATATTCTTAATAGGGAAATTCTAAGAGGATGCAGTTTGTATGGTATTGAAAATAAGCAATATCGGTCTACGATTTCGCTTAGCCAACATATAAGGTTTCCTTTGGAAAATAACTTTAACGATCATAACTGCCTAAAAGAAGCATCTATAGCGATGAAATTCGACACGAACATGAAAGCATATTTAGCGATGAAATTCTACATAAACACATTTAATAGGACCGGTCCATAATTGACTTTATCTCCCATATAAGGTCCCCTTTAGAAAATTACTTTAACGCTCATAACATATTTTATAGGAATCTTAATCGCTTTTTAAAATTTTTGATTGACCGGTCCATAATTAACCCTATTCCCCTCTTCAAAGTAACTGTCTTAAAGAAGCATTTATAACCATAAAATTCAACACGACATATTTTATAGGAATCTTAATCGCTTTGTCAAATTGTTATAGGGATCGGTCCATAATTGACCCTATCTCCCATATAAGGTTCTCTTCTGAAATGACTTTAACGCTCATAACTATCTAAAAGAATCATCTACAGCGATAAAGCATCTGTAGCGATGATATTCGACACGAACATATTTTATAGCAATCTTAACACTTTATAAAATTTTATAGGGATTGGTCCATAATTGATACAAGGGGCATGTGTAAAAAAATAACATTTTAACTCAAAAACTTTGCTGTTGGTGTTAAAATATGTTTTATATATTGTACATATGTATGTCCCGCTCGCATCCCACTAAGTAATCACAAAGCTCTTAAAGGCAGTGGTCAATTTTTTTTACTCAAAAGAAAGCTTAGACCATTTATTAATAAATAATACATGCGAGTGGATTTTTATAGAGTTTTAATTCATAAATTAATAAATAGATACGAAAGTGAGCATAAGAAATATTACTCTCTCACATGTACAAGTTCTGTGTGAATTTAATACACTTGTATGAGTATTTTATTTTTGTTTACATAAAATAACAAAAATATAAAATTACAAAATGTATCCGAATACATCATACCCTACCACATTGCGATTAAGTTGCAATAGTTTTTAATCTAGAAGTTATAGTAACATTTTCATATATATAAAATTTTGAGTCGAATTTTATAAAGAGCCTATTGTGTTTTTGCCACAAAATTATTAGAAAAAAAAACGAAATTTTCAATCGTTTCTATTTTTTTTATATTATTTTCAAATGTTAATATTGCTCCAACCCAGCAGACACAACGAGTTTAAATGAAATTTTGAATAATTGTATATGAAAATCTTTCTTGCTTTAGTTAACAGAATTTTAATAAAAATGACTAATTAAAACCATTATTTCACAAAATATCGAAATGTAATATCAAACAAACATATTAAAACTTTTTCAACCATAAAGTTTGTGTTTGTTGATTTATATATTTTTTAACTATACATTCTCACGGCTTAGATAACAGACTTAGGTTTTGTCATACTCAGATTCGCTTCTATGCATAAATTATTCTATGTTTTAATTATTATTGTTTGTTAATTTAATAAAATTTTTTATGGTTGCAGCTTTAAATCTCACAATAAAAATATTTATAAATGTTGATCAGAAATTGAAACTTTGGTTAAATTATTTATTTGTTTTTTTTTTCTAAACAATTAAAATATAACTATGCAAAAAAAAACAAGTTTTTGACTTATAAGTATCTTAATGATTTTATTTGTTTGATTTGGATTTATACCCTTCACAAAACTGACAGTTATATAACGTATTTAAATGTTTGTTTGTCTTTCAGTTTATAATTTATATATTAAATCTTCCTACATCCAACAAATTTTGGAGATTTCAGCTATTTTGTATATTTTTACTGTTAAAAGAAATATTTTATTTTCATTAAAACGATTTTTAAAAAATCATTTCACCAAATAATTGAATACAAAAATGAAGAGTTTATATGATTCGGTGTAGCCGAATATACCTACATAGCACTATGTGTTTTTGTTTTATTTATTTGATTGAATGTTAAACAAATCTGTTTTAATTTTCAAGTGATTGTTATTACTACTTGTCTGTTTCATTTTTTTCATCAATATATTATGAGAGTAGGATTCATTCATTCATATTTAAATGAATCTTTAAAACACTTCCGATATTTGAGTGTTTGATGAAATAAGAACTTTTTAAAATGATTACATTTTTAAACCCACATGTCAACTGAATAAATTTAAAAACAACTGGCGTCATAAATACCTATTATTTTTTTATTAGTATTATTATTATTTTTTTATTAGTATTATTATTATTATTTAATTTTAGTTTAAAATGCGTATTAAATTAGCATATGAAAAGTTTTCATACAAAAATATTTATTTTTTGAACATTGTTTTTTTTTTCTTCATTTAAATAAGAAAAAAAATATATAATTAAACAAGTAATAATAATTAAAATAATAATATATATATAATACCTTGAAATATATATATTTTGAAATAAATTAACAATAATACCAAATACATATACAATAATATATACATGCATACACATTTTGTATAAATTGTATGAATCGAACATGATATTTTTTTCCAAAACCATTTTCATTTGAATATTAAATGTTCATAAAATATATGAATATGTACATGAACGATTTTTTTTCTCAATTTCTTTGATTTTTATAAAAAAAATTAATAAATATCCGTTACAAATTAGTATGTTCCATTTTTTAGAAATATATTCAAAAATTAGTGAATTTTAATGACAAATAAAAAAAAAACTATTGGAAAACAAAATATAAAATAAGAAACATCAGGAAATATAGCAAAACATCCATTCTTTAGAAAATTTTGCAAATTACGTTCATATTTCATTGTTATCAAACTGAAAATCATAAACAAATAAAAAATTTTCCGAAGAAAATTTCAAAAAAATTTTAACAAAAAAAAAATATTTTAAAAATATAAAAATGAAAAAAATCATATATTTTTTTGGTTTGTTTAGAGTATGGTTTTGTCAAAATTAAATTTATAGAATTGAAAAATTATAAATATTAGAAAGAAAATTTGTTATGTATTTCACAATATTACATATAAAACTGTCGTTGTATTTAAATTGTATTCGCAGCAGGACAACGTCTTATTGGTGCTTCATCTGAATTTCTTCATTTGGAACCCCTTTATCAGCATTTTCATTCATAATTTTTAATTTGAAATTTTTTCGTTTGAAAACACAAATTTAATTTTTATGTTAGAATAATAATAAATTAATTATTTTTGACAAAACCCAAGCACTTTTACAATAAACAAATAAAAATCAGCTACCTTCACGATTTTACCTTACTTAATGCATCCTGATTATTAAGTTTAGTCAATGAAATCAGTTCATGTTATTTATACTGAAAATTTTTTTTCTGTGTATGTAAATTATAACAAATTATTAATATTTTATAAATATTTATATTTATCAGAAAATTTCTAACTGGGACTTATTTACACTTCGTTTTACCTACAACAAAATCATTATTAATAAATTTTATATTAGAAAAAATTAAGTCACATTAATATACAATTATAATAAAACGTGTCAAATTAGCAAAATATATAATTAACTAACATAATTTTTCGTTTTGATTTTAATTATGTCTTTTTAGCAAAGATTTGATTAAATTCGTTGACTAAATTATTAGTCAATTCTTTTGCCGGCTGCTAAGTTGGCAACAACAAACGTTAAGTTTGCTCTTTGCATTTTACCCTATCGCTCCTTCATCCAATTCTAACATATTATTTCTCAATTAATAAAAAAGACCACCGCCATTCTACATGACATTTTTAAAATAAATCATTCATTAGACAAAATTAATAGAGTAGAGATTGTCTGGCCACGCGTTAGTTTGTTTCTATTTTTGAATAGCAAAATAGATTTTCGAAATGTTTTCAAGAAATTCTTGAAAATTTGCATTTATTCAAATTTATAAACACATACGAAATACTACAATTCTACACACATACATACACTTACTTATTGGCAAACGTTTTTGGTAAATTTTTATTCATCTATCCATTTCATATTATTTTTATATTTTCGTTAAAAATTCATAAAGTAAAATAGTGTTGCTAAATTAATATCGGAATAAGCAGATCAAAAAAAGCCCTATACATTACATCATAATTTTATTTTACAACCATATTTATTTCTTAAACAATAAAACATGAAGAAACAGTAGTAGTGCTAGCATAAATAGCAAAATGATTCTTCGCTTGGCAAACGTAGGGTGAATGTGGCACAGCAAATTTGAAACTATTATTCTTCTACCAACATAAAATTTAAATGTGTTGTTTTCTTGTCAATATAGATTTGTCAATTCAATTTTCATTTTAATTTGAATATGAATTAAACTCCACTGTTAGAAACCTTTCACTTTGAGCATAAATTTATTTAATTTTTATATTTTTAGTTGTGATTAACATATTCGTTAACCTTGAATAACTTAAATTTTTAACAAAATAAAAAATTTTGTTCATATCTAAATTTATCTATTATAAATAAAATTATTTTCTTACTCTAATAATAACACACACGCACACACACAAGTACCTTGCAAAAGATACAAACTAATTTAAAATCATTACATAGTTCAATAAACTTTTCATAAAATGAAATTAATCAGTTTTGGCTAAAAAGTGTGATGTTTGTCTATAAAACACTCTCTTTGGAGCATTAAAATTTAAATCGAAGTCTTAAAATTCAAATTTTTAATTTTGTAGTGTGTATTTTGGTTTAAATCGATCTCAGATGATGCGTCATTATTTATACAGCCTTCCAAAAAGCAAAACCAATAAAATCACTTCACTATACATACTCCATAATTAATCATTCTGGACGATTTAGGTGTTTTGACCTATGAAGAAGTATGGATTTACTCATAATAACAAAAACACAAATACACAAAATATAAATATATAACTTAAATGCCTACAACTGTTGTATAAATGAAAGCTTGGTATGTTATTCATACCAATTTTATCGTTATTTTTATTTAATTTTAGAAAATCTATATCGATTTATTTTTTATTACATTTATAAATTAACTAATTGAAAACAATTTAAAAGTTTTAATGATTTAACAAATTAACAACCAATCGAAATTATGTAAATTTTACCAGTTTTAAACCGTTAAACTAGACTTAGAATCTTCTTCTCGTGTCTTTTCGTTTTCTTTTTCTCTTTGACTTGATGCCAAAAACCAATTTCATATATTCTCCTTAAGCGTCTTCATATTCTTCATCATAATCATTAATATTAAAAATGAATATCGTTTTTATACAAGTCTTCCGGTCTAATAACAAGACAATAAGTTTGAATAATACATTTCATACACACTTATACAGACACAATTACATACTAAAGACAAACATAGATACGCATTCACACAAATCCGAGTTCACTTGGACTTGATATTATTTGAAATTATCGTATTAATATATTTCTTATTTTGCTTTTGGTTTAAACGAAGAAGTAAACAAATCACACATACTTACATATTATTTATACGTCATAATTAGTTACTAAATCGAAAATTTCATTAGTAAGATATATTTGTACTGGTTTCTTCTTCTAGCCATTTTTGAATCACTTGATTAATTATTCTTCTTGCATGAATATATTCGATTATTTTTTTAATCACAGACAGTGTGGCTGCTCTGATGTCCGAACAGCAAAGAAATATGTGATAATAAAGAGCATTAAACTGTTGCATACAAATGCACATACAAACATTAATAAATAACATATTATAGATTTTATTCAAGCTGCATCTGTGTTTCGAATATGGGTTCAATTGAAACTGAAACAAAATTCTTTCAATAGAAAACAAAAATGAAAGTGTTTGTCATCTTTGCACTGACAAAAGTGATAAAACTAGCCAAACCTGCATTTGACATGTTATGAATGTATTTATAGGTCTGTATGCGTTTTTGCAAATAACAATTGAAGGCTTCTAATCGAATCGAAATAAGAATCTGGTATAAATACTGCAGTTTTAGCATTAACGCAACTATAGATTTTTTAACTTTGTACTGTTCTGAGTCTTTTAATCAGAACTTTTGAAGCAATGGTAAATAGCCAAATAAATTTAAAAAAATACACCTTTTGCATTTACTTTTTTATGTAATTTTTTTATTCCAGAAACTTTTCCTCATTTCTTTCACTTTATTGGCCACCACTTGGGCCCAATCACTTTCTAGTGAATATTTGCCTCCTACCGAGGAATACTCGGGTGCCTTTAGCAATGCAGTGGAAACAAATTTTTTGGAAAATGAACCCACTCATTCATTAGCAGATGATGGTTATCGTTACAAAACCGTCAAACGTTTCCGTTTGCGTCATCGCCGCGATGTAAGTGAATTGTCCAACAGTTACTTGCCTCCCCATGCTGCCTCTGCTCCAGCTCCTTCTTTCTCATCTGCTGTTGAAAGCGCTCCTGCTCCCGTGTTCTCCACCCCAGTTTCCACTGAAACCTATGAAGTTGAAGCTTCCGAACCCGCCCCTGCCCACTCTTTCGGTGATGATGGTTATCGTTACAAAACTGTAAAACGTTATCGTCTTCGCCGTCGTCGTGATGTAAGCGAATTGTCCAACAGTTATTTGCCTCCACATGCTGCCTCTGCTCCAGCTCCTTCTTTCTCATCTGCTGTTGAAACAGCTCCTGCTCCCGTGTACTCCGCCCCAGTTGCCACTGAATCCTATGAAGTTGAAGCTTCGGAACCCGCCCCTGCCCACTCTTTCGGTGATGATGGTTATCGTTACAAAACTGTAAAACGTTATCGTCTTCGCCGTCGTCGTGATGTAAGCGAATTGTCCAACAGTTACTTGCCTCCCCATGCTGCCTCTGCTCCTGCTCCTGTATTCTCATCTGCTGTTGAAACCGCTCCTGCTCCCGTGTACTCCGCTCCAGTTGCCACTGAATCCTATGAAGTTGAAGCTTCGGAACCCGCCCCTGCTCACTCTTTCGGTGATGATGGTTATCGTTACAAAACTGTAAAACGTTATCGTCTTCGCCGTCGTCGTGATGTAAGCGAATTGTCCAATAGTTACTTGCCTCCCAATGCTGCCTCTGCTCCAGCTCCTGCATACTCAACTTCAGTTGAAACTGCTCCAGCATCTGTTTACTCAGCTCCAGCTGCCACTGAATCATATGAAGTCCAAGCTTCAGAACCAGCTCATTCATTTGGTGAAGATGGTTACCGCTACAAAACAGTAAAACGTTACCGCCTTCGTCGTCGCTACTAAACAGTACAAATCTCCATATTACTAATGACTATATGTTGTATTATAATGTTTACAATAAATGATTCGATTTGAATTTATATATATACACATATAATTTATTTATTTACCATGTGGAATTTTTTTACTTTTAATAAGTATTTTGTACAAGGACGTGGCACATCGCAACTTTTAAATTTAGAAAACAAAAGAATTTCTGAAAATAAAGGAATCACTATGACAAATTCTAGAAAAACGCGCTGTAGATATTACAGATATTCAAACAATTGGAAAAACCAACAATGGTTAACGAATCTAAATTACATCATTTTCAGCGTTTATAAATATTCTCCTCTAAATACCAATTTAAATTTACATACAGAAAAGGAAGTGTTCAAACTGAGAGAACGTTCTTGCACCAAGAATCTTGCAAATATATTAAAAGGTGATTCAACAAATTGTGAAGATAGCAACAGTACATAGATCCATCAAAAAAATTTTATGAAATCGTATTGTTTGCTATCAAACTTATAAAATAACTACAAAATTATCATTTTGTTAAGATTGTTAGATTGTTATTTTTTGAAAAAGGCTATATGTGGGGAATAGGGTCAAACATAGGTCAATCTTCATTAAATTTGGTGGAGGTATTTATGTTTATATTAAAATTATGTTTGCAAAATATCATCGATACACTAGTATTTATGTGGGAATTATCGATATTTAAGTCATTTTATGAAGGGACTTTGTATGGGTGACAGACGCGGATCCAGCTTGTGTGTTTGGGGAGGTACTCTTGTTTTTACACTTTTCGTTTTCAATTTTCATTTTTTCTTTTTCGGCATTTGTATATTTTTTATGAAATAGTCAATATTATTAAGGCTTATATATAATATAGTTGTACCGTTTTTTGTAGAGATACTAGCGTATCTCGGTTGTATGGGGCTAATTAAAATAATGGACCGATTTCAACAATTCTCAAAAGACTTCATCCTTTGGCAAAATAAAGCGGAAATTAAAATAGTTCTGGACATTTTCAAATCATAAATGTGTGAAATTCCAATACTTTTTTTCTATATAAAAAAGGGAACATTTTTGGATTAAACGTTTTCTTCTTGACGCTGTTGAGACAGAAGACAGATAGATGTATTATTTTATAATTTTTCGCTTGTAGGGCTTTAAACTTCTGAAGTTTTTGTTCTCTAATTCTAAGTTTGAAATTGGGGGTGAGACTATTTTCCGTGTTGGAAAACTTCAGTGAAAGATAATACCTATATTTCATAGTAGGTGTACCTAGATCATTTATTAGGGCTGTACCTAAGATAACACTCATTCACTCATTTTCGCAGAGTCCTCAGAAGTCGATTATTTATTTTAAAATGTTATGGTTTTTCACAAAATCAAAACTACATACATATTTATACAAGTTGACTGACCCATTGAAGGGAGAGTAAATGTTCTGCATTTAATGCTTTATTGTCAAAACAAAAACGATAAAATACATCATACTATACTCAGGATTTATATTAATTTGATTAATTTGATATTATACATCTTTTTCAATTTGATGTTTGTATGTACACTAAACTATTACTTCCGAGTTAAGATACATTTGTTATACACAAGAAAACAAATACATACATACATACATAAAAAACAAACGTAAATATATATTTTTATTTTTAATACATATAATAAAATATAATAATAGAGAAGTATGAAGATCATGATCATTTAATAAACAATGAAAAGTATTTAGCAAAGATGACTCTAAATTGATTTGCGAGACAATAGCGTTTATTATAAAGTGTTCAATGTATATGGCCGTGGTAATTTTCAGCAGAAGTGAATAATGATGGCTTTCGATCGACTTAAAGAATTTTGTATAAATCAGTAAGATTGTTAGGATTTTTTATCAAACGATCGTTGGAACTCAACGTGCAACAACTTAATACCATGGTAAATAAATCGACATTATATAAACATATTAACAAAAAAGTATAACTATACTACTTTCATTATTATAGAAATTCATAATTATTGGATTTGCTTTTGCGGCATTAGCATGTGCGCAGTACGCTCCTAGTACAGAATACCTACCTCCTATTCAGGAAGTTAGTCAGTCTTTAGAATTGGATGCCCCCTCAAACGAATATTTAACCCCTGTTGTAGGTGAAGAAACCACCTTGGCTGATGATGGTTATCGTTACAAAACCGTTCGTCGTCATCGTCAACGCAGACGCCGTGATGTCAGTGAATTGACCCAATACTTGCCTCCCACCCAAGAAGCTTCAATTCAAGTAGCAGCCCCTTCAAATGAATATTTATCTCCTGTTGTTGAAGAACAACAAACTGTATTAGCTAATGACGGTTATCGTTACAAGACTGTTCGTCGTCAACGTAAACGTCGTGATGTAAGCGAATTAACACAATACTTGCCTCCCACCCAAGAAGCCTCTTTTGAAGTAACAGCCCCATCAAATGAATATTTGGCTCCTGCTTTTGAAGAACAACAAACCGTTTTGGCTGATGACGGTTACCGTTACAAGACTGTTCGTCGTCAACGTAAACGTCGTGATGTAAGCGAATTGACCCAATACTTGCCTCCCACCCAAGAAGCCTCTTTTGAAGTAACCGCCCCATCCAATGAATATTTGGCTCCTGCTTTTGAAGAACAACAAACCGTATTAGCTAATGACGGTTATCGTTACAAGACTGTTCGTCGTCAACGTAGACGTCGTGATGTAAGCGAATTGACACAATACTTGCCTCCCACCCAAGAAGCCACTTTTGAAGTAACAGCCCCATCAAATGAATATTTGTCTCCTGTTGTTGAAGAACAACAAACCGTGTTGGCTGATGACGGTTACCGTTACAAGACTGTTCGTCGTCAACGCAAACGTCGTGATGTCAGCGAATTGACCCAATACTTGCCTCCCACCCAAGAAACCTCTTTTGAAGTAGCCGCCCCATCCAATGAATATTTGGCTCCTACTTTTGAAGAACAACAAACCGTATTAGCTGATGACGGTTACCGTTACAAGACTGTTCGTCGTCAACGCAAACGTCGTGATGTGAGTGAATTGACCCAATATTTGCCTCCCACCCAAGAAGTTGCATTTGATGTAGCTACCCCATCTAATGAATATTTGGCTCCCGCTGTTGAAGAACAACAAACCGTGTTGGCTGATGACGGTTACCGTTACAAGACTGTTCGTCGTCAACGCAAACGTCGTGACGTCAACGAATTGTCTCAATATTTGCCTCCCACCCAAGAAACCTCTTTTGAAGTAGCTTCCCCATCCAATGAATATTTGGCTCCTTCTGTTGAAGAGCCACAAACCGTATTAGCCGATGATGGTTATCGTTACAAGACTGTTCGTCGTCATCGTCAACGCAGACGTCGTGATGTGAATGAATTGACCCAATATTTGCCTCCTACCCAAGAAGCGTCTTTTGAAGTTGCTGCTCCCTCCAACGAATATTTGGCTCCTTTTGAGCAACAACCAACTATTTTCGCCAATGACGGCTACCGTTACAAGACTGTCAAGAAATTTAAAGTTCACCGCCATTAAATTACATTTAAATACATACCCAAACACATAGTTAATGATTCTCGTTATGTGAAAATGGAAATATGTTAATAATTTCCAAAGATATTAAAATAACTGTTATTTACAATATTTTATTAAAAATAAAATTTAAAATATAAAATTAATTTTTTTGTAGTTACCTTATTTTAAAAGGAATATTAATATTTATTCCACGATATAAATAGTATTAGAGCAAAGCAATAAGAGGAACAAATTTTAAAACTTATATGCTTATGAACAAAACTCTCCAAACTCGGGATTTCCGATTTCGTATGCAGCAAAAGAATTTTGAAAACTTAATTTGGTTCAACATCCCAATGTTGCCACATTAAAAGTCCAAAAGTTCAAACAATCATTGTCGAAGTGGATTTTAACCCTCTTATTCACAAACCAAATTTTTATTTTATAAAACAAAATATCCATACAAATCAATTTTATAAACCGTTTATAAAATAAAAATGTTGTTTGTGAATAAGGGGGTAAAACAACTTACTTAAGGGCCAAATAGACTACACAAGCGGCTTGACAAACTTACCAGTATTTTATGTTTGTGCAAGCCTGTTGTGTAGTGTATGAGGGTGTTTCGTGTTTGCACAAATGCTTGCGGATTGTTTGATCAGAAAACAAAAAAAATTGATTTTTATACAAACAAATTGAATTTTTGTCTATCCGTTTGTATTGTTTATGTTTGTAAATATTTTTTTTTACAAAATTACAATTTTGAAGGGAAATTTAAATCAGTATCTTTGCAAGTCCACAAAAACGTGGAAAAATCGGTGATTGTACGAACAATATTTGTGTAGTGTGTGTTGGAATGAAAAAATTATGTTTTTCAAGCCGCTTGTTTAGTCTATTTGGCCCTTCAGTTTAATAAAATCCAATCATGTTTTATATTCCATATAAAATTAGTTTCTTTCTCCAACGAAAACATAAGATTTGAATAGAAGATATTTATAAAACCGCATAATATATTTAAAAAATCTCTTCTTAAAGTACAAATGACACAGACCAACGATGAAAAAAATTTTTAAATAATTTCCACTAATCTTAGTATTAGTTGGTGTGCTGATTTCGAATATGGAAGTAAAAAAGTCGTATCACCCACCAATTTTCCACATTTGAGACCCAAATAAAAAAATTCTGTAATTTACAGAATTTGGTAATAGAAATGCATTCTTAGTTAACCACGCCAAAGGTGCAACGCCTTTTATTGCTAGTTAAACTATTTTTATAAATAGTTTTATAAGGTAATTCTAGCTACAATACCTTAATAGATATACGATTTTTTGTGTTTAATTGATATTGGAGGTGCCACGCCTCCTATTTGTAATTCTCCAATTTATTACTCAAATGTTCACATAGATAAGAGTTGTTCTAGCTCTTATAATTCCCAGATATACGAATTTGTGTGTTTAATTCATATGCGGGGTTCCATTGCTAGTCTGCCAAATTATTACCCAACTATTCATATGAATGTCAAAATTGTCCACATAAATTTTAAAGACTGTAATTGTACCATATTCCACTTTTAAGGAAATGGGCGACATGCAATTTAAAAGTAAAAAGTAGCCTATTATTCCTTCCAGAATTTTAAGTAATTTCATAATATTAAATGATGAAATGGTGAATTTATGGGATACAAATTTGTAAATGTATATATAATAACTTTAATCAAATTTACCAAGAAAAAAAGTACCAAAAACTAAAAACCTTCTCCTTTTCACCCTTAGTTAACAAATTTTTACCAAATTCTTCAGAAATAAATTTTTTGTCATATTATAAAGTTGCAAATAAAATTTAGTAATCGATTTTGAATAATGTAAAAAATACTCTTTGAAAAATTGCTGCTCAATTATCGAGGAAAACTGCTTTAAAAAATAAAAGCATTAAAAACTACAAAAAATACAATGTGTTCCAGGTCCACAAAATAATTTTAAGTGAGCTGGAAAGGCATATGATTTTTTTTTTTAAATAGGTGTGAAAATTGTCGTAATTTTTAGGTTATACAGAAAAATAGCTAAAAAATGGTTTAGGGTTTGGATTCAGAAAAATTTAGATTATTATGGAGTTTATATGCCCCTTATTATACACTAAAAGTCGTTTCACGGTCCAGAAATACTCTAACAAAAAATTTATTATTTTTTCCGTAGTAAGCTCAATATTACGGCATTTTTGAGGCCAATTTTGAAAATATTTTTTACATATTGAACTGAGATCAAGATTTTCATTCGCTGGTAGGGAACTGAGTGAGGTCCTTTTCAAAAATATTGTTTTTTCTTTTGTGCTTATTTCAAGGTCAATTTATCCCTTCTGTGAATAATTCCAGATCTTTACTGTACATATCTAAACTAAATGTCTAAAGAAATGTTATATAAAATGAATATTATCAATTATAAATTATATAATTTTCCATTTTCCAAAATAATATATGAAAATATGTAAATTATATCTTTTTAGCAGGTGTAGATTGCCAAATAGCCGATTATGCCATACTATACTTTTAAATGTACATCTCTACATAAACATTTTTTATTTGAATGGGATTTCATTCATTTCAGTTTATCCATCAAATTGTGTAGATTTTTTATTTATTAGGTTATAATGGGTTGCCAAAATAAAAAATAAAAGTAAATGTTGAACTTCTGGTTGTTAAAAAATTCTGAAGTGGATCATCATCTAAAATTGTTGTTTTTTAAGTTTCTTCATCACTACATACACACATAATTAAATAATACTATTATCCACTTACTTTGTATTTGAAATGTTTGCGTAGAAGTATTTCACAAAAATCAATAGAATCAAGAAGTTAAGAATGAAGAGGCGAATGTGTAGCAAAACTATCTTACGAACTATCGCTTTGTTTTCAAATGTTAATAATGCGTATACCAAAAAGTTAGTATGTGTGCGTTTTTTTTATTTTTTTCTTTTTATCAATAATGCTTTGTTTTCTTAGAGATTGCTCGAACTGATCAAGAACAAATCGCATATAGTAAATGAATTGTATATAAAGATAGTTCGCAAATATGTTGTTTATCAATCGTTATCTAACTTTACGAGGTGTAAAATCATCTCAGAAATGGTAAATTCGAGATCGTCAATACAATAATGTGTTATTACAATAGAGATTTAATATTATTAAAAAACTGTTTTTTTTACTATTTAGAAAGCCATATTTGTTCTATTGGCAGTAATTGCCACAGCTTATGCTGCTTTGCCATCCAGCGAATACTTGCCACCTTTGGAAGACGCGTCTCCTACTAGCAATCTAGACCTACAATCGCTAGGTGAATCAAGTCCACTTGCTGACGACGGTTATCGTTATAAAACTGTTAAACGTTTACGTTTGCGCCATCGTCGTGATGTCAATGAATTACCACCAAACGAATACTTGCCTCCTACAGAATCAGCTCCAGCTGTAGCTGATATCCCAGTAGTTATTACCCCTGTTGAATCTGAACAAGATACCGCAGTTTTAGCTGATGATGGCTACCGTTACAAAACTGTTAAACGTATTCGTTACCGCCATCGCCGTGATGTCAATGAATTGCCATCATATGAGTACTTACCACCTACTCAAGAATCTCAAGTTGTGGAAGAAGCTGCTCCTGTTGCTGCTGCAGAAGAATCTGCGGTTCTTGCTGATGATGGTTACCGTTACAAGACCGTTAGGCGTATTCGTTATCGCCACCGTCGTGATGTCAATGAATTACCCTCCAACGAATACTTGCCCCCTACCCAAGTCGTAGAAGAAGCTGCTCCAGCTTTTGCTGCTGCTGAAGAATCTTCTGTTCTTGCTGACGATGGTTACCGTTATAAGACCGTTAAACGCATCCGTTATCGCCATCGCCGTGATGTCAACGAATTGCCCTCCAACGAATACTTGCCCCCTACCCAAGTCGTAGAAGAAGCTGCTCCAGTTATTGCTGCCGCTGAAGAGTCAGCTGTTCTTGCTGACGATGGCTACCGTTATAAGACCGTTAAACGTATCCGTTATCGTCATCGTCGTGATGTTAACGAATTACCCTCCAACGAATACTTACCCCCTACCCAAGAAACCCAAGTCGTAGAAGAAGCTGCTCCAGTTATTGCTGCCGCTGAAGAATCTGCTGTTCTTGCTGATGATGGTTACCGTTACAAGACCGTAAAGCGCATCCGTTATCGTCACCGTCGTGATGTCAACGCATTACCCTCCAACGAATACTTGCCCCCTACACAAGAAACCCAAGTTGTGGAAGAAGCTTCTCCTGTTCTAGAGTCTGCTTCTTTGGCCGATGATGGTTATCGTTACAAGACTGTAAAACGCGTCGTTTACAGACGTCGTGTTTAAATAGAAATTAGTTTTAGAAAAAACACATCGACGAAAAACGTAAAATTTGAAAGATATAAAATAAATAATACATGTATGTGTGTACATAAAATTAAATATTGAACATTATTCTAAGTTTACGTTATTTATTCTATATCATTTCATTGGATTCGCTTAAAATGTTTTTTTTTTTGTTCTTTAAAGTGATGATGGTCATATAACATGGTTACCACAACCATGTTATTTCTTTGCGTGTAAAAACATTAAATTAAGCATGTAGGGCCCGGAGTTAGTGATAACCTATAAAAGTGGATTTTTTGGTACTGACTGTTTTTTTAACACATCATGGCGAAGGGTATATAATATTTGTCTTTTATAATTGTTTTGAGGACTTAGCACGTTTACATACCACAGCAAACGTTATTTTTACTTTACCCCACATTTATTTTATAAACGATTTATAAATCAAATTTCGTATGGGTTTTTTTTAAAACCTTTTATATAATAAAGTGCTGTTTATGAATAAGGGGATATATGTTTAAAGTAAAAATAAGGTAATTTTTGTAACATGTGTATTTCAAGTTATACTACCATTCTGCATTAAAATCTCAACTTCTTTAAAAAGTGGACTTGTTACGTTTGCATACTAAGCTAACATTATGCATTAATATTTTTCCTAATGTTTAAAATTTTCGTTAATCATTTACAAAAATAATTAAGGAAAATTGACAAAAGCCATTTTGTATTATATATGAATTATACAAAATTTGAATCATTAATTTTTATATGAATGCATTTTTGATGGAATAAATTCATTATTTATTACATTCTGAACTCCCAGCAGTGCGATCGGACAGTCCCAAACCCTATTTAATCTACAATTAAGGGTTACCTCTAGCCATCGTGTGTCCAGATGACTAGCTGTTTTGTCCTACGAGGAAGTCAATTGTCACTCATGAGACACTATATTTGTCTGAATTTTTTGGTGTGGCAACAAATTTTTAATCAAGTTTGTGCCCAAACTAAGCAAAAAATAAAATGCTGTCAAATAACTCACTTTAAGCAGTCATACTGTTTTATTTAAGTTGATTATAGTTATAGATATTAATTTCGAAAAAACAGCTATTATATTATATTAATAATATTTTTTATTTACTTAAAAAAAATTCTCTCGAAAATACAGAAGAGATCAGGATGCTGTGCACAGAAATTTCGTCAAGCCGTGCGTGACAATATCACTTTTTTATATGTGTTGCGCCAATTCAAGGTTGTCCTAGGGATACGCAGCAGCCTATGTCCCTTAAGAAATACTCGTGTTTGTGTATGGTGCACAACCAATTCGCAGCGAGTGACAATTTGTGAAAATATTTCTACATGGTTTCAATAAATGTCAAATTCTTTTCATATCTGAGTTATGCTATGCTCTGCTTACAATTTATGTTTTTCAAATTTTTATCATATTGCGCCATCTATGTTTCATAAAAACTTTAATGTACACTTATTAAAGGCACTTTTTATTAAGAGTTTAATCTTATACTGACTACCAGATAACGCAGTTTCTGAGACATATTCAGATTGCAAATGTCTCAATATGAGGAAAACTATAGGGATTTCAATTTAAAATGAGAATTTTTTGAGAACTTCCAGCCTAAGATTGGGAATAAAATTGTTCTGGCAACACTGGTTTAAAGGAACTGAGTGGCAACATTATAAAGTAGTGTAGAAAAATGAAGACTGCAGTATCGGTGTTGGTACAAAAGAATAATAAGTAAAGTCAACAACCAATAATATTAAGTGTAGTCGACAGCCAAAAACACTGGTTTAAATTTTAGATATAACAAGCGAAATATCTGATAAAAAGGAAATACTTATGTATGTATATTAGACCGACTCACAAACTAAAATTTAAAAAAAAAAAATAATTCAAAAAAACCTTTTTTATTTTGTTCCAGCTCACGAACGGCCATTTGAGAATCATCATAAAACCATGCAAGGTAAATTTTGAGAGGGGTGACAAAAACGAGTTTTTGCTATCCATAGAGTATATTATAATTTATATAATGTAAAATTGTTCTGACAACTTTGTCATAACGATGCCATAACGCTAATAAATGATGAAAATAATTATTTATTTTTTTTAAATGATAACAATTTGAAGTTTAGAATAACAAAAATTTATCAAATCTAGACATGAACTGTGCAAATATTTGTTAAAGCGATATAAAACACCGCATTATCGTCATTTTAGATATTATCATTTAAATTATTTATTTATATTAACAAGAAAAACAGCGGCATTAATTTAGGATGAAAAATAAAAACCCCAACATACTTTTTATATATGTACTAGTCAAATTTTACTCTGTGCACTTGCCGTACTAAGTTTTTATCGGCAATTTATCATCACTATAATAAACTAAATAAATACGGTGGCATCATCAATATACCTCCAGCTGATTATGTATGATTGTAAAAAAAACCTGAACATAAAAAACAAAAACAACTGGTATACTTTGACGGAATTGGGATCTTTTACAAGAACAAAAGTACTTCTCTATGAGTCTTCATGTTGGTGGTGTTGCCAAACTGCCTTTACCATGTAATGTGTACCCTGGATATGTATATGATTTGGTTTTCATCTTAAAGAAAACAAAACGAAAATTTTAAACAAATCATTGTGGATTCTTTTATATTCAATTGATAATTAAACTGACGTCGGCATCAGTTGTTTGACGGAAGAAGTGAAGATATTTAAATTGTTTTGTTGTCGATTGTTGGAGGGCTGCAGTTTTTTTTTTTCTAAAAGGTGATAAAAAGTAACTAATATAAACAGTTTTTTCTATATATAATAAAAACGGAACGGTAAAAGAAAATACTAACAAAGTGGCTTAGATAAATTAGAATGAATAATTAAAGAAAAAACTAATCTTAATTAAATAACATAAAATAATATTAAATCACTTTTTTAATATTAATAAAAATAATTTTGTTGATGAAAAACTAAAACTTTAATGAAACCGAATTTGTTTTTAACAAATCATACGAAGAACGCATTCCACGCACTGTCGCCGAAGTAGAGTAAATACCATTGACCTTTATTTGACATTAATCAAGAACAAACGAAAATATTTTTTTAACTCGTGAGATAGATACAAAGTTTTGAAAAAAAAACATTTTCAAGTTCTAAAAGTGCTGTGCAGTGAGTGAAACTATTTATTTCCTTAATTTTGTTATTGCTCTGAACAAATCGAGGTAGAATAATTATTATTTATGCAACATAATTGCAATAATTCTTTTCATAATTTGTTTACTTACATTAATGTGTATAAATATTTATTGGTGGTAAAATATAATTAGAAAGTGTAACGGCATTAAATAAAAAAAACATATACCTATAAATAAGTACATATGTACATATGTATGTGCAAAAAATGATAATGCAAGAGCAACAAAAATAAACATCAAATAAATAAAATGAAATAAAGTAAAGTAAAGAAAAACAGGAATGAACAACAGAGATTAAATTAAAAAAAATAGCAAACAAGAGATGCCATACAATTTTTTTAATTTCAAATAATTTATATAGTAACTTCCTAGTTCACATAAAGGACATCTTAATTATGTTCAGATATTTACCCACATACATACATAAGTATGTATAATAACATTTCAATGTTATTTTTTAATACATGACCAAGATATATATTATTTAATTAATATACCTTTTACATCACAAAAAGCGAAAGTCTATTTTTTTAATTTCAGTTTTAATACTAATAGTTTTGTGTAATTTTCATACAATTCGTCGTTTTACCGATATATAATGTTAAAACATAAATAAAATAAATAATATATGATTTAAATAAAACGTCAAAAGTTCGATTATGACAAATATTTTTTTATTTGTACATATATAAAAGTATTTTTAAAACTTATTTAAATAAAATGAAATGTACTTTCTTCAATCAGTTTAATTCTTAATTTATTAAACGAATGATCGATAACGTATTTTACCTCAGAAATTCCAAACAATAAATATTTGCATTTCAAATAAATAAAATTATATTTTATTACTTAACCAAAACAAATTATACCTACATATGTATGTATATGCTTTCTTTGGTAATCATTAAATGCAAATTATCTGATAAATGAATAAACTGTATGATAAAGAAAATTTGTACTTACACATACAGAAAAAATGTGTATAATTTCGAATCATAAATGACCTTTTTGACATTACATATCGTCACCTGAAATACAAAAAGGCGGTATTCATATTCAATCGAGTTTATTAATGTTGGGATATTAATCTTGTAAAAAAGTATCGTTTTTAAAGCAACAATAGTTAAAATTTTATTGAATTTATTTTTGTTACAATAAAAAAATAAAAGTAAAATTTGTCCGCAAACTACTCGCTCGTTATACATAAACTTATACTTTAAGTTACTGAAATTATATAAGACCACGTTAACTGGTAATACCACGGCACTGATGGCCAAAATAATAAAGCATTATATTTATATTTTTTAATTTTGTTTGTAATTACCAGGGAAACCAAAATGTGCAATTACTCATTGATCCTCATGAATCCAAGGTAGTCGGTTTAATGAGACTACTGTATTTTATTTGCTATTTGAACGTAAAACGGAACTCTATTGAAGTATTTAATTAAAATAATCTTGTATGATCATATATCACATTAAATATTGAATATTGTTGTTGCAGTATTGTTGTGTTTTTCAATGTTAAAAAATATTATAAAAACACATATTTTTCAAGTTTTTAAAACATATTTTGAGTTTTTACTGCATATTTTTAGCTCTTAAAACTCTTTTAGAGCCTATTTGCGGGTTTCCTGGTAATTACATATCTAATAAGATATAAAATCGATTAAAAATTGTAAATGTTATTAGTGTCAAAAACACTAAATTTACCTAACATGAAAGGAAAATATATACATATGTATGAAATTTTAATAAAATCAAATAATGTTGACCCATAAACTGTGAAGGTCAAAGACAAGTTATGCAACATTGGTAAATTTTCAATAAAATTTTAGTAAAAAATATTTATTTTTCAACTAATTTAAGTAAACTTGTGAAAAATATAGAATAAAAATCCATATTTATAATGATATCGAAAAACCGAAATTAACTCTTACCCCCATTATCACAATATCTGGTTATATTGTATCTTAAGGTTAAATTGGCAGTTTTCATACAACAAATATTTTAATCGGTAGAATAACTTTCGGTTAAGCGATAACCGGAGGTGGAGTTAACGGGGCTTAGACGTAAATATGTTTTCATAATTACAAACAAAATCCGCAATATTTAAAACATCTTTATCACTATGGATAATAAAGAAAAACTGATATGGATGATAAAGAAAAAAGTTCTATTCCTAACTGGATTTCCACCTTTTTGGTGCATATTATTTTCTTTTATAAAATATATACATATTTAAAAATGAAATTATTCCAAATATAGATACTAACACTATTAACGGTATGTACAATTAGTTCCCATCTCTCAATTCGACCAAAAAATAAATTCCAACTTTTTCAATATAGTGTCTCGATATGAAAAGAATAAGAAATTGATTAAACATTTGAGTCTAAACTTACAGTACCATTTTCTGCAAAAACGTTGTTAAGAGCGCAATAAAAATATTAATTTTAATTCTAATCCTGGGAGATAAATTCAATGTAAAAATGCATTTTGTGATAAGATTTTAAATAAGAAGATAATAAGAGTAATGATTTTCCTTAATCATAATTTATTAAAAATGCAAATAGAACATACAACTTTAAATACATATACACAAAAATACATATGTATGTATTTATGTATATTATACGAAAGGAAAATTGAAAAATAGCGCCAATTGTATGCACACGATAAACAATTATATTTATATACAAATATATGAACTTAAATGAATGATCATACAAAAATTTTGGCAATGACAGTCTAAACATCATCAGCAGTTGGCAATAGGCCCATTCAATGATGCGATCATTTCGTATTCATATGTATAGGCTTGTTTCTTTGAATACATATGTATGTACATACATACATGTACATATGCAAATTTTTATATAAACATTTTTGTTAGAAGCAATAATTTCCGTTTTGATGAGATTTTTTAACTTCCTTTATTTTCATAACATTTTTGAAATGAAAGTTTTTTCTAAAATTAAAACAATGTTTTCTACGTTAACATTTCTTTTTTCATAATTATTAAAACACATAGGAACATACAATGCAAATTATCTGAACAAAGGGTTTGGAGTGATTACAGTTTATTCATATTTTTTTCTATTACATAACTTAAATTTATAAATAAATTGTAATTGAACTGGCGTCTTTTGGTTCGCAATCAGTAAAAAGTGTATTGACAACAAATAATATATTGTTGTCATAAGTGTTTAAATCTGTAATCTATCATCCATGTTTACTAATTGATGAAAATATTTACTCCTCACGGGGTTTACACGTAGTCCAGAAATGCAGCGCTCAAACTTAGAAGACCTTATAGTTTAAAAAAATTATTGCATATATAGTATTAAGATTCAATTTGTATAAAAAAGTAAATCGTTTTTGTTACCGCTCTGCTTTGGTGATACATAGTTCATGAGCTACATCGATTTAAAAAATTTTTAATTTATATTTTAAATTAAAAAAATTGAAATATTATTATTTAATGAAAATAAATAATGACCTTTAAGATGTAAAATCATGACCAAATTAAAATTGTTTACAGTTTATTCTTTAGTTAGTAATTATTCAAAATCGTTGGTAACACTTAATATAAGTGATGTGATTGGGGCTTATCTATAAGTTAATCAGAGAAATAATATAGTTTTAAATATTTTTCATTTAAACGTTTTAAAGTGTCGGTATTGCAAACACGAAATTCTTAATGTTGCGGAGGCAATTATCTTTTCGATTCGAGGACGAAGATTATGGCCATAATGGTTATGAAAACAGGGTTCGCTAGGATTTCGGATGTTTGGATTACGAAAAAGTAATATTTTGTTTTTAATTGGTTTCAGATGAATCGACGCTATTCACGCGTAGAGTCCGGAGGGGACTTAAAGGACTATTTCGATCGGGGAGATATCGCTTCTCGCGAAAATCGGTGGACCTTCGAAATTGCTTGGGAAGTAGCAAATAAAGTTGGTGGCATTTACACGGTAATACGGTCGAAAGCTTATGTCTCAACAGAAGAAATGGGCGAACAACTATGTTTAATGGGTCCTTATAAGGAGCATTGTGCCCGCACAGAAATTGAAGAAATGGAATTCCCTCGTGGAAATCCTCTTTTAGATGCTGTCAATACAATGAGATCTAGAGGCTATAAAATTCATACTGGTCGTTGGCTAGTCGATGGCAATCCCCAATTAATTTTATTCGATATTGGTTCAGGTGCTTGGAAATTGGACCAGTTCAAATCCGAACTCTGGGAAAAATGTCACATTGGTAAATTTTGCTTTTATTTACTTATTATTTTGGTAAGAATAACTCATAATTCTTCTTTTAGGAATTCCCCACTTGGACATTGAAACAAATGATGCTATTATCTTGGGCTACATGATTGCAGAATTTTTGGAAGAGGTAAAAAGTTATTTTAATCATGTTTAAATAATTTTACTAAGTTTTTATAATCTATATGCAGTTTCGCAATCGGGCTGTCGATTATTCTCAAGCCCATGAATTGCAAGTTCCTCGTGTTGTTGCTCACTTTCACGAATGGCAGGCTGGCGTTGGGCTTATTGCTTTGCGTACACGTCACGTTGAAGTTGCTACTGTGTTTACTACTCATGCAACGTTGTTGGGTCGCTATCTTTGTGCTGGTAACACCGACTTTTATAATAACTTGGATAAATTCGCCGTAGATGATGAGGCTGGCAAGCGACAAATCTATCATCGCTATTGTTTAGAACGTGCTGCCACCCATTTGTCGCATGTCTTTACCACAGTCTCTGAAATTACCGGCTATGAGGCCGAGCACTTGTTGAAACGAAAACCTGATATTATAACGCCAAATGGATTGAATGTTAAAAAGTTTTCAGCAATTCACGAATTCCAAAATTTGCATGCAATGGCAAAGGAAAAAATTAATGAGTTCGTTAGAGGTCACTTTTACGGGTAAGAGATTTGAATTGCTAACTTCGTTTTGAAATAGTTCGTTATGATTTCGTAATCAACTTAATCAATGCATTGTTACAGACACATGAACTTTGATCTTGATAAAACTTTATACTTTTTCATCGCGGGTCGATATGAATTTGGCAATAAGGGTGCTGATATATTTATCGAATCCTTGGCCCGTCTTAATGCCATGTTAAAACACGAAAAGCCAGATACAACCGTCGTAGCGTTTTTGATTTTCCCCACCAAAACTAACAATTTCAATGTCGACTCTTTGCGCGGCCATGCTGTAGTCAAACAATTACGCGACACCATTAATAATGTACAACAAGGAATTGGCAAAAGGTTATTTGACTCATGCCTCAAGGGCCACATACCCGGAACTGAGGAGCTTCTTACAAAAGACGATTTAGTTAAAATTAAGAGATGTATGTACGCTATGCAGCGTGACAGCATGCCACCGGTTACCACACATAATATTGTAAGTCAAGAATGTATATCTGTCTAAATGCTAACTGATTATTAAACCCTTATTGATACAAAATCTATAGGTGGAGGATTGGAATGATCCCGTCTTAAGTGCAATTAGGCGATGTCAGTTGTTCAATTCGGTTAATGATCGAGTTAAGATGGTATTCCATCCTGAGTTTTTGACTTCAACCAATCCTTTATTCGGTATTGACTACGAGGAGTTTGTGCGTGGATGCCATTTGGGCGTATTTCCGTCATACTATGAGCCTTGGGGCTATACACCAGCCGAATGCACAGTTATGGGTATTCCTAGTATTACTACTAATCTTTCTGGTTTCGGTTGTTTCATGCAGGAGCATATTAGTGATCCCAAATCCTATGGTATCTACATTGTCGATCGCAGATATATTGGCTTAGAAAACAGTGTTCAGCAGCTCTCCAACTATATGATGGAATTCTCAAGGCTTAACAGAAGGCAGAGAATTATTCAGCGAAATCGTACGGAGCGCTTGAGTGATTTGCTTGATTGGAGAACACTTGGCATTGTAAGTAAATAGAATATTCCCATCAGATGTCTCAAATAATTTGTTACGTTATTTTATGTGCAGTACTATAGACAAGCACGAGTTAAGGCTATACAAGCTGTTTATCCAGATTATGTCGATGAAAGTTCTGTATACGGTTCTCGTAATAATTTGAGTTTCTCTAGACCCTTCAGTGAGCCCCCAAGCCCTTCTTCTTCAAGTAAGTTTTGTCAAACGAATATTTAATTTCTACTTTAAAAGATACATGACATCTACTTTCCTCTTTTGCTTTAGGACATACAACTCCGGCCCCTTCAGTACATGGTTCCGACGATGAAGACTCTGTTGATGAAGAAACCGAACTCAAAGAATTGGGCATAAAATAAATTGTGTATGTGCGTGTTCCTATTTTACAAAAATGACCATGACTTTTTACGTATGATTGCTACAATACATAGCGCACACACTTTGATAATATTTTTAATAACGTATTTTTTAAAAATGACACATAATGAAGAATAATTCGAACAACTCAATAACAATGATAATCAAGTACCTCAAGAGTTTGAAAACAGTTGAATACTTAAACTTTGATGTTCAAACATTTTTAAAGATTTTTTAACTTGTTAATAGAAGAAACCTTAATTATCACAAAACATAGCCGACGTTCACTTTAAACATTAAAATACTACTATAAACTATTAAATTTTATGATGACATTAGAAAATTTTAAAGAAAAATAAGCTAAAATATATTACTATTAATTAATTATTTAAACAGTAAAAACAAAATTGATTAAAATATTTTAATGGTTTTATTTTATTTTGTGTGATTTGTATGTAAGTTTTGTGTAGATCAGTCGATGATGAGGACCTAAATATCGTCACCTGAAATGCAAAAGGGAGTAAAAACACTTTTGAAAATTTACAAGAGAAAAAAACTAAATAAATTGAAAACATTATTGCTTTAATAACGTAATTTTTTAGATGATAATATTCGAACATTATTAAACACGTTTGTATATTACTGTAGAGCAGTACATTGTCTATTATGTTACTTTTTAGGACTTTTTGACTTGCGGAAAGACAAATTTGTTGTTACGCCCTTTCGAATTTCGTATCAATAAATTTGACGTAATAGACAATTTTTAATCCAAGAGTCGATTTTTAATTTTTTGGTTGTTACGCCTTTTTGTATTTCAGGTGACGATATGTTTTTCTTTCAATGTATTTTCTTTCTCTTTAAACGTTTTTATTGCCTATACCGACGACTATACTTCGATCTAGTAAAAATATGACGACGTCTACGTAAATTTTCAAGGTTATCTCTGTTAAAAGTATCATATTCCAAATATTCATCTTGAGCTTCTGGCAACTCCGCCCAAGGATCGGAAGTATTGGGAGATGATTCTGTACCGCTGCCTTCAATGTCGATGCAGTTTTCACTAATGGTCCCATTGGGCAATCTGCATTTAGTTTTATCTTTTTGCCAACCACCCCGATGATGAAAATTAAAATCGTCTACGGGCTCAAAATTATCGTCTTCAAAATGGGTCCCCATTACTGGATACCATTGCGGCGGATGCACTTCGAAAGGAAGTCTGGGGTAAGTCATGAAACATCTGCTGCACTGGGCTGGTACACCTCTTTGTAATATATAGTAATATGTTAAATGATGACAACGTCTACAAATTGAACGTTCATAATTCTCAATTTCAATATTATTGCCACATGCAACATAGGGCCAAGAATGTATGGAAACACATTGTTTTCTACGAGAATTGTATGGAATATATTTCACTATTTCACGACAATTCTCCTCTGAATAGTCTACATTTTCGTCTAATGGAAGAGTATTATCGCATCGAGTCACGCGTTTGGCCAACATTACTCGTGATATACATTGTTTGCCACAGACACGATGACGTTTGCGATGGCAGTGAGCTGCAGTGGAGAACTTCTGGGTTTCACAATTCTTCGATGATCTTATTATTATGCAACATGGATCGGTGTTATTATAACCCAAGCCAAATTTTCCACCCACTCTTGAAGTATTCTGATGGACGTGAACTAAGTTTTCATTGCGATAAGTTATATTTCCCTGATGATTTTCTATTATATTACGAATTTGATTCGTCAGACGTATTATATTTGTGGTATTTAGGGACTTTGCGGCTGCTGAAGTGAAATCTGTGTCGTTAATGCCCTGTACTACAACTTTCTCTTTTACTAGAAACGGACAAACTGGACACTTCGTTATGCAAACAGTAGGATTCTCCACAGCTTGACACACATTTTTACATTTCTCTAGATTCTCATGACATTCCTGATATTCTTTCAGCGTTGGCTGGTCATAATGTTGAAGTTGCGTGTGAATTATTATGGGCTTTCCATCCACAACTTGTTTTGTTGAATAGTCCGCAGATGTTCCATCTATAACTGTGCTATTTTCGTAACTTTCGCTAGCGACCAATGTGAAGAAAAAAGAATGGCACAGAAATGTAAGTACGAATACCTTAAAATAGAATAGGTCATTAAAAGTTTCAACAAATTAAATTAAGTTTCTAAATTTACTTTAGCCTTCATTATTTAAAAATTGATAAAACTTTCGGTTATCATATAATTGACGAGCTAAATATGACTTATTTAAACAAAAACTTAAACGATACTAAATTTGTTGAAAAAATTCACAAACATAATTTTCGATTATTAATACAATCCATTATCGCAAAGATAAGTTTGTTTTTTATGCAATTTTTGTTGTGTTACAAATATCTATGCGTCATACGTGAGTTCGAAATAGGGCAAGTCCATACGATTGTATGTGGCGTTCGTACGTTTTCAGAATGGTACTGATTTTGTCATTCTGTTTCATTTAGAATATGCTATATTGTAACAGGAAACATCACATTCGGAACATTGTTTTCCAAAATATAAATGAAAATATCATACGGGACAGAAAGTTTTTAACGGACTTTACAATGTTTGTGTTATAGGTCGATTATGTATTTCGTTTGCCAAAATAATGTGGATACTAAACGATTTTTAATCAATAGCTTGGAATCTTTATAAATAATAACTATTTTATTCATTAATAATATTCATCCAATGAGTTTTTGGTTGACCTGAGCCATTTCTAAACCGAAATCATTCTCTTATTTTGAAGCTAGCAACGAAAATATATATAATTTTATAATAAACATCACATCGACAGATGATTCTCTTGATTTTTTTAGGTTATATATATTTTAGAAATATATGCATTCACACATACTCCAACTAATAAAAAGGAGTAGGAAAGTGCAGTCGGACAAGGCCGATATATATATTAAAACATATTATAGATAAAATAGAAGTTATATGACGTCAAAACGGGCAAAAAAATAATAGCTTTCCTTACGGTTCTATTATGATCAAAAATAATTGTCGCGAAATTATATACTCCTTGGGAGAATACTACAAGGAATCATTTATACATCCAATGTGTCCCTCAGGATTGGGACGTAGTAAAAAATTCCGAGAACCTGTGTAATATTAAAACAGTGATTGAAATTCAAAACAATTTCGTTAGTCATGTGAATGAAAATCCATTTGCCTTGTCAAAGAGCCCTAAAAATAATGTTCTAAATCATCCATCAAAGGCAACTACTCATAGACCCTTTACTACGCCAGCAATGCAACAAAAAATAATACAAAACCAAAACATGTATGTATCAACTTCAACAAACAGTAAGATAAATTCACAACATATTGATTGTTGCAAAGTGTCAACTCCGGGGGTTTTTAAATTATATGGTGATAATGTGTTTCAATAGAAAATACCAGCGTTGTGATAGTCGCTTTTGTACAACACCTGTTGTTTATCTGAAAGCACCTGCAATTAAGCACGAACCTCTAGTGCTCAAAATGCCCCCTAATCCACAAATGACAGACTGTGAAGCAAATGATTGTTGCAATAATTTAATAAAAGCCCAATTTTATTTACTTTACTTTTAAATTCTGAAAATTGTTCTCCACAATCAAAAGAGTCGATAACTCAACTGTGAAAATGTCGAAAAGTCGACTTTGTAAATAAAAGTCGACAAGTGGGAAAAAGCCGTAAAAAGTAGGAAAAAGTCAAAAATAGTTGTAAAGTCAGAAACCATCGATCGAGTAAAGTTCTTACAATTCTACTAGAAAAAGTACTCATTTTTGTTTGAAATGTTTCAAAAAACAATATTGTTTGGTTCGAAATTTGTTGTTTTGTTAGTAGAGTTATTTATAGAATATTTAAAATTATTTATTGAACTCAGAAATTTGCTTTCTTATATACCCTGTGCCGAATTAATATATCTTTACCAAGATATATTAATTATAATTAATATACCTTGGTGTTATTCTAGTTGACTAACGAAGTACCAAGATTTATAGATTTTCATTCACTACAGTGTTTAGTTTTGCATTTTTAGGTTCAATATTATAAAAAAATATTAAAAAGTACCAGTTGAAAAACTAAAAAGTACCTTTTATAGATTTTCGTTCCATCAGTACCCAACATGTTTTTTTTCAGGTTAATTTTTAAGTGTAAACGCATAATTTATATATCATGGTTTATTAAAAAACTGGCGTTCGTTTTGAATTTCTGCTAAATTATTACAATCCGGAAATCGTGATTAGTTTTCCTAGTCAATTTACTGTTTTCTATGTAACAATCTGTTATACCTCCAACTGTTATATTCGATAGCATTGTACAGTGTACCCTAAACAGGTATATGCAATCGAACAGCTGATATATATTTTTTTCTTATTTACATACTTTTCTGCAAAAAATTTGTTTTTGTTTATATAAAATTTAAAAACGTTTAGTTAAAAAAATAATATTGTTTGCAAAAAAAAACATTTCAACTATTTTCCGCATTGCGCCCATTGTCATTAGCCAAACTTTATCCGTTTAGAACAGAACTTTAATGGCACAAATCAGGTCATTTCAGATATTAACTATCCCCCGTATTGTTTAGTGTACGCTGGCATTTTCTTTCAGAAATACTGCATTATCTCATCCAAACACATATGTATTCACGTTAGTGCTACCATATTTTATATTTTATTATTAGAATAATATATATTCTTGTATCTTATGAAAAATGTCGACTTTGTTAATAAAAGTCGAAAAAAGTCCATAAGTCGAAAAAGGTCGATAAGTCGAATAAAGTGGAAAAGTCGAAACAAAAAATCGAAAAATTTTTATGAAGAGTCGATTTTTCGACTTTTTTCATTTTATTAAAAGTCGACTTTTCGACTTTAGGTTTTTTATAAATTTATTAAAGTCGACTTTTCGACTTTAGGTTTTTTATAAATAGTCGACTTTTCGATTTTTCCGACAATGTTTCATTATTCGAAAGTCGATTTATAGAACCCTACCTACAAGGGAAATTTGTTGGGAATCTTTTGATTTTCTGTGTGAGAAAAAGAAAATAAAAACTACAACAAAAAAATATAAACTATCTGATGCTGTAGTTAAACATTGTGAATGAAATAGTCGACATAGACAATGATATAAATGCTTCATATAAAATTGAATTTTAGATTGAAATTTTTTAAGTAATTCAGTTTAAATTACGTTGCAAACAAATTAATGTCATCTCTAATTTTTATCGATCAGCTATTTGTTTTCATTGGTTGGATACAATTATGAAATAAAATTACAAAAAAAGCAAATAAATAGAAAATATATAACTTAATTAGTTAAAATAATGTAACAAACATATTTTTGTATCAAACACAAGCAGTAATATTCCAAAAAATTACAAAATAATGAATGAAAAAAATATGATGGCTATGAACTGTTAATACGAATTACGAACAAAACAAAAAATATATTAATATTCAAGCACAGTTTTACCATCACTGTTGCCTAAAGCTGATTGCAAAATTAAACAGTGCATATGAATGACAGTTAATGGTACGTCACATAACGGCAACGTCACGGAACTTAAGGAGTAACCAGATTTTAAATTTGAAAAAAATAAATAACAAACAATCAGCTGTGGTATTACCATATTTAATATGAAATGATAAATATGTTGTTTATTTTGTTCAGTTTTAAGAAGAAATTTAGACGATGTGGTTGTGAGTCGGTTGGGCGTTGATAACAATTGTGATTTAAATTCGGTAATACATACAAATTAAAAAAACGTAATATAATTATCTAATATATGTAAAAAACATATACTTTATAAGTAATATGTTCAGTTGGCTCTAATTATATTTGCGTAATTAAGAATTTAATTTCCAATAAAAGTTATAGTAAAGGCATTTTAAACAAGCGAACGAATACTGTATAAAAATACATACATTGTGTACGTTGTATGTATGTTTGTAAATATGAAAATTTTTAGGTAGTGCAGTTTTTATTATACGCAGTAATAATTTTATATGTGTTCTTTTCTCTCATTCCATGTTGAACTTATTTTGTTTTTTAGAATTGGCTAAAGTTCAATTAATGATTTTTGAATAACAGAATGGGTGAAAGATATGTATTATAATACATACATACACACATACATACAGATTTGCGAATCAAAACTCCCACCAAAAGTTTCAGTTCATTTGTATAAGTGAGTGCAATAATAATATAATAAGTTAATAAATGGTTTGATAAATTAATTCAATAACAAACCAATACAATAAAACAAAGAAATATAACAATTAATTGTTATATAATAATTATTAAATAGCTACATACACATGTAAAGAACAATTACCTACCAAAGAAATACCTATACGGATAAGTGTTTATATACATAAATGCCTACAATTATGTTCATATTAACTTTTTAAAATCAAAATATGTACATACATATGTATATACAACTATTATAACTACTAATATGTAAGTAAATTGTATGTACAACATAATAAATAAACAAAATGTCAAAAGCAAACATTTAACTCATACAAAATGCATATATACATGCAATCATGCGATATTTTAAAAAAGAAATATTTTTGTCTGCAAAAAGGCTTTCTTTTCTTAATTTCTACCAAAAACATGCAATAAATTTAACAAATTATTCAATATTGTATTTAATCATTTGTACGTGTTTCTTTCTGTCTCCTTCTCGTTCGTGAGATAGGTATATTATGTACATACATATTATGTATGTATTTGCGTATTTATATTGTAATTTCTACAATTTCACTTTGAAACTCTATAAAGTATTTATTGATGTTCTGAATCCTGTCTGTCCGTAAGATATCCTAAAATTCGAAAAAATCCAAAGATTTTATTTTTATGTTTTTGTTTATGGATGTTTATGGATTGTTTTTCTTTCTGTGACGTTTTTGTCAACTTAATGAATCATATGATTGAGTACACCGAACAGAACAACTTACTTTATTGCGATTAAGAGTAGTTATCGGATAATAGGACCCAAATTCTTCGTTCTGTAGTGCTGCGTCGGAACTCGCAGTTTAGAAAATATTGCAGCTAGCGAATGGCTTAAGATCCAATTGGGATTCATTACGAACTACACTAGTAACTAATCTATTCCATAAAGGTGTTTGGAACGGAAAAGGACCAAAGATTTTTATAAAAAGATCAAAAAATTGCTTAAGTTTCGAAAATCTATTAATGGAGTTAATTCAGTTATTATTTTCTTGTATCTCACAGCGAAATGGAATTAAATTTTTTTGTTATTTTTATAATGTAGACACATAATATTATAAAAATCAATTATATAATTTTGAATAATCACCTATGCATATGATACCCCATATATTTAATATAATGTATCATTTAAAGGGGATTTTAAAGCCGCATCCAACAATGTATTTATCATATATTTACAGTCTCCTCATAATTGTTATATTCCAAAAAATATATATATTTTTTACGGATTTCATTAAAATAAATAAAACTTATGCACAATTTTGCAAGTTTTGTACACCGTTATACGCGGCTTCAAAAACGCTTTTAGTTCTTTCAAAATTTGTCTATACCGAATTACGCAGCTATATTGGTATGCTAAAGAAAGTTGTGAGCGTTAATATATTTTCCAAAAAGTGAACTTATATGGGATCAAGGAACAAATGTAGACCGACCAAAACCAATTTTTCCGATGGCTAATTCACTGCTTAAAGTAACTATAACTATTTTCGAGTATCTTTATAAAATTACAACATTACAACAAACAAGAGGGCGCCGTGTAATTTATTGTAGTTTCAAATGTTGTCTATTAGTATCAATGTTTCTTAAAAAGAGGCGTGGCATTTAATCGATGCCTGACCTAAAGGTATATTGGTATGCGGTTTATCCATGAAAAATATATACATATGTATGTACATATTATTGTTTACACATATTTATCTAAAAATCCAAAAATAATTTACATATTAAAAACAAAATAAAAATATTTTTTTGACTTCATTCCGCTCTTTTCTGCGACTTTACAAAAGTACACAACTTTGTAAAAAAAACTAATTTTATTAGGGGCATAACTAAAATTCCATAGAAACAGTCTGTTTGAAATTTCTAAAATTTTACCATTATTAATGTTAAAAAATTGTTGTAGTTTTTGGCTCTGATTGAACTAAAATTTCTTTGATTTTTTTAGCAAAAATTTTAAACAACGTTCAACTTTTTTAACCCTTAACCACATACTATCGGTAACGTTATTATTTAAAAAATTGGTTTAATATAACTAAAAATACACAATAAGACACAATTACATACATACACATTCGTAAACAGATTTTCTTTGACTAATGACAACAACAGAGGCGGTAAAGGGTTAATAGGGTAAATGCACCTAATGTCGGCATGACCCAGTAGTCGGCATTTTTAAAAAAAAAAATTGTAAATAATTACGAGAAACAGTGCAAATTTATTAAGGTTCCACCTTTATTTGATAAAAAATATGGTGTTTTTGCTCTATGAAATGAGTAAATTTGAGTAGGATGAATAATTTCGTCTCTATTTGACATTATTTAGTGACACCTTTTTAGCTTTTTCAGTACTGTCAGTTTTCTTAAAAAAAGATTAGTTTTAGTGCCACCTTAAACAAGTGAATATTAATATTAAATTAAATGATTTATTTGACAAAAATTGGTTTTAATGAAAGAAAACAGTTGAAATATTAATTTTAAAGTGAAAAAGTTATTTAAAAATAATTTTTTTTTGTATTATGTTCAAACATAAGTATTCTATAGTCGGCACTTTAAAATTTTTAATTTCTCTATAGAAAATTGGGTATATTATTATAAAAAATTTGTATATAACATTTTTCTCTTCAAAAATTATATGTATACGAGTTATTTTTGTAAAGAAAATTTATGTATAACACTTTTTTCTATAAAAATTTATGTGTATTACAATTTTCTCTATAGAAGATTGATTGTACAAAATTTGTTTCTATAGGGAATTATGTGTATACAATTTTTTCTATAGAAAATTTTAAGTATAACAATTTTTTTTACAAAAAATTATGTGTATAACAGTTTTTATTAAAAATTGTGTGTATACCCAATTCTTTAAATAGAAAATTAGTTCAATAATAGCTATTTCTATAGATGATTAACATTTTCTCTACAGAATATAATTTTCTATACAAAAAATATGTGTAACTTTTGTATATTAAAATTTTTCTAACAAAGATTGCTTCTCAACTGTTTTTCTACAAAAAACATTATGAGTATAACAGTTTTTTTCTATAGTAAATTTCTAATATGACAATTCTTCTATAGAAAAGTTTTCTTATTATAATATTCTCTACGAAACTTATGTTTAATTTTTTTCCTATAGGAAATTGCATATTTTTATACAAGATTTTCTTTAAAAAACAGTACATATAAGACTTTTCCCTATAAAAAATTACTTTTTTCTCTAACAAAAATTATAATTTTGTATAGAAAATTGCTTGTATAACTCAATTTCTATAGAAAAAATCTTATGTATAATTATTACAATTATAATTATGTTTATAAGATATTTTTCTACAGAAAAAAACTATATTATTACAGATATTTCTATGGAAAAAATTTAATTAACCATTTTCTTTGAAAATTTTGTATTTAACACTTTTTTCTATATAATTATGCCTTTTTTCCAAACAAAAAATCTACTGCCGACTATAGGGACATTTTTTGCCGTACTTAGGAACACTGGTGCCGACTACTGGAAAATTTCGTGTTTTTAACAAAATTTGCAAATTACTAAAAAATAGTTATTTGTTTTTCAAAAATGTTAAGTGGAAAACTTAACTAAACACATAATTGTAATAAATAAAAATCATCGTAATAACATTTTCCGACTCTTTAGGGGGATAGTTTGAAAAAGAGCAAAACGTTAAACTGCCGACTACTGGTACATTTACCCTATTGCCAAAAAGTGTAAAAAGTTGTACGCCCTAATGTGTGTATACATAAATATGTACGTAAATATGTTCATATGTACATATTTATATACAATTATCTGTTGGATTTATTCGCAAATGTAAAGTTGTAGGGGGAGTGTGGTGTATCCATCTGAGTGAGAATAATTACTACATTAATATATTATAAACCCTCTCATATATTACAACAGTAGTTTTGGCTCTCAATGTATTAACCCTTTGATATGTAGTTACTGCCCTGCCCGAACATTTTCTCTTTAAAGACAAACAAATTGCTGAATATGGTTGCCAAATGTACATATATATATACTATAATAATTTCTTGCTTATATAAATGTTCAATAAAACTAGTACATAGTTATATTGAACAGTTTTAAATACTCTTAAATCCATATTTACAGAATGTATTTTTAGTCAATCGGTTTAACTATATTTATAATTTATTATGCTGTAAAATACGATATCAACCAACTAAACCAAATCTAAATCCATAGGTATTGGCAACACTAGACATAAATGAAAACGCTTTTGTTAATGAAAGCTACATTACAAAAATATTTAGTTAGTATTCTCTTGAGTATCGGCCTGTTTAGTCGTGTATTTGAACGTGACGATGATGAAGTATGAATATCAGTGTTTATTTCAATTGAGAATTTAAGAAAAAATTAAATTAAAAAAAAGCTCGACACTCCTTTGTATTTTCATTAACTGTGAGCGACGAGTTGAAAGCAAACATCTCCGAATTTTTAAAATTTGAATTTTTAATCATAATAGTGTACCCGAACAGTTGTTTTGTTTGTAAACAATCTGATGTAAATTCATTTGAATATAGAAAATTTGACGTGATTTTTAATTAAATTAAAGTAAGTGGTGAACATCAACGAAAGCGTTAATTTTATACGTTCTTAACGCCAACTAGTTGCTTCTTTAGTTATACATATATGTATATATACATATGTATGTATGTACATCTGATGGATGTATCTATCACACACGTGTAAACTTAATATGCATTGTAGGGAGTGTGATTTTGTACTCGTATGTTCATATATATGAATGAATGAATGTATGTATGCATGTATAAATAAACATACATTTATATTAACGTATGTATACGAAATCTAAAGGGAAACTAAAGGAAACGGTTTCCCCACAAAGAAGCAAATAATATAAATAATCTAATAAAGTGTTTGTTATTAATTTAAACAAAGTGGAAATATTTTAGTGTTTGAGCTATTACTTTAAATAAATGAGAGAATAAAGAGAAGAAATATTGTATACATTCATACACACATATGTACAAGTATGTGTATTTGTACAATTATTTTCTTGTGTAGTGAATTTAATTTAATACTATACCAAAGTAAATATTATATTACATATATAAAATAAAATATATATATGTACAAATATAGGAATTTATAATTACCTATACCATATGTGACATGTTTGTTAAAAAATTTTAGCAATTGTTGTAAAAGTACCACGCCCACACCTCGATTTAATGTTAAAATACCGAAAGTGCTTAAACGAAGTGCGATAAACGATAACAAAGGAAAGAGAATAATTGTTGTCATAATAACACGATTAAAAACTAACAAAAATATAAATAACAACAAACCAAATAATAGCCATTAAAACTACAACGTATACATTTCACGTTGTTGCTGCTAATTCCGCTGTTTTGCTGCTCTTGAGTTGTGTGATTGTTAAAAGTAAGTACGAAAAAATTTTAAAAATGTTAGTTATAAACATTAAGATTCACTTAAATAGTTTTCCGAAAATTATATGGACATTTTATAGAATGTGACCTAAAAATAAAACGTTAGTATAAGCGGATGTCCATAATAAAAGTTTGTTTTCTTTTTGTCAAAAACTTTCAAGCCTTCAATATTTTTACCTATATGTTATTTGAAGAAGTTGTATAACGTGAAACATTTAAACTTTGTTTTCTGAGTTACATAGGTATTAAATTCCAATTTGTCATTTGTATATACACCATTGTCAATAGTAAACAATATGTTTATTTACTACAAATAAATCGCGTTGATAGAAACAAACTTTTCCATTTAAATATTTTGCTTCTCCTGTAAAATTTTAAAAATGTTAGATAGTTTGCGTTTTAGGTGACGATATATATTTAGATAGCGATTTATTAACAGCTGCAATGAATGAAACTATGTTTTATAATCATTCTACTTGAATACTTCTGTATAATACAGTTATGATTTCATTTAATTAAGAATATTTACTTAATTACGCATTCTTAAGAATTCGTACCCATTATCAGAAATACATGGATTGGTTTCATTTTTGTCATTAGTGTCTAAAACTATCTGGTGTTAAATTTTAGCCCAATCGAATAACGGCAACACATTCCGGAAATCGTTTGAAAAGTATAAAATTATATAAATAAAATAATTTCTACAAAAATTGTACCATTCAATTTATTTTTTCTTAAACCATAAATATGAGTACTATAAGAATATTTTTATTTTGATATATCAATTTTCATAACAAACATTCGCAAACATATGGGTGTTATATAAGTCCAAGGTTTGTGTCTTTCCTCTTAATCTTCTATTTAAAATTATATTTATAAATACCCCATGAAGGTATTAAAAACAATTTTAATTTTAAAAACAATTTTCCCAACTAATGGGTAAATACCGATCCCATCTATAAGAATAATGCTTTTAAAATGTTTCCCGAGAGCTAAAAAAATTTCCACAGCAAATGCTTCCAAGTTCTCGATATTTTCATTTTCACGGAGAAAAAACATGAAAAAATATATAAGTAATTATTAATTTTTTCCTCCACTTTGCTCCAAATGAGAACAATAAAATCCTATATGGATACTTCAGTTAACAATGTCATATCACATACATACATATCTATCTTTTATTTACATGTATATCATTTTACAAAGTAAAAAATGAAAAATGTTTAATGAATACTTAGCGAGAAAATGTATTACTACAAATCATATACAAAGGATGTCTACATACTGGAAAACTTGAGATTTTCGTTATCAAATGTTTTATATTATAA
The DNA here is from genome assembly GCF_022045245.1 of Lucilia cuprina. Lineage (NCBI taxonomy): Eukaryota > Metazoa > Arthropoda > Insecta > Diptera > Calliphoridae > Lucilia > Lucilia cuprina. The sequence goes on along the minus strand of NC_060952.1, from coordinate 101,059,140 downwards.
AGTAAATGCTGACGATAACTTGAAAAGTCACGTTTTTCCAATATGAACAGCACGAAATAATTATAAAAAGACAATAAACTTTTTATGATAAACATTAGAGTGCTCCAAAAACATTTTCTTACTTTAAATATCTATATAATTAATAGGCAAGGCGATTTTTTGTGACCCCTTTTACTCTTACAGTATACATCTGATCTTGGCCAAAGGAATATCATTTTAAAGGTATTATTTCGCAGATGTGCACAATATAAATATGAGATCGGTTCAGAAATTTGGGAGCTAAAAGCATTAAGAGTTGTTGCTAATACATAGAAACAAACGTCTCACGTACGTAAGAAGAGAAATATCACTATAAGTTTAAGGAAGAAAGCCACATATAACCTTAAAAAATATTAAAATTGGAAACATGGGAAGCGGAGCTCTCTTTATGTACTCTAGTATTTATAATTACTCGAATAATATCGAAGAAAAACCCTATCTATTAGAATAATGTTTTATATAATTAGAGGAACAGAAATAAAACAAAAAATTTGTTATGAAGTATACAAAATTTTACTTTAACCCTTTTTATTATGAAGTTAACTTGAGGTGAACATTTAAAAAAAAAAAATTCTTTTTGAAACTTTTAATTTAATCCTTTTTTACTAACCTAACCTATTACTAAATTGCCAAATTTGAGCAAAACCTGAAAAATCGAGTTTTTCCCCTTGTAAATGCACTTGCAAACTTCAGTTAACGTTATTCTATCAGCATAATTTTTTACATAACATAGTTTTACAAGCCATAGAACCACGATTCTATGGAATCGAACAATTTCATAGAGGGGGACGGCCTGTCGGATGAAATATTTTTCCTTCATTCAATCTTGGAGCACTCTAATAAACATACATATATGTGTATTTAACCTATCCCAACAAAAAGTTTTAAGTTTATCAATATTGACAACACCAGCGAACAACCATTTTTGATATACTTAATAAAGAAAACAACCAGATGTTACGATATGTTATCGCAAATATAGAAAACAGCACAATGTTCTTAACAACCTATCGCCTTCTTTCAAATACTCCATAACACCCCTAAACAAACACCCCTTCTTAACAAAAACATCGACATAAATAAGTTTTAGCCAGAGAAATTAATCATTATTTATTTGTTTCGAATATATTACACTCAGATATTATTAAAGACTCATTTATCTCTTATTTACAATATTGGAATATTATTTAGTATTAGTCACGTAAATTTCTGAAAAGAAGTGGGTCAATTATGGGCCGATTAATGTTAAATTTCATCAATATTATGTTATTTTAAACCAGTTATGACTGTTCTAACGTATTCCGGTGAGCCACTTGTAGCGGGGTTATATTGTAAATAAAATATACATATTTATTTATGCCTTACAGTTAGTTAATATTGCGAAATAAAATGTTACATCATTAATGGAAGTTTTTTTTAATATTTTAAATAACTAAATTTCTTTACACTTTTTACCTTAAAACAAGTAAGAAATTATAGTCGGACGAGGCCGACCATATAATACCCTTCACCTGTATACGAATAAAATGTGATTTAGTTTTCACAATAAAGCTGAATTGTACTCTGCATCATATATCCTAAAGCCATTTATTGTTTAATAAAACTTTGGATATTTAAGTAAAATTTTGATGGGGGCTTTTTAGAGGGGTTAGAGTTAAATGAGGCCCTATAACTATAAAGTTCATCGGGGTCATCAAGACTAGTATAGAACTTGCTTTTGCAGCTTTTTGTCGAGATACGAGTATATTAAACATAATTATGAACTTAAAAGCACTATTTGGCAGGTTCAGTTTTATGCGGCCTAGGTGAAATAATGGACCGATGTTAACTATTTTCAATAGTCTTCGTCTTTAGTACCATAAAAAATCATGTGCCAAATTGAGTTATCTCCAAAATTGCGACCTGTAGTTTGATTACAATGTTTACAAGCCCTATTAGGGGTACAGTTGTATGGGGGCTAAGTGAAATAATGGACCAATCTTAACCATTTTAAAAGCTTAATCGACTCAGAAAATGATTCTGAGCCGATTGGTATACTTTAAGGTGGGTATAGAACCAATATTATTGTGCGTTACAAACATCAGCACAAACCCCACAAATAGATGTACTTTTTAATAACAGATACATATTTCAAAAAAAAATCGATCGAAAAAATTTGTCCTCGATTATTCGAATGACAACCTAGTTGTTTGTAATTTTTGGACTCTAGTTATTGTCATATGTAGTTCCAATCAATAAGATGAGTTGATTTTACCAAAATCACTCAACTTTTAATTTTACTAAAAGCTTTAGTACAACAATATTTCACTGACGTTAAATGGATACAATGTGTTAAAGTATGTGTGAAAAAACGTATATTTAGATATCGACATTTCTAAAAATATGTATTTATGTAAATACATGAATACATATGGATGTATTTTAAAAAATTCCAAAAATGTAGAAATTAATATAGTATGTATGCCTATATACACTTAGAATGTGAATGCAAATATTTACTACGATGGTCATTCCTATAGTATTTAAATTTTAATTTAAATTTATTTTTTTTTAGATTTTTTTAAATGCTGCACTAAATTAACAGACCATCTGTTGTTTTAACTTTTAGCCACATCACGTGACAAAGACTACAATTTAATATTTTAAACGAATTTGAACGCACAACTATAATACAAATACATAGTTTTGAAAAGTTTTCAAATATATTAAAGATATACTTCTTCTACATTTACTTCTTCAACATTTACAATAAATGTATTCTTAAACAGTGTTAGTATGATATAATAGTTCATAAGTAAGGCCAAATAAATATTTATTGAGTAAAGTAGTGGTTTAAAAATGTGCTCACCACTAGGTGATGATATACATATATAATTTTGGTTATACCCTAATATACACAAATATGTATATGTATATATATTTTGTATGTATGCACATAGATAGATATCTATTTATTTTTTTCGCTCAAAAAGTGTGGGTAGTAATTTTTACGTAGTACGAACGAAGTGCTTATACCAACCAATTGGTAGAGTTGCCGAAGAAATTCACTTGATCTTGATCTTTAAATATGTACGATGTGAAAAAACGAGTATTCTGTAAAAATTGAAACCGTTTACGTGTTTCACAAGTTTGTTTACAAAGCTGTAATTCTATAAAATACTGGAAATTCATTTATTTATTAATAGTATAATATTACTACAATGTAGATATGTAATATATAAATAAGCGTTTTACTGCGGAATTTTAGATGGCTCAATAAAATAGTCCCAGAATTTATTCGATATAAGGCGAATTGTACTGCCATGTATGGATATTAATGTGGACATCAGGGTGTTTTTCAGAATATCAGATCTTGCAAGAGAACATTTCTGATATAATGAGTATAACAATATTAGCAAATTGAGATTTACTTACTAGGAAGAAATAATAAAATTTAGATCGGACGCAGCTGATTTTATTTATTTATTGAATTCATATAGGTAATATTCTTTTAATCAAAAATAAACGTTTTGTTGTTGCAATGTAATACGCGTTTTCCTAATTTAATCTGATTAAGGATGTAAAAAAACAGTAATGTTCTATAGTTGAAACGAAAACTTTTCGACTTTTTGCAATTTATAAAATTTTTTCATTTAAATAAAAGTCGACTTTAAATATTTTATAAATAGTCACCTTTTTCGAATTTTCGACTTTTTTTTAAAGTTTTTGACTTTTTTCTCAAAATTTTTGTCCTGGGGTCAATATTTGGCGAGCTTTTCGACTTTTCGAATTCTTTCGACTTTTTCCGATTTTTTCGACTATTTTCGACTTTTGGACTCTTTCCGACATTTTGACTTTTGTCTACTTTTATTTACAAGGTCGACTTTTCGAACAAAATAGTCGACTTCTACTTTTTTCGACAAAAACTCGATTGTTTGATTATTCGAAAGTCGATTTATAGAACTCTAAAAATAGTAGTAGTTAAATATTTCCATATACAAAAAAGATGAAATAATTATGTATTTTAGATTTTATTCAGAATAAAACAATTAAAGCCATCTTAAATGTTATATATGATGAAACATCTTCAAGGCGTCTTAACTTTGTAAAATATTAGAAGTGTTGGTGTAGTCGTAGGCGTTTTTGTCGCTGGGGCTAAAAGAATATACATAAATACACGAATTTTTACATACATATGGTAGGTATATATGTACGTACATTGTAAATTTCAAATTCACAAAATGTGTTCTCTTATTTAATTAGTATTTAGTTCCCCTCTCGTAGATTTTTTAAAAAAATAAAAAAATATAATACTTCCTATAGCCTTCAACTAATTTCAAGCTAAACTATCTACGCAGTATCTTAGTCAAATTATTTATGACAGTTATTCCATCAATGAGACAACACCGACGACTTCCACCTGCATATATGTAGATACATATGTGTATACATACATATGCACATATTGAAATAAAAACGACATTACCATCGAAAAATCATGAAGGGGTGTTTGCTGTTGATGTTAACAACAAAGTTATTTTAATTTTGATATTACTTGAGAGTGTTATCCATCATGTAGTTTACGTAGTACATAAGGGTACATAAGAATTTAGCATAATATTTTCGAGTACTCGTAATCATTTCATTTTATTTTTCCTCAACGACAGCAGCCACAAATAATAAAAACAAAAAAACTAAAACTCACACTTTTGTCATGCACAGAAAACTAAAGCATAAAGTTTAACTAAAATGTGAAACAAATGCTCAAAAGAATTGTCCTAAAGACTGCTTGAGATACACACTTGGATCTCCCTTAGCTACCGACACTATGTCAGTTCATTCCGCTAGTCAGCCAGTATTTTTGCATGTAATCGAGTGTTGTGAGTCTGTATTTGATGCTGCTGTTTTGAACTTTGCAAGTGACTTTATCGCTGAAAATTGACACCGGAAGTTGCCTACATTTATGATGTATATGTTGTCAATGTTGTTTGTTACCAGTGAATCTTCTTCAGACTCACTATTGTTTATTTTAATTTAATGCTAAAGTTTTTTCTCAGCAATTTGTCTTGTCTTCTTTTTCCATTGTTATTTAATTCTTTTTGTTTTTTCTTTCTTACGATTCAAATTAAAATTTGAATTTAAAATTTAAATCACAAAAGTATATGCTGGTGAGTCTGTGAATATACATATAATAGAGCATATTTTTATTATTTATTTGTTGTTGTTTTATATGTATTCGACATTACGCACACGCCACTCTTGATTACATAGTTTGAAATAAAGAATCACATAATATTCAAATTTTATACATAATATGTATACATATAGTTAGCAGATATTATTTTATATTACAATATTGCATAAATGTTGCAGTTAGAAGTTGATTAAAGAAAAATTGCAATAAATTTCGGTTTTATTAAATTTCAAAAAATTTGCTCTTTTGTAATTAGTTTTATATACATATGTACTTATATACATACATATGTATGTAACGAAACAAGAGCATACTTATTTTACTTCCGAAATAATATATACATATGTACATATTGAGCAGAAATCTTCATTATTTTTTTTTTAAACTTCTTTAATTTACGAGTTTTAAAGTACATATTATTAAATGAACAAAAAAAAAACATGTAAAAAATCTGAAATTGTTGTAACGAATATTTAGTTACTAAGTTTATTATCTATACTTTTGTACCCTACAGATAAACATGTAAAAATCTGAAATTGATGTAACGAATATTTAGTTACTAAGTTTATTATCTATACTTTTGTACCCTACAGATAACCTCAGAACAACTTTCTGTACAGGTCGCAACATACGTCCTTAAAAAAAATACAAAGACCCAAGAAAATAATGTTAAATATAATAGCGGACATGTGAACACTTCTAATTTTTTATAAACACATATGATAAAACTAATTTTTAGTTGGGCCATACAAATTTTTTAATCGGAAAACGGCACGAAAGTCCATAATTATCTTATAAGCAACAGTATTACCATCAAATTCGATATAACACACATTTATGTATTAAAAGATTATATATTTTTAAGATTATAAAAGAATTATTTAAAATATTAAAAATACTTCAAAATAAGGCGTGTAGTACAGTGCATTCATATACTTATGTCAATTCTGTAATAATTAAGTTTTGCGAATCAACTCGTGGCATACATTTCTTGTTCATCAGTTTCATCAGCATAAATCTAATAAATTATAAAATAAAAATGGACAAAATCTTTCAACATTTAAACATAGCCCCCATAAAAGTGCTCCTAGACGTTCATGACTTAATAAACCCTCTTACCAAAAATTATATTATTGCCAAAAAATCTTTTACAAATCAAAAAATAATGTATTAAAATAAAACTATTTTTACATTTTCTTGAACTTTAACCGCAAATAATTGGAATATGTATGTATGTAATTATCCTTCCAATGTGCTATAAACACGGTTAAAAATGATTACAAAACTGAAAAATATGCATTTTAATTTAAGCGGCAGTTTCAAACATTTAGCAATTTTGTTAAACAAATTAAAATTTAAAATTTCAAAAAAAATTCACTTCAAAATCTCTCACAGATTATCGGTACTTATGATTTTTTGAGGATTTCAGAGAAAATAATAGTTTGGTAAACTTTTTGAAAAACAGGTTACTATTATGCATTTTATATAAATTTTTTTTCAGAATATAAATTCGTTTCAAAAGTATTCACAAACATTCGTTTTGTTGGTCGTGTTATCTTTCAAATAACTGATTTGCTCGGAACAACAGCGACGTGTAAGTAGTAAACATTTTCCAACGTCAATGAGGAACTAAAAATGCTACAAAAAGTAAACCACTTTAAGAAGCACGCATGGCTTTGAAATAACGCCGTTAAGAATCAATAGGTATTTTTTTTGTACTGTTTTTTTTTAATAAAACTCATTTTATTTTGGAGTTGATTGATAAGATCTTGCAATTTATTTATTTATTATAACCTACACACTTTAGTGGGGAGGGTATATTGGGTTTGTGCTGATGTTTGTAACATAGAAAAATATTCGTCCAATACCACCTTAAAGTATACCAATCGGCTTAGAATCATTTTCTGAGTCGACTAAGCTATGTCCGTCTGTTGACTGGTGGCTGTCCATGTAAACCTTGTGCGCAAGGTACAGGCCGCAATTTTGAAGATAATTAGATGAAATTTGGCACACACGCTACTTTTGGCCAAGGACAAAGCCTATTGAAAATGGTTAAAATCGGTCCATTATTTCGATAGCCCATACAACGTACCCCAAAATAGGGCCTTTTGGCTTATAATTAATTTAAATGATCTGTTATGTTTACAAAAGTCGATAAAATTTAGTTTTATAGAACTTTAAATGGCATTGCGATTTTTGTAATGATCGGGCTTCATTTGAACCTATTCCCATACAAACTCCTTCAGAAAATGACTTAAAGGTCAAAATTCACTTACAAACACTAATAACACTTTTAAATTCTACATAAATATTATTGAAGACGACTTAACTCCCTACCAACATTTTTTGATAAATTTGACACATATCTTTTTTTTTTGGTTCAAGGACGATCGCTATTAAAAATGGTTGAAATCGGTCCATTATTTCTCCTAGCCCCATACAACGTACCCCCCGAATCGGGCCTTTAGGCTCATAAGTATATATAGTGTCAACGAAAATCAGCAAAAATTAGTTTTATAGAACAATAATTGACAATACTAATTTTTATTGTGATCGGCCCTCATTTGACCCTAACCCCCATACAGACTCCCCTTCAGAAAATGACTTGATGGTCAAAATTAACTTATAATTACTTATAAAACGATTAAAATCTACATAAATGACTTTGTAGTAGACGTAAATTCATCTACCAAAATTTATAAGGATAGGCCCATATTTACCCCTTCTCCCCTATGAGCCCTCTTGTAGAAAATCTCTTTTTTGTCAACAATAAGTAAAAATATTCCACAATAAAACAAATTAAATGCTTTATTTAAAAAAATTCAAAATTTTAACATACTGACTGGTGTAGGGTATCATATGATCGGCAATGTCCGACTATAAATTCATACTTGTTTTACTATAGAGGAAAAACTATTACATAATATGTATATTTGTACTCACCCTAGATATCCACAAAACAATAAAAAATTTTTTTTTGATTTATTTTTCCCCAAGACAACTACTATTTTAATGTATAAATGTTGTTTTTATGTGTGTATATAACAACTACAGTGATATCGAACATATTTCCTACAGAAAATATTATTATAAAAATCGTTTAAAAATTAAAGTTTTAAATGATAAATAATAGTAATAATACTACTAGTTCAACGCATTATTGTATCCTGTACTAGTTTTTTTAAGAATTGTCAGAGAACCATTAGTTAACATATAATTTTTAAAACTATAAACAGTTCCGGAATAATCATATATAATTAGGAAACTATTTCATTAAAAATATTTGTACAAAAAATTTACCAACCATTTTTAATATATATTTTTTAATTTTTATTCACTGTGGATTTTCCGGTGGAAAAGCCCATGTGTAAAATTTCACACGTTAAAATATGAGTTTGAATTTGCGCAAAATCAATTTTTAATTTCACTTTATATAATTTACAAATTATATAGAATTATTTTTTAAACAGTAATATGTACATATAAGGTTTACGCTTTTTTGTATGATATATTGTTTATCACACCGTTTCCTGCAATATTGTTGTCAATACGATCACTATACAATGTAACCCAGCTAAAACGTATTACTATTTCTCACACACCCATGTAGTTGTATATGTCCAACAAACAAATTACTAATTTGTAATGGGAATTTTAAAATACATAATACAAAATACAAAAACAGAACTATATACATATGTATGTATGTGAAATATTTTTATTTATTTTAACATTAATATGATTTAACATAATTTGTTACTGCTAAAATCATATCATATCGCTAAAATATAAATCGCGATTAAGCTTTTGCTTATGTTTAAAAACCGGTTAACCGTTTAACAAAACCCCGGTTTTTATTGCATATTTCGTTTTTTTTGTGAACCGGTTTTATGAAAACATCGATTTTCAGTTAACCGGATTATTCGGTTTTTATGTATCGGTTAACCGGTCTCAAAAAATATTAATTTTTAGTGCAAAATTGTATGTTTTTTGGATTTTTTATTGTTTATCACATTTTTAATAGTTTTGTATACGAAATTTTATAATATTTTAAAATTTCCGTTCGTGTTTATAATAACAGACCTAATAATGTTAAACAAAAGTTAGGAAATGTTAAAAATATTTTATGTGCATATGTATATAAAATGAAGATTTACAATTTCAGGAAGTAAAGTAAAAAGTTGGCATTTAAATGATTTTAACATTTTTGTAGAGTATTTTTAATTTATTAAAATTAATTAATTTTCGGTGTCAAAATTTTGGTAATTTTTAGGTTGTACAGAAAAACACGTTTGGTTTGGTACATTTCAGAAATTTTTAGATTATTTTGGAAAGAAGTGCAAATATCTTAATCAGCAATTCATAATATTTCGTAAAATGTCCTCTTCCAAGTAAATATAAGTATATTTTAAAGATTTCCACACATTTTGGTTAACCTGTTTTTTATTCTCGGTTAACCGACAAACCGGTTTCTTCGAAAGTTGGTTTTTTATAAACATTAGCTTTTGCAAATGTTAAATTTATAATAATTTAACAAAAATAATTTTTAAATTTATAATAAATGCAGATTAGGAAAAAATTATTTAAAACTCTGATATCGCGTAATGAACAAATATAAATTTGTTTGTTGGGTAATAATAAAAAGGCTATGAAATAACATTCGTTTGCATAAATGTAATTAATTGTCATTTAAAACAATGTGAATATTTTCACTTTGTTTACATCATCGCACTCTTAATGTCTAATTGTACTTTTGTTGTTTGTTTTATGTAAAATTTTATGTCATCAACTTAGTTTTATTTTATTTAATTCCATGAAGACAGATTGTATGGATATTTGAACGTAGGAAAATAAATTTATTCTTTTTATACCCTCCACCATCAGTCGTAATAGAGGGTATATATAAGATTTTCATTCCGTGTGTAACACCAAGAAATATTCATCTTAGACCCAAAAAGTGTATATATATCCTGTGTTCTTTTAAAATTCTAAGTTGATTATGCTATGTCCGTCTGTCTGCCTAGATCCTAAATCAACCAAATTCACCAAAAATATTATTTGTTGTGGTCCAACGCAAAATCGGTTTACGGCGTAAAAAGTTATGAGTAAAAATTTTAGAATACCTCGAGAAAAATTAAAAAAAAAAATTAAAGTTAGCTCCCATATATTGTCCATTTTCGAAAATTACTTAAACATACATATTTAATCGAAATATAAAGCACTCTAACTTGTTGTTATACTATAATTTCTTCTAGGTTTTCTTGAGAAATTTTACAAATGTTTTAAAAAAAGATGAGATCTAACTAACCACGAAGCCAAAAGCCTATTTGATGATTATTATTAATCTACTCGACTTTAACTTTTAAACAATAAAATTCAAATCATATTGTATATGGGAATTTTGTTTCTGTTGTTAATTGTTGGTTATATTGTTTAAAAAACAATACATACATATTTTTCAAATTTTCCCATGAAATTTTAAAACAGAAGTCGAATTTTAGATAACAGCATGAAAGGCAATTACATATGTATTTGTATTGTTTATTTTTTTTTATTTCTGAAAATTAAATTAATCTTTTGTGATGTTAATATATTTTTATTAATGAAAAATATATTTTGTGTGTTATTAAAGGGAGAAATTGTTTAAAAGCCTTTAAAATATATTTAATAATTTTTAGAACACCCAAAAAATATATTCTATTGTATAAACACATATTTGACATTTTATCTTAATTTTAATTTATGTCAAAGAAGGTTTGACATAAATAATTTCCGTAAGAGTTGATATTATCAATATTAAGATGACTCAAAACAGCATCACAGATTGGAATTTAGAAAGAAAATCCGTTAACCCTTTTTATCTAAAAATTTGTAAAATATTAATAATTACTAAAATTTAATTGTGAATTTAATTTACATACAAAACATAAATACATAAATAAATATGTATGTGTGTTGGTATATTGATTATGGACATACATATACATACATATTTGGTATACCATAATCATACTTAACGTGACAAAAAACAATGTATACAATGAATAGATAAGTTATCGTCGATATTGAAATAATGTTTAAAATTAGAACGGATTTTTAAAACATCAAAGACAGAAGGAAGTATGCAACAATCGATTGGTTAAATGGCTGTCTAAATTGCTGTCCGTTGGTCCGTGAAATTATATTATATAAGTAGTCGGTGTTGTAGAAGATTGTACATAGATTCTTAAACACATACACAAAAAAAGCTCAAAGTTAACGTTCTTGTTCTTGTTGTCCTTGTAATATAATTAAAATCAAATACAGAAACAATATTTAAACATACATACTTACAAATAAGTTACATACGAAAACTTTCACATTCAGATGGAAAACATATGTTATATCCAGGGATGGACTACAAAACAAAAGTTTAAACATTAACATATCTTCTTCTTTTATATATCATTACCAAAAGTTATAGTGTTTTAGTTATAGTGGCTATTGTCATTAATACACCGTGTTCCTAGGATTAAACAAAATTTATAAACAATTATTGTTTGTCTAATTTTTATAAGCATTAAGTGGGGTTGTCTGGAGGAAAGAAAGATAGTATTAACCTATCTTACACCTATTTTATCGATGTACTAGCATTTTTAAGTCCGTACTGAGCTTTAAAATCATTTCCTGAACATTTACACCACAAATTTAATTTATAAATATGTCTTTGCGCTGTTATATGGTAAGAAACAGGTGATGGATTATGAAACGCTGCTTAGTCCTTTAAACTGAAGTAGTGTTATCTAAAATAGAATTGTACAAAATTTTCCAACCCAAGTTTACGGAAAAGGAAAATAAATCCACAATTCGATACTAGTACTAATGTGCTGGTAAAGAAAATGATTTTATGGTTACGAAATACATACATATGTATATGAACAATGTACATGTATGTATGTAATGATAACGTGTGTCTAACTTTACTTATTGATAAAAACGAGCATGCTTGTTGGCGGGCATTCAAGCAGAAGAATAAGAACTGAAAACATATTGTTTGTTATTGATTTATAAAATTTTTATTTGCGCTTACCTTCGTGAAAAGGTATACTCATACATATGTATAAGTTCATAATATCCTTAATAAAATTTTGGGACCTTAAAAGGTACATATACAATTTCTGACCATTAGTTTGTTTTTATAGGTCCGTCCGACTGTCTGTCTGTTGAAATCAATTTTCAGAAGATCCCAGACATCTTCCAAATTTTCATCAAATAATTTTAATTGAAAATTAAATCTCTCTTAAGATGCGTCAAAGACGAACAAATAACTATTATTAGAAAAACTGTTTTAAATTTTTCAAGTTGTATTAAAATTTTTTATTTAAAGGAAGGTGTTATAAATAGAAGAAATATCAGATTATCTAGAATATTTTGTCAGAGTTTGAGGTCAATGTCATCTATATCGATTTGGTCAGTTTGGAACTTGAAAACTTTCGACACTTTAACAATACATTTTTCGTCTAACGAATTTACTTTATTAGTTTCAATATCATGACTGTCCATTGTCTATTTATACGATGGAACGTGCGTGACATTTTGAAAAATCACGTCTAAGAGCACCAAGTAATCTATGTATGTACATAAAAACTCATTTCTACACATACTTATATGTACATGTATGCATGTATGTATATTTGGTGTTTTATTAAGTTTGTTACAAAGAAAATGAAGACATTCCAATACCAAAACAATTAAAGGGGATCAATTATCAACAAATAATGGATGTACTGTAAGTGACAAATTGTTTTTATTTTAAACTTTCTATAAAAATTATTTTTAGTTTGATTGGCAATAACTTTAAATGAGCCAAATTTGTTATAGATTATGTAAAGCTACTTTGTGCTGTTTTTTATTTTTATTCGCAAAGAAAAAGTTTCTCTTTTAAAAATTAAATTTTTACCATTTCAACAAAGCATTATTTGCGAAATTAATTTAAGTTTGGAATTATTTTTAATCTCCGTATACAATTTTTTAGAAAATAGTTCTATTGATTCTTTTAAAATTCCTAGGAATATGGAGCAACTTTTGTTATATTTACTTTAATAATTATTTTAAACCTAGATTTTATTTGAAAATATTTCAACAAAACAAATAAAAAAATATAGATGGACGAATCGACTATATACCAGTAAAAAGTAATTTTTTTAAGCTTCTGTGAAGTGAGTTAAATAATTTTAGTTTTAGGTTATTATGTTAACTGTGTGTAATTCCTTTATTTATATTAATTTGATTACAGATCCAAATTTTTAAAATAATTCAATAAAACTTGTTATATGATCTTTTTTTTGTGCGAAGCCTTTTAAAAATGGTTAATAAAGTTCTATTGCAACTAAACCGCCCGGAATGAAACTTAAATCATATTTAATGTTCATAACTTTTATGTGAGAATAAATGTTTGGTCACGCCTGACCATTTATGTACACACATACATATTTAGATAGTGACCTTTTTGCGTTTCACTACTAAAAAAAATTAAATAAAAAAACAGAAAAAATACTTTAATTCACATTTATGATTTAATTTTACGGATTTATGTATCTTTTTTGTTTTAAATACATGTTTTAAATACGTTAAAATGAATAAGTAGCTATTTAAGGAAATAATGTTTATTAAATATTAAAAAAATACATTTTACGAATAAAAATATCTAAGAAGTTGCACTCTTTTCTTTCAAAGGAGCCCGCAGCAATATTTTTTAAAACATTGGGTCAAGGACGTATGTATATAAGAGAATATGTAAATAAATGTACACATAAAGATCTAAATCTACAAAAATAAATGTATGTACATAAAGGTTTAACAATAATTTTAAATTCGAGGCTAAAAATGTACATACATATTAACGTACATAACTACATACGTATGCACATATGTGTGTACACGCAAAGAAAAAACATGATTGTGGTAACAATGTTCAAAAAACAATACATTATGGTTTATGAAGAAATAGATGTAACATATTGGTACAGTGAATTTAGTAAAGTTGAAGTTACTATGTCGAACTATATTTTTTCTCTGCATGTATGTACTATGTATGCATTTTGTTCTAGATACAAAATAAATTTAAAATTCGTTTACAACAAAACGATTTATTATTTTATTATAGCATTGAAAAATTTAACTGGTTTTCTTAATACTATAAAAAGTGAAATATTGACACATTTTTAATGCTTAAGACGAAAAGAGGAAAAAAAAAATAATTGGCTGACTGACTGCCTGATGGATTCAATAAACGAAATAGCATGACAGTCTCTCTAATTATAAATGTTGTCTTTGTTGAGTTTCTTTAGTGTTATTTAAACAATTCGAATCTATTGCAATAAGCACCCAAGAAAAGTAAACAACTGATGAAACCACTAACCAACCAACCAACTAACAACTAGCAGTTCCTCTACAAAGTAACGTTATTTCGTAACCATATTAATATTTATTTCAAGGAATTCCTTATATGCAACATATGTCTTCTATGTTGTCATTCAGTTGGACTAAAGCAGTGATTCACAATCTTTTTTATATGATACACTTAAAAATCTTTCGCGCCAAACAGTACAAAAACATGAACTTATGTATTTATACATATTCAAACATATGCATGTATGTAGTTCCTATATCATGAACAACGATTAGAGTTTTCACCAAAAGTGAAAAATATTTATTGCGAAAGCTATATGCACTAACGGAGCGTATGTTGGGAAACACTTTACTATCACATTGATTTGTTGTTGACGTGACCCTTTATAGATTTCAACAAGTAGCAAAAATTTAACAAAATAAAAATTTTAGATACATATTAAAAAAATATAGAAATTGTAATAATATTTAAAATAAAACTTCAATTATTATTATACAGAGCAAAAATAAAACGAAGTACTTCCAAAAGAATAACATTTATCACCACTTAAAAAGTAGCACTAAATGAATTTGTTTACCTTCTGTGGAAGTGGTGTTTATTGACTTCCAAAGAAGTGAAAAGATATATATAGTGCGACAATTTAACCTCCTGATAACTTCCAAAAAAAGAACATCAAAATTACTTTCTAAGAATGACTTCAACTATAGCGAATAAAAGAACATCTCTCCTATGACAAGCCTGTGTTAAAATCATCACTTCTTCAGGTCTTTTTCAATTCTTCCATGGAGTAAATTCTACTTTTTTTTCGCTTCTTTGGAAGTTCCTTTTTCGCTGGGAAATTATTGCATATATTTTGCACATTTCATATTTTTTAATTGGTATACCAAAAATTGGTTTGTTTTCTTTGTGTTACGCATTTTACAATAAATTTGATTACATATTAGATTTTTTTATATAAATTTAAAAAAATTATTAAGCTACAAAATACTAGGTTTCATCTCTAAAACTATGAAATTAAATTTTACATAGTTTTAGTTATTTTTTAAAACGTGAAAGTATTATGAGTTTATGCTGATGAATTATTTTAATTTTTATTTTTTGCAATTTCTTTCCAAAAACTTGCAAATAAAAAAATTCGAAAAAATTGTCCTAAAAATAAAGATAATTTTCAATGCATTGGAACTAAGTTAATATCTCTGTCGGTTTGAAAAATATAGGCATTTGAAGTAGCTTTTTCAGTATTAATATTTGTTTAATTTTGCAAAAAAAATTTTCGCCGCATTTGAAAACATAATTTTAATTATATTTCATTCTTATGTATGAATTCATAGTTAATTTGTTTAAATTGCTAAAAATTTTGCATATATGTGAATTTATTTTTGAGGTTATGAAATCGGTATTTAGGTTGTAAAATTGTAGATCCTTAAATATTTTAATGCGCACCTGATTTTGGCATAACACAAAAATAAAGCTATTATTTGACACTAATATTATCGCAAAATCATATGGCGCTATAGTTGTCTGAAAGCAAAATGGTTTTTAGATAAACGGCACTATAGAAGAAGAATTTTTTTCTTTCGCAATATCTACCTAATCAATCCATATAATTTACTACATAAAATTTACAAAATTTTTGCATCACGTCTTTAGTACAAAGAAAAATCAATTTTAATTTTGCAAATCAATTTTAAAATTATCATAAAAGAATTTACGAGGTATTACAATTGTAAATTGTAAGCGTAGATTATGAGGTAAAAAAATGTAAAATTGTAATACAATTGCATAGGAAAGTGGCAACATTGTTTGGTGATTGCTAAACGTGTTTTAAAACGAGATGCATGGTCAAGTCCTCTTGTTCGAATGAAAAGTTACCACTTTAAGCAACTGGAACACAACAAGTGTTCTACATAGTAAATTATTTTACTTGTCTTGTCTTACGCTTATACACACAAATTTATTTTGATGTTTACAAAAAAACGTTTTACAATACCCAGCACATATTTTAAAATTGTAAAATTTGTGTGCTCTCATTTTAATTAGAAAATTTGTTAATTATTCGGATTCATCATATATTAATTTGTAGAAAAATATTAAATACTGACTAATTCTTAATGTACTTTGCTATTGTTTGTCTTTATAGCTAATGCTTTTTAATGATGCTTTTGCCTTCAGGGCGATCAAATAGCGATGTACATCCAGTAAATAATACAAGACGGCCTCAATTTTCGACAAGAACATCATCACCACAGTTGAACATAAATTCCGGTAAAAACACAGAAAATGGCGGTTACGCATCACCAGAGTCTGTTTCAACACCTGCACCTATGGCTACTACAGGTTCCGAACAGTATAAAAACTCATATTCTGCTCCTAATTCAACACTATCAACACCACCTTCGAACCATCAATCATATACAATTGAATTGGCCAGCAATGGTACAATTGCCGCAACAGGAAACGTGTTACTGTCGAATTCCCCCGGAAGTCAAAGTGAAACCGGAACTGCAACAGCTGGACGTTATACAAACGGTCCCAAAGTTACATTCTTGGCAAATGGCAATATTAGCTCAAGCACAGGTGCTTTGACTCCAATGAATTCGACTTCCCCCGGAAATTGGGAAGATATTGATAGACAATTAGAAGCTGTACAAACAAAACTTAAAGAAGGTTGGAGTGCCCATTTGGGCAAGGAAGGACGTCTCTATTACTGCAAGTATGTTAAAAAAAATTAAGAAATTATTCAAAATAGTGCACTAGTTAGAATCGATGTTAATTAGGATAGAACTGTCTGAAATTAAAACTACAACTTTTATTATGAAACATTTTTAACTTCAAACAATCGATTGAAATAAATCAAGTTTATACATTATTTCCAAATAAAATATTTCAATTATTATAAATGCCATTTAATGGACCAAATTATTCGGAAACCGAATACAAATTATTGTAAGATATACATGTACACATATTTATGTATGATGTGCCCGGAGAATAAAGGTACATAGAAAAGGTCGAAATTTAATTAGTTATCAACGTTATCACCCCAACATGGACAATCAGTGGCCATTCATCATATTAGATGTTGATTATTAATGGCTTTTACTTTTTCGTTTCATTAGGGTGTATGTTTTTATACAGAGCAAAAAATATAGGTTTTAGATTGCATTTATGCAGAAAGTTAGTTCTTTTATTCTATTTATAATAATATATTGTTAATAATTCTTGTCTAATAAAATAAATTAAATATATTTTCTTACTTTTACAATAAAATACTAATTATGGTGACATGTATAAATACATAATACATACAGATGTAAGTTTTTGTTATCATAAATTATGAAACAACACCTTTATTTGGAGATCGTCAGCTTATGTGCATGTTATTTACATTGCCTTCTTATTATCGTTGAAATCTAGAGCATAAAATATAAATGTGAACTAGCCTAATATAGTGCAAGTACATCAATTTACATATTAGTGATTGCAGAGGTTTGTGTTTTAGCCAATGTTTTCTTTCATTCATTTGTCAGTTATTCAATCAGAACAAAGAGCTTTTAATGAGTTCATTATTAAATGTTTATTTCTCTGTATGATCAAATTAATTCCATGATAATTAGCAATTACATACCTTGAACAAATTATGTACATATAGTACAGTGCTTATATATTCATAGTTAATTAATATTTTATGCATTATGCAATATCTGTATACATAGATACATGTATTTGAACAATTAGTCGACTCAGTGAGAAGACGTGTTGGATGAATTTGTTTCAAAATTAGTAAAAGCAATCTTTCAATAAGTGTTTAGAGAATAAATACATATTCCGAAAATAAAACAGGATTATTTATACTTTTATTGGTGGTTTCTTTTAGTCATACAACTCAAACATCGGGATGGTTGCCATCCTGTGAGGACTGGAGTAAACAGGAGGAGTTGCCATATGGTTGGGAAAGGGCCATAGATTCGAAAGGTCGCTCTTATTTCATAAAGTTAGTATCACGCTAAAATCAATTTGCGATTTTTTAAGAAATGGAGTTCATTTGAATAATCTGGTTATTTTTATTTGTAGCCATATAAATAAAACTTCAACATATGAAGCGCCCGAATGTATAAAGTGGGATGAAAACCCTCCAGAACCTCGGGTCGTGGTCTTACAGCGTAGTTCTACCATGGGATTTGGCTTTGTTGCCGGCAGTGAACGGCCTGTGATCGTTCGATTTGTTACAGAAGATGGGCCGAGTATGAATAAACTTCAGCCTGGAGATCAGATATTAGCTGTAAATGGTGAAGATGTAAAGGATGCTCCAAGAGATCGTGTAATACAATTGGTTAGAGCTTGTGAGACTCAAGTAACTTTATTAGTATGTCAACCTGCACACAATGTAATACCGGGACGTAAATCGACTTTATTGTCGGCGGGAAAACGTGCAAAACTAAAAACTCGACCAAGCCGAGTACGTTTTGCTGAGAGTGTTTGCGTTAACGGAGCTCCGTTATTTCCGGTATGTTAATTATGTTTATTTAATAATGTATATCTTTACTCATATGATTGCTAATACAGCCCTCTGCCTTTTCTCTGGGAGATATTTGTGTTCCACCTATGGCGAATGTTTTAAAGGTATTTTTGGAAAATGGTCAAACCAAGTCTTTTAAATATGATGCAACTACAACTGTACAGGTAAATAATATACTAACAACCTAATTATATAAATAAAATAATTGTAATTATTTAATGTTTTATTCAGGATGTGGTTTCCTCTTTATTGGACAAGTTATGTTTTGTATCTGGTGAAATATTTAGTCTCGTATTGGAACATGTTAAAAGCCTCAAACGCAATAAGCTGACATTACTGGATCCCGAAGAATCGTTAGCTAAAGTTAGTATTGTATTATATACAGAATGTCAAGTACAACGAATTTTCGTAGGAATATAATGCATTAGCGAGAAACTGCAGACCTTATCTAACACATACATACAAAAACTCACTACTAAAATTGCATTTATTAAAACAAAATATAAAAAAACAAATTTTTTTTTGAAAAATTTTGAATTTTTTTAAAGTTTCTAAATTTATTTATTAAATTGTGTTTCTATTCATACTTTAATGTAGTCAATGCAAAACTTTTTCCATTGTTATTTTTTTTTAATTATTTTTATTATCAATAGATTGCTTCTCGTCCAGGAGCACATAAATTACGGTGCTTGTTTCGTGTCACTTTCGTGCCTATTTCTGCAGCGGAATTGGCTCAAAAGGATCTTAATTCTTTGGATTATTTGTATCTACAATGCTGCAATGACGTAACTCAAGAACGTTTCGCTCCCGAGCTTCAACCTGATGTGGCTTTGCGATTAGCCGCTTTACATATGCACCAACATGCTTTGGCAAATAATGTGTCGGCGTCAAAGCTAACGGTGAAGGTAGTTGAGTAAGTTCATTGATAAAAAAAAAAACGCCCAGAAGTCCCCAATTGTCACCAAAATACAAGTTACTGATATTACCGTTGAAATAATAATTTAGTTTTTAGAGATACCATTTCTCAAGGTTTTTTTCCTGACGTCAATTTCTTTATAAATTTTGACTTTTCAAAACTTATTTTCTATCCGATATTATATGTATATGTATATCAATATATGCCAATAAACTTTTGTTTGATATACAACACATTATGAATCCATTGGATTATTGAAATAACAGAAAATTAACAGAAATACCTATCTACCTAAACAATTGTAAAAAATATATTTGCTGTAAATGACATATTGAATGTTGTTTACATAACTAAATGCGAGTTTCTTAGTAATCAGTTTAAAGTGAATTATTTTAAACTCAAAACTAATTTTCGAATATAAAAATAATACAAATTAAACCAAGTAACCGAGTGTTGACAATTTAGATTAAACTGGCTTTAAACTTATAATTTAGATTATCTTAAACAGTAAATGCCACCCTTAAATAAATTAAGTAAATCGATGTATAAATAAAAAAATATACAATGGCCTTCGTTAGGTTAGTGGTTAGTGTTCTAGTCTGGTAGACCGGAGGTGTTGGGTTCGATTCCCATCCGCGGCACTGGTTAATGAGCGCACAACAGGCCCGATACAGGCCTAGGTGTATTTCTTCGGATTTGATGTGTATACATCCTCCTTTCAAACTAACTAACTAACTAATATATCTGAACCAGCAAATTGATGATACACCATTAAAAGCGTAAAACGAAAAATAAAACCTTCATCAAGTATGTAATAGCATGAAAATGCAATCTTAAAACAAACCAAGCATTAATTTTCGACGGGAACATCAGCACCTTATTACTTCAACATCCTAATGTGCATGTATTAAAAGTAGTAATCTTTTTTATTCCAGGCGTGAATTCGGGTTGGAACGTTTCGTGCCGGGCTCACTTTTTGAAGGTATGAAACGGAAAGAATTGAGACGATTAATTTCACACTTTCTGAAAATGAATGCCGAGATGACAGGTTCATCAACTAAAGTGTTAACACAACTCCAGGTGCTTTATATATATATTATTATATGAACTTGATCTTAAATTATATTTGAATATGTTTTCATATAAATTGCAGGCCAAATTGCACTACTTGGACATTATTGCAAGCTTACCTAGTTACGGGGCTAAGTGCTTTAGCACAAACCAAAGAGAAGGTGTCGAGAGGGTTCTTTTAGTGAGCCCACGGTTTGGCTTAAGTCAAATATCGAGTGCCAGAAATTCAGTCGTACGTATTTTCTATTCGAGTACATTTTTTCAAAACGAATTCAAAAACTTTTAATTTATTTTAAGCCGCAACCTATATCTGCTATAGAAGATTTTAGTCACATCATTGTTCAGAGAGAAGATGACATTACATGTAGTGTCACTATTTATATGCAGGGGGATCGCTCCGTAAAATTTTTTATGGAGGATCGAGATGCATGTGAGTTTTCCTTGTGCTTAGCTGGCTATTATAGGTTATTGACGGGTGAGTGAACAATTTCCAAAGTAAGAATGTCAATAAAAACTATGTATTTAATTGCAGGCAAAGTTCTCCCAGTCTCACGAGAACGAGAGACAATTGATGAGGACAATCCCCCATCATACCTTGCTCAACACACAGTACTACCAGCATTTTGGAGTTATTTACTACCGTTTCACAACAGAGCTCATAGCATAAATTTCCTTATGCCACCGCCGTATCACCCCAGCAAATTAAAATCACAGCACAGTGAAGAAGCTGGTCATCTACAGGAGCAATCCGAGAGTATGACAAACAAAACACTAATTATATCAGAATGTTCTCATCTACATTCAAATTTGCCTTTGCTCTCTTCAACAGTCATGGACTTAGATATTCATAGTGTCATGGCAACTGAACTTTTAGAAGAAGCCAAAGATTCCGGAATGAGTGATAGCAGCGGTGGTGGCAGCAATTGTGGAGATCGTGCTAATAACAACTTAAGCAACACGGCTAAAATGGAAGCCAAAAATGAGGAAGTGTTTAGGCGGGTGCAGGAAATGCAAAAAATGGTTGAAAACTCTGAACAGTATTTGAATGAGCAAGGAGAACTAGTACAGAACTTTAGATTGACAAATACTAGTTCAGCTGTGGTGTCCTGGCAAAGTCCAACGAGTGCTCTGAGTTCCTCGAATATAAATTCGAGTGCAGTCATAGAATTTGACAGCGATTGCGACAGTCTCAACAGCAGTAAATTATCTTCGAACGAAGAAACTCCACAACAGGGCTCGTTGAAACACAGTGACTCATTGGTTCTATTGGCGGAAACAATAAATCATGATTTAAGTGGTATTACGCAAGGTTTAAATTCCATTGGTGAGCATACAATTGAAGTCAGACGGAAAAAACCTACACTCGTAGATACATCAAGTCCAAGGCCGGAACGAAAAATAAACGGTTTTAGCCAGTTGCTAAGTAACCTGCAAGCGTTAGGTACAGATTTTTCACAAAGTGAAAGTGATTCCGAATCCATAGCATCGCCCACAAATTCACCCACTGCTCGAAGGCCTTCATTACTGAATACAAATGACAAATCTAGTCGTAAACAAAATTTAGCATACCGTTCAAGTTTCGGGCTCCACAGTCCAGACAGTAGTAATTTCGGTATGGAAACTAAAGACTATAATCTGAAAGAATATCTAAAGCAACTAAAGGAAATAAGTAATGTAGATGATTTCAATCAGGACACAGACGTCGCCGCTAAAAAATTATCCGAAATTTATGGTTTTGAAATACGTGAAGATACTTTCATTGAGACCGACACGGATTTAATAGACTTACGTGCCATACCACCCCCGCAAACACCAGATGAATTAGATGCTCTATCTTTACTTAATGCACCACCAAAGGGATTTGGTGACTTTACAAAGAAAACATTAAACGATGTAAGACAAGAGCATGATTTAGACAAATTTTTGGAAAAAGTGGTTGTGGCTCCGCCTACACAGAAGGCAACCCCCGCTAAAGAATTAACACCGGAGGAGATAATGTCATTTATAATACCTCCGCCTCCCGATCTAGATGAAGTTGATATCATTACCAAAAAAGAAGAGTTAGAGTTTAACGAGAGCTTATACAGCAATTCATCTGCAACTAACAGATTTGCTAAGCCACCATTGGCGCCAAAACCTAATGAAGATTTAAAGAAAGTTGAAAATAAGAATCACATTATTGAATATGCCACCGTGGAAAGGAAAAGTAAATTTTCCTGCTGTCCCAAATCCAAAAAAGAAGAAACCACCGATGCATGTGCAGAAATTGTTGAAACTCTTAAACCACCCCCTAGATCACAATCCTCAGAACAAACAGTGCCTGTAAGACCACCAAAGAGTGCCGAACTAATGCAGCGTTATTCACCAAAAAAACTTAACCAAATTTCATCACCCTTGCCGCAAAGAAATGGTTTACCGACAGATGTTTTCGAAAGTAATCCACCTATGCTGCCACCACGCACATCATTCAGTACTAGTCCACGCGCAGTTTCTCAGGAGGAACGCCAAAATATGAAGTCTACGGTGAGTCCCTCAGCCCCAAAGAAACCTCCACTACCTCCAATAACTGCGAGACCAATGTTAAGAAAAAGTCCTTTACCTATGAACTATCCCGGAGCAATTGATGTCTCTTCGCCTCCACCTACGCAACCACGAGTATTTCCAACCAATAACACGGCTGTACACAGCCTAACAGTAACTCCACCATCACAACCTCCGCCTTTACTACCTATGCAGCAACAGATCAATCAGCAGTCCGTTGCAAGTAATCGCGAATACCGAGATCAACGATATCCTCTTCCTCCTTATCCACTATTATCTTCTCCCCAAATGCAAAGGAAAATCCACAACACCAGCCCAATAAACCAAAGTCACATAAGTCTAAATTCACCGAGAGGTTTCAATAACACTAGCAATAAATTGATTATCAAAAATGGTCATATTATAGACCCGGAAGCTCTGTTGGTAAAAACTGATGTTGCAATGGCTGGGTTACTAGTCAAACTAGATCAAGTTGCGGCACAATGTACTGCAGCGCAATCTGCAGGCGGTGGATCTAGCATCGATGAAGATAAGTTTCAAAAAGCACGCAACGAATTAACCGAACAAACATTAGTATTAGTAACTGCCTCGAAATATTTAGTCGTTGCCATGTCTGACATGACACTGTCTTCATTGCCGGAGCATCTGACTTCATGTCTTACTGCCATAAGACGGGTAACAGAATTGGCACAAGATATGACACGACATACGTCGTCTCCTCTTCAAACACGTAATATCGTGCTAAAAGTCCACGATGTCGCCTCATCATTTCGCGAATTAGTTGGAGTTCAAATGGGACCTCTAGGGGCTGGTCAGTTGGCTTTACAAGCCGAATGTTTAGCCAATGTTTTGGCTACGCTATTACGAAGTTTAAGAGTGTTTTCTCCTTAAAATAACTAACCAAATCTATTATCACATTCTTCGTTTATATTTCACCTCAATTTCCCATACATATCATTATTTTGTATAATTATTATTAAATTTTCTAAACATATCGTAAAAAGTTTATAAGTTGTATTTATTATAAATATTGTATATGTATGTATGAATGTATCTAAATAAAAGCATATGTACATATACAAATATATAATAAAACATGTATGTATAACAAATCTATTCTATTATAATTTTTCTTTTGTTCCGTTACAGGTTAGGAAATAATTTCCTCAATAACATTTTATAACACCATTCTATTTAACAGATATTCTAGATATATATAAGAATATAAAACTTACTCTAACATACAACTATTTACCATATAATACAAACTAAAAAACAATGAAATCTTCTCTAATCACATATACTTACTACATACATTCATTAATTTATTAGACAATTTTTAGGAGATTACGTATTATAAACATAGTATATACATACCATATGTTGTACTACATACAACACAAACATATTAATAGCCATATCTAACTTTAGTTTTGTCCCCTTAAATCTACTGAGATTAAAATACGATATCAAATATAATATTCAATAATAAAAGATCGATTAAAACAAATTAAAAGCAAATTTCATAAATTAAGGGAATCTTAAAATTTTACCACCTGTTTCTATATTTAAGGAAATGAAAAATTTACAAATGCAAAATTCTTGCTTGGAATATACAAACATACATAGATACCGAATATAATAAAATAATACCACTTTCTTTTTATCATGAATTCATACTACACCACTTTGATTTGATGATATTGAATATCAGATACATAAGTATGTATGTATGTATTATTATGCTTTTTAGATTGACAAATAAATATAAATTAAAATCTAAAGTCCCATTCAAAATGATGGCAAACGTTTTATAATTCTGGGTCATAATTATATTCTGTTTATATTTTAAACATCCTGTTTTGGATAATTAATTTTCGTGGTTTTATAAATATGATATCTTAAGGTCAATAAATTTTGATTTTTTTTAGTCAATAGATTTTAAATCTGACTTTAGTATACGATTCTATAAAAAAACTTAAAAAATTAAACGCACTAAAAATGCATAAAAGCAAAAACATGCAATTTTTTAAAAACAAATTTTAATACTAAATGTTCAATATATAAGTTGTATAATGACAAATTCTGGTAATTTCGTGGTTTTCGTAATATAGCGTTTAATACTTTCAAATCTGAACATTTAAAATATCATCACATCTAAAGGGTTAATGATAGCTTTTTTGCACAACTTTTCACAGCAAAAAATATACTTTGATTATGCGCAAAAAATATATAATTTTTATTTAAAAAAAGTGAATCTCCTTTTATATTAAAAATAGAATTTATAAAAATAATTTTAATGTAGTTAACTAATATGTAATGATTTATTTATTGAACGGTATATATATAAAACGATTTGAAAAGAAAATCAAAAAATATACAATATATTTGACCAAACCATAATCAAAATTTTAAATTGTGTGTGATAATATGTCAAATTTATTAATATTATATTAAAATTTATTTACTGCGTTGTTTCTTTGTAAAAAAAAACCTAACAATGGGTTATATATACATTTTTTATTTTCTAACTTTTGGGTGAAAACCATTAAAATGAGTGCTTGGAATTTTTAATAAATTGATTACATTTTTTATGGCATATCATTCATGGAAACTTTAAATACAAAGTTCCAAACAAACAACAAACGTTTTTAAAGTTAAAATTTGTTTATGAAGGGTATATATAAATATAATATATATATATATGATCCAGCTAACCAAATATTGACATGAGGACACAAATTTTGAAATATGGTATCTTAATATAAAATAAATTTTATTTTTCTGGGGATACACACTATATGCCCTCATGAGTGGCTGAATTTACTATACACATTAGTAATCCACTGCTATGCACTTAACTCGGTTTTCAAATCAGATGAATTTATTATTTGTTTAAAGTAGACTTTCTGTAATAAATGGTGAACAATTTATAACATCACAATATAAAACGAATTCTCTAAAATTTGGCATTCTTGAATAAAACTGATCACAATATTAAATTTTGTTCTACCATTTGAACCAAAAAAACAAAAAAAAACATAACTTATGTTCCAAAAAATTAAAGTCCGGAAATTTTTTCGTTTTAAGTTAAGTTCGAAAACTTTAATAATCTCAAAATCATGACGATTTACAAAAATATAATTTTATTTTCATTTGAGTCCAATTTAGGTCACTCAAACAGGTCTCTAATATATATATGTATATATAACAGCGCGGATACAAGGGGGAGGGAAAAAAGTAAATTTCCCTCTCCCAATTTTTCATACAAAATA
Source organism: Lucilia cuprina (assembly GCF_022045245.1). Taxonomy (NCBI): domain Eukaryota; kingdom Metazoa; phylum Arthropoda; class Insecta; order Diptera; family Calliphoridae; genus Lucilia; species Lucilia cuprina. The sequence goes on along the minus strand of NC_060952.1, from coordinate 101,032,215 downwards.
TAAAAAATTAGGAAAAAGGAAAAAAAATATATAAGTAAAAAAACAAAATTTCAACCACTCTTCCGAAATGCTCGAGCTAGATCGGCGGCTAATATATACATATACATACATTATTCTACTCCCAAGCAGATTATAACCAAACTTACATGTTATAACTTATTGCATTTTAGATTTTTTAAACTTTTCTATTATAACTTGTTACTTTGTTTTAATTAATTTGTATATACATACACACATGCATACATATCGCCCATATACAACTAAAGGTTACAACTCTAAGAACTCGGGTAAAAAATTTTCGAAAGATAGATTTCATTTTACTATTTTCTATGAAATTATTTATTAAGTCTAAGCTAATTTTTAGCTTACTAAATAATTTGTCTATAAAATAAACAAAAAAAAACGAATCGTTTACTCCAAGATTGGCCTAACTCTAAAAATTTCGTTTGGAGAAAAACTACTATTGTTAATATTTTGTATATTGATTTGCTTAAATCTTACGATAAATAATCAATTAAACCAGATTTAAATGACACAGTTTAATATTCATACATACATATGAACATAAGTATATTTCTAAACTTAAAACAAATGTACACTTATCAAATTGTAAATGGCATTATAAGTTTTAGGTTACAACAAAAAATACTTAACCTTATGAAAATTTAAGTTTTGTCAGTCACGTAGAGAATGACCAAATGTATAAGTTCTCCATTGAGGATAATTGATATTAAATCTATCTGAAAGTTTTGAACAAGTCGGATCAGGGCACACTATTCTGTGTCGGATATTGTAGCTAATGAGACTTTGTAGTTACAAATTAGGGCTATGTATGTACGTATACTATTATTAATAACTATTTTTACTACCAGATTTAAATTAACAGCATTTTCATTTCACTATAAAATTGAATCTTTACACACGAATCTTTTTTCAATGTTAACACGATGCACTATAACATTATAATATTGGATGAACAGATTTATAATATTAGAATTCTATACTAAGACTTTTTTCTAAGACAGCTATATCTTAAGAATAAATTAAATGTATACATATACAGACATAGTTCATTTGGAACTAAATGGTTCAGAAAACTTCTTATATTATTTTCTTCGACGAAGAAAACACGTGAACTAATGGATTTAGGTGAAATAAGAATATGTATATATATTTTTTTATTTTTTCATTGTTTTTCGGCAAAATTTTATATAATATGTATCTTTAATAAAATACTTTGAATAATATTTTAATTTCAGTTTTCCAAGTGTTCGAATAAGAAAAGAAATTTAGTTTTGAAAGGACTTTTTGTAAAACGATTTTCAATTATTAGGAAATTCGTTTTAGATACCAATGCAAACTTTTAAATGCAATATTTCCTTATTTTGTGTGACAATTTCACATACATACTGTTTTATCGGATTTGTAATTCGTAATTCGTAGACAATTCAAACTGTTGAACGTACAGCTAATGTAATACAAATCGCAATTGGGAGATGAATTAAGAATGAGAGTCTAAATGATCAAGGATCACAAAAGTTATAGCGGTTTTTAACTAAGTACTTCAAACAATTAAAATTCAGCGCAGTACATACATATCATAAGATTTATATTCCTCCATATTCTGCATTTTAATTCGAATCAAAGTATGTATGTATGTATGTATGTATGTATGTATGTATGTATGTATGTATGTATGTATGTATGTATGTATGTATGTATGTATATAAAAGTTCGAATAATTATGTTTATAGTGTATTGTTTTAATTTTAATGAAAATATGTGTGTATAGACACATTGTTTTTATTTGATCACATTAATTAAGTAAAACTATTTAAGCAAATATTATTATAATTATACATATTACAGATAATATTATCATTATTAACGGTTTACGCTTTATGAATTTTAAAAAAAAAATTGATAAAAAGTTATTTTAAAATCCAATTATTGAAGAAAAATTTAAAAATAAAAAATTATACATAATTTAAAAAAGCTGTGTTTTATTCGAAATTTATTATCAATATAATATCCCGTTTGGTTTTAAAATAAAAAAAGTTGTACATTCCAAGCAAAAAGTTACATGATAAAGATGTCGTTTAATCAGAGGCGTAAGTGATGACGAAGTGATTCGATTTAGATAAAACATGCATGATTTTAACATTAGCTGGTCATTTGGATATCATGTGTTTATGCGAGAATTTCGAATAATTGGACCAATACAAATTCGATGATTCGAAAAGGATGTTTCATTGATTCAAGCTATTGTTTAGTATGTATTTGCTGAAGATATTTTAAATATTTTTAAGGAAAATATTATAATTAATGTTGAAAAAATATATAAAATATTATTATAATAATCAAAATACATATGTAAATCTCTTTTAATTAAGTTAACAATTTGAATTTATTTTTGAAGTTTTGTAGACATTTTTCAACTGCGGAATAGGTAGAAGGTATTTAGAATGAGTTGTATTGGCACTGTTCTTAAAGAAGTCATGAAACTTAAATTCAATTTGCACCACAGAAATTTTGCTGGGTTGTTATTCATTGGTTATGATTAGTTTTTAAAAATATTAAATCTTACATTCCGCAACCAAAAAAGCCATAAAAATACTAAGACTTACAATCTTACTTTCACTGCGGTCAAAACAGTTCACGAAACAAAATGCGTTAATGAGCAACTTGAACAACTTCAGAAAAACTATTAACTATAACTATTTTACTGACGTGGTGGCTGCTAGACACCATTTTTTGAAACTATTTATATTATATATTATATTTTTTTTAACATCGACACGACAATATATGTTAAACTGTGTTTATTGAAAAATCGAATTTTTCTGATTTTTTGGTGTCTGTCAGACTATCACGTCAGTCCTAGAGGGTTAAGTACTTAAGTTCTTTAGAACAAATTACAGTTTATTTGGGATGATTATTTTACCTTTATGTTTTAAAGAAGCTATACACATTGTTAATTTCGAAAATAAAACAAATAAATAATTATTTTTTTATTATTTTTTTTTTATTTTTCAATTAAATTTTTAAACATAAATGTACATAAAAGGTTTTGTATGAATCGTGTAGGTTGTTTCATGTAATTTTAACATCTCAATAAATAAATGTTTTTGTGTATGTATTTATCTAAAACATATTAGCTGGAGCATAAAAACAAATTATTTGTTGGATAAAAAATAAAAAAAATAAAGTTTACTCATAATAGTGTGATATTATTTACTGACGAACTAAATGTTTTAAAATTTATTAATTTAATTGAAATACACCGTGGCGTAAGTTAATAGGGGAGAAGATGTAAATAATAAAAAAGCAATTTCTAAATATTTTACAAATACGCTACAAACAAATCAAAAATATATAGGTATGTACTTTAATAGTGAATCTTATATTAAATGGAAAATAATGATTTAGAGGGATTTCTAGATGGTAATGAATATTTCTAAACATTTTTAACATAAAAACTAAATAAAAAGTAAATGAATTCTGTGAATTGGTATTAATAAAAATATATGTGTGTATGCATGTATGTATGTATATGTTTTGGATACAGTCGCAGGAGTAGATAAATGACTCAAAAAAAGTTACTCCTTAAAAATCCCTCTCGCTTTGGCAGTAATTTTTCGAACGCGACCTCTACTGCTGACACTAACTAACTGATCGTCATCGCTGTCCATTGTACTTGCCTCTTGTTCATCTTGGTTTAGTGCTGAACTACCAACAACAGAAATCGATTCGTTGCGCAGTTTTCTACCTCGGCTATTAGCAGCGGTGGAGTTATCATCATCATCACTTAGTTCATTGTAGCGTGGACGTTTCTGATTCCGAGAACCTCTTTGATTTCGCCGATTGCTAATTCGACCTCCTACTCCGCCAGAATCACGTTTGCGACCTCCATGACGTCCTTTATTGTAGTCATCCTCTTCATCAGCGACGAAAGAGTCATCTGAAAGTCGACGCTTGCTTCCAGGTCTCCTACCACGTTTCGCTTTAGGTACATACGAAGTTAATGGCTGATTGTCTTCTGAATCAGAGGCATCATCTGTGGCGGAGGAGTTAGTGGAACCACCCGTACCCATATCCGAAACACCTTCCTCATTGTCGTCGTCGTCGTCCTCAATATTACCTTCGGTTCCATTCTCGTCTGCTGAGGCTTCTGTTTGAGAATTTTCTTGACTAAAACGCGACCGACCTCTTCTGACGGGTACTGTAGATTGAAACGATGACGTATGCCCTACTGTTGTAGATGAAGGTAGGCCACGTCTCAGACGTGTTTGGGCAGAAGATGACATACCACTTTCAGCACCCTGAAGACTTCTATCTGATTCATCAAAACTGTGCGGATGTCTTTTTGAGTTTCTGTTAGCTGCAGAGGATGTCGAGGGTCCTGAATCCCCTATATAGTTGTGATCATGAACAGTCGGCGGTGCCGCAGAAGAGGAGGTAGCTATATTCGATGTTGTTGATGTGGCATGAGAACGTGTCATATGCAGTAATGATGAACTACTGCCACTTAATTTTCCATTTTGTGATGATTCGTTTCGCTGTAGGTGCGTTGGATGAGGTAATGACGTTTTGCCAATATCTTGAAATAAATATATTTAAGCAATTACATTATAAAAAGTAACTTATCAAAAAATAATGAAATAAGCAAGTATTTCTGCATAACAATGTAACTCGCTTTTAACTTACTCTGTGGATGTCTATGTTGAGATCCTTGACTTGAAGCGAGAGGTTCATCGTCGCTATCATTGTCATTATCCGAGTCGTTCTGTGTCTCCACGACTGTATTGCGATTGGTTCGTAATTGTCTAACGACACTCTGTGAGGCAACAGCGCTGCGATTGGATGAGGGGCCGTTAGAAGTTCCATTGGATTTAGTGGGTGTAGGCGTTGGCAAAATCTAAATGGTATAAACAATTTATTTTCATTTATACATTAACGAACCTTATTTTTAAGACAAAATATACATTTTTCGAAGAGTATACAACAAAAAACTGTTTTGATTTGTATGACTTTGATTGCCCAGCAATTTGTAGTGACTTTTCTCACTTTTATTTTGCCTCACATTTTTACTGGGTAGTATGTTACGTATAAAATTGCCCATAACCTTGTTATTTATTCATCGGTATTTTTACTATACCTTATTTTAAAGACAATTTTGTTAAATATAAAAAAAAATTTGCATCATTTGGGACAAAAGTCTGAACATTTCCTTGAAATTTGGATGGAGTTTTCAGCAATAAATTGCTTATATTATATGTACATACATCGACATTATGGCAAAACTCAACATAAATTCTTTTTTATATAAAATTCATATTGTTCTTTAGTAAATAATTAAAAGTTAAGGTATACACAGTGGTTATAAAAACACTTACTTCTTCGGCTTCTTCAGTTCCCTCGCCGTCTTCTATGTCACTGCCACGAGCCCACTCCATAATGGCTCGTTTAACACTAGCTCTAGTGGGTCTGGCTGCAACTTCCCTAGAATCTGTATCGGATTCTATAATGCGACCGTTGCGCACCGGTAGGTGATAACTATGATCGTTTTCAGTTGCACGTCTTCCAACTCCAACACCAATTGGGTTATTAGTTTGGGAAACTATTTGGTTTCTAGTATTTCGCGAAGGACTTTGCAGCATTAAGGCAGTACTTGTTGTTGGACCATCATCATTACGTGGTGTTTTTGGTGGCCTTCCTTTTTTCTTAGGTGTATTCGAAAGAGTATCTTGTGTGCTTTCATCAATTTGAGAAACAATGCCACCACCTCTGCGTGCGCCATTTTTGGGTTTTCGACCTTTTCGGCCAGACTTTTTATGCTTCTTATGTCTACCGACGTCGAAGTCTTCATCTGTGTCGTCTTCGATATTTCGTCTCCTACGCTTAGATACTCCTGAGTGATTGCTTTTACGTCCAGACTTATGGTGATGTCTTTTACGGCCTCTCTGCTTTCGATCTTTCTCTGGGCTGTAGCTCTCTTCGGAATTTTCACTGACACTGTTGTCACTCATTGAGTCTGCACTTGAAGTATCATCCTCATCATCCGAGTCAGTACTTGTACCTGTGACTTCTGCATCATCTTCAGCGCTGTCATCGCCGTCCAACTCTTGACTGGGATTTTTGCGCCTGGATGCGCGAGATGTTCCCGGCTGTGGATCATCCATTACATTCGCTCGTCTATGCGATGATGAAGAAGTGACACGATTCGAACTGGAAGTACTTGTTGTTGCTGCGCCATTCCCATGGCGAACTTGGCCAATGCGACCCCTTCGTTGACTTCCGCGTGGTTGCTCATTGTCTTCGTCGTCATCATCATCTTCATCATTATGTGAAGACTCTTCTGAACTACGAATTCGCCTTGTATTCCTTATCAAATTGCCCCTGCGCCCTGTGGATCGTGTACGTTCAGATGGCGTTCGTTTATTAGGACTGCTACTAGATCCACGAGATTTATTCTTATTTGCTCGTCTTCTAGCCGACTTCCAATTGCTAATAACCGTCTTTATTTGCGACTCGAATAGAGCACTTAATCGTAAAGTCATAGAATATATCTAAAAACAGACAAACGAAGAATAAATTTTCCATAAAACATCGCTTTATACTCGATCATCGAGTATAACACATTAAAACATGTATTAAATAATATATGTATACATTAAAATATGCATGTTCTGTATAGCTTAACCTTACCGCCAAATATTCCTACAATAATGATCGTCATTCATTATTATATTTTATAGAATTTGTTCATGGGTAGTTGTGGGTGATGATTAGATAAGATTTTATATTAGATTTCATGAGTGTTTTTGGGAAGCATGTCAAAAGAATAAAGTGAAGCACAACAATAATGATGTGAGTATGATTTTAATGAACAGATAAAAAAGAGTTTTAATAAAACTATTAAACTAATCAAACGATAGATAAAATATCTTACAAGATCCAATTTCAATTATTATTCTTTCAAAATAACTGACCATGAATAATAATGACTTTGAAATGAATTGACGATCTACATTTACAACTTAAAACAAAAAAAAAAAACATGTACATACATAATAAAATAATTCATAAAAAATATACATACAACGTAATGAGAATTTTATTCTACTTACTCGTGAGCGTTTATTGGTGTTATAATTTTTAGAATTTTGAAAAATCAAACGAACATCTTTTGCAAAATCTAATGGATCTTCGTAATTTCCACCTAATAGATCTTCTTTAACCGTCCGAAGGTCCATAGGAGTTGCAATAATTTCTAGATAATCCGGAAATTCTATTGTATCCACTGGTTCACGAAATGGTAATGAGTCTGGACGTGACCACATTAATTCCAACAATTGCCGACATTCGATACGCCAATCGCTTTCGGAACGGTTTCTATTAGATCTAATTACATTAAAATCAGGAATAAAATATTGTTTATTGCAATATTTACTTTATAAAACATTTACCTTCTTGTCGAAGTCATGTTTTGTCTGGCTCTTGCTGCTGCAGCTGATGTTGATGGTCCTGTACTTGTCGAGGGAACAACATCCGATTCATTATCATTTTCCGATTCGGATGAATGGTAGACATCAACTAGCTGATGATAAACTGCAGCTACATCAATATCATTTTGCTCTCTTAATAAAAGAATACAAACATTAAAAAAAATTCGAGGTTTAATCGAAGTGAACAAACCTTATAATGCGTAAACACAGATCAGTTATTATACGAGCATGCTTTACAATATTCGTGTGCCTTCTATTGTATTTTTCGGCATTTGTAGCTAAATAACGTACATCGAACTGGGCGGAGGTGATACGGCGGTAAAAATGGTTTTCGAATCTTGATTTGATTGTTGTTAAATCAATGGGATATTCAATTAAATACGCATAGTCCGGATAAATATTCAAATCTACAGGTGCTAAGAAATGTTCAGCTATTGACAAACGCATAACCTTTAAAAGGATGAAAAAATTGGTATTTAAAATGTAAAAATATTCAGTTAAAATGTGAAATCGTTCATTTTTACGTTCTGGAAATTGAAAACCAGAACAATTTTTTTGTACGTTTTTTTTTTAAATTTATCTTTCGAATAATATCTACTATTCATAGTCCACCTAAACAGTCCCATAGTAAAATTCTTCCAAATTACGATATCTTTAAATAACAGACAGAAATTTCACAAAATTGACAAAAGAAACTTACAAAGTTTACTATCATAAATCAGTCAACACAAGATAAAACCAATGAATAGTAAATGTAATTAAAATTTTATGAACCAACCAACAATGAAAAGACAACCAAAATTACCAAAGGAACTTGCATAAGTACTCGTAAATAGTGAGTAACACTTATTCATTAGAAAACAAGTAGGAAAGTATAGTCGGGCATGGCCGACCATATAATACCCTATACCATGAGTATATTTTTAAAATTTCTACTTTTTATAAAATTTTTATTTTTTATAAAGAAAGTTTTATGTTGAATATTACCAATAATTCCAAAATATTTAAGCAATTTATTGATAAAAAAACTAAAATTTCTAAATGAGGCTTTATATAGGTCAAATATGGACCGATCCTCGGTTAATTTGGGAAAAGGATATATTTCTAAATAACAGTTAGTTTTGTTGAGTTTCATTGCGATACAAATGGTTACAAGTCAATTTTAGACGTTTAAGTCATTTTTTGAAGGGGGGTTTGTATGGGGGCTAGGGTCAAATATAGGCCGATCCTTACGAAAATCTGCAGTATCATTTATACTTATATAAAACTTATTTGTGCCAATTTTTAGAGAGATAGCAGAATATTTGACGTAATTATGGCATAAAAAGTTCAAATCGGGAGGTACGGTTGCATGGGGGCTATGTGAAATAATGGACCGATTTCAACCATTTTCAATAGGCTTCGTCCCTGTGCCAAAAAACATGCTTGGTCCAAATTTCATCAAATTATCTTGAAAATTGCGGCCTGTACCTTGCGCACAAGGTTTACATGGACAGCCAGCCAGCCAGCCGGACAGACGGACGGACGGACGGACATGTCTTAATCGACTCAAAAAATTATTCTGAATCGATCGGTATACTTTAAGGTGGGTATTGGACCAATATTTTTGTATGTTACAAACATCAGCACAAACGTATAATACCCTACCCACTATAGTAGTGTAGGGTATAATGATTATTCAAATTAAAACTCTGAAGTCCTTTTTTAAAAGTCCTTTTAACTATTTTCAGAAATATCACAAAAAAGTCTCTTCTTATTACAACATCAAAAATTCTTAGAGTGTTCGATCAATTATATTTGTATACACAAAATGAACGTTATTATATTGAAGTCTACTTCAGTATTTTCAATAGTCTATTTCTATTAGATTTGCAAAACTTGTAAAGGTGCAATAAATTTCTATAATTAATAAAATCCATAAATAAATAAAATATAATCAAAGAAATCTTTGAACATAGACCGACACACGCGGCCTTATTCTAATAGAGTATAAGTATCTTACACTTAGTACACGTAATTACTTTTTTCGTAGTTAGTTAGTTAGTTTGAAAAGAGGATGTATATATATACATCAAATCCGAAGAAATACACCTGCGCTCCTTAACCAGTGACTCAGGTGGGAATCGAACCCACGAACTCCGGTCTACCAGATTAGAACACTAACCTACCGGAGGCCATACTTTTTTCGTAAAACATATAAATTTCGTGTAAATTACAAACTATTATTTAATCAACCACTTTTCTAATTTTACGAAAACCTTTTTAATAACTTTTCTCTTAAATCTTCTTATTTTCATCTTGGCTTTATTCTTACATATACAAGTACTTTGAATAGAGTTACAGAGTAAACCCCAGTATGACCGAAATAGACCCACAAAAAGTTAATTGACATACATAACCACAATTACTTCAAATATGGTGCGAAATCCGTAAATCGAGTATAAAAATATCCAATAATTTTTTTTGTATTATTGTTGAAAAGAACCAACCTATAGAACTTGATGTATGTATATACGGATGTATGTACGGCAAAAACTCGTACTGAACTTACCTGTTCGAATCCATTAATTATTCGACGACATGAACCATCTCGGTCACCACGGTGCCATTCCTCAGACTTTGGTTGGTACAATGTGGCACGAATCTCTTCTTGTAAAACGGGTACAGCTCCACCAACTTCGTCTGGTAATCGATTTTCGTCAATGGGTTCCATATCCCATGGACTCATATATTCATATTCGCCATTATCCCAACGGACACGAAAACACATAAATGGAGAATCGGGAAATTCTGCGGATAAAGCATGTCGGGATTCGATCTGCCCCATCCACCAACCATCACCAATCATACAACGGAAACGGTCTCCAATTGACCAGTTTCGTTGAACTGCTAAATCATATGTTTGTCTGAGGACTAAAAAATCTAGCACATCCGGCATGTCGTGATATTTGATTTTAAAAGTAGTACCCGTCATATTACCATCCTCATCGATGATCGCTAATTTAAGGCAGCACAACCTTGGAGGCCGAATTTCATATTTTATACCTATGACACGAACAAGCTCACGATCTCTTAAAGTGCGAAAATTCCACGGTTCGGAGCTATGTGACACTTTGTACACTTTTTTCAATCGAACGGCTTCTATGTATCGATGGTGGCCCTGTCTAAAGTAAACTACTTCGTCACCCATTTGTGGATAATATGGAGCCTTCCGCGGAATAACTTCCGACAACCATTCGGCTGGGCGATAAACTTCTGGAATTTCACCATTTGGTGCAGTTGGTGGTATCAGAATTTTTTTGGCCTTTCTTCCAGATTTAGCCGACGTTGTTGGATGTTCCGTTGTATCGTCACTGCTGTCATCACTGACAGTACGTCGACGAGACAATGGCTTTCGTTTAGAACGCTTAGGGGGTTCCAAATTTGGTCCTGGGGTATCAGCAACCCAATCAGAGTAATCGGATGAGTCGGTATCCGAGTCATCGGAAGATTCTTCAAGATTTTCTTCTATATTTGAGTAGCTAGTGTCCCCAGAAGAATTGCTACTTTCTTCATCCTCTTCTAATACGTCTGGTGGTGGCGGCTCTTCAATTTCTTCTTGATCTCGTACTGCTCGAGTGCGGTATGCCGGTTGCTGCTGTTGTTGACCAGCTGGACGCCCACCGCGTCTCCTCCCCACACGACCTGTACCATTTGTACGAATATTTCTATTCCTCCCTGATCCAGATTGAGATGTTACAATACTGGCTGTACTTATCATAATTGGACGTCGTCGCATTTCACGTCTATAGTCTTGCATTTCATATTGTCCTGCTGTGTATACCGATGCTTTGAGGGTTTGCAACTGAGAATACTTCATAGGTCGAACATAAATGCGGCGTACGTATTTCAGCTGATTTGCCGGAGATGATTGGTCCTGTTCAGCTGGTGGTCTTCCCCATGATGTACCTTGACGAGCCTGCTGATTTGATTGTTCCGACAATCTTCTATCTAATGAAATATTTCGAGATGTGCTTGGGCCATTTCCAAGCACATTTCCGTTGTTTGAATTGCGACTGCCAGAGGGACGATTATTGGAGTCTGGGGCTTGATCGTGACCTTGCCGGTTCGCTAAGGCTTCAATCATACGATCCAGTTGCGAATGATTCGCTCTACCTGTTGGAGGACTATTTTGATTACCACCTCCACCTCCTTGTCTGTTAGCCAAAGCTGCAATTAACCGATCAATATTTGAATAATTGTTGTCTTCTACAACCACGCCTTCAACGGCCATTGTGAGATTCGGTATTAATTGTTCTGTAGAACAGTTTTCTCTTCCTGGAACATAACGTTGAAATCTGGGTGGGTGAGGATTACCATCGGAATCAACCAAAAAAGGCGGTGGCATCAAATGTGGCATAACTTGTGTTTGTTCATCAATAACATGATGAGATGCGTCTCTCAACAATGGCCTGTAATCCGTGTGGAAGAATAATTCATTCGGAAGCTAAAAAGAAACAACAAACAATTCATATCGCATATTTAATTTATTATTTTTTCTTAAACAAAATATACGATATGAGCTATCATTTGAAAGATTTTATGAACCACACCTAGTGGTGTGCAAATTTTGCAAAATTGTGAATATGACAATTATGAGCAAAATGTTATTCATGATTAATACATCATTCGATGCGGCTATAAATTCCTTTCAAACGATACGCCATATTGGATATTTTGTTTCAAAACAAATATGAAAAAAATATAATTTCAAAATACTTTTTTTTTTTTTTTTGATTTGGTTCAGTTCACGAATGGTCATCGCTAGAATTAAAATATATTCGGAATCATCATAAAACAAAGCAAGGTAAATTTTGAGAGGGATAACAAAAACAAGTTTTTGCTTTAACATGCATGAATATGCAGTAATTTATTTAGAAAACCTAAATGTCAAAGTTCCTTTAACGATTTGTTTTACAATCATTAAAGCTACGTTCACAAAATATTTGGCGAAAATAACGTGACCTCTTTTAAATCGACATTTTGATTCCTTTAAATATACATATATTTATTTGCACAAACATAATACATAAGGACAATTCCATACTATTGTATGTGACATTCGCACGCCTTCAGAGTGGTATAGATTTTGTACATGGAAACAAACATAATACATATGTACAATTCCATACTATTGTATGTGACATTCACACGCTTTCAGAGTGGTATAGATTTTGTACATGGAAACAACGTTGCCATTCTGTTCCATTTAAAGAATACTATATTTGCAAATATTTAAATAAAAAATTTTTTAAATAAAAAAATATTAATATAACTTTTCAATGAACATTTTTAAATATCGTACGTGACACATCGTATATGATGATATTTATTTTGAAAATATATGCATACACACACTTCAACAAATAAAAAGGAGTAGGAAAGTGCAGCCGTCCTATACTATACATGATTAAGCAAAGTATAGATAAAAATAAAAAACTGGAGTTATATGACGACTAGGGTTAAATATGGACCGATCCTCATAAAATTCTAGGGTGTGATTTTAATACATATAAAACTTATTTGTGCCAAATTTTATCATAATACTAGTGATTAGAGGTGAGTTACGGACGTTTAAGTGTTTTTCTGAAATTAAACTTTGAATGGAACTAGGGTAAAATAAGGTCCAATCGTTACGAAAATCGGCATAAAAGTTTAGGCTTATAAGCATTTTAGATCTGCCGATTTTTAAAGGGTTAGTATTATAATTAACAGAATTATGAAAAATTTTAAACAGTCTTCGTCTTTGGTGCTTCAAAAGATCATATACCAAATTTTATTGAATTATATTCAAAAATGCAGATCTTATTAGGGTTTTATTTTTTTCAATCGTGGTTTACCTTTTCATGGACTTGCCCATATGTATATCTATCAGTTTAAGGTATTTTCAGACTACAATACTGTCTAGTAACACACTTCAAATTAAAAATATTAAGAAAATTATTGAGATTTTCAGATTTCATTCCATGAGCAAACACGTAATATTAATCTTCCGTTAGACAAACTTTGGAGAAGATCGCTATTTAAAATCAGCAAAATCGGTCCATAAATAACGGATATATGAGCAAAAATCCGGGATTAATTTAGATATTGATAAATATGTATAAATTGTATAATATTAATATTTTTTAATACACTATGCTGAAGCATAAATATGATTCGGTTTAGCCTAAAGTAAAGTACTTTTACTTGTTTTTTCCTCATGTTTAATATCATAAAAAAGGTCTTATTTATATTTCATGTTTTTTCTTTGAAATCTTGAATAGCTCAAAGGAAGGACCTTTTTATCCAACTCTCCAAATATTTAAGCTTTGAAAGGAAATGTATGTATTATAGAGTATCATATATATTGAATATTCATTTCAAACGGGATACTAGTCACATTTTTTCGAATTTAACTTTTTTCTGCCACTTTATTTATTGGAAGGATTTATATAATCCCTGTGAAAATCAGTTGTTTTCCATTCCACAACTAATTTTTTAGCCATTTAAAATTTATATTTTTATGAAACAATACACTTGTTTCCCAATATTCAATTCTGTATTTTTGTAAAAGTTACGAATATTAACAAGGACTTGTCTGTTGTTGTTGGTTATAAAAATACATTTTGGGAAAAATTAGAGCAATAGGACTACTTTAGTCAGTTTAGAAAAAAGAGAGGAAAGTATTTTCGATGGTGTTTTGCTTTAAATCGTAATTTTTAAATATCTTTATAAGTGCAAAAATCCAGTGGTGCCAATATTTTTAAAAATATTAATATTTTTTCTGTACTCATTTTACATATGCATACACATTTTTTAATCTGAATTTTTAATTTAATTTCGATTAGGGAAGGGAAGATCCCTTTATGTACTCTAGTTTATTACATTTATCAATTAACTCCAAATTAAAATTGGTTTAATTTAAAAGATTTCAGTACAAAAAATATACCTTCAATTAAAAAAATGGATTATTTTCGCTTCTTTGGAAGTCAACAAAAATCACTTACACCGAAGGTAAAAAATTCACCTAGTGCTACTTTTAAAGTGTTGATAAATGTAATTTTAAAAAATTTGATTCTTTACGCTTCATTGGAATTTAATGAACATCACTTCCACAGAAGATAAAAAGAATAATTTAGCGCTACTTTTGAAGTGGTGATAAATGGTATTCTTTTGGAAGTACTTCGCATAATTTTTTCTGGGATATAGTTGTTTGTGTAAAATCCATTACTTACAATTTTATATCTATCAGTTGTTACGCCAAGGCCAAAGATTAATATATGACCATGAGAATCTGTGGCAGCAATCATAGTACCGTCTGGTGACCACTTTGCATCAAATACTCCACCATGTCCTTGTCCATCGATATTGTTTACGAAATGGGCAACTGATTCTCCCTTTTCAATATCCCATAGAAAAACTTGACCATCGTGTCCCGCTGACAGCAAAATATGCTCGTTTTTAGGATTTGATTCTAAAACGAAAAGCTCATCTTTATGACCACGTAGAACACAATGTAATTTTGCAGTTTTGGCGTTCCAGATTTTAATCTATAAACAATTATATAATTTAAATTTGAGTATTATTTATTTAGACAAGAATAAAATACCGTAAAATCGTTAGCTGCAGTAATGACGTATTTATCCGAACAATCCCAGGCAACCATCGTAACTTTTAATTTTTTGCCTTCCTCTGGTTCTGGACAACTAAATGAATTAATTCATTATTATGTAAAATATATTTAATCATTTGTGTAAAATATTTCAAAAAATTACCTTGGCAGTCTTTCGGTCATGCATAATTTTACGCTTTTCCATTGCTGCGATTCGAATGTCCAGATATGAGCAGTTCCATCTTTGCTGCCAGATATGAATCGCAAACCTCTATGAGACCACTGCACAGAGTCTACGGCGTCTGTATATGCTTCGGTCTCCAAAATACGCTTAGGACCATCCTCAGACATTAAATAAACTCGAATGTGATGATCAGCTGAACCTGCTGCCAAAAATATTCCACCTGGTGAAAACGATGTACACATCATTTGCGCCTGTCCCGGTCTTAGTTTCTCATGATATTGTATTGGCTTTGGTGCAAATGTAATCTTTTGCCCTCTTGGCGTTGAATATTGCCAAAATGCAATGGAGCCATCGTTACTGGTTGTAACTAAATATTTTAAATCATTTCTTGGTGAAGGGCAAAAATTTACAGACGTTATCATGCCAGTATGAGCTGCTAAGACAGCTATTGGAGAAGTGGTTTGTAAGTCCCATACGCGCAAAATTCTATCTACAGAACCTGCTGCCAGCATAGTGTTATCCAAATTAATAGCAATATCAGTTATTTCAGCAGACGCACCACGAAGAGTAGCCAGTAAGCGACCGTCCATAGCGGACCATATTTTTATGAGAAGATCATCAGCTCCTGTTATAATATAATGCCCTGTACGATCAAACAGAACGCAATAAACTGATGACAAATGACCCACAGTGCGACGCAATAATTTCGTCTTTCCATAGAGACTTGTAGGCACTAAGAGTTTTCGACGAACAGGTCCTCCATACTCGCGTCCAATTAAAACTTTCTCTATTTGTTAAAAATATTTAATAACAACACCAAAAATAAAATAAATATACAAACTATTGGACTTACGAAAGTTATGTACTGGCTTTGTGACTGCAGAATCCGGCAGTGATACCCCATGTAAACGTGTACAATAATCTAGTAATGATCTGGATTTGTATATACTGTCTTTGGTCCTCAAAAGACTTTGACGTCCAGAACCCAACAATGATACCAGTCCAGGGACACTAGGACTCAGTTCATTGTCTAAGATTGGTCCAATTCGACAACAAATCTCCAATAAATGATTTGACCCAATGTGGGCATATTTTCTTTCCTAAAATTAAATGAATCATGGATTTAAGGAAACATTTAATTTGTGCAGTTTTTACGAGTTTTTTTTTAATTTTTGCAATTAAAAACCATGAAACATCACACAGATCAACAAAATGTAAAAATAGTCAAAACCCAGAGGCCAAACAAAGTAAAGATTTCTAAAAGACTAATTAAAGGTAATACTTTAAATCAGGATGTAATACTTTAAAACACTAGAAATCAAATGCATTCTTGTATTTAAAAGATATAAGCAACCAAAATATTGCAATCAATATTTGCTTTTGTTAAGATTGCAAAACAAATAACTTTAGCAACAAAATATTGTTGAGATAAAAACATTCCCCTGTTGACCCTTTTAAATTTGATAGATGAATGGGACGGAACATAGGTAGTCAAATATCAGCTGACTAGGACTCTCTTCTCTCTTAGTAAAACCTCGATTAGGCTTCTCACAGGTATAATGTTTGTGGAAACGCATAGGCTATACATGTTACTGTACGCATACGTACGTATTCTAGTTTATGCGTTTTTAATTCATGTCAAAATTCTAATAAATTTATCATGAGGTAAGGCATGAAAAATTGCACCCAATAATATTCACACTATATTTTATGATTCCAAAAAAGTGCAATTTAATTCAATAAATATTAAAATAACATAAATTTTATTAGATTTTTGTATATATTTGTTAAAATTAGTAATATTAAATCAATTTCAATTTCTAGCTTAATAAGAGAAGAAAATACCAAGTTGGTTGAATATTTAATGGATTTTAAAATATATTGGGTATTTTTAATCTGAATGTTTTATTTTGTTATCATTAATTTTTAACAATATCACGCTAATACTCTCATTAACGCATTTTAAAATATAGTGCACCAATAAAAATTCGCATTATAATCATCGAATGTTCATTGGTTATAAGCAGAGACTGAAAATAACGGGTCCACTTTTTATAAGGTTAATTGCTGTGATCACCGTTTATAATTGTGTTTTTGCAGTTTATCACTGAACGAATCCTTTATGTTAATAATTGGTTGAAAGAACGAAATAAATCGTAACAATTAATTATTTTGTAAACATTTTAAAAACGGTCATTAGCAGACCTTTTTAAAAGCAAAAAATAAAACAAAAGGAGTAAAAGTTAAACTAAACCATTTAAGTAAAAATCATTTTAAAACTGTTATTCTGAATGATTTATTTAAAAAAAAAAACAAAAATAAACCACAATTAAAACACTTTGGTTATGTGGCCCAGTTATCTGGTTATTAGCACTCACTTTAATGAAGAGCTATATTTCCAAATACGAACCCATGCTCGACAATAACACGCTAATGTTAAAATCAAGCATGTAAAAAACAAATTGAAAAGAGTGTTTATATGACGACTAGACACAAATATGGTCCTATACCTATTAAGGCTTGTATAAAACGTAGTTGTGTCGCTTTTTATTGAGATGAGGTATATTTAACATAAATATAAGCACAAAGGCCATTTTCGGGGGGTACTGTTGTATGAGGGTAAGGTAAAATAATGGGCCGATTTTAACAATTTTTAAAAGCCTCCTTCCTCGCGTCTATAAAATGTTCATCCAATTATCTGGAAACTTGCGACTAGTACCTTAAGCACAAGGTTTACATCGACAGTCAGCTAGACGTATGGACGGACATAGCTTAAACGGTTCATTAATCGAAAATTATTCTAAGCCGATTAGTATACTTTAAGGTGGGTATAGGACGAATACTTTTCAATTTAAAAAAATCAAAATTTGATTTAATCAAAATTGGAAAGTACATAATTCTTTCAAAGAATGTCTTAAAAATATATAAATTTTACAATAGTTTGCATTATAATTAAGGTTTAAAACAAGTATGAATGTATAGTCGGGCGTAGCCGACCATATGATACCCTGTCAGTATGTATGTTAAAAATGGGGATTATTTAAAAAATAAAACATTTGGTTTGTTTTTTAACTTTATTTCGGAGTATTATTACTTTTATTTTGGGAAAAAAGAATTTTTTTACAAAAGGGCTCAAAGGGGAGTAGGGCAAAATATGGCCCTATCCTTAAAAATGTTGGTAGGGGGAGTTAAGTCTTCTTCAATATTATTTATGTAGAATTTAAGTGTTATTAGTGTTTTTAAGTGAATTTTGACCTTTAAGTAATTTTCTGAAGGGGAGTTTGTATGGGGGATATGAAGCCCGATCATTACAAAAATCGGTAAGGTCATTTAAAGTTCTATAAAACTAAGTTTTGTCGACTTTTGTTAACATAATATATCATTTAAATTAATTATAAGCCAAAAGGCCATATATGGGGGTACGGTTGTATGGGGGCTAGTCGAAATAATGGACCGATTTTAACCATTTTCAATAGGCTTCGTCCGTGTGTGCCAAATTTCATCAAATGATCTTCAAAATTGCGACCTGTACCTTGCGCACAAGGTTTACATGGACAGCCAGCCAGACGGACGGACGGACGGACATAGCTTAATCGACTCAGAAAATGATTCTAAGCCGATTGGTATACTTTAAGGTGGGTATAGGACGAATATTTTTCTATGTTACAAACATCAGCACAAACCCAATATACCCTCCCCACTAAAGTGGTGTAGGGTATAAATACTAATAAAGAATATGTACTTGAAATTCTTTTGAAAAAATTTTCAGTTTCAAGCTTACTTCTAGCCGTTTTTAAATTTAAAATACATCTAAAAAAATGTTCTATTTCAAACTGCCTTTTTGTGTGAGAAGGCACTAATTTTCCATTATTTTATCCTTCGGAATGTTGTTTCATGGGTATTTTACAAAATTGATGCTGTTATGCCGTTTTTTTCACTATTTCATTATGTTAACCGATTTTCAAACATATGTTGCAAAATGACATATATGACAGATAATAGAATTAAAAGCTTTATAAGTGGTGTAATTAGTTTTCAAGATTTGAGAGTTATACTTATAATAAATTTAAGGCAATTTCTTTAAAATATCTATAAAATTGCAAATTTTTCACATCCAGTGATTTGTTTCAACCACCATACCAGTGAAGGGTATCTACGATTCGTTACTGTCGTAAATAACACTCAATCTGGTTTTTAGGTTGGCAATGCGCTCAATAACAAGAGATAGAAAACAAAAAGAAAAAGGATGGAAAAAGTCATACAGGCTTGTATAACAAAAAATATTGTACATACATATACCTTACTACTTTGTAAAATACAAAAGAATATATTGCACTGTGTGTACAATAATAGAAATATATATTTATAATACATATTTTACACTCAATTATTAAATTTGAGTTAGCTAATTAGAAATCTTATTTATGAAAACAACTAATTTAATGTTTATTCGCAGTAGATATAAAAAATAATTTATATTTATTGCACTTTTGAACAAAAATGTATGTAGGTATCACATTATTTTTAGCAAAAATAAACAAAAATGCACAATTAAATTTTTTATGTATCATGCTGAATACAACATGGCGTCTACACGCATTTTATTAAACGAACAAGATTACTTAATTCTATCTACTATTTGCACATTGTACATACATACATACATACACCTTCATACGTACATATGTATGTATATATGGATGTATGCATGAGAGTTTTTACATTTGTATTTCAGGTGTGAACATTTACAAACAAATAACTAATGCATTTTTATTTGAACTAATGAAATGTATCATTTAAAATAGATAAAATATCTACTTTAATAAGATTTAAAATACTAGGATCTTAACATCATTCAACAATGTTTATTATAATGTGCAAAGGACTTACCAATTCAGCCAAGGATTGATCATGTTCATTTCCCAACCAATCGGTACGTTTAGGCAAAACCTGCAAAAAGAAAATTTTAAATGTTTGTACATTTCTACGTTTCAATAAGAAGGTTAAATTTGCAATATTGTTTAATTAGATATAGATCTCAGTATTTTTAGACTAGGTTGATTCTTATTATTGTAATAAATAAATTAAACACACGTACCAAATATACAAAATTTAGCACACCACAATATAATTAAAAATAAATAGAACACGTGCATCTTCATATACAAAGATGTATGTATGTACATACATATGTATATATGTACGTACATAAGTTACAGCTGACGGATGCAGTGTCACAAAAATTGCTAATCTAAAACAATTAGTATCTTTACACCCCTTTATGAACAAATTTAAATACCGATTTTCCGACTGACGTCCGAAAACACGTCCACCTCTTTAGACTTTTCGATTTTTTCAGTTCAGTTTTAGTACGATTCTATACACTGCTATAAGCGCACGATATGTACGGATACAATATGAATTGTTTTGTTTTTTTTTTTGCAAAAACAACAATGAAAACAAAAATACTACGAAAATTATTATTTGAAACCGCCAAACTACATTGATTTTAACTATTAAAG
Source organism: Lucilia cuprina (assembly GCF_022045245.1). Lineage (NCBI taxonomy): Eukaryota > Metazoa > Arthropoda > Insecta > Diptera > Calliphoridae > Lucilia > Lucilia cuprina. The sequence goes on along the minus strand of NC_060952.1, from coordinate 101,011,368 downwards.
ATTCAAGTATTTATGCAAAAGAATTTATAATTGTATCAGGAAGGGTAATATAACTATTAACTTACCTTTTTACTTTCAAGTTCCTTTATTAATACCTATAAGTAAACAAAAGGTTTTGTGAATTATTTGTTATTAATAATAAAAACAAATTAAAATACTTCCATATTAAAATACTTGGCTTACTTACCTTTGCAGTTTCTTTGAGAGGACCCGCAGACAAGAACTTGGAAATTAAAAAATATAGCTCTGTAAAGCAAATTAAATTTTAATGTGTGTATTAATGGATTATAATTAAATTAAAAATATCAAAAGTTTTCTGTTTTTTAAATAAATTGTACACTTTAATTTTGTTAATTTTTAGCCACTGTCTGTGGGCTAGAAAGACAAGACGGCTGCATTTTGCAAGGCTGTCGTAAATATCGTAGTCGCCATTATCTAAATTTTAACATACCTGGGGTCACTATTTTCTCAACAATTTCTTTATTACTATCCATATTTCATGTTTATAAACAATTTTATTATTTCTTACAATTTTTAAGCAATATTATACACTTTTTTCTGAGCTTTTGTATCGGGAGTATGAAAAATTTTTGCTGAAAATTATTTTTCTTTCTTTTCCTTGATTCTTCTTTTTCTCTTTGTCAAACTTTCGTTATTGCCAACCACGAGTAAAGTTGTTGCCAACTATTTTCAGAGTTGAAGAGTTGCATTAATATTGAAAAACAAAACAGACATGTTCCTGCAAACTGTATATTAAAAAATGTTATTGTGTATCATTCTTACTTTTACGGAATAGCGCTGTTTTGGTTAATTATTAGAACTGGTTCACATTGGGAAACTTTTGTTGAGAAACTTTTAATTTTGTGTGTGAGAGAAAGAGATGGTTGATATTTCATTCTCTCACACACAAATATCAAAAGTTTCTCAAAAAATGTTTCCTAGTGTGAACCAGGTCTTATGTGTTTTTGAAATTGAGTTTTATTTTAAAGAAATAAGTCGAATTCACAATGCTGACAATATTTTCGGGGGGCGTTCACAATGCTAGCAACCAATTATTTTTAAAACTAGCGATTATCTTGGGGTCACAATATCACTATTTAATTTCGTATACTTTTTTCTTAATTTTTTAAAAGTTTTTTGTATAATATGTTTAAATTTTCATTGATTTTTGTTTTTAAAATTATTACAAAATAAATGTCAACAAATTTTTCATACAAAATAAAACTGAAGTTCAAGTATATTCAACTTTTTCACAGAACTTGAGTAACATTTAATTTTAATAAGAGATTGTATTCTTGTCTGTTAGACCAGAGTTGGTGGGTTCGATTCCCACCTGAGGCACTTATTAAGAAGCACACAACAGTTCAGTTATATGACTCAGTTTATTTCTGCGAATTTAAAATAACTAACTAGCCGGCTTAGGTAGATTTTAAGCCGCTGCCAACATTATTAGTTTAAGCCGCCGATGTTAATATTTGTCGGCACGGGGCTCTGTCCATCACACGACTAAAGTTTATCTTTTTTCAGGAAAATATGTAAAAAAGACAGAAATTACAAAAAATTAGGAATTTGTATTGTTCAATCATGTCGTGGGTATCAGATTATAAATATTCCTGGCTGGAAACATTAGCAATGAATGTCATCAAGGCTGGAGGTCATTTACCTTACCATATTGCCTTTGTAATGGATGGTAATCGCCGTTACGCCAATTCACAACATATTCGGAAAATAGATGGCCATTCAAAGGGCTTTGATAAATTGGCTGACTGCTTAAGATGGTGTTTGGATTTGGGAATTCGAGAAGTTACAACTTTCGCATTTAGTATTGAGAATTATAAAAGATCAGAAGAAGAAGTCAACGGTTTACTAGATTTGGCCCGAGAGAAATTTTCAAAACTTTTAGAAGAGTCTTCTAAATTACAAGAGCATGGAGTCCGGATTAGAGTTATTGGCAATTTAAAACTTTTACCGGTAGACCTACAGAAACTAATAGCGAAAGCAATGCTTTTAACTGAGAATAATAACAAACTTTTTCTAAATGTGGCATTTTCATATACTTCCCGAGACGAGATAACGCAAGCAGTAGAATCTGTTTTAATGTATGGCGATAATTTAGAAGTTAATAATATAAGTGAACGGCTTTTAGACGAATGTCTTTACACACGACATTCTCCATCACCAGATTTACTTTTTCGAACCTCTGGAGAGACTCGAATTAGTGATTTTTTGATGTGGCAGGTAATGATTTCGTAAAATATAGTATCCATTGTATTTTAATAAATAATGTTACAATTCTAGCTTGATTCAACGGTTTTATATTTTACAAAAATACTTTGGCCTCAAATTACAATCTGGAATTTTTTAGCTGGGGTATTTTCCTATCAACGTGCAGCTCTGCGCTTGGAGCATTACAAAAGACATGAACGTTTAGAACGTGCTCAAGTGGCAAAGAATTCCAATTTTTACAGCGACAGTGTTCAAGACTTTCTTGAGCGTTTGGATATGTTTAGGAAAAATATACTTTTGCAATTGTGGTCTTCAAGTCAATAGCTTTATTAAAACAAATTAAGAAATAAAGTGTTCATTGTTATTGTATATCATATTGTTTGAATTGCGAGTTTATGTATGTCATCATACTACTGATTTTCGCAATAGTGGCTCCAAACTCGACCATAGCTCCCATCTAAAATCACCTTTCTTAAATGCTCTTAATATCCATAATTTTCTTATGCATAATAGACAATGAAATCATTATATTTTATTTTTAGGGCTTGAAAAACTTGTAATCAAACAACAGGTCGTAATTTTGGAGATAATTTAATGAAATTTGGCACATGATCTTTTATGGTACTGTAATATAAAAGCCTCATTAGGCCAATTAAACTATATTACAAAGAAAGAAAATGCCTAAATATCAATTGAACAGAAATTGCATATACCTAAAAAAAATCTCAAATAATTACAAGCCAAGCGAAAAAGGTAAGTGTTGAGCAAAAGTTAAAGAACTTGATCCCAATGAATTACATAACAGAACACATCACAAAGAAAGGAGAGTGTAGATATGTATACAAACAGTCAACAATAATGGTAAGAAGAATCGGTAAGAATTGAAAACAGTTTCAGGCGGAAGGCATTTTTGGAATGGGAAAACAGGCGCAGTTCAAGTGTAAAATAGTTCCAATACCGGGCAATTCTCACTAAAAACGACTTTTCAAAGAAAGAATTAATAATTCTTGGAGCAAAGTTGAGAAGGATATACCCTTTTAATAGCCCTATAAAAAAATCGAATTACGAAAGAGAACAAATTCAGTATAAGAGCATATAAGAAAACGTTCAGCAAATCTAGATACGTAGTCACGTCTACAAACACCGTATACATACCGTATAACCATATTAAAGATAATCAAAAGATCCAGAAATAACTTTAATACTAATACGATGAGATAAATACAGATTCGTTGAATAAAATTTACGAATATATCAGAAATCTTACGGCCAATACGAAAAATATTACTCTATATATGCAATTTGAGATGTAACTTGATGCTTATGCTGTGTGTGTCTCATGTAAATATATCCTAAAATTAAAAAAAAAACTAGGACAAATTTACAAGTTTATTTTTTGAAGTACTCTATTGTCCACCTTTCAAAAAAAGTAATTTTATAAGCGGTCTTATATACAATAACTGTTATTTTATACTTTGTTTCTTGCTGTAGAGTCAATTATTAGAAGAAAATAGTCGACTTGACAAATGGTTGTTTGAAATTAAAAATCAAACCAATAGAAATACGAATTGTGTGTAACGTTTCACAAATTCTGTTAACAAAGTGAAAGTTGCGTAGAATTTTTCAAGCTTTCCTATAGAGTTAGACAGACAGTCAGACATTTTACATATGTAATTTAATATCCTGGTAACTTATATTTATATCCATAATAATATGAGCAGGTCAAAACACACTCAACCAAGTGCAGGCAGGGTTTTAATAAGAAGCATAAAATTAATATAATGCTTTTTATTACAACCCTGTGTGAGTAAATACGACTCTAGCAAATTCTTATATATTTTTTCAAAACTTGGCATCTCTGATCTTTTATTATTTTTTTCTCATTCTCTTTGGGTTTATCTTTTAATTTCTTTTGTCATCATCATTTTTCATTTTCAGCGTCATATTCGGCGTTGGCCAGGAAAAATTTCAGTCGTTTTTTTGGAGAAAAAAATTTTGCTTATAGTTTTTTAACGTGTTAAAATATTTAATCATGGAAAAGTGGAGAGTTCTCCATGTAATTATGAAAAGTTACTATGAATGTTTTAAAAAAGTTAAATGAAGTATTCGTAAATAAGTTTTAAAAATTTTGCAAAAATACGCATGTGAAAAAATTAGCTATAATATCCGCCATTGTGAAGTTGAACAACGAAGTAGAAAAAATATCAAGAAGAACGAAGAAGAAGACGACGACAAAAAAGGCTGGCAGAAAATAGAAGAAGCTTGGTTGGTGATTGCGCACACGCGAAAAATTGTGCAAAATAATAAAAATTCAATAAAACGTGAAAAAACTACTTAATTTTTGTGAAAAATATGCAAAATCAAACGCTGAAGTAATAAATAATATAAATTGAGTGAAAATTTTTGAAAATCTGTGAAATTAGTGTACCAAAAACACGCGAGGAAATTAACTGACAATAAAAAGTGGGTAGGCAGCAGAACAGCAGTAGCAGAATCGAAGCACCATCACTACATATTAAACTACATAAAAGAAGAAAAGGCAAGAAAGACAACGGAGTCCCCCCTGGTTAGAAAGAGGTGAAGAAGAGTAACGACATCGACATCTCAACTTACGACGTCTACTGCAGTAAAACGATAACCGACCTACGTTGTCGTCGTTAACGTCTTTTGAAGAATAAAACGAAGGAACAGGAGAAGTACTGCTTTACGGATATTGTTTCTTGACTCGGGAGGTGGAGGTGTGTGCCAGAAATATAATGAAAATAAATTTCCCTAAATGAAATATTGTTTGATTACAGATTGTTGAACGTTACATCTCTGTTGGACCCTATATACTCCCTCATCCAAAGTCGGCATTATCTGCCTCTGCACATTTCTTCTCCGATAATAGTTTATTTCAGAGACCCTCGCCATTGTTTTACAATTTAGTACTTCAAAAGCAAAAAAATGTATCCTGCACCGGTGCGGCACCCTTCGGCGGGGGTAAGTGATATGCAAACGGTAAAAACACACTCACACACACTCAACCTCAACACACATCCATCTTCTACTAGTCACACTCCCACTCCTTCCAATTTGCCACCCATTCATGTAAAAATCAAAAACTACAACAATTTTTGCACAGCACTTCATATGTTTATTTCTAACATGCCATTATCCTTATTTTTTTCTTCCACTTTTTTCTCTCTCTTTCTCTTACATTCGTCCTGCTGGTGACTCCTCATTTGTTCGATTCGGGTCTGAATTTTTGTGGATACAGGGTCCACCACCACAGGGTCCTCTAAAGTTCACCATAGTTGACACTTTGGAACGTATTAAGGAGGAGTTTAACTTTTTGCAGGCTCAGTATCACACGTAAGTAAATATTAAATACTTTTGTTTGTATATTTTATTTGTTTTTAGTATTTGCTGTGTACAAACAAAAACACACATTGTCGGTTGGTTGGTTGGCTGGCTGGCTGACTTGTTTGCTTAGTCGAAGGTGTAAATATTTATTTTTCGTTTCTTTTTGTCAACAATTGCACTTACATATTTCGTAACATAAACTATAATTTAAAAGGATTAAATCGTAGAAATTTTAGTAAGAAGTTTATATATTTCAATAATATTCCATATTTGTAAATATCAGTCAACATTAATTAGACAGCTATGAAATAATATATAACACATAAAAAAGATTAAAATATAGTCGTTTCTCAAGAGTTTTTATAAATTATGTGTGAACTTAACAATCCCGGATATCTAAATTTTAGAAATGGATCAGCTTTATATTCTTAGCTTTTAGTATTTAAATTTAGTTTTTCACATAATTATGTATATGCATTTAGTTTTTGTATTTTCGGTTTGCAACAAAATATTATGTTTTTAGGGAAGATGTTCTGTGATGCACTTTAAATATATTTATGATATTTTTTGTTTACAAAATTTTAATTCCTGCTTTGAAGGTTCCTAAATGTATTTTTATATGCTACTTTCTTTAAAAAATCTTAAAATTAAAGTTAAATATATTAGAAATATGCAGTACCAAAGGTTTTCCAACCATAAAGATAGATTTGTTTTAAAATTAAGTTTTTATTTTAAATTTTATCTTTACTAAAAAACTGGATATTGAAAGCATTTGATTTTAAATAGAGTATCGATTAAGGTATATATGTATATAATTATTTAAAAATTTCATATAATCTTTTTTGCATTACGTCCTAATTTTGACATTAAAGACTTTCTATAATTTCAATGAATAAAAAATAGTTCTTGAAGTTTTCATCTACTGTTCACCGATTAGATATTTTTATAGACTTGCGTTAATACACTTTTGAATTATTTTTATTCCATAAAAGATTACAATGAATTACAAGTTTATTAAGAAAGACAATTTATAACAACCATTTTAAAATTGAGAATAATTTTTGTTCGAAATTGTCACCTTTGGAACTAATTCTGTTGAAGCGTTATGGACATATGAACATATTAACATCCAAAGAAAAATTTTATTAGTTCCACATTTTATCGCGTACTTGTTCTACTTTGGCGTTGAAACCAATGATTTTTAATCCGAATTGACATCTTCGGAACTGATTCTGTGGAAGCGTTAAAGTTTATTTACAAAATTTGTTCCCTTAATAGGCTAATGCCTAAATTCAGAAAGAAGAAAAGAAAACAATTTTTAAAATTTTGTATAAAAACTAATTAGCTTCTGTAAGTGTTTTTTTATAAAAAATTTTTAATATTGCTTTAATTCCTTTCTATGAATACGCGTATTAATTCCAAATGACAAAGTTTGATGCTCTCTTCCAATCGCTATAATATCTGATTTTCTAAATCAGATAAAAAAATAATTTTTTATTACTTTGGAATTTTTAAACAGGCACTTTAATTTTGAAAATAATAAAATAAAATTATAAAATATTTTCATGCTCTTATTGGTAAAATAAGCGCTAAAAAAGAAAATTTAAAAAGTCTAAATATCTTAACCATGCATTTGCATAGTTTGGTTTCCCTGGTTATAAGAAACTTGCTGCTGAAAGCGGTATATTCTTTAATTCCTTAAATAGATTTATTGTCCATATACATAATTATTAATATAATTCATTATTAATATACATTTTTTATGTTTTGGGCCTATATTGTTATTGAATATTGTTAAAATAAAATTAAATTTGTTCCATAAACATGAAAAAATTCGATGAAAATAAATGATTTTTTTTTTAATTTATTTCAAATTTTAACATGTTTTTCAACTAGTTCTAAGCATTTATTTCAGAACTAGTATGCGTTTAATTGTACTAGTTTGATATCAATGTATAGTTTGCGCCAAAGAACTGGTTGCTTGAAAACTCCTTAGAAGAAATTTAGAATTATAATCCATAAAACGAGTTATCTGAGTGTATCTACCAAACAAATGAGGTCCTTTTGCATCAAACAAATAAGTGTTGACGAAAATGACTTGACGCTTAAAAAGTTGACATTTTGATTTTCTATAAATATGCATATATAAATTTATTATAATAAACATAATACATTTTTTAAGTTATCACTTTCATTCGTCTTTATTATTTGATTCTATATTATTTGCACTTAGAAAAATACATGAAGACAAAAAAATATTTACAAAAAATATTGGTTCAAGTACTTTATCTGATTTTGTATTAATATAAAGTATTATTTAAAATTCTAAAAATAGTTTGAAATGTATTGAGCTTTTAAAAATTTTTCAAACTCATCCTAATCCTAATAAATATTATAAATCTCTATATAAGTCAGTTCGTTAGTTTATTCGTCAATCAAGTCTAAACGTCTGAACCGATTTTCTTTTTTTTTTTGGAATTTGGAACATTGCTAGATCTATTCTTGGAGGGTGTTATAGGCTATATCATTTTTCAAAACTTGGACTAGGAGGGTAAAAAGGGGTTAAAATTAGTACTTTTGAGCATAAATATCAATTATTTTCATTACTTAAATATAACTAAAATATATTCCATTAAATATTGTTCACAAAAAAATTATAAGGAATTTCTTCATCAATTTCCTTAAATTTTTTGCATGACTGAATATTTAAGTATAATGTTATGAAACTGCTTTAAACCCCGGGCAACGCCGGGTAAAAAAATCTAGTTTATTTTATAAAATACACAATTTATTTGTAGTTTTCTTTTGGGTTTTAATTTGTACTCTAATTCTTCCTAATAATTCCCTCATAAGTAATTTTAAATTAAGAACAAACCAAACAAATATATTTCGTAATACACGAATGAAAATTGTTCATTGTACTTTGACAACAAATTTGATTTTGTGTTAAAGACAATGATACTTCGATATTAATACAACTTATTATAATGTAAAACCCATTTACGTCTTTTTCGTGAAATATGTTTTAGTTTCGAACTTACCTTAAGTGTAAAGTATAAATCAAGGACTCATTTTTGAATTGTTGAAATATAAATAATGAATAAAATGTTTGCTGGGATACGAACAAACTATAGAACATATTTAACAAGTATTTGTATTGGCCTTTGTTGTTTATTTGTATATTTGTTGTTGTTTTTTTTTTTTTTTTTGCTAACGTAAAAGAGTTCAATTCAAAGAAAACTGTGTCAAATGTGTGTTTGTGTGTATTATTGTTATTATAAGCGCCTTGTTTGCCAAGCTAAGGATCTTTTCAGTAGAGGGACAATTATTTGGCATACACAGTTACATTAATGCAGAGAATCACGAGTATATTGTCGAGGAGATGAGCGAAAATAGTAAAGAATAACATAAAACACAACACAAATTCGCATACAAAACACAATAGGTATAACACATCTTCCTACACAAATAATGGAAACAAAACCACTCATTTCAGTTTGTTGCTTAAATCCGAGAAGATTTTAAAAATGTTGGTTTGAAAAAAACAAACAAATCTTGTAGAAAAAAAGCACTAAATGAACCTATAATTGTTTTTATAAAGCCTTTTGCATGATTTACTCTTATTGTGTTGTTTGAAGTTTTCTTTTCTGATGGTTCTTTTTTTTTTCTTAATAGTATGTAGAAGCTGAAGTAGCAGCATCCAAAACCTGTTTATTATTGTTCTTTGCTCTTTATAAAAATTTTGCAGTCTACAAAAAAAAAAAAAAAAAAAAAAATACAAAGATGAGTTGTTGTATTTTTTAAAGCTTTTAATGCCTGGTTGCTTCTTTGTTGTTAAAATGGAAACAATTGAATGACTGAAGTTGTGTCTCAAAATTACACTTAGTAAAAACCATTTGCAGGTTTATTTGAACGATATGAAATGACTCTTTATAAGCCCTGGTGTGATTGTGGCTAAAATGTAGAATAAGTCTATATGCACATTTATATCACAAAAAAATGAAACACAAACCACAAGAGCATAGAATAATATATATCCACATATCAGTTATATTTTGCCGCAAAATAAGGCGTTTTCCTTGATTAAATTTTTGCTACCGGTCGACAACGAATATCACTAACTCAATTTTTGAATATAATCAGGATTTTTTTTTAATCGGAAACGATGAATACCGGCAATAAAATTCACATATAATACGTTTCCTAAATATTGTAATTTTAACATGTTTTAGATATAATCTGGAAATAGTGCATTATTTTGTATTCAATATTTATTTCTCCATAGTAAAGTAATACAGATCACATACATACGTTATTCCTATTTTGCTTTCTTACAGATTGAAACTTGAGTGCGAAAAATTGGCAAATGAAAAAACGGAAATGCAACGCCATTATGTCATGGTAAGAATTAAATAATATGCCATGAAATAATAAGAGGAAATTAATCTTAATAATTTTTAATGTATATTTTATTTTTAGTATTATGAAATGTCGTATGGCCTAAACGTAGAAATGCACAAACAGGTATTCATATAAAATTCCTATTCAACTCTTTCTTTTTCATTTTTGAATATTTTTTATTTTTATAGACGGAAATTGCCAAACGTTTAAATACTTTAATCAATCAATTGCTGCCCTTTTTACAAGCTGATCACCAACAACAAGTACTACAGGCCGTAGAACGTGCGAAACAGGTTACAATGCAGGATTTAAATCTTATCATAGGGGTAAGTTTCAATAAATAAGATTTCATAAAAAGACCTAATTATATGTAAATGTATACCTAACTCTTTCAAGATATGTAATTTAATGTGATATTGAGCAAATTAAATTAAAAACAATTAACAACAAAGTCGTTTCTACAAAGTAATCATATCAATAAAACGATCGCGAGAACAAATACAGTGGATGTCATTATGTTATTGTCTTTATTTTTTGAAATATCGAAAAATTCGCACAATACCTATGTATTAAAAAGAATATATCGTCACCTGAAATGCAAGAAGGCGTAACAACACTTTTGTAAAATTTATAGGAGAGACAAAAAACTAAATAAAATATAAACTATTGTTGCTATAAAAACGTAATTTTTTACAAGATTTATATCTGAACATTAATAAACACGTTTGAATATGACTGTACCGCCAGACTTTCTGATTTGCGGAAATGACTAATTTGTTGTTAAGCCCTTTTGAATTTCATGTCAATAAAATCGGAGTTTTTGACAATATAATTCTAAAAATTTGCGACAACATGTTTTTTGATGTGGTAGACAATTTTCAATCCAAAAGTCGAATTTAAATTTTTTGGTTGTTACGCCTTTTTGCATTTCAGAATACGAATTATATATCGTCACAAACACAATTATATACTTTCTATCTAATCTATATTAATATGGATTGGGTCTTGCACGTATGTAATTTAGAAAAGTTTTCTACATGTTCTTCTACATATTTTACGAATTCCAATTTATTGTAATAATTTCTTATGCATGTACATATATCTAAAATGTTGATTATCTGTAGAAACGAGTTTAGTATGTGTAAATTGGTTTGACAGCAGACTTTATTATGTAAAAATTTTGTTTATTTTAAATATTCAAAAAAAATTATTTATTTTTTAATTAAAAAAAAAAAATTGTACACTGGTTGCACCTTTAACCATAATTGTAGCAGCAACATCAGCAAGGAATGCAACAACTTATTGTAAGTTTTTCCTTTTTATCTAAATTTATGTTTTTTCTAGGATTAATTATACAATTAATCAATGAAATATGCAAACATTCGCATATATATACCTATGTTAGTGAAGACAAAACATGGCTCAAAAGATCTATAGTACTTATTTTTATTGGTAATATAAAAATAATAAAACAATTTTTATATATTTTTGTTTTAAATAACAATTTATTTTCTAAAATTAAATTCTTGTTTTAAACCATGATACAAGCAAAATGACAAAATAAACTTTATAAAGGATGAGTCTTTTGGCTGTGTAATGATTTAATTGATTAATTGTATAAATGTACTTTACATTATAGATAGAATTGGTTTATACCTTTTTAAGGATCACCATCATCCGCTTTTTATTTAAAATGTCCTATAAATATATGTCTATGTTATTACGTTATAGTGTTGTTGGTCAAATTCTAACAACAAAGCTTTTGGATCATCAAATTATTCATCCATCTACATAAATAACTGTACATGCATAAACACATTTTTTATTTGTTTATATTTTAATTGTATTTATCATTTTATCTGCTGTCAAATCTTTTTTAAAGTGTTTTAATAATTAATTTGCTTCTCATTTATCAGTCTAATATTAAGTGCATTTTCAGCAAGTTTGTGATATTTGAATGAAAAAAATCATCATAACTTTAAATGAAATTCAATAATCATAAATTGAACTTTTTTATTATATGACTTTGTTGGGCCTCTGAACTGAGTTAAATCGTTTTTGGTATTTGAGTTAATAAAGTAAATCTGCTATTTTATTATGTTATATCGACAAATGATTTCAAATGGTTTCTTTTATATTCCTAAAAAAATTAATTTAAAAAAATTAGAAAATAAATAAATTTTATTTAGATGAGTCTTTGATATTGTGGATATAATGAGATTTTTGATATTGTTTAAAACTTCGTTATAAGGTACAAATTTACTAACAGAATCTTAACATCTTTAATTTCTGTTATGTATGTATGTAAAAAATGAACTATTTGTGATCATTTCATATTTCATTTATTACAACATCAATTGATACAATGTTTGTGAATTCGTATTTTTCTAATGTTTTAAACAAAAAAGTGAAAACTTAAGTAACAAATATATAAAAAAATCTCAACGTTAAATATCTTAGGATTGTAGTATGCAAGCGGACGTCATAACTAGAGCTTGGTTCAATTAAAAGCTTTTTATTCGATATTAATGTATGTTTTGGTGACGGTTACATATCGCTTATTTATTTAGTCGTTTAATTACATTAAGCTATTTGTTTTTTAGTAAATGAGCTATAAGTAAATAAGATTTGGCTCTGCCGATAATAATATTCATACTAATAATTAAATTCAAAAATTAAATAATCAAAAGTAATGTGCATTTCAAGTGTAAACATATATTAATTTGTAATTTTTTTTCAATGATAGCAACAAATACATGTGCAGCAGGTGCCAGGAGGTCCTCCACAACCAATGGGTGCTTTGGGGCCACTTGGAGGTCCATTTGGCGCATTAGGAGCTTCGATGGGTTTACCACACGGACCTCAAGGATTACTTAAAGCACCGCCAGAACACCACAGACCTGATATGAAACCAGCAGGTCTCGAGGGTCCAGCCAGTGCCGAGGAAAGATTGGTTAGTACTTTCAGTTAAAAACAAATTCAATATATTTCTAAATATACATATTCTTTCACAGCGCAATTCGGTTTCTCCAGCCGATCGTGAGAAATATCGAACACGATCACCACTTGATATCGAAAATGACTCCAAACGTCCTAAACAGGAAAAATTGGTAAGTATTTATGAAATAAAGTATGTATAAACCACTCTTATAATTTTTGTTTTGTTTGTTTCTAACAAAAAAGAGTGTAGAATTTCAGTAGATAAATATTGCAAAAAAAAATATATATATATTTTGAAATTAAACAAATATTAAAGCTCAACTCACCATTAAATACGAAAAAAAAAATTAATCAAATAAAAGATTAGGTAAAGGTTTTGTTTGGCTTACTTGTTCTCTCTCTATCTCTTTCTGTATCTCTCTCTGTTGTTGCTCGCTATTTAGCATTATAGTAGTATAATTAGTTAATAAAATGATACTTAATTTAATCTTAGATTCATTACCTTCCTTTTCCCTCCTACATTTTCCAAACGCTTGACAAATATATTAATTCTTCTCCTTCTTATCACTAGCTAATGCTACTAAATAATTAAATTTAACCACATTTAAGTACATAGATTATAAATACCGCCCTAAGTTTAATTTCTAGCTGTAGTTTTTCTTTTTTTTTTTGAGAATATTAAAAGTGATAAAAGTGTACGTTCGCTTGTTAACACATTTTATTTTATTTTTCAAAATTTTTCCAGGAGGATGAAGGAGATAAAAGCGATCAAGATTTAGTCGTAGATGTTGCAAATGAAATGGTGAGTTGAGTTTCATTGTTAAACATCTCTACTAACAATAAGCAATTAAATCCTTAAAATATTCTATTGAAATGAAGCAAATCTTTAATTGGATTTGATGAAGCAAAACTATTAAAATTATAGAATTATTATTTATATGTAAATTGTGCACGAAGTTAACAGGAGCTTTTTTATTTATGTTTAAGGAATCGCATTCTCCACGACCTAATGGCGAGCACTTGTCTATGGAGGGTCGCGATCGGGAGAGTATAAATGGTGAACGATTAGATAAACCAGGCAGCAGTGGTGTCAAACCACCGACAGATAGGCCACCATCACGTTCAGGCTCTAGTTCATCACGGTCAACACCCAGCCTTAAAACAAAAGATGTAAGTTGTGTAAGTTTTATCAATAATCATGATGAGATTCATTCGTGTATTCATTTCTATTGATTAAGATGGAAAAGCCTGGAACACCGGGAGCTAAAGCTCGCACTCCCACTCCAAATGCAGCGCCACCAGCTCAGGGCGTTAATCCCAAACAGATGATGCCACAAGGTGGTCCACCACCGGCTGGATACCCAGCTTCACCGTATCAGCGCCCAGCTGATCCTTACCAGAGACCACCCTCCGACCCGGCTTATGGTAGACCACCACCACTACCCTATGATCCACACGCTCATGTTCGAACCAATGGCATTCCACATCCGACTGCGTTAACCGGTGGAAAGCCGTAAGTTGCTGAATTTTAAGTTTACAAAGAATGCAAATTTTATAATTATTCTAATTTTTAGAGCATATTCCTTCCATATGAATGGCGAAGGTAGTCTACAGCCCGTTCCCTTTCCTCCTGACGCCCTTGTAGGTGTGGGCATACCGAGACATGCCCGTCAAATCAACACTTTATCACATGGCGAAGTTGTTTGCGCTGTCACTATATCCAATCCCACAAAATATGTATACACCGGTGGTAAAGGTTGCGTTAAGGTGTGGGACATTTCGCAGCCGGCCAATAAAAGTCCTATTAGCCAACTGGACTGTCTGCAACGTGACAATTATATTCGCTCAGTAAAACTTTTGCCAGATGGACGCACTTTAATTGTTGGAGGAGAAGCATCAAATCTATCGATATGGGATTTGGCCAGTCCAACACCTCGTATAAAAGCTGAGTTAACATCGTCGGCACCGGCTTGCTATGCCTTAGCTATTAGTCCCGATTCGAAGGTGTGCTTTTCATGTTGTAGTGATGGTAACATTGCTGTCTGGGACTTGCACAACGAAATTCTAGTGCGTCAATTTCAAGGTCATACTGATGGTGCTTCTTGCATCGACATTAGTCCGGACGGTTCTCGTCTATGGACTGGCGGTCTCGACAATACAGTTCGGTCATGGGATCTACGCGAGGGACGCCAGTTGCAGCAACATGATTTCAGTTCACAGATATTCTCATTAGGATATTGCCCAACAGGTTCGTATTGACTTGTTAAATATTTATATTATTTATATTATTAATTTATCTTTCTTTCACTCTGCCTAGGCGATTGGTTGGCTGTTGGTATGGAAAATTCCCATGTCGAAGTTCTACACGCTTCTAAACCTGACAAATACCAACTGCACTTGCACGAAAGTTGCGTGTTATCGTTACGTTTTGCCACCTGTGGCAAATGGTTCGTATCCACCGGTAAAGACAACTTACTCAATGCCTGGCGAACACCCTATGGCGCAAGTATATTCCAGGTACGATCTGTACACCTTATAATAACCATGTGCGAGCAAACAATCATTACATACTTTATTCTTTCAGTCCAAGGAAACTTCATCGGTACTTAGCTGCGACATATCAACAGACGACAAGTACATTGTGACGGGTTCCGGAGACAAAAAAGCCACAGTTTACGAAGTTATCTATTAATGGGTTTTCGTACATCTATATATATACATATACATACACTTACATATATTTTTCATAAGAATCATACAAAAAAAATATTGGTGGTTTTCAATTAAAATTGCTCGTTTTGTATTTGCGTCCTTTTCCTTCTTGTTTTTCTTCTGTTCTTTTTGTTGTTGTCAAAAGGCAACTTTTTGTTGTTAAATTTGGAACACTTATGTGAATCGGAAAGTTAAATTTATGACCAACAGCTACAGAATAAATTTAAAAAAAAAATATAAAAACATCAACAAATTGAATCATGGGATATAAATAATTAATAAAATACATCCTTTTATAAAAACACACACTTATATACACCACACACATACACCCAAAAAAAGTATAAGCATCAACATAACAAATAACAACATCTTGATTATATATAGAAGTTCTTTCTTAGATTTAAGTATTTAATAAGTCTTTAATAAACCTACAAAAAAAAAAAAAAACAATGGAAAACCTTGAAAATTAAGAAGAAAACTATTAAAATGGAAAAGAAACAAACATTGATTCCTAAATCATCCAGCAAAAACGCGGAAAACAAACAAAGCAGCAAAAACATCATAATCTTGTAAAAATTTAAGAAACGACATGAAAGTTTTAAATTAGTGAATCATTTTAAATTTGCACTTTTCTTAACAGAAATAAAAATAACTCATTTTGAAATAATTAAGAAAAATTTTCAACATTAACAAACAAAGCAATTTAAGAATTTTCCACTTACTATATTCTTATGCTCAAAGAATGAAGAAAAACGAAATGTTTGTTTATTTCCAGAACAACAATGAAAAACAAAGTTTTCTTAATTATTTTCTCATTGGAGTTTAATTTGTTATTTTCCTTTTTATTTTTTTTTATTTTGTAACTTTAAATTGTAAAACATTAAAATAAAGTTTAAAACAAAATTTATTATACATAAAACAAAATATTTTAAATTTTAATTCTTAAAAAAAACGAATAAATTTATAAAAAGTATATATATATATAAAATTATATTAAAGAAGAAAGTTAAAAAGGAATACACACAATTTATGCATAATGCTCTAATAATTAAGTCTTAACAATATACATAAATACAAATGAAAAAATAATAATTTATAAATAAAAATATATATTAAGTTGTGTAAAAGTGAAAGAACTTAAAATTTCATTTCGTATTAATTTTGAGGATACCGAAAAAATAAAGGAACGATGATTATAGTTCATAAAAAAAAAAACAATATAAAACTTTAACTCATTATACAAATACTACATATATGCGAGTATATAATCTTCACGTATACAATTTGCACTTTTCAACACAATCCCATCCTTTAGTATCCTTTGCTCCTTTATCATTATCCTCATACACCACTTGTTATAGCCTTCGTTTCGTTTTATAAGTTAAGAGCTAATAATTTTACAATACAATGATGGGAGTAAAACAAAATT
Source organism: Lucilia cuprina (assembly GCF_022045245.1). Taxonomy (NCBI): domain Eukaryota; kingdom Metazoa; phylum Arthropoda; class Insecta; order Diptera; family Calliphoridae; genus Lucilia; species Lucilia cuprina. The sequence continues at coordinate 100,994,312 of NC_060952.1, read as the reverse complement.
CATTAGTAGTATCTACAAAAAAGCGATATATATAATTTTTATATACAAAGGATTTGCCTATTTTTCTAGTTTTGCTTCTAGCTCTTCCCCATCACACTCCAACATTAATGATTTATTCTATAGTTTATGTTTTTTTCAATTACTACACTAAAACTGTAATATAAAAAAGTAGACCAAATTCTGTTTTGAAGTCTTAAAATTAAAACAATGTCTAACACGTAATTACATAAATGTAAATACAGCAAACAGCCTTTGTTTTATTTTTATGATTTTCCTATAAAATTATCATTCAAGTTATACAGACTGCTTGGAAATGCATCAGCTGTATTGATGCGCAGCTCATAATAATTAGTCGGCTAAATAAGTCGGTACTGTTCATTTGCTAACAGTATTTATGATATGTGCATCAGCAAATTTTCAGAAGCATCACAAACTAATTATCCGATGCATTACAGGTATGCATTTTCGAACAGGCCTATAAGCTTTTAAAAATAAATGGAAATATTTGGAAAATTTCTTTAATTTTCGAATCAATTAAACAAACAAATAATAAATGAGTAAAACAATAAAATAAAACCATATATTAAATTATTAATACAAAGGCAAAGACAAAATTAAATTAAAAATAATAATGATTTAATTCATGTGGTTATCTATGTATATAATTATAAAATAATTATATTTAATTATAAAAAGCAAAATGGTAATAAATAATTATAAATGAAAACAAGATTTAATTATAATGATCAGAAAGGAATAAAACATACGCTACGTGTAATCTATATTGAATGTAAACGTTATTACATGCTAAATAATTATTCTTTTACAACCCACACCGCCCAACAACAGTAAATATTAAATAGGTTTGTATATTTTTACATTTATTTTTTAATCATAATGTTTTATCAATTCTTCTTCAATACTTCTATTATTAACACTGTAAGTGTATGAAATTAATACATATTTTTACTTACAGTGTAATTAAGTTTAATCTTATGATCTTAAAATACATCAGTTTGATAAACGCTACGTTTTTTTGGAATGGGAGGAGTCTGTTGCTCGCGCATTTGATTTTTTAGAGTTTCCAAAATATTTGCATTGCTGCCACTGATTTGTCGGAATTTTCCAATTGATATAGGCAATAATTCCTCAGTTAGAAACAGCTTATTTTTCATCACAAAGTTTGGCTGAAAATAATAATGAAATTACTTTAACAGATATCAGTGACGTGGTAAAATTCTGTGATCTTACATCAACACTTAAGCCAGAAAGTGGTTTAAGCGATTGTTGGGATTGCAGCAAGTCTCTAAGAAGAATTTGACAACTTTGTGAGAGAGCTTCACTTTTAGCTAGGTAACCGGAATACTGGGTTAATTGTAAATAATGCCTGGTAAAGTTAACTGTAGACTGGGTTAAATTTATCCAAGTGTCGCCTGTTGTGTGAGGGCGTAAGTTGATACCTAAAGCGTCCAATTCTAAAAGCAAACGTTTTAAATTAGATTTTGTTTGTAGATTATATGGTTGCCAAGCGTCTTCTGTTCGGCCAATAGTTTCCAATAATCGAATCCGTGAGTCATTTATCAATCCCACAAGATCGGCGCGCAGCAGCCCTTCCAAATGGTATGAAAGATCCAAACCGATTTCCGTTAACTTTGCGCATGGTTTCCTTACGCCCTCCACACATTTGGCAATAGCTTCCAACTGACTTCCTTTATTTAGGTAATGCTTCTTCAGTTGGCTGGCAAAATATTGCAGTTCAGCGTTACACCATACAACAAGGGCTACAATTTCAATTAAATTTAAATGATATTTTAATGATAAAAGCTTTTTTTTATACATACCACTAACACAAGCCGGTTGTGTCTCAAAAGAGGCTAAAAATTCGCAAGCAACATGTGCCAAGTCACAGAAAAATAGTTCGGATATTTCAGCGTTATTTTTTCTTGCCTCTCGTTGGGCAGTACGCAGTGCTATAGAGCATACTTTTAATAAAGTCCCACAAGCATGCCTGGCTTTTCCCATATTAACAAGGATCTGGAGGCAACGTCTAGAAGATCTTAAAGCCACCTGAAGGTTTCTGGCATGACATTTTGACAGTTCTTGCAAGAGGACTTGCATTAATTGCTTCTCCAAGTGTTTGACTTTTAATTTTATTTCAGCGGCATTATCAAAAACCTTACCCTGAGAAAATAATTCCTGACAACGTTTGACCATAGACTCGGCTTCTTCGAAATGTCGTTGGGCAATAAATGTTTGTATTTCATCAGTCGCTGTATAAATCCAATCGGGACCATTGTTTCCTTGTAATTTTTGTTTGGCCTCTGTCGGCGTTAGATCCAATGATGTTATACTGCTAGGCGGAGTGTTCACCGCCTTGTTTTTCGGTGGTTGAGGTGCAGGCCCCTTCTTTATTTTTTTTTGTTGTTGATCCCATTTTAGAGCGACCTCAAATTGCTCTATCCACTCAGCTTTGCCAGCTGGTGTAATGCTTTGAAAAATTTTTGAACCATCCGGAGTCATAATGTTAATTGCATTTTTAACTCCATCCAAGTCCTTTATATTAATAACGGCAAGAGTTTTCGGATTGTATTCGGCAACAAATTCTAGCCTCCTAGAATAAATTAGTTAAAAAATCAACGTTATTCCTTAAATGTTTTTAAATACCCACTTATCGTGTTTAACTTTGCACACTATGAGAACATCGTTGAATAAGAAGAAAAACACTCTTTGAATTGGTCTGTAGTCATTGCCATCTAACTCGGTTAGAGCTCCTTCATTTAGAAATGTTTTGCCCTCGAGATTACCATCAAAACCCTGCACCATTTCTTTAACAGCGCGCGTCGTATGCATATTATCTGCTTCTTGTTGCGCTTGTGCTTTATTCTTGTCATCATCAGCAGTTTTATTAGCTCCACCAGACTTTTCATCCGTTAAAGACACTAATATATTATGCTGCTCATTTAACAACAATGATAACTGGGTCATTTCAGATTCCAAGTCTATAAAAAAATTTGAATAGCGTACCAACTAATACTTTAAAATAATTTTATGTTAAGCGTACTTGATATTTCCTTGGCCGTTTCAATAAATTGCATGTAATTTGCATAAACGGATTTCTTCAGAGTGGCTGAAGTTTGATCGCTGTAGGCTTGGATCTCTTTTTTCCTTTTCTGCAAATCTGGACCTCCAACACATTCTTTGACAAGCAATTTCGTATCTGAATATAATTACAAAAATATGATTTATATTGATGCAAAATTATTAAAATCTGTACAAACATTTTTCCACACTAAAATTCGTGTTGTCGAACTCCTTCATTAAGTCGCCCATTTTTTAATGTACTTTTATTATATTTAAACAAGAAAATTTTCTATTATTTTTAATTAAAGTAGAAGGAAAATCTGAAAAGTTTACTCCCTCATAAATTGAACAGCTGACTCAGAGTACCAAGTTGATTCAGAATTTCGACGTCGTTATTTTGATCGGCGATGACTGGCTATTATAGAAAGTAAGGTGGTGGCTAGTGTCTGCAAAAATATAATTCATCCTACAAAAGCAACAAAAGTAAATAATTACGTCAAAAAATTACATATTGTCACCGTGCTTTTTTGTATTTGCCTTACAAAAAGAAAATTCCATATTTATTTATTCATTCATTCAATATAGCAATACAAAGCTTTAAAGGCCAAAATATAAATATGTATTGCTTAATAATAAAATCACCGAGTTTACAAAAGGGCTTAAAACTAATAATTAAAAGTTACAATACAAATCACATAATTGGCTCCCCAGCCATAAGTTCAAATTTCTAAAATAAAATGTGGAAATTTTTATATAATTTAAAAATATTTGTTCACATAAAATAGGCTTTTGGTGTATTTTTTTGGAACTCGGGTACTAAGACCTATATAGCTTTTATTAGTACTTTCCATAAAGGAAGAATTTATACGAATTTTGGTACTTTCTCTTTCTTCAAATATCAAATACTTTTTGTATGTTCTATAATATGAATCCTTATTGAATAATATTCCTTAAGTGATTTTTTTAGTAATATAGTAAGTTAAAACATATTAAAAAATATTTTTATTAAGGAAAATTTTCTATAAAAGGAATACAAATTTTGCATGTATGTATTTAATTTTGGTTAGGGTAGCAAAGCACCCAGAGTATTCTAGTATACTTATAAAGATGTACATGTATTATTTTCTTTTTCAATTCTATTTTCCTATGCAAAAATCCTTAAATACAATATCCAATATGTCGTCAGTGCTAACATGACCAGTTATACGTTCTATATCCTTGACAGCATGTCTTAACTTTTGAGCAGATATTGCAATATCGGGGAAAATATCCGGTGAATATTCGGACAAAAACAATTGTATATGATCAATGCACCGCTCTAAATGTAATCTATACCGAGAATGTGTCAACCGGGGTGCTTCGGGTAATGGAATTCCACAACTAAAAAACAATATTTAGAAACCATTATTCAACTAAATTTATGGGCATGTGTGAATTTACTTACAGCTCGATTAGAAGATTCTCGAATTGACTCAGAAACTGTTTTAGATTTGTCCTATTTTTACAAGATATAACAAATATGTTAGACAGTTCCTGGATGCTTTTAAGTTCATCGTCAGACAGCAAGTCAGTTTTGTTGACAACAATTTGAATGCGTTTATTTGACAAAATTTCCTCATTTAAATCCAATTCTTGTAAATAACTATTTAAATAATGATTGAATGATTTTTCATCATTTACTTGCATGTTTTTCAAGTCACCGGCATCCATCATTATTAAGACCAAGTCCGCTTCGATTACACAGTTTCTAGCCTTTAAAATACCTTGTTTTTCTACTTTATCATCTGTTGATCGTCTTAGTCCAGCTGTATCAGAAAAGCGAACAGGATATCCTCCAATATTATATGTGGACTCGATAACATCTCTAGTGGTCCCTGCTATTTCAGTCACAATTGACAATTCTCTTTGGCACATTAGATTAAGAAAACTGCTTTTACCCACATTTGGAGCACCAATAATAGCTGTACGTACACCGTCTCTTAACATCTCTCCCTGTCTTTGGTCATTGAGATGCTCCCTTATCTCCCGTTGAATTTTCATCAACTCTTTCTTAAGTTGCACAATGACATCATCTTCTATATTTTCATCTTCTGCGAAATCTATATAAGCTTCCAAATGGGCTGCACAGCGAATCAAACGTTTTCTCCAATTATCATAAAGCCTTGAAAGCGAGCCTGTACTTTGCAAAAGTGCCTGTGCATGTACTAAAATCTTTAGAAAACCTAAAATGTATAGATTATGTGAAGACTTACTTGTTTTCTTTGAGCTTCTGTTTCGGCATGTATAAGATCGGCCAGACCTTCCACTTCCGTCAAATCTAATTTATTACCAAAAAATGCTCGTTTTGTAAATTCTCCAGGTGTAGCTGGCCTTAGGCCCGTTACATGTCCTAAAGCATCCATCATTGCAGCAATTACAGCTAAAGAGCCATGAACTTGAAATTCACAACTGTCTTCTCCAGTGTATGAAGCAGGTCCAGGGAACCATAAAACTATACCTTTATCAATAATTTCATTACTCTTAGGATGATGAAAAGTCTTAAGATATGCATATCGCTCCTTTAGTTCGTGACGATTTCCAACAATAGCTTGAAGTGCTTGTCTTGTTTGCGGACCAGATACGCGTATAACAGAAACACCACATTTTCCATATGCTGAACTTAAAGAATAAATAGTATTTGCAGTGCTCATCAGACGCGTCCTTACATAATTGCACTTTCCACTTAATAATAAATTTCTAAATACACTATACATTTTCTAGCAAACGAAAAAGAAAACATTTAATTGGCCAATAAATGTAAACAAAAATAATGCTAAATACATACACATCCATACACACATATTATGGATGACAGCTTTGGTTGCCAGATGTATTTTTTCAAGCGGTTGCGATAGGGTTCTATAAAATGAATTCCAACAATCAATGTCAAAAAGTCGACTTTCCTAAGGATCAAAACAAAAATTTTTAGAATGAAATGTATTAAACATTAGGGTTCTATAAATCGACTTTCGAATAATCGAAAAAAGTCGGAAAAAGTCGAAAAAATCTGAAGTCAAAAAAAGTCAAAAAATCGGAAAAAGTCGAAAAAAGTCGAAAAATATCGAAATAAGTCGAAAAGTCGGAAAAAGTCGAAAAAAATCGAATGTCGAAAAAAGTCAAAAAGTCGGAAAGTCGGATAGTCGAAAAGTCGAAAAATATCGAAAAAAGTAGAAAAGTCGAAAAAAGTCGGAAAAAGTCGAAAAATATCGAAAAAAGTCGAAAAGTCTAAAAGTCGAAAAAAGTTGAAAAGTCGAAAATAGTTGAAAATAGTCAAAAAGTCGGAAAAAGTCGAAAACAGTCGAAAAAAGTCGGAAAAAGTAGAAAAGTGGAAAAAAGTCGACTTTTAACTAAATACAAAAAGTCAACTTTTCGTTTCAACTATAGAACCCTATTACACATACCACAACCGCTGTAATCAAACAATCTATTACTATAAAAAGCGTAGTCGATTAAGCCATGTCTGTCTGTTATAATATGTTTTAAAACGACCCAGATATCGGCGAGATCCGAATCTTAATAATTCTGTTGGACATGCTTTACAGATGTAATTCAGGTCTGAGTTGGGAAACAACTCTCTCGTCATCGCCATAATTTTCAGGCTTTTGTTTGTTGCCAAGCTTTCGAGCCAACGTGTGACAACCTTTCAATTTGAGTTTTTAATACTCGCCAATAAACTTTGAGAGTCAAAAAGAAAAAATAGACATGCCTTCGAGATCGCTATTTAAAATCAAAAAAATCGGTCCGTACATAACGGAAATATGAGCAAAAATCCGAGACAACCTCTGAAAATTTCATGCTTTGATAAATAAGCCACAACAACACTGTTGGTTTAATTTGAACATTTATTTGAGGAAACTTCTAAAAAGTATGTCCAACAGAAAAAGATTTGGATCCCGAAGATCTTTAGAAATCTGATTTCAACAAACTGACTGACGGACATAACTTAATCGAATCCGTTATCTATAAGGACTCGGAATATACTTACATATATACTTTATAGGGTCGAAAATTATATAGAAATTACAATTACAATTATGTGACAGACCTTTTAGATACAGGTTTCCAAAAATTTTAGTACATTGCTCTAGTTTTTTTATTAAAATTTCTTATAGCTTTGTTATGAATGAATAAAAATTTTACCTCTAACAATTGATTAATTACAATATAATTTTTAAAACATTAATTTGTCAACCTTTTACAAACGTCATTCGACGTCTCATTTCAGCCCACACTTCACACATGCTTGGATGGTTCAAGCATTTACATTCAATAGGATGGAGAGGATCCGCTTCTTTTCGTAAGCATTCCGAATAGCTTGGGTAGGGCGTACACTCTTTTAAACAATCACTAGGCGAACGTTCTCTTTTACATTTGGGTGGCTGACGAGCCCCGCGACAACCAGATAGCATGACCCTTGGACACTTTCGGCTTTTATTGTCCATACAAATTCTAGATCCACCTACAGGACATGCTGTCTGCGGTCTTTTCTTACGAGATCTCTTCTCCATTGGTGGAAATTTTAGATTTTCATGATTGCAAATTTTTTTCGGTCTAATTTGCAGTTCCGGACAAGAAACCCAAGTTTGCTGATATTTTCGCTTCAGTTTGTCAGTGCTTTCGTAATACAGTTCATCAAACCTTGGATAATAATCCGGGCAAGGATCTTTACAGCATTCGGGATTCTCCCACATGGAATTTGTTTTAGGCAATTCTTCTTTTGCTTCCAACCGACGAATTTTTGAAGGGCAAGGTTTCTGTTTTTCAAGTGTTTGCTTTGAGCATTTAGGATCATCGTGAGTAGCACACTTTCCACCTGATGCAAAGCGCTTAAACACCAAAGTTCTTAAAATCGGAAAGTGGTTGATTGGTCTAAGAGTTTTTGATATATAGCCTGACATCTTTAAATTTTGAATTTTTATTATTTAATTTTTTTTGTCGAGATATTATTTAAAATGAATTTAAATTTTTTATGAATTCGTAGTTTTGAATTATTTTATAAACAAAGAAAGAAAGCTTTCTTAGATTTATTTATTTAAAAAAGAGTAGATTGCGTGATAGGTAAAATAAATAATTTATTTATAATAATTATATATATATTTTTATATAACCTTTACTGCCGTGTAGTGTTTAAAAACCCGACTTTTGAAGAAACCGGTTTGTCGGTTAACCGAAAATTGGTCTATATGTTATGTATGGAAAACATTAAAATTTAGTTGGAAGAGGACATTATGAATATTTTGAATTGCTAAATAAGATATTTTTTTGTATTGATATGTAAGTATATACTACTTACCTTACTTTGAGGTTGTGATTGATTAGTTAGGTACATGTAATTATTTTATGATTATTCTACAAAATCTCTACTTAACCCTCCGTCATGCACATGTTCCGATAGTCACGTACGTAGCGCATGTATCTGGCGAGATACACTATGTATAATAACAATATAACGATATCTTACAATATTTGTAGAGGATACCTGGAGACTTAAACCCCTAGCCAAATTAGAAATATATTAAAATCACAATTAAATTCGTAAAATATCTGGCCAGATACATGCGCATGACGGAGGGTTAATATCAAAAATTTCCTAATTTGGATATTATTGCGGGAAAAATAATTAAAATTTTTGTTAGAATATTTCTGGTCCATGAAACGACTTTTAGTATATTATAAGGAGCATATAAACTACAAATGGTCCAAACCCTAATTTTTTAACATTTCCTAATTTATCATTCCGTTTGAATATACTACAATATAATTTCCCGACCATTCTGAATCCAGTCGAAATTAGAAAATTGTACTGAAAAACAAAGATCGGACCAGAACTTTTGAAAATATCGAAATTCTTTATGTGTTTTACTAAAGTTTTGTATTGGAATTAAAAAATTTAAAACGATCTTCTGAAAAAAAAAACCTTTTTGTATTTTTGCATTTTTTCCACAGATTTTTATTATAAAATGAATCTTATACGTAAATACTCTTTATCTTACATATTATTTTCAATAATTATTGAATCTGACTATGTTTTTACAGGCATCACAATAATCTTATACATAAGTAATTGATCCACTGTTATCAATTTAAAAACCAATGAATACTCATACACCCCCAATTTTAAGTAAGACCAAGTATATATTTCATAAAATAGTGAAACCATTTTTTTTAAATTACCCAGTTTTAATTAAAAAAAAAATAAATGTAAAGAGAAAATTACTGCATCCTTTTTAAATATATTGTGTGTAACGTTTAAACAATTGTTCTACGACGGGGCATTTGCCAAATGTTTCATCACAATTAGCACCATTTTCACCGGCTATTCGAGCATTTATATAACGGTCATCCACATTTGAACGAAGAGGCCTGCCATAATAATAACAATAAATAATTCATAATCAAAATATTATTTTTCATCAATTTGTATAATAAATTTTGTTAATAAAATAAAAATTTGATTATGATTAGAGGAAAACAATATTTTTATGACTCACGTGAAAATTAAATTTATTAGTTTGTGGTAAATATTTCTACCATAATCATCTAATACTCCAGTTTCATAATTGGATGTGATGTGTATTTGCATTGACCCTTCTGTGCTTGCGTACATGTCTTCGCTTAAAGGGGCACGTGCCACTTCACAAATGATCTTTAATAGGCATTCGCCACTGAAATCTCCAAAGCTGAAAACATTTTCATATAAATATATATTTATTATTTAAATATAGTCATCGTTTATCGTTTAAACGATTTGTTGACAATGAACAGAATTTCTTTAAGACAAGTCATAAGTATCGGTTATAAATAGTATCGGAAAGTATCAGAAAATTAATAGAGATATATGTATGTACACTAGAGTGGCGTCAAATTGGAAGATGCTGAAATTCTCACCGAAAATTAAAATTTTTTATTCTAAAATACCATTTCTCAAAATTTTTGTCAAAAGTTAAATAGGCAATTTTTTGATATTAAATCTTTTAATAAAAATATTATTCAATCAATTGAGTACTTATGAAAATATACATATACATATGTATGAAATACGAATTTACACACTTACTTACCGTTGCAAAATTGTTTCTATAAAGTCATAGATTAGGCTACGGGTTTTGTCATAACTCAACAGCATTTCTGTTGAACGCTTACGAGCATTTCTGCGTGCTGCAAATGTTGTTGTATTATAAAAGCTCCACCAGTACACTGGAATAGTCGGTGGGGGATATTGCATTTGAAAATTATAAAAATAACCTAATGATCTTGTTTTGTCCGCCATTATAATTGGATAAGATGTACCAAAGACGAGCTAAAAGAATTTAAAAAATTTTATGATTTTTGTTTTTAGCAATTTCAAATTTTAAAAGCCATCGAGTATAAACTGTAGAAAAGATCTAAACTGCAGAAATAATTTGTTCTACAATTTAATTCATTCCTTTGTTAGTAATTTAGCTTCTACTCGAATAATTCGTCGTTATATGTTAAAATTATTTATTCGTTCAAAATTGGACGCTACTTACTTTAACTACTCCTCCACCTTGAAAGATTAAAAATCGTTTAATTCTTTTTGAAGCCGTTGCATTATTTTCGTTGTTAGATATTGTTAAATTTTCAGTTTGATTTGAAAGTTTATATAAATAATCATTAGGAATAGTTTTGAAGAAGATATGATATTCGTAATAAATTAATAAACCGAATAAAACAGAAATCATTGCAATTGCTTTGCAATGATCGAGTTGAATTAATTTCATTTTGTTGGGCGTAATTAAATTAGAAAATATTTGTTATATTAAATTTCGAATCTTTTTTATTGTTTGGAGTATTTTGAAAAAGAAAACTAATCAAACTCTTAATATAATATTCTTTATTATTTATATTTTAATTTTTAATAATATTTTATAAATGGTGATGACTACGATGATGATGGTAAGTATGGTGTCAGTGATGACAAACGCTACTAGAGCATGTTTATGGTTAAAATACTAAAGTGGGTTTGCGTGTAATTAACACGTTGATGCATGGTTTTTATGCCATAAATTGCAACGTTGACAAATTTTTGTTTTTCTATGGTTGGTTTGTGATGAGTCGATGTTCGGGTTTGTGTTAAATGTGGCATTTGATTTTTATTTATTTTTGTTATGGTTATGTTTATTTATGAACATACATATTTAATGTTAGTAAAACACTTCATTAACAATAATCTGCCGTACTCACCCTTCGATGGCTAGATACAACATATAGCCAAACAACATTCTTTTGTTTTGCAAATAACTTTAAAACAAAATTGTATCAATTAAAAAACACGTCAAATCAAGACCAATCTTTTATGAAAACCCTAAAATCAATTGTAGTTCATTCAATAGTCATTCAATTAAGAACATATAGTTGGTATGTATATTGATTAATACATCAATTAAATGATTCATTAAAATTTGATTTAAATAATTAATTAATTAATTAAAAACAACTTAAACATGTAAACATTTAAATTTTCCATTTAAGTATATTATTTTTTTTCGAATAACCTAAAATCTAGATCAACTATACATACAAATACATGTAAGTATGTGTGTATGCTGAAATGTATCATCCCGCTAATAAATGTTTGGCAAATTCGAACCGACTGTCTGCACAAGTTGCCGATTTTGTATCCGAATTCCGTCCGAATTCTTTACGAAAATCTAATGGCTTAACAAACATAACCAATATTGTAACAAATAGCGAAAAGTATTACATTTGCGACAATTAAACTTAATAAATGCATGTTCCCATTTTGAAAAAAATCATTATACATATAACCAATTAGAAAACTTGAAGCAAAACCAAGAATGAAAACTATGTAGTACTTGCAAAAGTGTCAACTAGTGTTAATTATTAAATTAGTCAGTAGACACAGTTCGCGGATAGAATGTCTTATGAGAGACACATTTTCCTTAAATTCTTTATTTTAATTTCAATCAAATGTGCAGAAAGTGCGCTATTGTATCCGCAATACACCGTAATTCAGGTGAGTTGAAAAAATATCTTATGAGTTGTTTAATAATAAAATTTTATATTTAAAAGTTGGTCGGTTCCATATCCGTGCCAATAGCTGATCTTCCACCAAATCGTAAAGTTTATTTTGATTGGGGTTTACAAATGAACTATGACATGCCATTTAATGTATCATCTTTTTATTCGGTTCCTATATGGCCAACTAGTGGGTCAAGAAATTTAATATTTAGTTCTCGTGCAGTCAATAAACATGATTTTACGGCTAAAAATCTTTATGATGGTTTGGAAAATTTGCTCGAAGAGTAAGCCATAAAATACAATATGTCTGTTCCGTACTCGTTCGGTTTGCAAGTTTTTACAGGTTCCCGTACTAAAATTTCAATGTATTTTGTTGATTTTCTGATTACTTCTGACTGTATCTGACTAAAAACTACAAAACTGACTTGTACTGGATCAGACATAATATTGATCAATATTGGAATGAAAATTAAATATTTTCAATTTTAGATATGGTTATGATAGATCCTGCTTGAAACAATCAATTTGTGAGTTGTCAAAATATCCGTTCGATGAATCCTTTGCCAATGTTGTCACTGACATGGTAAAATTCTTTTTAACGTAAGTAGGTTTTACTTTCAAATATAAACGAATTTATATTGCAATTTATAAATTTATACATACATAGTACATATGCATATACATATATACCTAGTTTATTTTTACGTTAACTTAAAAATAAAATTTTTAAGTTAACCAAATTTATTGAATATAAATAAATTTACTTTTGATTTTAGGCCTTCTATACATCAAGGTTTTTCAGCAGATGAAAAATATGAGGAAACTGTTTATAGTTTGGCGGAAAATGAAGGATTTATGGGGAAAAATTGTCAGCAAATATACTCGGAGTGCATTGAGAGTCCATTTAGTTTATTAACAACAACTTATTTTTAATAATATTTAAATAAATACGTTTGTATACTTTTAATTATAAAAATATCAACTTATTATTTTGGAAAGATTACTTAATAAATCACGTTTACAATCGGGATACAAAAATGTACAGTCCTCTCCTAGAAATCCGCTTCTTTCGGCATCTTCATAGGATTCACGATAGACTTGTTCTGATTTAACAAAACCCTCATGTAATGATGGCCTAAATAAAATAATAACAACACAATTTAGGAAAATTACATTATCGTTTTAAATAAACGTACGTTAAAATGAATGTGAGAATATCAGTTAAAAGATTTCGATGTTCTTCAGCAAACGGATGCTTGGCCAATTCACAAACACTTTTCAGTAGACAGGTTTCGTGGTATCCATAACTGAAATGAGGAATTATGAAGAGTTTAATTATTATTGATGATCGTTTTCCTATTTCGTTTCTATTTACACACCTGACTAAGAAATCTTCAATACTTTGATAAAGTTCACCAGCCGTAAAATCACTTGGGTGACGTCCTTGATTTTTGGTAGTATTGTATTTTTCAAATATTGACCAACTATTGAATGGGTCCAGCATAAATGAATTGATATCGCGTTTACGCGTTTTTGTGCCGTGCTTACCAGGCCAAATGGGGATATTGTAAAACGATGAAAGTTTATATGGCAAATCGTATGACATTTGAAAGCACCAATCCACAATGCATCGTCGATCAGGTAACAGTTCCAAAATTGGTACAGAAACCGATGAAACTAACTGTAATAAGATTATATGTTTTATAATATTTAATAATAATCCTAAATTTCAACATACACCCAATGACGATGAAGCCGGATATAACAGTGCCCTAGATGATTTTGTAAACATCATAAAAATTACTATAAAAATTAACTTCATTTCCACAAAATACTGACGAGTTGTGCTTTCTATAATGATTTCACTTTTAAGACTGATTCTTAAAAAAGTAAACTCAAATCAAATCTCCCACAATCAAAAAACTAAGTAATTGAAATGAAGATGTTAACATTTGTATTCGTGGACTTGTGAATGTGGGTTTTGTTAAAGTGTGTCAAGTTTGATTAACGAGTTTTTGTGCGCTTGTTAACAAACGAATTTTGTTTAATGTCGTTTACTGGTAAATAAGAAAAATAAACAAGATTTCCAATAAAATGTTCTTGCAAGATTTACTTTCATAAGTTTACTCTAGTTTCACTTTACAATCGGGTACGTAAAGAACAATTGTGGTCCTCTATTTCGAAATATGCGTGTAATACACATTTTACTGTTTTTCTGTATAGTGGCCTTGACTCAGTGGACGGAATGCGTCTTCGGTGAAACGAATTTAATAGATACGAATGAGAAATCTACTTTGAGACCAGTAGTGGAACGAGTGTTTTCACGCAAGAAAAGATGGATGCTATTTCCCAAAGGAGCAAACCTTAAGTTTACTTTAAACGTTAGTAAACGTCTGTTGGCCATGTATCCAAAAGGATTTAATTTTAATTTTGAAGCGGCAATTTACTATCCCATGCCTTCAGCTAGAATTGACCTAATACCTAAGAGATTTAGAAAACCCACTACAAAAGCACCTGCACCTAAAGGACCTACACCACTTTACTTGGTTGGAATACCGGGGTCCCTTATAAAATATCGTGCCAAACCGGCTACTAAGCCAGCAAAGGTACAACGTATTGACCAAAATATCTCATCATTACAATGGGTATCCTCACCATCAGCTTCCTTATCCAATACGTATTACAACAAATCGCAAAAATGGTCAAAATACAGTTCTCCTGAGTATTTGAAAAACTATCAGTGGACCCCAGAAAAGCAACAAAAATATGTGAATAAATATTTCGATTATAATAATAAATGGAGTCGATGGTCTACAAATACAAGGACGCCTCATTCGGTACAAAATCCCTCTTTTAATAACCAGTGGAATCCTCGGCCGCGTTACAGTAGGGATGTAGCAGACGTCGATGACTCGTTTTCATCAATTGACGACTATCATCACAAGGAATATGAACCCATTTACTTTGAAGATCTAGAACCCTTTGAAGATTCCCCTCACTATCATTCCTATCGTGGTCGTAGAGAACTGTTTCATCACTTTGAAGGGTTTTCAAAAATGTGAGTATATTTTACTTCTCAGCACAAAAAAGCACTTATGTATAGAATATATATTCATTAGATCAAAATATGTACTATACATATCTAGTTATCTCGTTCTTAATAACCGTGGAATCTTGTATTTTAAAATTTACGTTTTTTTTAGTTTAGGAATTGATATGAAGTCTTGTATCTTGCGAGCAGTGTGTGATAGTAAACGATTTCTTTTGCCTCCTGGTTATTCCATGATCCAGGATATACTGCGCGTAGTTTTTACGTGAGTTTAATGAGCACAAAAAATATTTTGTCAATACAAATAAAATAAATTCATTTGTGTCATTTTGCAGATTTCCTACAATTAATGGTTTAAAAGATGATTACACCCGCATAATGGAAGCAGATTACGAAACTTGTGATGCTCACGTTCATAATAAGTGTCCACTTAGTATATTAGATTGGTTATTAAACTCAAAAAAATCCTTATGAGTCAAAATTAAACTAGATAATAAAAAAAACAAAGTACAAAGTACATTTATTTGATCAAGTCCAAATCGATCTTGTTTAATAATGAATTTTGAATTAAAGAACAAAATGAGAAGACCATAATGAATCCTTGCAAAGATTATAGCGTCTAGTACAGTTTTCTTTTAAGGCATTGGCCGTATCATAACGTTGCTCTTTATACCCAATTCGATTGCGAGTATCAGTGGTTCCATCTAAAGGCTCAGGCATTGTGAATATGGCTCGCATTAGTTCCCCAACAAACGATCCCGGCATATGTTCCTTTGATTTTTGTCCCGTCTCACACAGTGCTCTTAAAACACAATGATGGCCATGAGATCCACGACTGCAATAAAATAAATGTTTACAAATTATTTACATATAGATATTAATCGCTTATTATAGGTTTCTACAATAAACCATCAATAGCTTTATTAAACATTTATGAATATGGGGTTTATGTTTATTACCAAATGTGATTGTTTATACACATATTCAAAAGCAACATATTTACATCAATACATCTGTTTGTAATTTCTTTGTGTTTTCAATTTTACTGTTCTACCTACATATGGACATTTATTTATTTGCATGATAAATCCAACTTTGCATTGTTTATTACTTGTCCTTTTTTAAAGGTGCAGTCGTCTAGTCACTGATTCAGTCAGTCAAATGGTAGTTTGATGTAACTAAATAGTGATTTCTATTTCTTGTCGTTATTGTTTTATAATTTTATAGTTGATCACTTAAATCCCTGTTGAGAGCAAATTGTTTTAAGTAATTGAAGGATTTCCTCCTATTCTATGTGCATCAGCACTAGGATACTCGTAACATTGCAAAGAAGACAACAGCAGAAGCGACAATACAAGACAATGTAAGATTAGACAAGTTAAATTAAAAAAAAAAACAGTGCAGAGGGCAATCAAACTCAATTTTATATTTCCATGTCCTTTGTCTTTGCGTTTGCCCCGTTATGTGTATTTATTATTGTGCGTGTGTCTATCATGTTAATGGAATATGGCTAGTGTGAAAGTGTGTTGTGGGTGGTTGTGGGCTTGGACGTTTTTAAAGCCACTTCAATTAGTTTTGCTAAAGTGTCATCAACACTTCCTTTAGATTCTAGACAGATTTTATAAACAAGGGGATTTCTCTGCATTTCCAATGCTACAAAGATGACACTAGCTGATAATATTTAACCTCTTATCTAGAGTAGTAATTTAACTTATATTGCAGAGCTTCTTAAACGACATTATTCCTGTGAATAACTTCTGGCTGTATTTTAGAAATGTATGTTAGAGTGTTACAAGCAACTATCAACAACTTACCCATTTAAATAGATTTCTATTCGTTGGTATAAATCATGACGTGTTTTACGGTGTTGCTCTATATGTATACGATCTAATTTCGATGGTAGATCCGCAACAATACCACTACGTCTAAAACGTTGACGTGAAGATGTATTTTCTTCATTTTCTTTTCGAGCAACGAAAATGCTACGTTTTCCGAAAACTGGATATATTCGATGTTCAGAACGACCAGAACTTGGAAAAGGTTTGTAGTTTCGAATTGGTTTCTTGTAGTTGATATGGGCTGTGCTACGATTTATATTTTGATTTCTAACACTTGGATGGCTGATAAAGGAGTTCTTAAGTCTGAAAATTATGTACATACATATTTATATATGTAAGAATGATTGAATTTTAATTTTATATCAGCATAATGCATTAAATGAAATTTGGTTATAAATAAATAAATTTATAATAAATCAACTTAACTATGTACTTACCGTTGTGATAGATTCCACCAAGGATATTTTAAACTATTAGTATTATATGTAGGTCCGGTTTGATATTGTGTCCATTTTGTAAAAGGATTGGCTTGTTTTGGTGTGTAGTACTGATTATCCTTTCTAGACCAATTATTGTATCGATTTGTTGTGTAGAAGTTTAGATTTTGTGATCCTTTATTATTCTGATATTTGTAAAAACTATTTGGCGTTGCATGGGTATAATAACGATAATGCATTGGTGGACTAAATATTGGCTGTAGTTTATATTCGTATTTGGTGCTTGATGTTTTGGTAATGGGCGTTTTCGTTTTAAGGTTTATATATTTAATATTTTTAACAGTGTCATTGCGCGAAGTTCCCAAGGTACCATCTCTTAACCGTTCAGTTAAATCTTCGAAAATTTCACTAGGTGGCTTAGATGGTAATTCCCAAGCCAAGGCCACAGTTACACCCAAAATTAAATAGTTGGTGTAGTCGACTACGCCAATGATCAAGTCATACACTACGAGTGGCAGTAAATTGGGTTAAAAGTATTAATTAAATATTTGTTAAGGGAAAACGTTAAATAAATTTTGAATATTACCTAATTGAAATGATGAGCCTTCGGGGAATTCCAAGTATCTTCTTTTACGCCTTAAAGTTTGGACACCATCATAAACTGAATCTAAGTTTTTAGAATATTCATGTTGATGCTGTTCTTTATTTAATTGTAGGTCGATTGCCTGATCCAGGGAATCCCCATTTGATACCGTTATGGGACATAATAAAAAATACACCAGAGTTGCCATAACATAGTAAATAAAAATATTTTTATTAGATTTCATGATGTCAACGTTAACATCAGTTTTTTATAAGAAAAAAGTTTTTGATGATATCAACAGCAAGTGTCTTGTTTCTTTTTGCTTAGTTTGTAATTATGTGCCAGAGAATGGAAGCCAACTCTTTGTAGTTCTGAGTTAAACTAACTGTTTATGCTGGAAAATAAGTTTGTAATTTTTAAATGTAGTTTTTTTATTTGTTTAAAGAACATGAAATACATACATAAAACAAAAAGAAAATACTAAGGAGTAAAAGATAGATTGATGATGTTAATTACATTCAAGTTTTCACTCATTTATTAGTAAGTTCGCTGTATAGACAGTGTAAAAAGTTAAACTGAAAATAAACTGCATTTTGCAGTAACTTTTTTGGCCTATAGAAAAGATTACAGATATGAGCAAAACCAAGTCTAAGTGTGTCGACCATATAATACCCTACAACAGTTAGTGTGTTAAAAATGTGGATTATTAAAAAAATATTTGATTTGTTTTTTTTTTGACTTTATTTCAGAATATTTTTACTTATTTTTGACAAAAACAAAATTTTTACAAGAGGGCTCATAATGGAGTTGGAGTAAATATGGGTCAATCGTTATAAATATTGGTAGAGGAAGTTACGTCTACTTCAAAGTTATTTACAGATATGAGCAGAAAGAAGTATGAGTATGTCGACCATATGATACCCCACACCAGTTAGTATGTTAAAAATGTGGATTATTAAAAAAAAAATATTTGATTTTATTTTTAACTTTATTTCAGAATATTTTTACTTATTTTTGACAAAAAAGAAAATTTTTACAAGAGGCCTCGTAGGGGAGTTGGGTTAAATATGGGTCTATGCTTATAATTGTTGATAGAGGAAGTTACATCTACTTTAAAGTTATTAATGTAGATTTTTAAAGTGTTATTAGTGAATTTTGACCTTCATTTTCTGAAGGGGAGTTTGTATGGGGGCTAGTCCCAATCATTACAAAAATCGGTAGTGTCATTTAAAGTTCCATAAAACTAAGTTTTATCGACATATTTATTCACATAATAAATCATTTAACAAAATTATAAGCCCTAAGGCTCTATTCGAATGGACCGATTTTAAAAGGGTGTATGCCAAATGTCATTCAATTATCTTGAAACTTTAAGGAGGGTATAGGATGAATATTTTTGTATGTTACAAACATCAGCACAAACCTAATATACCCTCCCCACTAAAATGGTGTATGGTATAAAAATATAAACATACATACTTGTGGATTTATGTACTTCTTAAAAAGTTTTTATAAATCGTAAGATGTGAAATTGGTTTTGTTCTAGAACAAGAGGATTTTCCACATTTAATACATTTTGGGACTAATGAATTTATACAATATATAGTATATATGTTTAATTTAATAATTTAAAAAGTATCACATTTCAAATCAAATATTGGGAATATGGAAATTTGTTGTCTTTTTTGAAATACATTACAATTAACGCAGAATTCAACATAAATGTTTTTTTTTATAATGAAATACTGGTGTAGGGTCGGTCATTCCGGCTATACTCTCCTACATGTTTTGTTCTATAATTTTAAAACAAAAAACATTTATATATATGTATGTACATATGTATGAATATAGAACAGTGAGTGTAATATTTGTATATGAATAAAAACGCTTTTAGTACAAATTAGTTCATGCTCTGCAATTCATTATGTTTAAAGTTCTCTATTTTTTGCATTCTGTTGTATGAAAATAAACTTTTTTCAATTAACAATCTGGTGCGGGTTTCGAATGACAAAAGTTTTCGTTTTATTTACATACATACATATAATGTGCAAAATGTGCACTTCATTTCAACAACAATTTTCTGGTGAAATAAAAAAAAAATAATAATAAGAATAGAACAAAAATTACATAAAACTGCAAAAACTAAAAATAGAACTTTAAATCAAACTCTAAACTAACAGCCAACCATTTACTAAGTTCCTTTAGGTGATTCTGTGGTTTTTTCCATATTTTGTTACAAATGGATGTATGTATGTATGTGTATATGTGGGTATTCTATAGTAGCATTTATTTTACCCTTTCGAATAAGTAGTAGCGCCATCATCACTACCAACAAAATTCCATTTTCATTTTTTAATTTCGTATGCATGTTTCTAGTTAGTCTGTATTTGTCATTTAATGTTCCACTTCTGTCTCTTTTTGTTGATTTTCACCCTACACTACTATGGTGCGGAGGGTATTATGCATTTGTGCTGAAGTTTGTAACACCCAAAAATATTAGTCCTACACCCATCTTGTTTGAGCTGTGTCCGTCTGTCTGTCTGTGTATCCATGTTTACCTTGTGCGCGCGATACTGGTCGCAATTTAAAAGATAATTTGATGAAGTTTGGCACATAATCTTATCGATTGGAAATTGTTGAAATCGGTCCATTGTTTCGCCTAAAACCGTACCCCCGAATAAGGCTTCTGGGCTCATAACTACGTTTATTGTTCCATTATGTTAACAAAAATCGGCAAAACTTAGTTTTATAAAACTCCATACAACCGTACCTCCTCATAATTAAGTTAAATATTTTATTTGTCAACAAGAAATCGGCAAAACTTAGTTTTATAGAACAATAAACGACACTACCAATTTTTGTAATGATCGGGACTCATTTGAATTTATTACAATAGCTTACATACAAATAGCTTCCATATAAACATAAATCCTTCCACCAAATTTTAGAATGATCGCCCAAATTTTTATTTTAATATGTTTTATATATTATATATATATATAATATATATATATATATATATATATATATATATATATATATATATATATATATATATATATTATATATATATATATATATATATATATATATATATATATATATATATATATATATATATATATATATATATATATATATATATATATTTTTTTTTTTTTCTTTATTTTGTCTCACTGTGTAATTCTAAATTTATAATTAAATTTGACACAAGTGTATTAACGTTTTAAATACATTTATTTACACATAAACACATACATACGTATATAAGTATTTACATATACTTATATTTCTATATTTCTAAATAACATGACGTTTTTCGGTCTAAGGGTAAAAGCGAGTATTTATTTATGTATCATAGGTAATGCTGTATTCACAATCATAATATTGCTGACTACAACTTTGTGTGACATCATGGGCACGCAAGACTGCATCCGTGTAACGGGAATGTAGATGCAACGATGAATCCTTTGAATTGGTCAGTGTATCTTTGGGCAATGCAAATATAGAACGCAAAAGTTCCATAACAAAACTTTGAGGTCTTTCGTTGTAATGACCATATGCATGCATTTTTTCCGTTTCACAGAGAGCCCTCAAAACACAAGCGGTTCCATTCTGACCACGTCTGTCAACAGGATTTGCAAAAAAAAAAAAGAAAAATAAACAAAATAATATATAAAAATCGTAAATATGTGTTAATTTTTGGGGTATGTAGGAATTGCACATGTGTGAATTATTTACAACAGTATTAACATCAATAACCCCATGGCCACAACTAAATACTTACGTTTTGTAAAGTTTTTCAATTTTTCCATAAAGTTTTTGTCGTGTCTGTAAATGTTCTCTGGTGTGAATGTCTTGCAGTATTTTTGTTAAATTATCATTGTGCAAATGTGCACGATGGTCAGCAGTACTGCGACGTCGTCTACGTTTACCAAATATCGGGTAAATACGATGCTTTGGTGGTTTATTTAAAATTTTACGATTTCTGCTTGTGCGTTTGCTAAACATCGGTGTTTGGTAACTATGAGGACTGCGAAATAAAAACAAAAAAAATGTTAGAAATGTTGGAAATAAATTAGAAAATTCTATGTGTGATACAAATATGTATGTATGTCTGAATTTAAAACACAATTGTGACTAAAAGTGAAGTAGCATGAGATGTATTTGGATGAATAAAGTACTTATAGGTTGTAAGTATTTTTGTTCACAACTGTTTGATGTCTGAATTCATGTGATTTTTTTTACTTTTCTTGATACTGCGACCATTTCTGTTGGTTTTCCTGCCAATGCTTTTCGATGCGGTTTTTGTTGCGCTCCCACCAGTTGTCTTTATTCCAGTAATCGCCCGCATCAACACCATTGTATGGAAATTTCGTCTGCTGCTGCTTCGTTGCTTGCCAATTTTCAGCATTCCATTGGTTAGTTGGGAGATGAGCCTGGTAGTAGTTGTTTTTATTTGCCTGGCTTGCAAAATCATTTCGGTAGATTGGCCGTTCTCTATTGTCGTTGGCGTAAAAAGTTTTTCTCTGATTCGAATCAAACGTTTTGAAATTGTAGTTGTGCCACTGTTGATGCTGCTGTGGATGCTGGCTGTAGAAAAATGTTGTTGAAGTTGGTGGCTGTTGGAATTTCTCTCGCTGGCGATAGTTATTGTAATATAAATTACTTGAAGATGATGATGGTGATGGTGATTGTGGTAGTGGAAGAGGTGGCTTTGCTGCGTTCGTTAAAAATTGTTCATGTCCGGATATGGTTGCAACTGTTGCTGACAGCTGTTGATGCTGCTGATACTGTGGATAGTTTTGGTTGTATATGCCTGCAGTGCCTTCTTTCCATGTTTTATTGTCTTCTACGACCTCCTGTTCCGTTCGCTGGCTATTAATGTACTTGAGTTGTTGCTGTGTAGAATCGTTGCGTCTGCTAAGACCGAATGTGCCATCGTTAAGTTTTGTACGGAAGTTCTCAATTATCTCACTAGGCGGTTTGCTTGGTAATTCCCAGGCCACTGCACATGTTATGCCCATAATAGCGAAGTTAGTGTAATCCACAATCGGTATGATAAGATCAAAAACTGAAATATTAAAAGTTAAATAAGATGTGTGAAAGTTGTGTCAAGATACGACACGATAGGAGAAGAAAATGTAAAATAATTCATTTCATATACATATATTAGGGTAATAACTATTTTTGGGCCATAAAATACCACAGTATTGTCTTATTGCTACCACTGTGCTAGTCCAAAGCGAACGAAATTTCTAATATCATTTTCTAAAATTCTATTAAGGTTTCGATCTATTTCAAATGCCAGTACTTTCCGCCTGATAATAAAAACTTATTTTTTTAATATATTTGTTATCAAAAACTTCCCGCAGCGAATGCAATTTGGTCATACAGAGTTTTATGCAAATCAGTGTAACTTTTCACTTATTGATCCTAGCAAAAATTGTCTAAGAGTTCATATAATTTTTTTTTCTTTGCTGTCAAAAAACAAATTTTTATTCAAAAAACTCTCCTTTTTGGCACTTTAAGAGCTTTGTAGTCACTTAATGGAATGCAATTTTATTTTGAAACCTAAAAACATAAAATTTAACATGACACGGTCCTTATTGAATAAATTCTTTAACTTGGAAGTTTTAATACTTTTTATCTATCAAAATTAAATTTAAAAATAATCTGTAAGTGTAGACTCTTTCCTTATTAAAAGAAAATTCATAGAGGGACTCTTTTGTATTTTTTCTTTCATCCTATGAAATATACAGAAATAAAAAATTGCAAAGAGTTTTAACCTAACATACATATGTACATAGGTATTTATTTTTTAACGAAAATAAATGGATGAAAGTGATGAAGGAATATAGTTTTTAAGATTTTGAATTTTTGATAAGATG
This sequence comes from Lucilia cuprina, assembly GCF_022045245.1. Classification (NCBI taxonomy): domain Eukaryota; kingdom Metazoa; phylum Arthropoda; class Insecta; order Diptera; family Calliphoridae; genus Lucilia; species Lucilia cuprina. Next base: position 100,970,391 of record NC_060952.1, on the reverse strand, counting down.
AACAATTTTTAAAGCAATTACAAATACAGTTGTGTATCAGGGTTTTAAAACTAACAAAACAGTAAAAAATTCGTGAAATTTGTTTTTAAATTGGTGGCTGAAGGCCTAAATGGCATTTAATATTACACAATCGCTGTAATATTAATAACACTGTATGTTAGAAGTAGAACCGATACAGCCACTTCTGCTTTATGGTTTTTATATCCACCATCAAGGAAGTTGGAGTGTATATTTTGTCATTTGGTTTGTAATATATGGAAGTATAGACCCATAAAAGTATATATATATATTCTGGGTCCCTATTAAATTTTACGACGATTTAGCCATGTCTGTCCGTCTGTCTGTTGGAAGCACCATAGAGTTCGAACGGAAAGAGATGGATGGTCGAAATTGTTACACAAATATTCCCTATAAGTAAGATTTATTTGGTATTAAAAATGGGCAATATCGGTCCACGTTTTCATATAGCCCATATACAGTGGCCCCTGAAAAAGAGCTTTAACAGTAATAACTGTCATAAAAATGCGAATATAGCGATGAAATTCAACAAAAATAAAAAATAATATTTTATGACGGTCTATGCCGTTTTAAATTTGTCCCTACCCCTCATATATATTTCCCTTCAAAAAAATACTTTAAAGCCTGAATTTTATGAGAATCGTTCCATAAATAACCTCCATATAAGGCACCCCTTAGAAAATTATTTTAACGCTCATTACTGGCTTTAAAATTCGATGAAAGCGCTGAAATTCGACACAAGTAAGTTTCTTATGAGCGCAAATATTTCTACCCCTTTACTAATTTTATGAGAATCAGTCCATAATTAACCCTACCCTCCATATAATGCCCAGCTCAGAAAATTAATTTAACGCTCAGCACTGGCTTCAAAATGCGAGTATAGCTATGAATTGCAATACATATAATAATATCAACCTAATGTTTGTAGGTGAGCATTCCATTTACTACATACAATTGTTCGTGTTAAAAATTATTCGTATAAAAATTTTTTTGTTCGAGATATATATTTTATAAGTTATTCGATTATCAAACGAATAACGAATAAAAGTTTTTATCTGAATAATTTAATAAAATCCAAATAAAACTTGTTTAATGGAATTCTTTCTTCAATAAATAAATAAAATATGGGTAAAAAGTAACATTCAAATATTATTCGAATATTCGATTATTCGACAAAAATTGTTCGAATTATTCTTTCTCCTAAATTGGAAATTTTTTATTCGTTCGAAAAAAACTAATTTTTTGGTCTCGATTAATGGAATAATTTTTATATTATTGACAATCCTACTGTATACGGTTTGATGGTGGGTATATAAGATTCGGCATATCGAATATAATACTCTTACTTGTTAGTAATAGTGGTTTATCTTTCATGGAACAAATATATACAAACTTACCCAAGTGGGCTAGTTGGTAGTAGTGTGCTTCTTATAAGTCCGGGATAGATATTAATATTTGTTTGATTAACGTTAATTGCTATACTTAGAGTGGGTTTTTGAGTTGGCAATAAAATTGCCAATTGATTAGTTCATGTTTTTAAGTAAAATATTAAACTTCGAAATGTCACTATTTGTTGTTAAAACGAACGATAATTTTTACTGTTAATTTTTATAAAAACTATATTTATTATTTTCTTTGCATGAGCTGTTGACACTTTTACATTTCTTGCTCAAGTTCAAACCGCCTCCATTGGAAGCTTAAACTAGCAAACAAAATTAGCTAACCTAGTACACAAAAACAACTTTCAAGGATTAATTTTAATTTAATCGCTAATATTGTTTGTAAAAAATCGACTTTTAAAGAAACCGGTTTGTAGGTTAACCGAAAATTGGCCATTAACCGAGACATAAAAACGAAATAACCAAAAATTGATGTTTTTAAAAAATTGGTTCACGAAAACCAAAAAAATGCAATAAAAACGTGGTTTTCGGTTAACCAGTTTATAAACACTAATCGCTAATCATTCACATAAAAATTGGCCCTTAGTGATCAATTTCAATAGAATAATTCAATCAAGTTTGCGATAACAATATCTTACATTGTACTTTATTAAATACAAAAAAAAAAAAAAAATAAAAATATTAAAAAAAACATATTAAAAAATATGAATGTACGTATTCTGTCCTACCGTTAAGGAGGTGGAGGAATACTAAAGATTGGGTTATCAATTTGTTTCACTCACCTAACTGGAATGAACTACCTTCGGGAAATAATAAATAGCGTTTATTTCGATGAACTAGTAATTTTTCATTTTTTGTACGCGTCATAGATTCATGCAATTCAACACGTTCAAAATATGACGACGACGATACTGATGATGAGGAGTTTGTTGATTCTGTAGACGATGCTGTTGCTCTCGATGACGACGAGGACGAAGACATGGTTGGTGATTTGACAAGTTTGATGTCAGACAATAAAGGTTTTGGTTGTTTTGGGTTGTTGTAGAAATTATTTTCTTGATTGCTTTTATTAATTCCATAATGAAAATCATTATGAATTTTAATATTCTCATCAAGAACAGAACGACGAATACCGTCTTTGTCAGCACTTTCATGTTCCTTCAAATTAGTTTGCGTTAATTGCCAAGATGGTGTGTCAAATGCTCTTGCTGCTGTGTAATATGGCAATGGATGAATTGTTAAGGTGATATTTTCATCCCTTTTTAATGAATTTCTTAAAATATTTGAACTACTATCAAGCACAAATTCTTTTATTGCTGTCTTTTGAATATTATCAGACAATAATTTAGCTCTGTTGAAAGGCTGGGGCTGTAGGGCATATGTGGACAGCCCAATCCGTGCACACATCATAAGGATTACGTATATGATGAGTAAATTTGAAATGCTTATGTTTATCATGTTTTGGTTTTATTTTCTATTTTTTTTTTGGTTTTACTTTAGTGAAAACGAATTATTATTTTTAATTAAAATTATAATTCACATTATTATTTATTGTGTTTTATTATTTATCTCGTTAAAATATGCACAAATAAACGCGTATTAATTCACTTTTCACAATTTCACAATTTATATTATTTATTAATAGAAGCATAAAAAATGAAAAACAATTTAAATTTTTATTTCGTATTAAATGAATTCGTATGAAATGTAATCTCACAATTATTGTACACTACTAATCAACCGTGAAATTAATGCAATTTTTATATAGAGCGGCAATGCTTTTAGATCCTAAGTCTTGCGTTCTTTCCAAGTTAATGGCAATAATTTGGACTATAATATAAATGAAAAAAAAAAATCAAACACCCACTCGTATACGAAGAATAGTACTTATTTAAAACGGCCAGCTGTTGTAATGATTTTATTATTTGGCTAATTATAGTTAAACTCTAAATGTTGCGCTGGCCATAAAAACTAAGTACCCAATAAAAGATGAGAAAATAAACACTAAATATGAAATATTTCTGTATAAAAACTTCGTTCTCTTCAGTCGTCCAGACAATTCTATGAGTGAGAAAGTGAGTGTAAGTAAAATAAATTCATTGTCCCTTTGTATTTTAGAATGTTAACAATAATTCTTCGTTTATAAACGCAAGATACCTAATTGTCATTTAATAGTTTAAAAATATTAACAATACATACAGAATATGTATTAACATATTTTTTATTTGAATATTCAAATTAGACCAAATACAGTGACAGACAAAAATGTTGCACTAAAACATATAAAGTACATGTGTATCTATGTATTTTAAATAAATTTATTTTTTTCACAATAAGACCAAATAAAAATTTCTTTATGTCGAATTTCTTTTTCTACAGGCTTTACTGAGAATAAAAATGGTTCATATTTATGGGAGTTTGCACAGTGTGCTAGATTAATTTGCATCAACGACAAAATTCTCCTTCGTTTGGGCCTTATAATATTTAAACAAACGGCCATAGCTAAATCATCTCGGAGTGAATCCATTATATATACTTTTGCGCAAGTATGACTAAATCAAAAAGAAACCATAGACATATGTATACAAATCAAACAATTTTCAAGTTTTGGTAATGAGTAGCAGTTGTAATAGACAGTAGTTATCACCAAATCAGAGATCGGAAGGAAAAATGTTTATATTTTACTGGGTAATAATTACACTGGATAATAATTCAACCGCTTTTTTAACAAATGACATTCACTGTATTTCAATTAATATTGTGTTTTCAACAGACATGTGTTAAAACGGTAAATATAATTTTAAAATTATTAAATAGCCGTATTAACACCTCATTGTTAAATATTTTGTACACAATAATAACATTAAAATGTATTTAAATAAAGAGAGAAGGGCCTACAAGATTCCAAATATTCAGAACATGTGGATATTATTAAATTCGATCATTTATTTTATTTACCTGTGATGTATTTATATCAGCTATGCCTTTCTAGATTGTGAGTTTCCACAGTAGCTTAGAAATCATGTTTGTATTAATTCGGTTATTGGTGAAGTATTTTCATATCTATTAATAATTGTAGGCGGAAAGGGGTCCAGAAAGTGATTTTACATATTTTTAATATCGCAAAAAATACATTTATGATCTATATTTTATATAGTTCATATAATATTCATTAAATTTCGCTCTTAATTATTTTGTGGTTTATTATTATTATTAGTTTATTAAGTCGTTTTGGTTGTACTTCATGTACTACTAATGTATTTATTATCCTTTCAATTTATAACAGTTTCTTATAAGGGTGATGTCATATGAAGTCACCCAACTTTTGTATAAACACAGATTTTCAACAAGATCGGTCAAGAATTCGGTCATTGACTCATTGTTCATAAGAAAAATTGTTCCAATTAGTTTTTTTAAATTTTTCGAATAAAGAAATATTATAAAAAATAAAAAAAAAAAAAAAAAATGATTTCTTTTTTTGCGTCCTTTGAAAAATTGTATCCAATAGGACTAACATTGGTTCATTTGACTAACATCACTTGACATGAAATCCCCTATATGTATGTATTGTTGTAAGTTGGGTTGAACAAACAGACGAATGTATGATTTCATGAGTGGTTGCTAGGACTCATGTATATTACGTTTATGTATGGTTTTCTGCTGAAAGTACCTCTCCATTATAATTATTTTGTAAAACAGATAATTTATTAATATCATTTGAACATTGGAATGCGGTTGATGGTGTTATAATTCAAAATTGATGCTTGTCATCAGGCATTAAAAATTTGTTTAACAACTACAAACAGCAAATAGATAAAGATATATGCTTCAACTTTGTATATAAAGTTCTTTTTTATAAAAATGTTTTTTTTTATGCGATTTCTAATTAATTAATAAATGATAAGAAGATATCTATAGACAACTTTTTTCAGGATCTACATAAATGATTCATTCACAATGATAACGAATGGAGTTATTTATTTTTATTCATATTTTTTTTGCCATAGTGCAAGAATTTTTACTGTGGTGTATTTAGTTAAAATAAATTCTAAAACCCATAATATAGACTAACAAGAATATACAAACTAAAGTATACTATGTACACAAATACACATAACATATAATGGTACTAAGTACGTTTAACACAATAACAATGTCCTGTCATGTCATTTATTATAATCCCAAGCACATTTTACAAATCTATCAATCGATTGTGACAAATTTCATAAGCAAATGTATGTAACAATAAATGTGTATATTTTTAGGGATCTATATATAGATATATATATATGTAAGTATATGTAATAATAATTTGTACTTTTATGTATGTTTGTTTGCAATTTATAGTCTGCTAAACGGCTTGATCGATTTTCCTGAAATTTTCACTGTAGCTTTCAGGCATCCACATTACTATATTATATCTGAGAAAATGTAACAACTAGAGTCCTCAAACATTTTCGGATCCACTTTAGTAATAGCATGAATAACTTTAATATCCATATTAATTAAATACAAAATTTCATATACATATGTGGGGAACTATTAGAGGAGTTAAGAGACCGCAACTGTTGTTCAAATAGCCTAAGAGTCAATATTTGTTTTAAGAATAAGTCTTAAGTGGCTCCTCTCATATAAATTCAAAACTAAAAGTTGTATATCTGGGAATATAGAAAGCTTGAAAACATTATATATGGGATTATGGTTTATAGTGTAGTAAAGCACACTTTACAAGTAAACAACTGAAATGATTAAAATTTAAGAATTTTATGTAAATTTGTAATTCCTCTGTTATACTTTAAATGGGCAGGTGTCTGTTGAAAGTCAACTAATTAATAAATATTATTGAGTAGATGACGGAATAAATGATAAATTCATGTTATAAAATTAACAAATTGAATCGAAAACAACAAACACAACATTTTGTTTGTGTAATAAATCTAACAGAGTAATTAATTTCAATGTCTAATATGAGATGAATTTTAAACATTGACGTTTTGAAGATTTATTGAAATGTATATGCTTGTGTGTAGATTTGTACATAAGTAAATACATCAATACATATGGGCTATTTCGTGCTAAGTGACCCAATTCAAAAAATCGACTTGAATGAAATTTGAACCATGGATTGTACTGTAGGATAGTATAGTACAATAGGTGAAAATTTACACTCTTTTGAAAAAATCTTTATGTCTAAAATGTCCCAGCAATTCTTGATCCATAGAGTAAATATGTGTGCCCTACTATACAACTAACCATGTGCAAATTACGAAATCGAAATTGAAATTCGATTTTTTTAATCTTTCAAGAGGATCAATTTATAATCAATCCTAACAATCATATAAAATTTGCCGGCGTGGTATATAATGTTGAAAAGGTTAGCTAATGGACGAGCCAGGTTCGAAGAGTACTGCTTCAAGACCAGTGCCGGTATGCCATCTGGTCCAGGAGACTTATTTATGTTGAGTTTTTATGAATACAGCCTTAAGATTTTTGCAATAATTGCCACCTTATTTCCCCTTATTTATATATAAAGTGGCAATTACCGAAAACATGCTATTCATGGGTTAAAAACTATAAAGCCCTCAAAGGGAATTGTATAAGCTATTTTAAAGCAAAAAGCGCATTTTTGAAATACATTAAAAACAAAACTTTTTGGAAACGGCATACAATAGCTTTTTAAACTTCTTTTAACAAATTTTTAATAAAACCCTGAATGGGGAGAAACGTACAACTTTGACCCGCTTCTAAGTCGGGCATTTATTTACCGATATAGCATAAAATTTGTGTCAGCCCTATTATCTAAAAGCTCGATGCATGTTTCATTCAAATCTTTTTTTTGAGTTGGGTCACTTGTACGAAATTGACCATATATGTACATATTTATGGGTACAATCACACATTTGCATTTTCGCAAAAACACAATTATACAATTTATAAGAATTTATGTATATTGAAATGTAATGAATCAATGGTGGCGAGTCAAAATTGATGTGCAAGATGAATTCGTAGAACATTTCAATATTTATTGTGATTGGTTGTGTTGATGTGATTTAATATTGATTTGTTATAATTGTAATACTAAATTTAATATTAGGCATTTTGTTCGCCAACAAAAAATTCTTATTAATTAGATTCGAATGGCTTAAATTGAAACGAAAACAATTAAATATTAATTTATTGACCAACAAAGTATTTTAAACTATTGGCTGTATGTTGACTGTACACTATTACCTCCAAATGCCTCTTAATTTTGTTTCTTCTAAGGTTAAAATTCAATAATTATTTCCGTTTCAAATAATTATGAATTCGGCAGGCTTTTGAAATTCAAATGGTCATATGCTGCGTAGTTATGAGGTACTTTTTAATAATTTCTTGCATTTATTGGAATGAAAGTTATCAAAATCATCACGATTTGTATTTAGAAAATAATAATACACATAAATAATTCTAGATTCTTGTTTTCAATTCAAAACCAAAGTAGGGCACTTTCATGTTGAGTTAATTAACAGTTTTAGAACTTGGAACCGTTACTACAAACGATTTAATGAATATTCACACCTGGGTGTTAACTTGTGATTCACAATAAATGATTTTGACCGTAACTGACTGACCGTTTGTTTTATTAGGCATTTGAGTTAAACTTAACGGAATATTTGTTTTAATTGTAACAGTATTTGTGTTTTATTTCTTGAAGATGTACAAATTTACATAATTCTCTGTATATACACACATACTATTTTTAAAATAATTTTTACACAGTCTTGCCATGTAAAAGAGATGTACATTAGCTACTTATGAAAATATACTATAAATATACATATATTAATATTGATTCAGTTAAGAATAAATTAACTTAAGCTACGAAAATAAATTTATGTCTAATTTTCATTATGAACTTATGAAAGCATACGAGTAAAAGTAATTTACACATTTTCCGTTTGGAGTATTTCTATTTACTTCTTAAATTGTCAACAAATTGTCAAATGTCAATATAAAGAAATATAGAACATTTATATTTCCAAAAAACTTTTAGCTTATTTTTTCAAGTCTTGGAGGAAGTAAAGTAGGTTGACTTTGTTATAAACACATGGTACATATATATTTACAAATATGTGATAACGTAAATATGTACGTATGTGTCTATATAAATAAATATTTATATGTATATTCAGATTATTAAAAGAGTTATTTTGTAATTTTCTGTTTATCCATCATTACCTTACAACTTTTGTAGTAATATAATATAATATAAAAGCAAAAGGTGTATTAGATTTCATTAAACGCTGGTCCTTTACGTTACGAAACACCGCTTGTAGGAGTATGTTTCAGTTGTATTGGATCCTCAATATGAAATCTATTAAATGGTATGTATGACTTGTACAAAGATTTTTAATATAAATAACTGAAATTAAGATATCGTTAAACATTTTAAATTTCAGCAAAATGATTTTTTGAAATTTTTTGAAAACTACTCTCCAGGAAATGATGCGATAATTGTCTTAATTCCACTAGTACTAATACTTGAACAGCAGAGTTTATATGAAAAAGTAGTAGTACAAGAAGTAGTTGAAGGACCATACTTGCAGACTGATTTTTATTTGACATGAGTTGGAAAAAAATAAACATCTAAAATTATGGACATGTAATTTTCAAATGTTTTGTAAGTAAATAGTTTTTAAAAAATATCCTTTCAAATCAGAGGATAAACAGTGAATTACTGTTTAGGTCCAGTTGGAGCCAACTCCCTATGCAAGTAAGTCTATTAAATTTAAAAATTGTTTTATCGTATGGCAAATATTTTTTGAAATTTTGCATGAAATATAAAAAAATATCATGAACACGTACAAAAAGGAACTTGTATCCTTTGATCCAGTTCTCCAAATATTGAGTTAGTAGAAAATTTATAGAAATTATCATGAAATGAACGAAATTTTAATTTCTGGCGGTAACATTAGCAATTAACAATTAGGGGCCAACCTAATAAAAATGTCTGTATTTTTAACAATTTGTATAAATATTCTATGCATATACATACATATATTAACATATTTAGTTAATTTGTATTTTTGTTAGTCTTTATTTAATTACTTTAAATGTATGATAAAATATGCTTATACTTTAATATTCGTACTTAAGAATATTGAAGAGATACCGTTGTAAATCCAATAACGATTTAAGGTAAAGTTAAATTCAGAAATGTTTGATGCACCTATAACTCACAATAAGTAACTACACTTTTAAAGGACATAATTTATGCTTTCTTTTGAGCAAAATAAAAATATTAATTAATTTTAAAAATTAAAAAATTAAAATAGTGGTTTTTGAGTTAAAATATTTGTTTATATTTAGATGTGACGTTCTATTCCACTAGATGGCAAAAACGTTAATTTTGAAAAATAAGACAAATATTGACAAATCTTATTCTTTAGTTAAAAAAATAATTTTTGATAGATATTTCACTCTCATTCCTACTGATCGATGATAATTTCTACTGATTAATGAATGATAATAACAACAAAATCGATATTCTAGCATTTTATTTAAAACTAGATCTTGATATTGCCTGTTAAAATAAAATTTTATTTTTATTTGAGAAGCAAATGTAACCGTAGCAATGGTTTGAAGTGTGTAATTTGAATATTAACTAAATTTTACTGATGTGACAATCATGATGACATAAAGACATAGTTAATAAGATATGTGTGTATGTATGTACATTTATATACATATAAATACACAACTAAAGAACATCTACTGACACGCAAATGGGAAAAATAAATAAAAATCAAAGAAAAATAAATATTAATAAATGAATTTGTATGTAAGTACAAATATATATACATACACATGTACATATGTATGTATGTAAATTTATTCTTATGGATAAAAAGACATTAAAGACAATTTATTTTACTTGAAGTACAGAAGAGAAAAAAAAGTCAACGAATAAAACATTAACAATACTCAACAACTAGTGTTAACAGCCTTTAATCCACTGGAAAGTAACAAAATCAAAAGCCGCGAAAGAACTGTAAAGTGTGTCCTGAAAATTGAATGGCAAAAAAGAAATATAAAGAAGGAGAAGAGTGTGAAATGAAAAGAACCGCTCGTGGATAGCGCATAATAAATTAATTTTATTGTCTTATTTTATTGTAAAATTAATTGTTAAGACCGTAGAAGGAAGTCAAACTATAAATTTTAAATAATTTATTACAAACGCACAAAACATACGAAAAACAATTAAAAATTTATACGAGTAACCAACAGTTAGTCTTTATTAATTAGTGGAAATAGGAAATGGAAATGCAATTATTTTGGCTGAATTTTTTTGTCTTATTCGTTTTTATTTTACCGGCACAATTTAATGCGGATGCTCAACAGTTGTCTTCTAAATATGAAAAACAAACAAATGAAACTGATAGCAAAAACTTGCCCACTTTAAGGAGAGGGAAACGTTATTTAGATTTTACCAAAGGATCTCGTATGTCGGTAAGTTCAAAATTTCATAAATTATTGCTAATAATTATATATGATTTATGTGATGTTATTTTATAGTGGCGTACCACAGTTAAAAATAATATCCTAAAAGTGAACACATTGTGGGGTTATGGTTTTGGCTTTCGTGCAAATTTTCCATTTCCAGACAAAGCCGATCGTAGGAGACCATTTTTTAAAAGAGATGTCTTTCAATCATTGACCGATGTTCTAGATGGGTAAGATATCGAGTTCACTATTGTACAAACTTGTATTAAAATAAAAATTTCTATTGTTTTAAGTAATGGTCTTGATGGTCAGGCTTGTATATTAAAGTCATTTTGTACAGCTCATTTGGATGGTGACAGTGAATACAGTAGCGGTATGCTGTTTAAACTTTTAAAATATATATTTACGTAAGTTGAACAAATGAATTTTTATAATTTCTGAAAATTTTCAAATTGATTTTAATGAAAATTAAAAAATAAAAGATTACAAATACACATACATACATAGATATACATACAAATGTATATAAAATATATGAAATTGACATAAAATGTAAATGTCAAGGAATACATGTGTTAATGTCAGCCTGTAGAAGATTTTTAAAAGGTACCCTGAGTAGGAAAAGTGCTTTTTTTGTTGTAGAATTTGAAATAGTAATATTAATGAAAACATCCTCATATTAAATTCAACATAAAAAATATAGCTAGTGGGTCATATTTAATTGTAAGAAGATAGTATGAAATTTTGTTGTGGCTTTGTTAAAATTATTAAAGTCTGAAAGATAAAGTTAAATATTTTTATTTAGTATTGCTGATGTTTTTTGTTAAGTTAACAAGTAGACTTTTATTATTCTCATATGCAATCATTCAGTGTTCTAAAAAAACTCATGTTTCACAAAAGTTATATATTAAAGAAAGTTTCTGCTGTTCTCAAAACTCACAAAATTTTAGCAATTTTCAAAGATAAAAAATAAAACAATAAACTTAATGAAAGTGATCCATGTTGTTCAATATTTTCCTTAGTCTACCACATACATACAGAACATTTCCAATAAGGGTGTTATATTCGGCCATGCCGAATCTTATATACCCACCATCGAAACATCCTTATTAATAAACTTTGATATTATCGAAACAATTTTCTCATTTATTAGATCTATATTGAAGTTGGCCAATTATGGATCAATCTTTATAAAATTTTACGAAAGATTTAGGTTCTTATATAACAACTTTCTCTGGAATTTCACCGCTATAGATGTTTCTTTCAGACAGTTATGAGCATAGAAGTCACTTTCTGAAGGGAACTTTATATGAGGGTAGACTTAATTATGGCCCCATCTTTAAAAAAAATTACAAAGAGATTAAGGTTCCTATGAAACATATTTGTGCCGAATTTCACCGCATGTTTTTGCCTGTTATAAGTAATTTTGTGAAGGGGGCCTTATATGGGGACTAGGCTAAATCATGGACCTATTTTGAATACCAAATAAATAGCCTCAACCAAAAGTATTTGTGCAAAATTTTAGCTTACTTCCATTTGGACTCTATCGTGCTTTCAACATACAGACGGATATGGCCTTAGAATTTAATAAGGACCCGGTCTTAGAAGCTAATAAGGACCCAGAATATATATACTTCTATGGGTATTAGATGAATATTTTAATGTGTTACAAACGGAATAATAAAAACTATATGCCCCCATCTTTTTTTTTCGTATAAAAACTAAGGAAATATATGAAATTAAAAAACATGAACACACCTTAAAATGTCCTTTTCGACCAAAGGATATGTCATAGTTTTATTTGTTACAAGTACGCACACCACAACAAGTTTAGTTAGAACAGTACGATTTAGTTAGAACTTTAGTTAGATATTGGAATAATAAGGATATTGCACTTATTTCCACTAACGGAAATACAATACAAAATTTTGTCATAAATGCAATAATTGTATTTGGGGAAAGATATATTTAAATATCCTTAATACATGTCACATGTTTTTGGGTTCCTTAAAAAATGTAAATGTACAAATAATTTTGTTCAAAATAAAATTAAATGCAAAGTTTATATTTAAAAAAAATTAATAAATAATATAAATACTTTTTTCTTTCAATTTCAGTTTAAATGATAATGATAAACGACATTTTCCCTATTTGAAACATGAGAATTGCCATCAAATACTACACAGTCATTGTCCTTTAAGTTTTAATAATATATCGCCATTTACAGATGATGTATAGTAGAAATAGATATTATTTTAATTAAAGAAATTAAGTTAAGAAATATTTTTTAAAAAATGTTTAATTCTATTTTTTGTATTCTTTGTCGATTTAAATTAAAATTTTTATTTAAAATCTTAATGAAAATACGTACTATATGCAATTTAATTTATTAATTATCAATAATTGCAATGTCTTGAAATAACTTAAAAAAATGATTGAGTAGCAGAATAAATGGTAAAAATATAATACATATTTTTATCATGTTAGTGTAGGTATATTAATTTATGACAAATAACCAACTTCCGTTTTCAACAAGTATGTTGTTCACATTAAAATTTCATTATACTTTCACAACATAAACTCTACAAAACCGCACAACGATAAAATGTCAACGATTAACTATGGCGTAAAACTTTTATTAAACAAATGTATTTATTAGATATTTGACTGAATGTTGTAAACAACCATATAAACACACATATATATAAACACATATACATATGTATAGTATTGTGCTTAGGTGCGTATTTTAAATGTAATTGAGGTTTTGTCAAAATTCAAATAAAGTTTTTACATTTTTAAAAATATTGAAAATTATTTGTAATTAATTTGTCGTTATGAATTACATTAAACAAACAAACAACGCAAACCATAATTACCAAAACAAATTATTCAGAAACCAAACTAAGTTTTTAGATTAAAATAATATAATTTATTATAAATAGCAGAAATCACTCGTACAATAATGCTTTAATTAAAAGGTATTTTTATTATTTATATGCTATTAAAAAAATGCAAAATACATATTTACAATAATTTCAGAATTCGTTCATTTTATTTTTAGAATTGGTACAAATTTTGGTAGAATTACAAAAACATTTTAAATATTAAATTTAATGTTTAGTATAGTATCCAATAGGAGGGGTGGAGTATTTACCAAATGCCAATTCCAGTAATGAGAAATCACAATCGTATTGTTCGGAACAGTCACTAATAGAACGAGCTTTCCGATAGGCGCCATCGTATAAGCCAATATCTGGATTTTCACTTAATTCCCTTGTAAATAAGCGCTGTTTGGGTAGACTGTAATATATAGTAACGTATTAATTATATATTTAATTAAAAATAAAAATTTAATCATAAAATATACCTAAAAATAACTCTTAACATTTCTCCAATCATGCCCATTTTGGTTTTTTGAAAATATTGCCGACTTTCGCATAAAGCTCTTAATATACAGTCGCGTCCATTATAGCCCATGCTAAGTAAAAAAAAAACAAATAAAAACAGAAACTTAATTTGTTAAACATTGGCTCACTTATTAACTACATTTTCAATTTCTTTATATAAAGAACGCTTCGATCGTCTGTGCCATACGGCTACAGGTATGGGTCTTTTGGCAAAACCATGCAAATGATTTAGAATCCATGTGGTATTGGGTAAGTCGTATGCTACTCCCCAATTTAGGCCAAAGCTCATGTAGTTGTATCTGGGATTACCAATAATGCCCACAGTAAAACAAACAGCAACCTAAAAAACAACCAGGAACATAAAGGAGAATGAGAAACAATAATGGATGGAAGCAATGGGCAAAGAAATTTACACACTAATTGACAAATTCTTGCTTCAGATGTACTTTTCATGAGAGCATGTCCAGGTGAAAGGAACTAAAATTTCACCTGGCTAAGATGGAGTTTTAAATGTTGGACAATCAAAGTTGGCTTAAAACTTGAAATATGTATGTGTGTGTGTTTGTTTGTAGAAAACAAAACTCAAGCACTCACCACATACATAAGTATAAATATGTACATTTGTATGTGTATACACTTTTATATCTACCCACAACCAATGGCACTTAAGTCTTTACAAACATACGGAAAATGATGATCCTTCCGGAAATGAAAGATAACGTTTTGGACGAGAAAGTAAACGTTGCTGCTTCTGCAATAATAATGATGGTGATGTTGATGATGATGACAATAATATGGGACACAAAGATGAGGTTGCAGATGTTGAAGACAACGAGGACGGGTATGATACATTAGACATGACTGTTTTAGCCATATTTGAACTTGTTCTTGTATTTGTCATCATGTCTGCGGTTGCCATGACTGTTATTAGTTGTGTTGTAGTTGTATAAGTCCTGATATTGCTGTTGATGTTTTCGGTTGCAGATGTGGTAATGTTGGTGGCACACGTTTTACTGACACAGTTGTTTGTTCTTCTACGAGTACAATTTTTCAATGATTGCGATAATAAATCATTATCGTCAGTGTGCATTTTACGTTGCAATGTGTCAAATATGATTTGATTTTTACTAAAGAAATTCCCATCAAAATTGTTTATTGCCAAAACATCGTTGTCACCGACAACATGTGGTGTTACAAACGTTGAACAATTCTCGCTTTTAAGTTTTACATCATCAACATAAACTGCCAGAATGATCATCAATATCTTAATTAAACAAAAACTATTTAATTTGTTTAATAAAAAGTAAAACAATGACGACGAGTGAATATTATGCTGTTGCATGTTGCAAGTGTGGTAACAACAATTTAATGAAAATTTAATAAATTCCTGAACAACACGAAATGGAGTGTGAGTGAGTGTTGTTTGCTTGTTTGCACTTTGTCCAATTGTTTTAATTTTCTACTCAAATCGTATTTTAAGCCAAAAATGTACGTGAGACTATAAAAATATTTATGTACATACATATGTATGTATGTGGATGATGTATTGAACACTAAATTAAATTGAATAGAAAAGAATAGAATGGAATAGAAAATGTGCGAGAGAATGAGTAAGTGAATAAATAAATTAATGAATGTTTTGTGAAAACGACATTGAAATGCATTGTGGTGTAGTTTCAACATTTTGTTGAAAAAATGTATATTTGTGTTAAAGTTTCTGTGGTAGAGTTTGTTATTGAAATGTAATGTTTCTGGTTGTATACGCTGAAGTTTTACAGAAATTCTCACAACAAGTGTCAAAATTAACAAGTCGGCAGCCAACGTTAATTTGTAATTATACATACAAACATCTTACTGCCACAAATAAAACATTTGCAACAAAGATACGAAATACACTCTAGTTCTCTCCAAACGATTTTCTAAAACTTTAGGGTTCTATATAAGTTCATTTTGGTTTTGCAGATTTTTAAGTTACGAATATTAAATTGAGAAGAATAATCACTACGAAATTAAGACAATGTTAAAAAAATGATTATTAATAAAAAAGAAAACTAGATAACCGATATACATAAGTCAGAATTTTTAAACTTGACTTTAACTTTTAGTACCAAATATATACTTTATAATGCACCCAAGTAAAGGAGTAAACGAAGAAATTACTAGTCACCAAACTGTTCCCTATTGGTAAGTTAAATAAATAGTTCCGGATTGGCTTCCCGTACTGTATGTCACTTTACGCAAGTACGTACATACATACATATTTGAAATAGAAACACATTTATATTTTTAAACCGCATAAGATTTTAATGTAACAAGAAGACAACTTCATACATAACTACATATGTATGTTACACAAAACTTAACATATACATACATATTAAAATACAAAGCCAGATTTGTATTTACATGTATGTAAGTAAATTTGATTACATATGCTTAGCATCTCATGGAATTTATTAACTTCTGTATATAGCACCTTTGCAGTACAGTTTTGCACATTTGCATTATTAACAACTTAACAAATTTTTACTTACTTCTGTGTAAGTAATTGTAATTATGTATCTATTCAAAGCATTCTAATTCAAAAGTAAAAACAAATCCTTAAATTTTCCAGAATGTCTTCAAGCTATTCTATTAAGTAGTTTCAATATTTAAAATATCTCTTAAAATTGTATTGTTAAGCTGAAGGTAAACATATTTCAAATATAAAAAAATCATTATAGGTTTTTGTGTTGGTATTCAGAGATTTTAGGGTTTTTAGTTGGTATGTTTGTGTGTACATGTATATGAATGAGTTTGTCTGCACAACACATCGATGCAATCATTCATTCATTTGCGTGAATTTGTATTGAATTTGAAATACAAACTCAATATCTGATGATGATATCAACGAAGCCAATGACACAAGCAACAAAATCAAAAACTATATAGGAGTGGCAATTGAACTTAATTGAGTTGCCAGTGTCAGAAATTTTGTTTGTTACATTTTACATGAAGATTCCTTTCAATGCAGTTTGATTGATATGATTTGAAATTTTCTATAAACAATTGTTAAATTGCATATGTCTCATACAGGTGGACAACCGACAACAATTCCAAAATTGAGTTACATTTGTATTTCAAAAACAAATACTACGTACATACTAAATTTATTAAGATTTGCTTACAACATGCATATGTAGATGGATGGATAGACGGACAAAAATACATTTGATTAAAACCACAAAAATTTATATAATTTTATTTAAAGAGTAAATAAATTAAATTATTGCTATTTAACAAGGTTAAAAACCATAGAATTAAAAGGATATATTAAGAAAGTCTTAGTATTGAAATGGTTTAAGCACTATTCGATCTTTTATACCTCGTTCACCTGATGCAATTATTCGCAATTCACGCTCTCATTCATCATTCAACTCCCATACAAAATTTCAGCTGCGAATTACACAAGCTATACGTGTCGTTTATTAGCTATCGTCATTCAGAGCCGAATTAAGTAATTCAAGTACTTTCGTGGAGTAAATTCTACTTCATTTCCGTTTTTTGAAAATTCAATTTTTTGCTGGGATACTTATTATTTAACAGTCAGTTAACTTATTCCATAATCGTGAAGTGTACCACAATCACAATGAAAATTTCACTATATTGAGTTGACTTAGATAAAATACACATCATGATTAAATTAAATAACCTCAAGGAATGACTTTATAAAAGAATGAAATGAATGAATAATATTCAGCGAAAATGCTAAGAAAATTACATGGTACTTAACCTCAGGCAGGGTCTATTTCTATGGATGTTAAAAAAATAATATATAATAGTTCAGCTAAATACTCCAACAAATATAAATACATATGTATGTACATATATACATTTTCGTATATTATAGTAATATTTATTTAAGCAAACTGTAATTTATTAATAATGACAAATAATTGTGCTTGGAATAAAATATTTTTGAAAACAAATTAAATGTTAGAAATGAAATTATAAATAATACAAATTAATCCTTTAGCCACGTGAATTCCTGAACTATACGAGTGGTAAGTTTAAGTAAAGGAATATGCATATGGACAGTTTCATTTCGAGTGAGCCAACTTAAAGTAAAATGGTTAGTACTATTGGATAGTAGTAAAAATTATATTTAAATAGATTTTTTAAGTCTATTCACTTGACACATTTACCAATAGTTATAAAATCTAAATTAAAAAGTCTAAATTCTTACGTTTTAATTTTTTCTAGGTTTCTGTTATAAATTGCATTTTACTTTTTTAATTACAAAACCACATTTTAATGTACTAATTACAAAACAAAAAATTACATTTTTATTCACAGTTTTTTTTTTTGTGGGAGATTGTTAAAACAAAGTGAAATATTTAAAGTAAATATAGACACAAATACATGTAATTATTTTTATTTAATATTGGTGTATATAATACATATGATAAACAATCATACATATGTATGTATTATACATATGTATTATATATAGAAAGTGTTGCCATTGCTATACAATTAGACCGCAAATAATTTTATTAAATTTAAATTTCTATAGATTTGGTAATTGTATTTAGAAATTACATATCATATTTACGATTTCGTTGTAACTGGCAACATTGTTCTATATCAACTTGAATCTATTGACCATAAAAACCACAACAAAGTAAAAAAAATTGAAAAAGATTATAGTAATTTTATAGCAAATTTTTGTTTTGTTTGTAGACAAAAACAAAAACAAAAACAACAAAAAAGGAACCCAATTTAAATGCCAATAAAATGTTGAGCAATATTTTATTGTAACAACCTCATACAACTACACACATGTATTGGTATGAACTTAGATATGCATATACATACATACATATATATACAAATGAATGTATATATGGGTAATTTCTTGTCAAGTAACCCAACTAAACAAATCGATTTGGATAAAATTTTGCATATTTTGGTCGCTTATGTTTTTTTTTTTAAATTACTTTTTAGATATTGGACTAAAATTATCCAAATGAGTTAAGAAAGCAAACTCTTTCTTTAATGTTTCTAACATTGACCGATATAGCTAAAAATTTGTCTGTGGTCTACTATCCAATAGAACTAAGCTTGATGAAAATTTTATCTAAAACTATTTTTTTAATTGGGCCACTGGAAACGAAATTTCCCATATGTAAGTATGTATACACATACTTTCATTAGGATGAACCTGTTTGTATAAAAAATATTAACTTACTTTTTACGTTGGTAAAAATACGAAAAGTTTTACTGATTTTCTCACAATTTTATTTAGAAATAATATACAATACTATGTATACTGGTGTAGATATCAACAAACAAACAATAAATGCATATAATACATATTCATTATATCTATTGTTTGTTTGTGTGTGTATGTGTGTTGTTATTTGCATAAACCTGCACAAACATCATTTGCTAAATAAACATACCAATACGCATATACCTATACAGATACGTACATACTTTTGTATACAAGCATTTAAACATTTGGGAATAAAATATTTTCTTGATTGCATCACCCTGCAGATTTGGGTGATTTTAAGGAATTACATCCAGAATTTTTATTTTTAATATTACAAGTAACAAGATAATGTATATAATATATATTTGTATATAATAAATTTGTTAATATAAATATATCTTTGCAAATGCAGCTCTATATTTAGATATTTTGAAAACAAGTAACAGTGCTAAATTTAGCTATGCCGAATATTTAATACCCTTCAACATGGTTTATAATTTTTTAAGTTTTTTTTTTTCAATTTCAATATTATGCACATCAAATGAAAGGTCTTTCATTTAATGTACCTACATATGTCTGTATGTTGCCTTTACATATCGAATATGACATTCGATGTAATGGGTTGTTTCGAATATTTTCTTATATCTCCTTTCGTTATGGACCGATTTTACTTAAAACTATTTGAATGCATGAACGAAAGGATTATTCGAAGATTTCTTTAGCCTTAAGAAAATTGTAGTGTAAAAAATAGTGTCCAAAAAAGGTTCCATGACTCCTTGTAAACTGACGGCTTTATACACTCACACTTAGTACAACTCTTACGAATACAAACAATTGCAGATTAAAACACAAATAGAAATAAAAGTCACTTGAGGCATTATTTCTATCATTTCATTTTTACTTTTTTCTTATTTATCCTTTCTTATGCCTATCACAACAAATTCATAATGATTGTATTGAGGGTATCACTCACTCGTTCACCTTCTCTCAATTGTTATATGTCGATGTATTTAATTTGTATGTATGAATGTTTATAACAACATATAAGAGTGTTATATTCGACTATAGAGAATCTTATATACCCACCATCACATCGTATGAGATTTTGGCCTGTAAGAAACTTAACTCTGTTTGTAGAATTTCGCTTTTTTAAGCCAGTAATGTGCTTTAAAGTCAATTTCTGAACGAGGCCTTATATGGGGGTAGGGTCAATTATGGACCGATTCTCATAGAAATCGGTAGAAAGGTTTGTGTTGATAAGAAACTTACTTGTGTTGAATTTTAACGCCATACTCTTATTTTGAAGCCAGTAGTAAGCTATAAAGTCAGGGGGACCTTATATAGGGGGTAGGGTTAATTATGGACGGGGTTTGAGGTAAATTATGAACCGATCCTCATAAAATTTGGTAGAGAGAATTTGGCTAATGTAAGACTTATTTATGTCGAATTTTATCGCTATACTTGTATTTCTAAAGCATTTATGGCTGTTAAACCTGTTTTTCGGGGGCAACTTGTATGAGGACTATACGAAAACGTGGACCTTTATTGCCAATTTTCAATATCAAACCAACGTTATCTATAGCGAATATTTGTG
This sequence comes from Lucilia cuprina, assembly GCF_022045245.1. Lineage (NCBI taxonomy): Eukaryota > Metazoa > Arthropoda > Insecta > Diptera > Calliphoridae > Lucilia > Lucilia cuprina. The sequence goes on along the minus strand of NC_060952.1, from coordinate 100,949,229 downwards.
TAAAATTACAACCCTCTAGCTCTTTCACGACTCTATCGTGCTTTTAACAGACAGATAGACAGACGGATAGGCATGACTAGATATTAGAAATATATATACTTTTGTGGGTCTATGATTAATATTACGATATGTTACAAACGGAATGACAAAATCAATAAACCCCCCATCATTATTGATGTTGGATACAAAAAGTGTAGTAATCATGGAATATATCGTTAACTGAAATGTTTAAATCCTTTTACTAGTACATAAGTTATATTTTTATAGAAAATATAAACATATTTGTGTTCCTTTGAATGACTACGATATATGGTCTTTTAGTAATTTAGGTGACGATTTGTTTAACTTTTAGGCCAAAAGGTAAATCTCACACTTTTATCACAGATAAAAATGAAAGCAAAACTATCATCTACAATCAAATTAAAATAAATATGAAAACAACAATAACAGACAACAAAAACAGCAATAATATTTATGAAATTTCTGGCGCTTTAAGGGGACAAAAACTGAAGCCAACATCAACAATAAGAAAAAAAGTATTAAAGTGCCTCATAATACAGAAAAAATCCATACATACCTACATATGTATGTATATGTTTGTTTGTATATGAATGTATAAATTTGTCTATAGGAAATGAGAAAAAATAATGTGTAGAGTGTGGTAGTTACCATAAATGAGAGGGCCATAAATATTTGTCAAGTTGTGATTGGCAAACTACTTAAACATGTTAAATGCACGATAACAACCAAATACTAAGAAGAACATTTTCAAAATGTACATATATTATTGTTGTTGTTTTATTTTATTCCTCTCTTCTGGTGTGTTTGTTTTACTATTGAGGTCCTTAAATAAACAAATATATGAACGAATATTCGTCCATACTTATGCGGAAGTTGAGCAAAATAAAACAGACCGTAAAAAGAAAAAAAATCAATTTTTCATATTCATATCATAAACATACCAAAGTGGTTAAGTTCAAAATATGTAGACGCTTTTTTTTACACACAGAGAAAATATTTATTTTAAAGAATTTTAAATATTGAAATATATTAATATGACCAAATGTTTTTTGTCTATATGGGAAAGATTTTAGAATAATAAAGAAAACTTAATTGAATAATAACATTTTTTAGACCAACTATTTTTTATCCCTGTTAGTAGCAGCGAATATTTTAGATACTAAATGTAAACAAAATATTCGAAATTTAAGTTTTATTGAGTATATGCATAAAAATTAAACATGTAGATATAAACATAAATTGAGCTTTTCATTTCACTTATATCGATAAATAACTATTTTATTACTCACCCATTTATTAGAGTTTCCAATTTTCCATACAGATCACGACGATGTCTACGCTTTATTTGTGGACTAGCAACCTTCTCTTTATGTTTGGGACCAAAGCCATTGGCATGTTGAAGCACCCATGTTGTGTTTGGTAATTCATAAGCAATTCCCCAATTTAAACCCATACTTAAATATCGATAATCAGGATTTCCAACAACACCAGTTGTCAAACAAACGGCAGTCTGCAAACAGCAGCAAGCATTACAGATGGTTTGATGGAGGGAGAGTTTAAAATAAATTGTCAATTATAGACGCGTGTAAACACTTTTGAATGTTCTTACTTAGTCGTTCACTTACCGAAAATGATGAACCAACTGGAAAAGCAATAAAACGTTTACCCCTAGAATGAGCTGTGCCATTCATGTTGTTTAATACTCGTGTTGTAGAGTTTGTTACCCTGCTACTATTCTCATCTAAATCCAAAGTGACACCACATCCACCCACATGGGCACTAGAGGCGTTATAGAAATCAATGTCGTTTACATATTTCGTTAATGCTGCCACTTTATTAGAAGAGGACAAATTTAAAAGAAACACAAGCGGCAAAGTTGCACTCAACAATTCCAACACTCTTAACAATTTCATGGCCTTTAGTATTTAAACTAAAAACTCTGCAAAACTTTTTTTCCTTTTATGGAGTTGGAGGAAAACTTTTATCTTTTCCGTTTCTTTAATTTTAACTCTGAATCAGAGTGACTGCTTTCTCTAATACTTTTTCGATTGTTTCGGTATCTGAAACAAAAAATAAAAAACAACAACACAAACACAATCGCCAACTGAAAACTGTCTTTAGCAGATTTTTTTCTATATTTATTTTTTTTTTGGTTGTTAGTTGTGGAGGATGTGGTGTGGTTTAGTTAGTTGTTTAAAGTGCGTTTGTTTAACTCGATTGGCTTTTGTAAAATAATCATAAAAATAAAATTAAAAAAAAAAAACTGAAAAGCGAGCGAATCATTTAATTTTTTTAGCTTCTGGCTGATTTAGCCGGATTGTGTATTTATCATTTGAGGACAAGTTCTTCTCTTTCTTCTTTTTTTAAGTTGTTAATTAAATTAGTTTTAACACAAAATCAGCACCAAAAACAATAACGAAAAATCGAGTTTATGTGGTTCTTTTTGTTTAAAATTAGTAAATTGGCATAACAAACGCATATACATATACACTTTTATGTATTTGTAAAATTTCTACATTAGTAAGTTTGTTTGTAGTTGTGCATCATTGTCATGATGTTAAAAAATCCTCTCATTTCGTTTTGAAGATGATGTCTGGTAGTGATGATGATGACTATGAGAATTGTAGTGATTATTACTTTGGTTGTCAGTGTTGCCAGGATGAGAAGATGAGTACATAATTATAAATTATTATTTGAAATTTATATTTTTATTTGAAATTAGTTTTTACTAGAATTTATACTTTAAAAATTGTATAACATATCTCAGTAAAATTTGATAACTAGTTGCAACACTGTTGGTTGGTTTAGTATTTGAAATTGTGTTGGGTTGTGCACAATATGTGGTGAAGTGGGTCAACAAAAGTATTAATTGCACAGTATTTGATTTCTTTTGTTTTTTTTGCACATATCGCTTATTCAGTACAAGACTAGCATAAGTATAAATTTGGAATTTTTGAACTGAATACTACTTTCTAAAATCTTTCATATAGTTATACATAGTATAGATTTCTGGTATAAATTTAAAAGATAAAATTCATATCTTCACGAATATTTGATAAGTCACATTAAGGGTTTTAAGGAAATAGTAAATTGTCATAAAATATTATAACACGTTTTACTCGAAACGATATTTTGGGTGTTATGGCAGTCATGCAGTAAATGAGCGATGTTTTTTTAAATGAGGCTAAAGTTTTTTTTAGTATTTTTATATCCACCATCAAAAAGATGGGGAGTATATTGTATTTGACATTCCGTTTGTAACACATCGAAATATTCGTCTAAGACCTATAAAAGTTTATATATTCTAAGACGACAAACATGTTTTATAGAAGCCAAAGTTTTTCATATTCTATGAGTATAGTTTTATAATTGACCCTACTCCAATTAAGGTCCCCTTCAGGAAATAAATTAAACGCTCTACTGGCTTAAAACGAGTATAGCGATGAAATTCCTCTCTGCCAAATTTTATGAGGATTGGTCCATAATTGACCGTATCCCCATTACAGCAAAGAAATTCGACGACATGTTTTATAGCAACAAAAATTTCTCCCTATCCCGAAATCTGATGTCTAAATGAATTTCGAATAGTAAAAAATCCAACACTTACTTTACATTTTACAGCACAAAATTTAATGGTGGGTTACTTGTTGTTTTTGCTCTAATTTTATGTGTGGATTCAGATGTACACATTCAACTTGTATAAAGAAACAAACAAAAAAATGTAATTTGTCTAATTTGCTAATAACTCGCTTCTATATATCTTCGGTTGTAAGTACTACATTAGAGTTTTAAGAATCCAAGTTGTAAATATTTAGTGTCAACATCAACAATAACAAATTGCACTCAATGCGGTTTTTAGCCATTAGCGATGATATTTAGTTGCAAACAATATTTAAGCATTGAAACATACTTACTTACAGTCCGACATATTCTCACTCGTCTATCAGTATGAAGACAATTATTTATTTCTTAGTTTTTAGCGAAATCCTTAATAATTGTATATACTACGTCGTTAGCACATCTTCTAATAAAAAGCAAACTTTTCTAATGACAAATAAGTCAAATGAGATTTTTCTTAGAAGATCTAAAAGATATTTGGTATTTGAAAAAGGAGCATCATTTTTTGTGAGTTAAAAAAATTTACGCAAAAACGATTATTAAGTTAAAAATGGTTGTTAATACTTCTTTTTATTTAGGAAAATTGTGTAGTAAACCATTGTTAAATTTAATAATCGCTTTTGCATAAGGCCCTTAATATTCACATTGATTTTTTAACACTTTTAAAATTAATAAAATTTAAAAACTTTTATTATATCTATAGGTTCAGGGTAACATGGCGAAATCGATAATACCACCAGCACCTAGAGGTTTAAACCTAATAGCTGAATTCACCTTAAATTACGAATTGCCAACGGATTTCTATATTTTTCAAAAGAAACAGGCAAAAACCACAAAGAACCCCTTGTCAACGATGACAACTAAAAGTTCATATTCTAAAGATCCCTACTATCAACATTATGACAAGATTGTACCCTACAATCACGATTACTACTTTAAAATACATCCGGAATATTTAAATATACAACAAATTCAAAGGAAACACTCACATTTAAAAAAGACGATGCTTCATCGGAAATGTTTAAAGAAGAATTTCTACGACTACAATCGTAAATTAGCGAGTATTTGTTTAAATCGTGCCAAACGTAACGATGAAGTTTGGAGTATTCAGAAATTGACCATTTCTCAAAGAATGTTTTACGATTTAATCGAAAAATGGTCTCTACTGTAAGTTCGAATAAGAATCTTGGCAAAATTTAATTTAAATACAAATACCGCTAAATTAAAAGTTCTACCTCAGAAGAAAGCTATTGAAATCTTGACAACAACAACTAAATTCCAACAAATATTTATTTGGGTCTAAAATTTATACTTTTTTTCCAAAAATGATTTATTTGAAATTACAAATTAACAAATTTATGTTTGACATATTTTTAGCCATGGCTTTTCACCGCGTTACTGTTTCATGCGGACTTTATGCGAATCATCAGAATTGTTGTTGCCGTATGGTTATTCCTTGTTGCATGATATCATTCATATATTGCTCAGGTATGTATTGGTGGAGAAAGAAGTGGGATTGGGGCTAATGCAACACTACACATAAATTGTTTTGTTGTAATAGTAATAAATTAAATGAATTCACAAAATACATTCGTACTTATGAGCAAGTAAATGTTACAACAGACATTATTAGAGTGGTTCAAAATCTTTTTCATCTCCTACATTTCAAAGGACCTAAAAATTATGAAAGGTAATGTGTTAATATCTGTTGTTTTTCATTGATGAACCACTCTAATGTACACACAAATACAAACGTGTATGTATTTATGTATTCATTTTCAATATTTGGTTACAGGTACACCAAACCATGGGCTTTTCATCATAAAATATTTGGTCGTTCATTAAGGCAGCCGTATCCTATCGATGAATGTGCTAAATTGTATGGTCCACATTGTCGTGTAAGTTGGTTGGATTTCGTAACCAATGTGGTGCATGGTACAAGGGCGGTCGATTTTATGCGTTAAAAATCCTTTATGGACAGACTAAACCAGAAAATAAAAATAATAAAAAATACAAATTCTGTTGATTATAAATTTGTTTGTTTTTGGTAAATAAAAATACATATCTACATTTATATACACATGAATACGTATGTACGTAGTTTGTATGTGTTGTTCATTTGTAACATGTGTTCTGTGTGTATGTACCCAAGTGATAATGATTTTTAATAAATTCATCCGTATATTTATTGAAAGAAATTGTGTTGTTGTTATTTTAATATACATAAACATATATTCAAGTGTTTTCGCAATTATTTGTTTAAAATGTATTTTTTTGCAATTATTTATATAAATTTTGTTAAAAAAAAGAGATGGTCATAAATAAAGTGCTGGTATTTTCATATTAATATTCATTCATTTTCCATACCCTTGCTGCTCTTACTTATTTGTCAACAATTTACTAACGAAAAATATTATTGCCATTTTTAGTATTACATATAAAAAATTCGGTCCATTTTATTTTCATATAGGTTTATACATACATACATACATACATGTATGCATACTTTTTGTTTAATATCCTGTTTGTCATCAAAACACAAAAAAATAATAAAAACAATAAAACTTCAACTTATAAAATTGTTCATGTTGACACACATTTATTATTGAAAATAATGTGTGTATGACTGCTAGTCATATCCCAATAAGTAAAACTATTTGATATGAAATCTATCAAACATGCTTCAAATAAGATTTCTATATGAAATCGGTCTTTAAATAACGGGGATATAAGCAAAATCCCATAGCAGCACATGTAAATATAGTAAAAAACAGAGATTTTGTAATTTTGTTTTTAGTTTTGTCTCAGTTAACGTCTATAATCTGGGATGGAATCGATTTAAGAATAAAATTTGGATTTTGAACATGTTAAAACAAATTTTAAACAAGTAAGAGTGTTATAATCGTTCAAGTCGAATCTTTTAAGCCACCATCAAATTTTGTACCGTAAAATTAAAGTAAATTTTGGAAGGTCTTATATATATTAAATTTTACTAATCGAAATTAATACAGACATCAGAATGATTTTCGTAATAGACGTAATAGTGATCCATATAAAATTTTACAAAGAAATTTAGGTTCCTATAAAACATTTTTGTGCTGAATTTCACCAATATAGATGCGTCCTTTAGAGGGTTATAAGCGTAATAATCATATTCATACTCTATCGTGTTTTTAACACGCAGACAGACAGACTGACGGTCATAGCTAGATCGTCTTTGAATATAATAAGAACCAAGAATATACATATATACTTTTTTAGGTGCCTTAGACGACTATTTCGATGTATTACAAATGGAATTAGAAATACAATATACACCCACTCTTTTTTGATGGTGGGTATAAAAATAAAATGATAATGGGTCCTATTCAGAACAATTTATCACCGGTATATAAGACCATTTTTATACCCGTCACCTTCGTGAGAAGGGTATATATAAGTTTGTCATTCCATTTGTAATTTCTATAATATAATTTCTGGATCCTTATAGATAGCGGAGTCGATTAAGCCATGTCCGTCTGTCTGTCTGTCCGTGTGTCTGTCCTTTTCCATGTTTATTGGGATACTAAACAAACATGAATGTATGCAAATATGTATGTTGGTTGTTCTGTTTATTGTAAAACAACCATATTTTGGTGTTTATTTTATTATATTTAACTACCGAAGGCCTAAAAATTAAATTAAAAAAATGCATATACAAGCAAATCCCGGTATAACGAATCTCACTTTAATGAAAATCTGATATAATAAACAGACAAATTTTTAACATTAACTACCTTATAAAACGAACGTTTAAGAAACTCGATATAACGAATAAAAAGAAAAAATACCCCAAAAAATCCTGCTTTTTATTGATATTGTTAATGTCAAAAACTTGATTGAGCAATTATAATACAATCTAAATAATGAATGAAAGGAAAAATATGAATATTCAGGTTTTTTATTTAATTTTATATTTAAGATTGAATTTGGACCTAACAAATAAAATAAAGTTAAGGAAATAGCCGGGAACTAAGTGGTTAGCAAACAAAAATCCATCAGCAAATTTCAAATAGTAAAACGTGTGCGTTGTTTTTAGTTATTTGAAATAAAATTTGAAGTAATAATTTCATATATTAATTTGAATAGTTTTTTGTCCATTAAATAAAGAAAAAATATTAAAAAAATAATTCCGATATAACGAATTTTTCAATTTAACGAAAGGACCTGACATTATATTATTCGTTACACCGAATATTTCAAATGAATATAAAGGTGTTCAAGATAATTTTCTCTAAGGTAAGATTTAATATAAATCAGCGAACCTAATGTATTACATTAAAAAATTCACTTTATTTTTGTTTGTATGAGTTACGGCCAATTAGATAGTTTGAATGTAGGATGTATATACATACAGGCCTTTATCCATGTAAACCTTGTGCGTACGCTACATGTTTGGGTGTGTTTGGAGTTGGTTGTAATGGTTACTGAAATGGATCTTGTCATGTAATATGGTGTTGTTGTTGACTCAATTCGGATTGATATCATGCTGTCTCTCATTTCGCAAAGGGCGTGCTATGGCAAGATAGCTCGAGTACTTGAGCAAGGTGTTTGTGCTTATCTGGACAGAAAAAGCCTCATTTAATGAATTGCCACCTGGGGTTTTTCATTGAAGGCTCTCAAAAGCAAGTGGTGAACCGTTCTAAGTCTTCCTAGTGGATAAAAAATACCATCTTGAATGAAGCCCGTTAAAGCAGGTGTTCTCGTACACAATTTGAGCTATATAGGTTATGTAGTGAACGAGCGATAATTTTTTACTATTTTATCTATATTTATAATAATTATGTAAATTCTTTAAACATACACACATACATATATATATATATATTTGTTTGTGTATTATTTGTTAACGTCACCTGTACATATTAACCTTGCTAGTTATATGCACTATCATACCTGCAGTTCGTGATTTGCACTTGTGGAAAATTATCAATATGTATAAACTATTGAAATGTTTCTTATGTCCAATCTTTGAAAAAGCTTTTGGAAATTTTATTAAAAAACTAGAGTGAATATTATGTAGATATCTTTGATTGTTTGAAAATAAATGTATTTGATTTTGGATAGGACAATGAAGCTACTTCTTCTATAAAAACCTAAAGAACAATCCAGTTTGATAGTACTTTTAGAACTATCGGTTTAAGTATGTATCTACATACATCTTAGATACAAATGTTATATATTTAAATAAATTCTTTACGCATGTTAAAGCAGCTGGTTATGTATTTGAATTCTCAATTTTCTAATGAGTTTTTCGTTTTACATCTACAACATTTAAAATTTCAATTCTTTCTTTTTTTACAATATTTAACATCAATGTGCCACTACTTTTCGGGTTTCTTCTATGTAAAGAGTGAAGTCAGTGCTGACTGTATGATGAATGAGTTTGAAAATGGAAAACTTTTCCATAAACTCGTACAAACTTCTACGAGTTAAAGTTTGAAGATAAATTTGTGTTTGTGTGTCTGCTTGTTGTTGTTTTATTGTTCTCAATATTGATGTGCGTGCGAGTGGTGTTTGTTGATATTTCTTTTTTTTTACTTTTTCTTAACAAAACTGAAGAATTTCAATTAAATTTTAAAAGCTATTAAAGTGATAATTTTTCTAGTAAATAAATAAAATTAACTTTTAAAATCAATTACATTGAAAGAAGAATACAACTAAAGAAATTTTGAAGAAAATCAACTATTAAACGAGTTTTGAATTTTTTATAGAACTGTTATCTTTTAGTTTAATTGTTCTCAATATAACGAGCAGACATCGAAATAGATCAACATGAAGTTTTTAAAAGTTCTAGCATTCCTAAATTTAATAGTCGTGTGTATGTCTGCAGAAACTTATTCCAATTCAACACAAGTTTTAAGTCGTCGAAAACGATATGTTGCTTTTCCAGATGGTTCATCCGTTTCGGTAAGTCATCTACCAAGTATTTGTCAAAAAATATGAAAATTTAGTTAATCTGTACTTACTTGTTTAGGCAGCCATCTGTTTAACAATCGGAGTGGTGGGAAATCCTCATGTAGATTATTTAAGTTGGGCTGTAAATTGGGGTGTGGCTTACAATTTGCCAAACTATGCATGGGCCCGTAAACATGCTCAGGGATTTTCTAATATAACTAAAGCCATAATACAAAGACGTTCTAGAAGGGAACTCTATGAGAAACTTGAGTTAATGATTGACAAGTGAGTATTCTATTCGATAATAATTGTAGAATGGTTTTGTTGAAAGTAGTTTTTTTGCAGCATGGGATTCAGTGGTAATACCTGCATAGCACGAGCTCTTTGTGAAAGTGCTCAAATTTTGCAGTATTTAAGACAGCGAAGAGGCAACATGGTTGAAGAAATAGTCAAAACTATTTTTAGGTATGTTTACTTACTTTTCTATACTCCAAAGATAAACAATTTCAATAAGAAGTCAATTTTATTTATTATATACAGTTTACCCACAGCACCAGTGGAGTATCATGAACCTGAGAAACATCATTTATATGATCGTTTATATCGACGAGCGAAACGTTCAGAAATTAATTGTGCCGTGGAATATTCATCATGTCGCTTCTCATTGCTAGAAATGGCATTAGGCAAATATTCAGTTGGATCTACGAAACTAAGTCCGGGTTTTGTTTTTATGTAAAATGGATTTCTCACGTCATTGTAATAATAAATAACAGTTTTAAACAAGTAGGAAAGTATAGTCGGGCATGGCCGACCATATAATACCCTACACCATGAGTATATTTTTAAAATTTTTACTTTTTATAAAATTTTTACTTTTTGTAAAGAAACTTTTATGTTGAATATTACCATAATTCCAAAATATTTAAGCCATTTATTGATAAAAAACTAAAATTTCTAAATAAGGCTTTATATAGGTCAAATATGGGCCGATCCTCGGTAAATTTGGGAAAAGGATATATTTCTAAATAACAGTTAGTTTTGTTGAGTTTCATTGCGATACAAATGGTTACAAGTCAATTTTAGACGTTTAAGTCATTTTTTGAAGGGGGGTTTGTATGGGGGCTAGGGTCAAATATAGGCCGATCCTTACGAAAATCTGCAGTATCATTTATACTTATATAAAACTTATTTGTGCCAATTTTTAGAGATATAGCAGAATATTTGACGTAATTATAGCATAAAAAGTTCAAATCGGGAGGTACGGTTGTATGGGGCTAGGTGAAAAAATGGACCGATTTCAACCATTTTCAATAGGCTTCGTCCTTGTGCCAAAAAAACATGCTTGGTCCAAATTTCATCAAATTATCTTGAAAATTGCGGCCTGTACCTTGCGCACAAGGTTTACATGGACAGCCAGCCAGCCAGCCGGACAGACGGACGGACGGACATGTCTTAATCGACTCAAAAAATGATTCTGAATCGATCGGTATACATTAAGGTGGGTATTGGACCAATATTTTTGTATGTTACAAACATCAGCACAAACGTATAATACCCTCCCCACTATAGTGGTGTAGGCTATAAAAATAACGTGTTTCTATGTACCACAAAGGGATCATAACATGGACCCAAGTGTGCCCCTAATGCGAACTGCAAGGGACAGCCTGCAAACCTAAACCTTACCTATGTAGTTGTTTTTTAATATTATAATAAATTTATTTTTTACAAATTTAAAATCAATTTTTTATGTTATTTAAAAAAAATTCGATTTCAGTCGTTTGTTACGAAGGCAAAGAAAGAGTTCTAGTAGAGATCTGATAGAATCTCATTCAAATATTTTCAGAAAAGTTCAAATAAATCAAAAATTGATTCCCAAAATGATTTTGTTTTTTCCGTGTTTTATTTTGCCTACTTTTAAATAAAAAACGTTTAGTGATTTTTTTAAAACAAATTATTTTTCATTTTATTTTTTGTTCATTTTTTATTTAATAATAACGCGTAACATTTATATAATAATTATTTTATTATTAATTTCATTTTTTTGTTTTGGGGTTTTATTTTCTATTATTACGTTTTACCATTTTATATTTTTAATTCTTACGTTTGTTTTTTTTTTTTGTGTTTTTTAAGTTCATTTTTATTTTGTTTTTAATTTTATTTTAATTCTTATTAATTTTGTGTTTGTTGTTAAATTTTAAGAATAATGCCATAATTTCTTACAAATTGTAAATGATTTTATTATTTTGTTGTGATTTTTTTTGTTTTTGTTTGTGTTTTATATTTATTCTTGTTTTGTTTATTAAACATTATTAAGTTCAAAAAATGTTTGTATTATTTATGTTTAATTATTACTGAAATAAATAATTATTTTTTATATTTAATTAGTTGTTGTGTTCAGTTTTAAATTATTATTATTATTAATTATTACATATGTATTAGTCTATAAAACGTTTATACACATACAGTTTTGTTTCATTTTTTAATTTTAAGTTTTGTTTTTTTTTTTGCATATTTTTTACAATTTTTCTTTTTGTTTTTCATTTAGTATTATAATTGGTTTTAAGTGTTTTGTTTGTTTGCTTTTGGAATTAGTCAAAGTTTTTTGCTATTATTTCTTTTATAAGTTTTATTTTCTTTATTATTTTATTCATAATTATAATTATTTGTTGTTTATTATTAGTGTTTTATTATTTAATTGTAGTTGTAATTGTAATTCATATGTGAAATGTAAATGCATTATTTTGTTTACCTAGTAAATATCTTTTTTTTGTTTATTTTCTCATAAATTTTCAATTTGTGTTGTCACAATTTTCTTTTTTATTAATTTTTTTCATTGTTGTTAAAATTACATTAAACATGTATGCTTAATTGTTTTTGTTTTTGTTTTTGTTTTACTAAAGAACTTTTGTTTGTTTGTATTTTCCAATGTTGTTATGTTTTGTTTGTGTGTGAGAGTGTTTTTAGTTAACAAATTATTTATTTTTCATAGTTTTCAATTTAAAAAATATATATAATATATATTTATATATGTTTGTATGTATGTAAGTATTTATGTATGAATGTATATGTTTTTATGATTATTTATTTTTTATACGAATTTCTAAAATCAACCAAGCCAAAATAATTGGAAGTACTTTTTTCCTAAAAATCATTTTCTGAACAAAAATCAAATATGAGCGATTTTAAATGTTAAAAAAATATTATGTTATGGACTCATGAACTACTGACAGAGTTACTCACTTGTTTTTGTACCCATTCAATTTTAAATTTAGACATTTGAGTCATTATTTGGAGTCATATTTTCTGAATAAAAAATATGTCAAACTATTTTGTAAATACCAATCTTTAATTCAAAATCTTGATGATATAAATTAGAAATCAAAATACCTTACACCATTATTTTGAAAACACTTCACTTGACATTTTTTAAAAACATAAAAACAGTTTATATGATAAATGAACTAAAGTGATGTGTGGGGAAGGGATTTAATGTATCTCTAAAAACAAGAGGGTCACAAAAATTATGTTAAAAGTTTTTGTGTCGAAAATGAGTCAAGTTATTAATATAGATAGACTGCGCAGATTCCCAGCTTCCAATATTAGCATCATACAATACATATGAATATTTTAAATATTCATTTGAAATTGTAAGTGCTTTATACTTTGAAGTCCTTTAATAAGGACATAAGAGCTGACTCTAAAAATCAGAATACGCAATACTGCTATAAATGGAATCTATTTTCACATACATATCAACTTTTCCATGTATGAAAGTTTTTTTTCAAAATGTTTACAGGGTGTATTTAGTGTAATTTCTGAAAAAAAAATATTTTAATCACTCAAATTTAATTTTCAATTTTATTAAATAGTATATTTTCAATTATGGCTGTGGTTGCATTTATTGTGGTGTTGTTTTCCCCAGTGTTGTTAATGACGTTTTTTTGTTAATTTAATTTATTTTATGTTACAATTTTAAAATAAGTTTTAAAAAGTTTTCAAAATTTACAACAAATATTTAAACATGTTTTCTTTTAATTTTATATTTTATTCTAAGACTTGTATTTTTTTAATTTAATTTTTTTCGTTTTTTTTTTGTTAATTATTGAATGCATACAAAAAATATATATTATTTTATCTAAGTTTTACTTAAATCGTCAATGTACATTTATAGTTTAATTTTGTTTTAAAAAAAATCTCATTTTAACCTAAATATTAAGTTAAGTTGTTGCGGTTTGTTTTTACACTCATAAAAGTTTTTTAGTTTAATCTAAATTATGATCTAAAGTGAAAGGAAGTGAAATGAAATATATTTTCTCAATATAATAAATATGATCATGAATGAAGCATTAAATGATTAAACGAACTAATGAATGAAACATGTTTTATGTGTTAGTGTATGTATGCTTGTGTATGAAATTAAAATAAATTTTTAATGAAATATTTTACAAAAGTTTGAAATGTATTTTTTTTAATAACTATGGGTTGTTCTTTGTCATTTAAACAAATAAAAAAATGTGTAATATATAAAACAGGAAAAAGAAAGAAATGTTTTTTAAAATGTCCATCACAACCCTTAGAAAAATGAAATACAGCTAAAAAACTTTGATAAAATTTACCTAAAAGTACCCGTTTTTATTTAGATTTTATTTTTAATTATGTTTAATATTTTATTATTTTTTATTATTTAAACTAATTTAAGCATTTTTAGTTGTTCTTCTCGTTTTATTTTACTAAAAGCATTACATTTTATGCCGTGTGTGTATGTGATTTTTCTTGATTAATTTATTGCATTTTGTTTTATTTAATTAATAATTATTTTTTTATTATAATTTTTTAATATAATTCATATGAATTATTTATAAACGAGTATTTGATGTTAAATGTTGTTAGTTTTTGGTAGTTTTATTTTATATTTTTTTGTTTTGCTTAATGTTTGAAATTGAAACCGATACAATCCAGTGCTGTATTTTAGATTTTATTTTTATATAAAAAAATTTATGATAAATACACAGAATTTGTTGTTGCTGTTTATACAATAACAAAAAAAAAGGAAAGAAAGACAAATATAAATAAATAATAAATTGTTGAATGAAAACAAATAAAAATGAAATGTATTCGTTTGTTTGTAATGCACACTGTACAGTTATTATTAATTAATATTAATTGTTTATTACTTTATTTACAATTGTTTTTTTTTGTTTAGTGGTATTTAATTTAATAAATTATTTGTTAGCAGTTGTTTTTTTGTAAATACTTTCGCAACAAAATCCTTATCAAAATGTAAAAAATAAATAAAAACCATTTTATAAAGTGGCATTTTGTTTTCAAAGGAGCAGGAGATGATGGAATGAATGCTTAAGTGTGTGAGTGTGTGGTTAAGAAAGTGTGTTTTCCTGTGTTTGTTTTTGTGGGCAAAGTGCTGCTGCAGTGAGTTTTTAAATCGTAGGAGTTTTTACTTCTATTGCTTCTATTGTCAGGTACTTTAATACATAATAATATTTTGAATTGGATAAAAAGGTTTGTTTTGCTTCTACTTTTGTTTGTCATTTGGAAGAAATGAAATGGATGACATTAGATTATAGATTTTTAAAAAGTTTTCAAAAACAAGCTTATAAAGCTCTTCACTAGTTAGTAATCAGTGAATTCGTTTATTAAGTAATTATTCAATTGTTTTTTTTTTTCTTTTATATTTGGTTTTTATCAGCATTTAAGAAGTATATATCTCTTGTAGTTTTTGTTTTAGTAATTATAAGTACCAGTCTCCTTGGAAAAACAACTAAAACCTTAACAGATGGTGTATTTATTTTAACATTTTAAATAAATTAAATAAAATAATATACGGAAATTAATCAATTAACGAAAAAGTGATTCTCCCATTTTGGCTGTGGCATGTTTTTTTTCGTATTTGTGTCGTTTTTCGTTTTTGTAAGCAATAAAATGTTTTTTATTTTTATTATTTGATGTGATTTTTGGTTTTTTAAAAATTCTACGAAAAGACGACCGTTTATTTGGAAGACTTTTGATTTTTTTATTTTGTTTATTTTAAATCAAGTGTATGCCGCATATTTAAAGTTATTTTTAATATTATTTGATGTTTTATTGTTTTACAGGTGATAAAAATAATATGTATTAAAATTATAAATTTTATCAAGCTTTTAAATAAACTAAATAAACATGTGAGTAGATTTTTCCCTTTTTTGATTTAATAATAAATTTCGTTGTTCAATAATGGTACATTAAATTTTAATGAAATTCATAATTCTTCATTGTTTTTTTTAATTGTATTTGTTTATGGTAATATTATTTGTTTAACGGTTTCTTTGGAAATTATGAATAATAAAATAAATAAAATTATATTCATATATATAATAAAATTGTATTCATTGTATGTTTATTAGATAAGTTTTAAATTAACTTTAGAATAAGTGAGAATATAAATGACAATTGAAAATTAAGTGATAATTTGTTGTCTTCCCTGATGCAAAAAAATTATCATACCATTAGCGTTACAAAGTATAAAACTTAAAAAATAATTGTTATAAAATTATCTGAAAACGTTTAGCAGTAAATTTTACGTTTAACATGAAAGGATTCCTCTTTGCTTTTGACTGCCTAGTATTTATATGATATAATAATATTTAAATACAAAACTGTTAAATAATTACTATGTATGTTGTATTAAAAAATTGCATAATTTAAAACCCAATAACACCAACTAAAATAAACTAAATATGATGATTTATAAATGCATAATTTAGTTTTTAAAGTATTCACAGTCTGTTTAATTTCATCTTTTATTTAATATAAAACAGTATTCGATCAACAATTCTCAAACTCAGAATGTACCTAGAAGTTCGATAAAGATTCAACACACATATACAAAATCCTATGCAGAGTCTGTTGTCAATTTTGATCTCAGTACAATACGTTAAAAATTTAGATTGTAGATGTATGGCCCCTAAGTAATCAACATAAAAAATCTTATTTTTTATGTTGATTTTCATCGCTGCACTAGTGATTTTTTGAATCCTACTCATCAAATTTTCCAAAGATAACTTATAACTTATAAGGTCCTCTTTGGGTGCAGGCCAATAATATTAAAATAATATCATGGCTGTACTTTTATTTTGGCGTTATGGTAATTTTCTAAAGAGGACTTATTTTGGGGGTAGAGTGTATTACCGACATATTCCACATGAAATTCGGTAGCAAGATTAACGTTTGTATAATAGTTTCTTATGTCGAAAATCATAACTCGTATTTTTAAGCAGGCAATGATCCTTTAAGTGTCTATGTCTATGACTAATATTTCGATGTGTTACAAACGGAATGACAAAATCAATATACCGCAATCTTTCTTGATAGTGTGTATAAAAAAATCTGTAATCTTTTAGAAATTTATCTCAAAAATTTCGTATAATTGATCTTATTGCAAGAAAAATAATTAAATTTTATGATTTGTGTATTTTTGGTCCCCAAAACTACTTGTAGTGTATTTATTATAAGAGGCATATAAATTTCCAAATGTTCTTGAATGGACCAAACCAAATGCTGAACAATTGTTTAAATATTTATCTTTATAAATAAAAAATTAAGAAAATTATGACACCTCTTTCAAATAGAAGCGAAAAAATCACCTTGTAGACCAAAAATACTCTATAAAAAATTTAAAATAATTTTTTCCCTAATCAGCTTAAAATTACGAAATTTATATCGAATATGTATTTTTTTTCTCAAATTATATTGATGTCAGGATTTTAGATCGCTAATAGGGTCCCTATTCGATGAAATGTTTTCCTAAAAAGGCTGTTCCTCAAGACTATCTAATGTAAAAGTTTTAAAGGGCAATTTAAATTTGTCTATTCACTGTGAATCCTTTATCTAGATCGCTAATAGGGTCCCTATTCGATGAAATGTTTTCCTAAAAAGGCTGTTCCTCAAGACTATCTAATGTAAAAGTTTTAAAGGGCAATTTAAATTTGTCTATTCACTGTGAATCCTTCATCTAGACTAATTGTAATAAATATAAATCTAAAATTAGTAAAATTAAATGAAACATAATGTTAAATAATTTCCCGTTAATTTATATATGTATATTTGTTTTTGTTATTGAAGGTAGTAAGTTAATTAATATGACAGTTTTACACTTGCATAACTACATTTAATTGATTTTATTTAATTTAATTTTTGGCAATATATATTTTTTGTTAAATTTATTTTTGCTTTAAATTTTTAAAAAACATTTAGAATTAATAACGCTAAACCTTTGACACCATATTTACAATGTAAAGACAAATGAAAAACAAAAAGAGTCATTCAAATACAAAAATGAAAAATTCTTTAATGGCAATGTATTGGTGTGGGTGTGTCAGTCCTTGAGTGAGTGTATATGTGTGCGTGTGTTTGTGTGTGAGTGAGTGTTAGAAATTATGGCTTATATTTTAATTTTAGTTACAAACTTACCCACAATGTTAACTTCGAACCCCGTTTGTTTCAATTTTCAAAATTAAAATTTCTTGTTCATTTTACTTTATTGTTTTTGTATTTGTTTTGTGAAATGAAGAAAGTGCTGTGTTTTTGTTTTTCTTGTTGTTTTTTATTTGTTATTTCTATAATTTATTTACTTTTTTTGTTAAACATTACTTTGACTATTTTTTTTGTTTCCTTGTCTTTTTGTGGCAGTTATTTTTTTTGTTTTTATAATTTAATTAACATATAATAATTTAATTATTTTAGTTTTCTTTTCTTTTAAATTTATTAATCCTAAATATACAAATAATTGTTTTTATTTTTATTTTTATTTTTATTATTTTATAATGCTAATTTATATTACAAATAAACACAATTTGTGGCGTTTTTCTTAGTTATTTCATTTTTTCTCATAAATAATTAAAACAATTTTAAAACGATTTGTAATCACAATTAATAAAAGTAGAATAAATAAATAAAATATACTAAATACTAAATGTCGAATGCATCAATGAACGACTGAATGAATGATGTTTAGGAAATATTTTATTACAAAAGTATTAAATCTAGTTAAATGTATGAATAAATGTATTTTATTTTTGTATTAAGTTTTCTTTAATTTGGCTGCTTGTTAGAGAAAATTAAAGATTTTGTTTGAAAATGAATTCGTTGAAAATGTTTGAAAGAACAAAATAGGTAAAATATAAATAAATTTATTATTATTTTTAACATTTCCTTTTTTATTTATCTAAAAACACAACCAATGAGAGCATATTTATTGTAAAGTTTTTAATTTATTTTATTTTTAATGCCTTTTCAAAATGTTTTTCTTTTGTTTTATATACGTTTAGTAAGTAAGTTTTAAATATTATAATAAATAAAAAAGAAAATATTTATTGTTTCTTGTTTTTATTCTTCCTCTTCTTATTCTTCTTCTTCTTTTTTAAATAGCGTAATGATTTCCCAAAAAATTTAATTTTAATCAAATGGAAAAGAATAAAAAAACAACAAAAAGTTTTAAAAAATAACAATTTAAATTTTAAAATTTAATAATTTATTATAATAATATTACAAATATTTAGGTTTTTTTTTGTATTTATGTGTTTGTTTTTATTTTATTATTTCCGCTGATTGTCTAAAGTTAAAAAACCAATAAAATAATCGAAATAAATTGAAGAAGCTCAAACTAAAATCGTTTAATTTTTTTATTTAAATTTTGTTTTGTTTTAATTTTTTCTTTTAATTTCTAATTGATTAATAAAACTAATTGTTTGTGTTCTTGTTGTTGTAGTTATTATTAAATATTTACAATTGCTTTGCATTTGTTTGCGCATTGTTTGGTGAAAATCTTTTTTGTTAATTTTTTTCTATTTTTTATACAACAGATTTTTTAGTTTAGAGAATTGTGTTTTTGTTGCTGTTGTTGTTTTAATACTTATTATGGAATTATTAATTTGTTTCTTTGTTTCTACTTCAGCCTTTGCTTAAATTTATTATTTAAAAAAATGTGTAGACTGTTTGAAAATTTTTCGTGTTTCTTTTAGCAACAATTCCTGGCTTAAAAAAGTTATATTTTTCTTTACTTTATGATTTTAATAAGATTTTTTTTGTTCTACTGTAAAATTCTTGCTGGTGTAAAATTGTTAATGATTTTCAGATATTTTCATCAGATATTAAGCTCAATTTTAATAGTATTTTTAATTAGTTTATCATTTTTAGTTTGTCCATTTTATTATAACACCAATTTTAGTTAAGTTTTTTTTATTTTCTTAATTAAGGAAATTATAATTTATTTTTTAAGAAATTTGTGTGTTTTCATTTTAATTTTAAATTTCATTTTATTTAGTTTTATATTTGTTTTATGTGAATTTTTATTTTTACACATTTATTTTTTTATTTATTATACATGAATTTTTATTTGCCTTATTTATTATAGTTTCCTTTATTTGGTTTTTTTTATTTAATAATTTATTTAAAATCTAATTTTTTATTAAAAAAATGTTAACTTTTTGTCCACTTTACTTTTGCATTTACACTTAAAAGGTAATTTAATTACTTATTTGTTTATTTATTTTTTGTTTTCTTATTATTTTTTAAATTTTATATTTTTTATTTCAATTTGATCTTTTATTTACTAGATATTTATATTTTAAATATTAAATGTCTAGTATTTAGTAAAAACACACAAATTATCTAATTCAAAAACGAAAATAGAATACAGAAAAGCAAACACAATTTTTTTAACTGAAATTGGTTAAATAATTTTACAGAAACACATAGAAGTGATTGCAAAACCAAACCTTCTAGAGACAGAAAATAAAAAGTATTATTTATGCATTCTGGAAACTTTTAAGCATAACGTATGAGCGATTTTTAATTTTTGCAATGATCATACGCCACGATTAAGTATGTTGTAAAAGCAACCAATGATCACAAACCGTATAAAGTTTAGAATTAAAAAAGTGATGCACACAAATAAATTAGCATTTAAATTGCTTGTTTATTTCAACCAACCTGTGGCAAACATTGTAAAAATGTTCATTAGAAAACATGTATTTATTCCTCCTCTTTCTCATCTTCTTGCTTTTGCAGACTCTTACACTTATCACAAAAATTCAAACTATTTTAATTAATTTTCATTGAAATGTGAGAATAATAATGGAAAACAAAATCGATTAGGAATTTAATTAAAGTTTTGCCACTTGAAATTTTTTCATATTTTAAGAGGAACCAGAAAACCAGAAGGCAACCAAAAAGTTGCAAAACAATAAGAAAAGAACAGAACCCAACTCTTCACAACTCTACCATAAAATTTCATTATCATGGTGATAATGACTTTTGAAAACATTATTTTGATAAAATGCGGACACAATTTTTATTGTTTTTTTTTGTTATAAAACATACAATAGTGCAACCAAAAGAGTGCGATTAATACAAATATGTTTATATGAATATATACATATATATGAGCATTTATTATATGGAGGAACATTAGGGCTTTTACTTTTTGTTGAAAATATCGAGTAGACAGGGAAAATATGTTTTTTTTGCGAATGGTTAAAACTTAGTTATACTCCTAATATACATACACATGTATGTATTTAATGCATGTACGCATAAGTCTGTGTGTATTTTAGAAAACTTTATTTTATACTTTTAATAGTATGACAGTTGTATGTGCTCGTTATAGTGCATGTATTTACAAACTAACATACTTTAGTTTATATTTTTGTATATGTATATACATACATATACATATATAAATGCATATATGTATATGAATGTAAATATGCACATATGAAAAATTCACATACATATGTATATGCATGTGCAAGAGTGCAGAAAAATTACAATGTTTTTTTATTGTTTGTAGCAGTGGCTGTTGTTTTTATTTTGTTAACAAATTGATGAATGTTTAAAAACTTTTATATTTATTTTGCTGTTAAATATTTTAAAACAAATTAAACTTATTCATTTTTCCATTTTAGATTCAAATAATCAAAATCAGTTGCATTTTGCATTCAATGCAATATAGAAAAACGTACGTATAAGTTTTTAAGTTAAAAGGATCTTAACTAGAAAAACGATAATCTTATGAAAATTTAAGATTTTTAGCACTTTTTACTTCATCCCTTTTCGTTTATTAACCCATGGTACATGAAAGTTGTTCAAATTTCATCAGAAACGATTTACAAAAAAGATCAAAATCAGCAAATTTGCGAAAGTAATTTTTCAAATTATCTAAATGTATTTTGAATTGTTTTTTTTGTGTTTCAAAGAATTATAAGTATTATATATTAATTCAGTATATTTGATGTTTAAATTAACCGTGCAATCATTTCGTTTAGCAATTGAATTGATCTCACAAAGGTTTGATTTATTTCGGAATCAATTGAATGTATATATTGTGAAAGGAAGTATTTTTGTTCGAAAAAGAAACTCAAATCGAAATAAGTTTTTTTGTTCTATTTCAATGCCTGCCTGAGAGCTAAATAACAATTTGATCGAAATTGTTTGAAATTTGTAATTTTAATCCATATTTAACTATATTTTTTGTGAATCTTAATATAAATGAGAGCGTTTTTTAATGTGTCAATAGCTGGGATTGCATTTGTTTTCTATCTTGGCCTAGACTCTGTGAAGGTTTATCTGCTCTCTGCTCTCGATTTAATGTTTTGCTCTTAATTTTTCTTAAAGGAACTCGTTTAACTCTATTTTATCCAGTTTGTTGTGAGAATGTTTTTTTTTCAATGGAAACAATTAAAGAAAGTAAATAAATTCAACAACTTTGTTTGTCTTATTTTTTAATTACAAATTATTTTAAATTTAAATCTTATTTGTATTTTTTGTTTTAGTAGAATTCTTTTAATTAAGAGTGCTAAATTTTTGCTGTTCTTTTATTATATTTTTTCGAATTTTGCGAGTATAATTTTGTGTTTAAATGATTTTATAGTTGAGTTAATTTTTTGTTTTTTTTGTTTACTTTTGCCTTATTGACTATTTTGTATTCGTGTGTGTAAGTATTAGGTGTTTAAGTGAGTATATTTTTGTGAGAGTAT
Source organism: Lucilia cuprina (assembly GCF_022045245.1). Classification (NCBI taxonomy): domain Eukaryota; kingdom Metazoa; phylum Arthropoda; class Insecta; order Diptera; family Calliphoridae; genus Lucilia; species Lucilia cuprina. The sequence continues at coordinate 100,926,625 of NC_060952.1, read as the reverse complement.
GTAGGATATTTTCGGTTTGTAGTAGTAGTAGAAAATATGAGTATGATGTTGTTGTTCTGTGATTGTTGTTTAACTACAATTCTTGTAAAAAATTGTTTTCCTACTTGAGATTTGTTTCTTTTGTTTAAATATTTCAAATCATACCTGGATGGCTCAGTATTTGTATTTGTTAAACACTATTTTATCTTGTTCTTTCTCTCTCTTTTATATGTGTTGTTCATATCATTCGAATTATTTTTGGGGCACACTATTTGTTTTTTTAAACCATTTTCTCTTTTATTTGGTGATTTTCTTCATTTTTTTTCTTTGTATCATTATGATCTTTGATAAGTTTACAACTACTTTATTTATATTTGTTGTTTGTTTGTAAGTTTTTGTATTTTTGGGGGGTTTCTTAAGATTTTATTCTTCATTATCAAATTCTATTTTGATCACTTGCTCTCCTATGTCCAATTTAAGTGTATTATTTCCTGGATCCGCGTTCACCTCCACAATGACAGCTGGATATTATCCACGATCATCATCGCGTGCGGCGAACAGGGTTCGCAAAGTTCTGGTGATGATATTCCACCAGCCCTCTGCGAACCCAAGTGGACGCTATAAGTTCGTGTCGCTGCCCATTTTTAAAAGTTCGAATTTCTTTTTGGCGATTTTCGAATATAATATATCGATAGGCTGCGATTGATCATATAAACTAGGAGCCTGTAATATAATCCAGGCAGTGCCTACCACACAAGATATGGTAAATATCCAAAGGAACAAACGATCCAATACCATAGCGACATATTTCCAATCTTCTTCAACCTGCAAATACAAAAAGAGCAAAATAAATCATAAATGAAATTTAATTGCATTTAATTAAAAACCAATTCAATTTTTTTATTCTAATTTTAAGGCCAATGATGTGAATCTTAATACTAAAATACTAAAGAAAAAATAAACATATTAAATTAAATTTCAAATCAAAGTGTAGTTAAGAAATAGAGCGTGATAAATTCTCAAATCAACTTTACTGTTTTTCTTTTATTCTATTTATTTCCATTCTGATGTTTGCTGTTTTCTATAAATTTTAATCAATTCAATTTAGTTGGTTACAAGATATTGACTAAAAATGGTCGCCATCAACACGATTTACAAAAAAATGTATGGAAGGTTAGAAGCACTTGAAAAAAAGATGAAAAAAAAACTGGAAATTGTAAAAACTTTGCATTAAATTTGATTAAAATGGGATTTACCACATTCATCTCTATAGTATGGAATAAATACATCCATACTAACATACATATATATAGATTTATTCAATATTCTATTCATTCATTTATTCATTCAATATGTACTTAAAATTTGTTTGTATGAGTTTTATATATACCGTGGCTTCTCTGTCAACTAACTTTACACAGGCCAACTAAATTTAAAAACGTTATAACAGTGCCAAGATATAAATAAGTATATAAAATGTTGTATGTCATCTAAAAGTCCAGCTTTAAAATAAAGGCTCTAGAACTGACGTATTTTTTTCTTCTTCGTGATATCATCACCTAAAGCTTTGTTGTCTGGGTTAAAAATTTGTCGGCCTGTGTTATTTTTAATGAAAAGGAAAGTTATTCAATATAATTTAGTTTACTATTAGTAGTATTTGTAAAAGATAATTAAGAAGAAGTGTATTTCTATTGATGTAAAATTTACATTATGCACAACAAAATTGTACCGAACGTAGAATGGTGCTAATATTAATACCATTTTGATGATTTCAATGTAAAATATAGCAAAATGATTCTTCGCTGGCTAATGATTAGTATGGTAGGTGAAAAAAATGGGTAATAACAATTCAATTATGCCGGTATTACGTATTATTGGAAGAGAATTATTAAAATGCTAATATTTTCTTTTGATACTTACACTTTCAAACTTATCCTTGTTTTTCATATGTTGAGCAATAAAACGAGAACCTTCGATTGTTTTTTCCATTTCGCCCACGTAGGGTTTGTCGAATGTGGGACTTAAATCCGCCTGACAACAACTAGGACTCAAATCACCATTGACAGTTGTCGGACTGAAGAGATCATCGTCCGCGCCAGGCAGTGGCAGTGCAGAAGGCAGGGGCGGATCACCGAAACATTGTGCAATACCCGCTGTTCCGGCAAATTCACTAAAACGTTGAGCTGGCAAAGCTGGAATTCACAAAAAAGCAATACAAATTAAAATCAAAACGTTATCTTAAATATTTCAAATATTATTTTATTTATATTGAAATGAGAAATCAGAAGAAATAATTTGGTAGGAAATGTTTAAAAAGAATTAATAAAATAAACTTTGGTTTATATTTATTTGATGAAGCAATTGTATAATGTATATGTATGTGTGTGTCTATATGAGTACATACTGCAAATAAATAAAAATAAATATTTTATTACAAAGCAACCAAATCGTGAAATTCTATTTACTTTGTAAGATATTTCCTCCTGTCTCAGACAATCTCCTCTGACAATGTTTGCAAAACGCACAAAAGGAAATGGAATTTACGACAATCATGAAGGAGGTGAGAGCATCTTAAATAAAATGAAACATATAAAACAACTTAGGGATCCGTTAAGGAAATAATGTTCTCGGTCGATTGTCGCCAAGTACTGAGAGACATGAGAAAAGGAAAGAAATGTAAAGAATACGTGTCTGGACTTGAAAGCGGAAACGGAAATGCGACTACGTTTTGTAAATACAAACATAAGAGTGTATGTATTTAATGCTCTAACACTAAGTACAATAAAACAAAATGATAGTACCGTAGACTTCAGACACTTACAATATAATACATAAACACATACATACAAACATACATATATGTATTAGTAAACATGCCCTTACTCAATTCCATGATCTCAATGAATATGTATATTCCAGTGTTTGTTTGAGTGTGTAAAAAGTACATTTGGTTTTAAACAAGTCGGATTAAGTTTCCCAGTGCAAAGTTTTATGTTTGCGTGTGTGTGTTTGTGTGCATGTGGGTATGTAATTTCAATTTCTCTGAAATTAAGTACGCGGGATTGAGGAAAAATTGAAAAACGTTTTTTCTTTTTATTGAGTATGATTTGTTTTCTCAATTGTTGGATTTTTTTTCATGTGTCAAATGAAAATATCCATTAAGTAGCATACATATTCACCCTTTTACATACATAAACATACATATATGTATGTACATATTTTCATTCATATTGAGGTGGTGCTGTTACCTTCAAATAACACAAAGTGTTAAAATATATTAGAGGTATTATTTTGTATTATAATACAATATATTATAAAATACTCGTTAACGACAATTTAAAGATCTTGAAAATATGCTTTAAATTTAACGAAATAATTTTTTAAAGAAAATTTATTAGATTTTATTTTCTCACATAAATTTAGAAACAAAATGTTGTTTTAGTAAAGTTGAAAATTTAAAACAATTTTCAAATCAAGATCTTTTAACATCGAAAAGAGTTTATATTCAAAAAGTTCCTTTAACATATAAAAACGCTAAAACCCCACCCACTACAGACATCAAAGAAATATTTATATGTATATGTAAATCATACTGTAATAATAACAATAATTCTTTTACATATTAAAAAACTTTAAAAATTATTTCCGCTTCAAAAAACTACAACGTATTACTGATAAAAATAATAATAAATTATGACCAAAACCAAGAAACTTAAACAATAAATAAAGTTGTAGCTTTTTTATTTTAAGTAAAAAATGTACATATTCCGTTTAGCAGTTAGTGGTTTAACTAAATATGTTGAATTGTAATCACGATTAATATGCTCCTTGAACATGTTCTCTACTTTACATTACGTCTTTAAGATAGAAGTAAAGAACTGTAGAAATTCGTAGAAATGCGTAGAAATTCATTTACTTTGTTGAAAACTATTAAAATAGTATCAATAATATTGTTACTTTTACGTATAGAAAATGAAACCATACACCAGTTATAAGTATATTGTTTAATAATGAAATCATGTCCCAATTCCTATATTTTTATAATCCTTTTTGTTTATGAATTGATTTTGAAAAGATGAGGATATGGTTCTTTTGTGGCGTGTTTTACTGATTTACTTCTACTCCACGCGCCAAGTTTTATTAAATTTTCTTAAATTTGTACATTAGTACAAATCTTAATAGTGTCGCCATTATAGCACTGTAAGGTATATAATTTGAAAGCAGTGGTATAAGTTGCTTACATATGTGTAAGTTTGTGTCAAAACGCGATTTCCATGAAATTTGGACCGATTAAGCTGATAGTAAACTTATTGCAAATGAATTATTTAAATCTATATTTTAAGTTTGGTTACTTGATACGAAACCAAGACATACTGGTAATTGCTTTTGCTTTGTTAGAGTAGGTTTTAATTCAGTTTTTTATGACCTTGTGTCAGAAGCATATTTAATGATTTCTTAAATATTAAAAACACCTAAATTATTTAATCAATAACAATCAATTGAAATATGACAATTAAATTTAAATTAAGAACAAATAGTAAATTTACCTGGTATACCGTAGTCGCCGCTAAATCGTTTTGTATCATAATTAACAAATTTGTCGACATCTGGTGGCAGATGAAAGACATCTGTTAAAACTTCTTGGGGCTGATCGTCCTCCTCGTCATTTGATTCGTCTTTTTTGGGACGTTCAATGCACAAGAGTTTTGGTAAAATATCTATGAATACCTTTTGAACCCAAGGGGCCATTCTATGTGTAACAGGAGACCTATAAAACGATTTAAAGAAATAAAAATATAAATATACAAAAATACATATGTATTATTACAAATACAGAAGAAATGTAATGTAAGATAAAATAAAATAATTACCTAAAATTAACATTTAGTACCGCAATGGTAACTACGACCGAGAGCGTAACTAACATCATGGTAAATAGTAAATATTTTCCCAGCAGAGGCACCGTTAATGATGTGGGCGGTATAATTTCCGCGAGCAGTAGAAAAAACACAGTTAACGACAGTAAGATACTTATACACAAGGAAATCTTTTCGCCCGAATCACTGGGTAAATAGAAAACCAAGACGGATAGGAATGATATACCCACACAGGGTATAATTAGATTGACAGTGTAGAAGAGTGTCTTTCGTCGCAGCGTTAGATTGAAAACAATATCCAAATATGGTTCTTCACAGCAACTGTAGAATTTCTCATTACGCACTGCCGGCACGCGCATAATGTCCCACTCTACTGATATATAATAGTCCTGAAGGTCAATGCCAACTTCAATGTTATCGGAATCTGGCGTTTGTTTAAGATGCCTTAAATCGACCTACAAACAATGGACAATTGAAAAATAAAGAAATTAAAAATAAACATTATTTATTATTTCAATTCATTTTTTTTATTTAAATTACTAAATTGTAATTTCATCAATTCATAAATAAACTTGTTTATACAAGTACTATTATTATTTTTTATTATGTTTTATATTCCAACATTTGTTTAGGTATTTTGTATAAAAATCATAAAAGAATGATGGATTCCAAAAAGCACGACATTAAATTTTATTTTTTCTTTGAAACACAAGTGACTGAGTAGTGAGTGACATAGCCACAGAAAAAGGGACAGTAAAATCAATGATACGTGTTGAATATTTGAAAAACAGTTTGCTTGATGGCAAAAATAAAATAATAGAAAAACAAATAAATAATCACAAAATAAATAAATGGGCGTGTGACAAAAACATGTCAAATATAGTGAAAACTCACATTTTTTAATGAAATGAATAGAAAACAAAAATAATCTCATCTTAGATACATTATTTTTAGTTGTTAAAAAACAAAATTTATTGACATCGACATACATATGTATGAATCTATGTACATATGTATGCATGCATGCGAGTATATAAGATATAGTAGCTGGAACATTGATGAATAAACATCAAGAAAATTTAGCAACAGTTTATGGTGTATCGCCAATATACTTTACGTACATATGTAGATTGAAATGTGTTGAAAAAGTTAAATGTGTACATGAGATTTAAATTGAAGTTTAAGTTGAAAATACATTATTTCCAACACAAATAGTTACGAACAATAAAAATGTGAACACCCATCTATTTGTCTTAATGGCCGCCATTTTCTTTTTGTTTATTTGACAGCTGGTTATTTTTTAAAAAGTCATTTATTGTTGTTAGTTCATTAAACGCACGCACACACATCTAACCACCCACATCTGGCTTTTTGCGATACCCTAGTGCGTATGAGTGACACATGATTCATTCAACAATACACCAACATAAAGCATACGCACCGTTTGACAAAATACAACTGTTACATCTGGAATAAAATACAATTTCGTCTGCTACAGAGATGTCTTTTTTGTTCTTCTAAAGTTGTGTGGCCTGTTGGTAGCTCAAAACAACAAGAATAAATATAAAGATTGTAAATTTGAAATTTACTTCAATGTGTTCATGTGTGAGTATGTTAGCTTAGAGATATCAGAAAAAATGTGCTCATGTCAATGGGCCGAATGTACATAAAACATACTTATATTTGATTGTCAAAGTTCGCAGTTGTTATTTTTCGTTCTGCTAACTTTCTAATCATTTTCAAGTTTATGCTCAGCATTTCTCAAAATAAATAAAAATGACTAGAGTAAAAAGGGAAAATGAAACGGAACAAACAATGTTAGATAACTCCCTGAACAAATACATTCATATAACGAGAAGTAAATGTGTGTAGACTGTGTTTGATAAAGATTGTTAAAAAGTAATTTTCACAAATAAATCTGACAGCGGCATATAAACGCACTTTTTTATACAATCACTTTCATACATCTAAACATAGTCATTTTATTAACTTAACTTGAAGAACCGACAAACAGACATTTACAATGATTTAATGGTTATAAAATTGAGATTAATGTCATGTTTATTTCTTGTAAATTATAAAAATTGTGTGAATTTATTACGTTCTTTTCTCTACTTGTTTCTAATATTTATTGCTAATACTGTTGCTCTTGGTTTATATAAAAAATATGTTCTTGTTAAAAAATAAATAAAGAAAAGAATAAACTTTAGCTAAAACTCACCATGTAACCATCATAAGTCCATGAACCGAATTTCATAAAGCATGTCTGCTCATCGAATGGAAAATATTCAACATCGATTTCACAAAATGATTTATAAATGGCAGGAGGTTTCCACACAACTTTGCCGGTATGATGTAGAATTGCTTTTGTCATTATTGTCACTTCGTAATTACCATCGGCACTGAAAATTTAATAAAATAAGTAGAAGAGAGTTAAAAATATTAATGAAATTAAAATAATAAAATTTTAAATGAATGCATTTAATTCAAATGTCCTTTGTAATCTATTGGCGGCCGGCCAAATATGATAAGTTCCAACATTATATTCAAAAGTGTGATAATTCCAAGTTATACGGATGGATGAAAAACGGACGGTTATGCATAGTCTAAAGGACTCAATAAATTATTCTAAGACAATATATTTTGGTGTAGGGTATAAAAATAAATACATGTTCGTGTGTACGTTGAATATATGCTTTTAGCTGATATGAAATTTTAACTTTGAATAATAATCTGTCTTGCTGTCCCTTAGTTGCTATAATTTCATCGGTAGTATTTTAAAGGATTCTTCGTAAAGAAACTTTCAATGTTGTCTTATTTTATACAAAAGTAGCAATATATATAAATATGTATATAAACTCGTGTACTGTTATATGTATATGAAAATATTAAGTTCTTAATATTACTACTACCACATATTAATAGACATTCGATAACGCATACAATAGGGTGATAACTTATATAAAAATTTGTTGAAATTTTAAATCGGCCCTATCCATTCCACATACAGCATAAAAATATACGTTGAACAAGTATTTAACTTTTTCCCGAGCGTTAAAAAAGTTTCCTTGTTAAATGTCTTGAAATTTTCGATATTTTTTAATACAAACCTGAAATTTTCGATATAAACAGGTGTCATTGTTTGACAACGACATTTATAGGGAGATAAATGTATTTCAAAAAGGTATATTTTACAATATTAAATTTATGACAATTTGTTTGAGAATGGTTTTAGAAAATCAATTTGCCGCAAAAGGTTTTTGCACCATAATGACCTATGTTTGATATGGCCTAATTTTGGTTATGCCCCTAATGCATATACGTTCATATATTTTGCGATACACTTATACATGTATGTATGTATGTATGTATGTATGTATGTATGTATGTATGTATGTATGTATGTATGTATGTATGTATGTATGTATGTATGTATGTATGTATGTATGTATGTATACATGTCCTGGCTGTTTGCCATCTTTTTAGGTTTTGCTCTTAGTTGCACAAAAAGTGATTGTAAAGTACAGACAATTTAAGTCTGAAATGTCTTGTATTGTAAGCCTAGAAAACTAAAAAAAAAATAAATTTTATAAAACGAAATACTAAATGGAATGAAATGAAAATAAAATAAAATTTCCAGCAAGTCAAAGAACGTTTGTATGCTGCTTAATTCCAGCAATTAATTTTTATGATGATCTCAGAAATTAAAATTCAATCCAGCCAGAAAAACTGGAGAAAAAAAAACGAAAACAAAATGCTACTTAATTCTTAACTTTTTTTCTTTGCAGACCCAGACAACAGACACTTTTTATACCGCACAATATATTTATTTTTTATGCGGACGGATACAAAGAGCAAAGTGGAAGAAGGCATTTGCTCATTACGTTCTATTTTGATGTTTGTGTGTATGTGTGAATTTGTGTATGAAAATGTATCTCTATTTATGTGTGTTGGAATGTAAACAACATTAATGAACCCTTCTTACGTATTATTTGTCGTTATCTGTTCTTTACTGTATTGCTTCTCTTCCCTTTTCCTGTCTGCTAGTTATTCTGAAGGAGAAAAACAAGCGTAAATAAGTCGGGTTGCTGCCACACTGTCACTGTACGTTTTTAATTTTATTTTAATGCAAAATAATCATTGTAAACAAATTCATTTGATTGAGCGGAAATTGATACAAATAATCTGGTTTAATGATAATGAAATTTTCTGAAAGTTTTTATTTTTCATTAAGAACAATATAAATTTGAGAAAAGAGATTTGTATCAATCAACTTATGTATATGTTTGTAATTTTATCTGCTAAGCAATTAATTTAGTTTCTGGTCTGGATTTTACATTACTTTCACACAAAATACATTTACGTTTGTCTGTCTTACTGTGGTTTATTTTTCATTTAACGGTATTTTTCTGTAGTTTATGTATTTTATAAATTAAGTATTTTCTTTTTATCTTTGCATTTTCTTTTAACCGACGACACATGGTCTAAAAATATTTCATTGATAATAGAATTAAAAAATATCTTAGATAATGAACATGTCAACAGCAAACATTTAATTAAAATACCAGCTATGGAGAAAAATTTAATCTTGTGAAAAACAAGGCAAAGCTCTAGGGAATATGTATAAATCCAAAACTATAGAGATTTATACTTACATATATACGTACACGTTAGCACATACATATATGTACATTCTCAAATAGAAAATATTATATACTATTAGACATACATATTGAATTTTAATATGGGATCGGTGTTTCAAAATTTATACTACCCCAAGCCAAACGTTTGGACCTCATTTGACCCTAGTTTTGTTCAAAGTTTAATTTCAGATAAACACTTAAACGTCCGTAAATCACCTCTAATCCCTAGTATCATGCGTAAGAAATTAAAACAAAAAAGATACACCTATAGAATTCGCAGATTTTCGTAAATATTTACATGTACTTTAATTATTATTTTATTTGTCACGTATGATATCGCCATATTTTAATCCATATTTTGGAAAAGAAGGTCCCGAATGGGTTAATTTTTTTCAAATATAGTATTCTTTAATTGGAACAGAATGACAAAGTTGTTTTTCAAGTACTCCTGATTTTACAAAATCTATACCACTCTCATGGTGTGAGAATGTCACATGCAATCGTATGGAATTGCCCATATATATATAATTATAATAATTTTTTTTTTGATTCGTAGATTACAGGTGAGTGTTGGTTTTTGAGATTTCTGATTACGATGTCAATATACATACATAAAATTTTACTCATAATATGGGCACAGTTATATGAGGGTTGTCGAAGATATGTATCCAAAACGTTTAAATTCTATTCCATTAATGGTAAAATCATTGAATGCATAAATAGCAACAAAATTCTTCTAACATTTATTCGTAAGGTGTAAATTTCATTTATTCAGTTTTTGGTGGTATAGAAAAAACTTCTACTAAAAAGCCGCATAGCAAATTCAAGCAAACATATATAGTTTTCGGCTAAATGTCTCAAGTGTTGAGTAAACAGTGCATAACAGTGTCACCAAACCAATAAATTATTGTGCTTGGAGATTCCAGTTGAATTGAAAACCATACCAAACGAAACCAAAACTAAAAAGCATAAAAAAATTCCTTTAATGTGCAATTGAAATAGTGCATAAAATGTACATGCAGATTTACATTTACAAACAAATGTATTTAAATGTGTTCCGAGTAAACAAATCTCTAAAGATTCAAACAAACATATCTGCCATTAAACCTAAAAACAGTCTATATCAAAAATCATAATTTCTAAAAGACTGTATTAAAAAAGCAAGATTGTTATATTCCATCTACATACATATTTATATTAACCACAAAGATCATTTCACATATTTATTGTAGTGATTTTCGGGAGATGATTTTTTTAAACTAGTCTTTGTATCTCGATTTTCTGCTCGTTCTATTATATAGGGTAGGAGACAGGACAATTATGCACCGATTTTATAAATTTTGGTAAAGAGAATTTGGACTTATAAACGCTTATTCTAGTCAAATTTAAAGTTATATTATATAAGGGACCATATATAGACTGATTTTGAAATTTGATGACAAAATCATATACCAACATATTTCACGAAATCGTACAAAATATAATGAATTATACAATTTAATATGCCTTAGGCATAGTCTGAATGCAGCTGATAAGTTCTGAACATACATATTTATGTGTTTATATGTTAACATGTATCTGTTAGTCAATAAGTGTGAATGAGTTCAAATTAACGAGAGATAAAAATATTTATATTCATTTGGGCTGACATGTTACTGGTAGTTGCTTTGTAAATATCTAAAATAATAATTTTTTTGTCAAATAAAATTTTACTCAAAAGTGGTTTCCTACGTTTTTTAGTTTATGTTTACCATTTTGCTGCTTACCAGATTTACAGTTAGATGATTTTATGTTTCAATAAATGTGCATGTAGTGGTACAAAGGCTATAGGGTTTGCGATTTCATGAACTATTTATTTCCTCAGAAATTAAAATAAATATATATTTATTTTGAACAAGTATTTGGGTGCAATATATACATATGTATATATTACGTTCTTTAATTTTTGATAAGAAAATGTCTAAAAATTGTTTATAAATTAGTTTTTAATTTGATCTTTCTTTAATACGTCACAAAATTTAGATTTTTTTGAGATTGCAACACTAATAAACAATCCCTTATTAAAAATATTTTAACTGAACACTATTTATATTATTGAAGAAAAAGTTTCCTTTGAATATACCTAAAATTTGCCATGTGAATATTTCCGTTATCAAAACTCTAACACGGTGTCATTAAAGCCACTATAATTCATATTTGTAAAATGGACAACATACCAAAACACCACCACATTTACCGTTATACCACATATGTACATATACATATATACATACATATGCATGTATATGTTTGTGTATATATATTATAGTATAACAAATGAATGGTGGAAACATTGTTCGCCAAACTATTTTATAAATGTTTATAAATTCCTATAAATAGAGAAATACTCTGTGTCAATTGCAAATGCTACTACATACGTGTGGTTATTTCAATTGTAGAAAATACGCATTTTGAATTTTATAAATTACCACACGGCCATCTATTTAGCATATTCATTTTTAAAATCATTACTTTGTCCATGCCTCTTGGCAAATACATACATACATACATGCCAATGTGGGTCTGTTTGTATAAGTTTTACTTTAGTAGTTTATGTGATATTTTTATTTCTATTTTTGACAATACATGTTGGTTGCTGTTGTTGGTTGCTGTTGTTGTTTTAAAACAATCTAAAATTTATTATAGCGTTTAATATTTTTGTTTGTACAAGGAATGTGTTACATACATATTTACAGGCTTAACAGATTTTATTGTTTTTAATTGACACAAACGGCTATAAATTATAATTAGTAGAATAATAATGCAGCATATTTATGAGTATGTTTATTTGTATATCCTGTTTACTGTTATATAAAAAGTATATAATTTGTATAGATTTTTATTTACAATAACTAAAACAAATATTACTTTGAACAATACAAATCTTTTGAAATAACATAAATATATTTATTTATAATATTTTATGCAAGTGAATTTATTTACTTATTTATGTGAAACATTTATTTCTAAAGCACTATTTATCTTTAGAAAATAATTAAAATTAACGAAATCCAAAGAGAGAGAGAACAAGGAAAGGAAATAAAGTAAAACTTATAAAGTATATCAGTGCGCTAAAGTTGGTTTTAATGGCCATTTCCTTGTCTTGCGTTAATTAGTTATAATTTGTTATATTATAATTGGCTTTCTCAAGTTTTAACATAAATTATCCTTGCGAAAACATCAAATTTGAGCTGAGTATAAGTTACACTAATTATAATAATTTGTTTGTATACTGCGATACTCTTAACAAAGTACCATTGCCATTGCCATTTCTACACCCACTACACCTACCACCACTATCGCTACCACGGCAAACAATAAACTAATACATTCTGTAGTAACCATATTAAAAGCTGAAACAAAATCCATGGCAAAGCAGATGATGACTAGCAACAGCAACAACTACAGCAACGTCAGTATTAATAGTAGTTGTAACAGTGATAGCAACAGTAGCAGAAGCATCGGCTTAACATTTATGAAACAAAAAGTCTGAAAAGTAAATAAAGTGATGGGTCCTACAAACAAACGATTATCATTCTAAAAACACCCACTTGAAAAGCCAAGTGAAAAAATAGCAAACAATTCAAACAGCAACCAACTAAAGCTGCAAGAAGAAACAATAAATGAAATTGTATACGTATTTGGTATCATAAATATTTTCAAACGCCCTCCCACACTTTTATACTCTCTTTTCCTTTCTATTTATATTTTTTCTGCATTTTGGCTAAAGGTCTGGTATAAAGACTGAGATATTAGCAGGCCAATTTCTTGTTTATGTTTGAAATGAGAAAATACAATGAAAATTGAATTAAAAGGTTTCTTTTTAAAAGACATGTACATTGTTCAACCGGAACTCAAAAAATCTAAAACAAATTTTTGAAGAAACACAAAAAACCCAATTTTCTTCTATTATTCTCAAATATTTTATATTTAAATATTCAAAAAATTATACAAAAGGATTATTATCACAACTGCACAATTGTTGTATTTTAAATTTAATTAGTTATAATGCACTTTCTAAATGAAGTTTCTTTGTATACTTGTCGTGAACTCTAAACAACCTCTCGTTTACAAAGGAAATTCTCAATTATATTTACACAATAGAATTTACTATGTTTGTATTGTTGTATATTTGAATTTTAAGTGTTAATTATCTTTAAAATGCTATTGATTAATTTGATTTAATTCGATTCAATTTATTTACTAATTATGAGTTAAGTGAGAATGTACAGTATAAAAGTAAAGGTAGGTACTCACTTGTTGTATAGAACAATATCCGGCAACCAAATATGCTCAGAAGGGACGTGTAAAGTGTCAACGCCTCCATAATCATCTGGATTCCATTTTAGTTTGTAGTCATTCCATTCCTAAAAAAAGCAGAATATAAATTGAATCGTATGTGAATATTAAATGTAAAACCATCGGCACTGGAAATTACATTTAAATAAGTAAAATAAAACAATGCATAAAAATCTAATTAAAATATGAATAAATTATTGAAAAAAAATTAGCACAATAAAACAAAGGAAAAAACAACTAAAATAAATGAAAACAAAAACTTTTAGTTTATTCTTTGTTTATTTATATTATTTGCTTTTCTTCACACACATACATAACCCCCCTCTCACAGACAAGAGTTCATAAAATACCCTGCAGTATGAAAAGTGTCAATTGGCACATTTCATTAGTTACTTAACATCATATGCCTCTGGTAAAAAAAGTGGTCGATATATTAAATTTGTAAAATAAATTTCAGAAGAGTTATAAAAAATCACTTTGATAGCCACATGTAGTGCTTAAATGAACCGAGAAGTACTGCATAAGTTAATCGAGACTCTCTACTATGTAAAGAGTAGGCAATTATAACCTAGAAGGATATAGTTATGTTCATAAAAAAATTCAGTCGACTTCCTCCTTGGATATGTTTATGTTAAAGTAACTAGTCAAATAGCTTACACTGGGACTAATATTAAGTCAGAATATAATGTTATATTACTAGTTCCTGAATACTACTTTATAGTGCAGGGACACATACATATGTATAAGTGTGTGTGATGTCAAAAATAAAAAAGTTTTTTTATGCATTTATAATTGTTATTTGTATATTTTTGTTTTGTGTTATGTGTGGTTCAGTTGTACATACATATGTATGTATTTATATTGCAATTGATAAAGTAGTTTGTTGTTGTGATTATAACAATTATTTTACATTCATTTGTATGGCGTTAATTTATTTAAGTTGGTAAAATTTAATTTTCATTTATGACAGATAATTGTGCTTAAATAAAAACAACAAATGTTTAATTATTCATCCAGAGCATAAAATACAGTTATATGTATTTGTACTTAATCTGAGAAATATTTTGTATAATTGTAAATCATACAGAATGTACATATGGAAGTTGTATGAGTGATATATGTTACAACAAATATTATTTATTTCACATACGTTGACAATAATTGTATAAAAATTACTAAATGTTAAAAAATATTTTAGTGTTTGACAGACAAAATTTGAAAATAAAATTTCGCCCGAAATACTTAACATGAAGTCGAAGTGCTTTACGTGAGTACCTGGCGTGTTGCCCTATCTTACGGTGGTACTTTTTCAACCACTGGTAAACAGTAAACAACTCACCACCACTCAATTTATGCAAGGACTAAGTCAGCTCAGGGATCTGTCGTCAAAGATAACATGACCGGGGGGAGGGGAACCCCAAATAGTGAACATGGGCATACGTTCCCTCGACGATAGGATAATCGCTCCGGAACCACAAGAGTCATTCTCGACCAAAGATTGTCAACCCAGCGATAGCTGTATTAACCCAAAGATTTTCGTACGTGAAAGAACTATCGGCCACAGTCGAA
This sequence comes from Lucilia cuprina, assembly GCF_022045245.1. NCBI lineage: Eukaryota > Metazoa > Arthropoda > Insecta > Diptera > Calliphoridae > Lucilia > Lucilia cuprina. The sequence goes on along the minus strand of NC_060952.1, from coordinate 100,911,219 downwards.
CTGTTATTGTTAATATATTTTAATTTTTTTCAGGAAATTCTATAACATTTTTAATACTAAAAATATTAATCTCCTCTATTTATATCTTGTAGGGGCCGGTGTACGGAAATGTTATGTATATTTTTTATTTATATCTTGTAGGGGCTGGTGTACGGTGTATATTGAATAAAATTTTATATCGAAATTTGTAAATCGAATATGTATATTTTCTGACAAAAAATATTATTACAAAAATAAAATCTTTAATTTTTTTTCAATTTAAGTTGGAACTCAAAATTTACCTGTTCTACCCACACATTCGTAGTCATGATTTGATTTTTTAAATTCTGTAAATAAAAAAGAAAGAATAAAACATGTTTATTATATTATTTTTTAAATTAATGCAAATAGAAAATAAATTTAAACAAAATATTTGTTTCAATTTTTAACATAAGTTAAGAATTTAAATAAATAATTCATAGTACAGTTTATTAAGCAATGAATTTGATAGACATTTGTACATTAGAAATGTCCAAAAAATATGAATTTTGCTTGGATGAGTCGCATTTTGTTCATTAGTATCTTAAAATAACTGGTTAACTTAGAGAAAATTGTATATCTAATGAGCTATAAAATATTAATATTGAATGTCAAACAACAATGTTATTGACAATTTAGATATTTATCGGGCACTTTTAATGTTCATTTCTATTCTGTATTCACTTGGAGTAAAATATCAAAAGAATGCATCAAATTCAATTTGAATTTTAAATTTCTCTTACAAATATTTATATATTTTTTTACTATACATACAATATACATATGTATGTAGGATGTATCCATGATAACAAATCCATACACATGTATATATATATATATGTATAAATATATATGTATATATGTATGTATAAACACAGGTATAAATATAAACATGTGTGTAATTCATATGCAGAAAATGAAAATATAAATATTTACATCGTGTAGGTGTTATTTGACTTCCTTTGATAACAAATAAAATTGTTTCATTAAATATGCATTTGATGTCTTGAAAATTGCTATTGATGTAGAAAAGGCAAATTTTATATATAATTTCGATTTTGAAATACTATAAATTTCAATAAAACTTTAATAAAGAGAAAATCAAACTATAAAAAATGCCTTGCTTCTCTTTGTACCGATAAATATGTAGATATATGTATGTATATAGATAGATACATGCATATGTATGTATACGATTGCAACAATTTAATATAAGAATGTCTGTCGTATTATTAACGAATGACAAAATAACTATTTATTTTTTGTTATAAGTAGTTCTATGGTTGTGTTTCTGCTAAATTATATTTTATTTATAGGAACTTTATAAAATTTACGAACGAAGTTACAACATGTGCAAAGAAATCCATTTTATTTACGTTCATCTCTGAATAAAAATAATTCTGCATTCTTTTGTGTAAAATTTTTACGAAGAAAATATTCAATTAATGACTACTACGTGTGCTTACAAATTCAAAGTGCACGAAATTCTCAATTGTTGATTTTAAGTTGAATTTTTCAATCTACTTTTGCATTCGTCTCCTAAATCATTCCTGCTTATATCAATTGTTTAATTTACATACCAATATGCATTTTACACACAAATACTTGTACAATTTTTTTAGTCATTCATTCATCCATTTATCAATTCGTTCAGTTTTCTTCTTCTGTTCCCACTTTGAAAGCGTAAAAATGTTTTTGCCAAAGTATGTGAATGTAATGAAATGCAATAAATTTATTTTCTTGTATTCGTTTTCGTTGCCATTTTATTTGTTAACGAAATCGTTTGTTATATTCCCCTTATTCATTTACGTGTCTATGTGTTATTTATATTTGTTAGGGTTTAAAATTGGGGTAGTCCAAAAATGTGTGGTATATCCAATAAAATTTTAAGTTTAATTCATTCTCAAAGTGTTTTTCTTCTTTTATGTATATAATGAAAGAATCGTTTAAGATTGGTTAAAGTTTTGGGATGTGAAAAATTAAACAAGATTTAATATCATTGTTGTTAAAATTTATAAAAAGAATTGTGTCTTATTAAAAATAAGGGTGAACAATAAATTCAATTAATTTTTGACATTAATCAGTGTGGTGCAAAATTTATTTGAGGACAATCCTAATGCATAACATATATGAAGAAGTAATATAGTATAGTCATATACATAGATGTGAAAATTTAAATTAAAGATTTCTGAATAAACACATATTAGTATATTTATTTTCGTATATACTTACTAAATACATATACATGTATATATAAATAATTACTTTGTATGTATATTAAGTTTAAGACATATGGATGCATTTTATCAGCAAACATACATATGTATTGATTTTATCATTCTTATTAGAATACATCGAAATATTTATCCCAGACACACAAAAGTAAAAGTTCTATAGGATCCAACTAATCTACACATGTTTGTTTTGTGTTGCAAATGGGCAATATCGGTTCACCTTTTCGCATATCCCCTATACAAGTGACCCCGTTGAAAACAGTTTTAATTGTTTTAAAATTCAAGTATAGCAATGAAATTATACATAAACAATTTTTTATGAACCCAAATCTCTTTACCAAATTTGTTGATGATCGGTATATGTATGTGTTGTGGAATACCATACAGTAACAATTTGACTTTAACAATGCATCCAACAGAAATTGTTTACATATTGAAACAACATTGTGAGCATTTGTTTTACAATCAATCAGTGGATTCAAAAAGTCATAAACAAGTTAACAATAAACATGGATTTCTTCAGTGTGTGGATGGATAAAGGTATCAATGTTTATTTCTCGGATGAACGGTGAAGTCAGCAGCAATCACACTGTGCGTGAAGAAAAAAAATTTAACAAGTTAGGAAATTAGGATTTTTACTAGCTCAAGTTTTCCACATACATACACAATATATATTCTTTTTGTTCATATGAACAACATTTCGATTTCTTCCGAACTGAATTAAAAAATATGTATATAAATGTATAAAAATGTGTAAATATCAAAAATCTAGTTTAAAAAGTCCGGATTAAGTGAAAACCTATAAAAGGGTACTTTTTGAATTGTCTATATTAACTACCTATTTAGTGCCCGGAGTAAGTGCGAATATATAAAAGGATACCTTTTGGTACTTTTTCCTTCGGCAAAGAATAATTTTGGATTTTTTTTATATAATTGAACTAAGAAACATAAAATTAAACATTAATGCAAATCTGTAGGAAAGCATTTATGGTACGTTCACATTTTACGGCTTTTAGGGTTTTATGCGCACACGCACATTCCTCATTGAGCGAAGATCTGTCACCTTTAAGTATACCAATCATTTTCTGAGTCGATTTAGCTATGTCCGTCCTTCCGTTCATGTAAACTTTGTAATCAAAAAATTCTAATAAAAATTAGAAATATTCAACATATGGTAATTAATGTATTTATTTGTATATATATATAATATATTATATATATATATTATATATAATATATATAATATATAATATATATAATATATTATTATATATATATATATATATATATATATATATTATATATACATACATATATATATATAAATTATATATATATATATATATATATATATATATAATATATATATATATATATATATATATTATATATATATTTATATATATATATATATATATATATAACATCACCCACATTTTTGGTTTCCTTAAAGAGAAACATCCCTACTATTCATAATTAAACTTCCATACGAGTAATTTACTATTTATGTGTGAATGTGTTTGTTTTCAGATGCAATTTTATATCTAAATACGAGTATAATTTGTATGTTCAAATACATTTATTTATACATGTATTCATACTAAATGTACCGAGAAGAACTTATGAGAGGGAAAATAACATTTATAAATGGAGTTTGAAAGGCTCAAACATTTAAGCAACAATAACGGTTTAATGTAAAACAAAACCGCATCGTTTAATCAAATCAACAGCTATGACAATGCACTTAATTTTGCTTAGCAATTACTGATTGGTTAGAAAAGATTTTGAATGCGATTTAGAGAATGATATGAAGAAAATATTTAAATATTACTTTGTCAAATTGTAACCTTAACAAACTACTGAGAATTAAATAGTCTATTAAGTATTTGTTCATTTTTTTATAGAAAAAAAGTTAAACGGGCTTTTGGAAGTTCGTGAAAAGTTCATAAATGTCTGTGATGATTTATAATAGACTTTGATGGCGTATTAATGGTAAAAGTTTTACACTATAACAAGTGTTTTCGTAATTAATATTATTTTTCAACAGATTAGTTTTTTCTCATATACATATATTGTTGCAAAATCCATTTTTTTATGTTTGCATACATATAGAGACATATATTTATATGTAAATATGTAGTATGCTTTCAATCAGTAGTCAAACTTACTTCAAAGCCTATAAATATAAATGAAATATATTGTATAAGTTATAAATTACGCATTGATTTATTTGATTGATGTACGCATATGAATATTTCTTAAAAATTCGTTATTGTTTCTTTATTATAATTTTATGTTCGAGATTGTTAAGATTTATACTAATAAATCTTTATATATTCAGAGAATTTCAAGAATTTAAATAAACAAAATATTTATTTAATGTATTATGTTACTTACAACGTCAATTAATTGTGATAAACGTAAACCCATTTTGACCGTTAAACGATCAGAATTATTGCCAACAGGCCTTATCAAGCGATTGTAGTTACTCAAGAGATCGTCGTATAAACGTTTTGCATCTGGGTTGGCCAGGCCGCCGGTGGCAAAATGTAACGCTATGAACACAGCTGCAAACAGCACGCTCCCCATCTTAGGCCAGGTCCACCCCTATAAGTATATTAAACAAAACAAAAACAATTAACATTTAAATACAAAAGTTAAAAAAAATTTACATATGAATATCTTAGAATTTAATTTGCGACTTAAAATTTTATGTTGAATTTTACAATTATAGTTACTTACTATGTAAATAGTTAGTTCTTGTTATTGCAGTTAGTTGGATAATATTATGCCTATACTTTTTTTTACATAGTGAGATTTGTAATTCAAACAAATATTATGTACAAATCGGGAAAAACTTTGTCTCTATCTCTATAAAAATAATGTAAAAAGTTTTATATGTATTGTTACATCTACTTGTGTGCATTTTCGTCCTTATAAATTATATTTATTGTAAACATTAACCAACACATGCCCTGTAAATTTGTTTATGTGTAACATGCATATGGAGATCTCTGCATACTTTACATACTGTTTTCTTCTTAAACTCAGTAGTTAAATACTTAAAGTCAGCATGTAACATTTACACATACAATTGTGCTAGTAGTTGTGTTTTGTTTCTTGTTTTCATTTTGATTTTGTGCACTATAAGCGAGTAAGGATGTATGCAATAATGTATATATGTACAGTATAAATGTTGCATTTATTCATAGTTGTTGCAAGTGTTATATTTCCAAGTCGTAAATTTCTTAAACTGTCAAAACTATTTCCACATGAAAGTATACCTCTGCATGTACAAGTACTAGAGTATATGAGCTAGTGTATATACATACATACATATGATATATATGTATGTGTACGTTCTTAGTTTATTTGGTTGCATGATCATTCTCAAACACCAGATGTTGCTATAACATTTACAACCACATGAAATACAGCTCATGCATATTTATACACAAGTATTTCCAGATTTAATCGAATTATAAAAATTGCATGATTTTAAATTAAACTTTTCTTATTAAATTTGATTCGGATTTATGCGGTTATAAAGTTTAAATATCTCTTTCACTTAAAAATATATATTATATTATGTTTAATTGAGTTCAGACAGACTATTTAACATAATGATAGATTTATGGTTTGACCATTTAACTTTATTAAGGACTACACAAATATATTTAATAAGATTTATTTTTTAATTGACTTTGAATATCGAATGAATTTATATTTTTTCTACAAAAATTTTAATATTTTGGTTTGATCGATGGTAAATTTTTAATAACCATCTAGAGCAAAAAATTCTCACTCGAATGATTTTTGCATACGAGTTCTTAGGGTTAACATATGTATAAAAAAAATTAATGTATCATCAAAAAAATCTTATTAAAAATAAATTATATCCACAAATTATTAAGCATTGATCATGGCTTTAACTTAATGACAATAATTTCAATAACTAGTATGAAAAAATGTCATAATAACATTGGAAAAATATTAAAAATCGTTTAAATCACGAAAAAATGTTAATATCATTATAAAATAACAACGTTAAATAATCCATCAAAAATCAATTAAAAATGTCTATATAAATATTTGATGGATAACTACACTTGCTGATGTAAGACTTTAAAAAAAGATTTTTAAATATGTATAAAAGAAAATACGAACAAATTTATATTAATTTTCATTGATAATGCACTTTTAATGTTTACATAGTGTATAAACTATACTTTACAGAGAAAGGTACACTATAGTGGTGAGGCTATTATACTTTTGTGCTGATGCTTGTAACACCCAAAACACATCTTCAAGTAATCAGTCAACTATAATACAATCAAATTTAATATAATTTGATTGTATTCTGCACACATTCTTGATTCTCAAAGACGAGGCCTTTGGAAAATGTTTGAAATCGGTATATTTTTCGCATAGCCCTAACACAACCATACCTCCGAAAGTCAAAATTCACTTATAAACGCTAATATTACGATGAAATTCTGCATAAATAACTTTAATGTTGTCGTCAATCTCTTTACTAAAACTTAAAAGTATAGGCCCCTATTAACCCATTGCCTCAAAAAAACTCCCAATCTATTTTTTATCAACAAATTGTTAAAATAATTCCGATTCACGTAAAAATTAAATTGAATGCTTTATTACCAGGAATGGGGTATAATGATTTCACAATGTAATTCATTACTTAGTCAATAATAATTACAAGTAATTATAACGAACAAAACTCACAAACACTATTAAATGTAATTATAACATTTTCCTTTAGAATGACAGGTAATCGTAGTTGGCTTAATTTCAATTTCAATTACAATTAAAAGTAATTGTAATTTACAAAACAGTGATTAGAATTCCAAATAATTGTAATTTGCAAAACTTTTTATTACTAAAAAATAATCCAATTTTCAACATAATTACTGGTGTAGGGTATCATATGGTCGGTCATGACCTACTGTACCTTTTTAATTGTTTGATATGAAAAATGAGATTTATTTGTCTGTTTAAATGTATAAAATATTGGAATTATGCAAGGATTTTATTCGTAATAACTATTAACATCCAATAAACATTCATACTGATATACATATTTGTGCATACATAAATACGTATGAAGTGAATTATATTAAGATTATGTTTTACGTAATAATTAATGGAAATAAAAAAAACGAAACTCACACAGCTTGTTACAGTTTTCTGTTTGTTTTAAATTGATTTCTTGTCATTATCATCATCATCGGTACATTATTGGTTCAACATGACGTATGATTAACTCTTAATTGCATGCACTACTGCATACATTGTACAGGATATAATTACATACAAATATAATTTAAATTTAATTTAGCACTTCTGCATATTAATATCATGTCTGATTAAAAGTTGTAATATATATTTTTAAATTATCTGAACAGCAATAAAAAAACTTCATTTAGGTAAAATAATGGCGGATGAGTGCTGGCGGTGGCTCTCTATCCTGCCATAAATTCTATTGACACGGATTCTGAAAAAAACATGTATGACCAAAGAGTCAGAAAGACATAATCAAATCTAGATATGCCAAGGCAATATTCATTCTTGACAAGATTGCTGCGAACAGAACTCCCAGAGAAGTCAAAGTACCAGAAGTTAATGGATGCCGTTTCCAGAACTTCCAAAGCAGCAGCTGTAGATGAGAGGTCCAAACGGAACCGATCTCTGAAAGAGGCAGGTCAACCGTCAAAAAGAAGGAAGGTTGCAGATAGCAAAATCACTCTAGAACCTGCAGCAGCCACAACCACAGCCAGGAAAGCTTTTCATGAAGTGGTGAAGGATCCTTCACGACGGGGTCTTTAACCCATCTGGCATCTGACGACATAATCCAGCGCAGGATGCCAATGCCTGCAACCCATCTGGGGTAGTAGCAAAATTAATTAAAGTTGTGCGTATATTTTAAATTTTATTAATACTAAAAATCTAAGTATATGTTATTCTGGTAACACACCAATTCGAAGTTATCTAAGCTACGTAAAGAAATACGTAGAAATTTCAACACATGCTACAATAATAAGCTTTATTATATAGAGTCAAGATGGCAACGGTTGTCTACTATACCTGTAGTAAGATGTTTGGAATAAAATGAGGACTTAGTCCCTAAATAGTTATATGTTGTACACAGCTATAGTACGTCCAATACTTATATATCTTGTATGGTGGATTCAAATAAGAAGAAATATGTTGTAGATCAGCTATACAAAGTTCAGAGATCGGCATGCATTGGGATGATAGATACTTTAAGACCTAGTCCTTCAAAAACTTTGAATACTATATTGCACACCCTAAATTCATATCTAACCTTAGTGAGATATCTGGATCTAAACTTAGTGATATCCTCAGATCTCTCACTGCTGCAGGCTGGATCTTAAACTATGAAATACTACATCCAACAAGTGGAGTGGTCCCATCAAAACGGAGTCTCTTCGACTTGTAGTGAACTACAATGTTAACCAACCAAAATAATACATAAAAACAAATTTTTACTAAGTGTCGAAATATATTAATGGTATTTATCTAAAGTTCCTATTGCATAGTTATTCATATAAATATGTTGATAAATGTATATGTTTATTAAATGATACATTTCGAGGTATCAAAAACAATTTTTTAAATAAGCTGATCTAAAAAAATCAAGGTTGTTTATATTTATGTTTTAAAGACTCAAAAGAAAATTTTGAAATGAGGATACAGTCCTCGGAGAATATGTTACGACCACTTGGCTTCACACTTTATTCATATTGTCAACAAATGTATGTGAAAATAACAACATTAGTAGTTAGATCAAGCTGTGTATATGCACTAGTCAGAGTAGTTTAACGTTTATATAAATTTAACATTTGCAAATTATAATTTGGTATAATTGCTTTAAAATATTTGTAATTTTATGTTAAAACAAGAAACTAATCCTTTATTATTTTTGCGAATCACTATAAAACAAGGCGAAGAGGAAAATAACATAATTTAATTTAAAAAAAATAAACTCGGTATTTTTGTATACACACCACTAAGCAAATACTTTTTTCGTAAATCCAAAAAAGTAACATTAAACAAAATACTAACATAACGGGTATATAATACAATTGCAAAAACAACATTAGGTATCTTAACCCTGAAATTTAAATCTTTTAGGTGGATGTTTTTTACTTTGGTAAGTACAAACATTTTTTGTTTGAAGAATTCTTTTATTCCCTATACTTATAATTAAGGGTGTCCTACGGCCTACGTTTTTTATAGGAATACCTATAAAATATAAGAATGTTTTGGACTAATTTTACTAAGAACGAGACATTCCAACGCAAGCAGAAAACCGAGAGTCCTTTCAAAAAAGATATTCAGTACATTAAAACGCAACTTCTAATGAGTTCTTCACACCAATTAATCAAAAGGCAGTTTCTTGGGACACTCTTCTATACATAGTTATTTATGAGAATATTTTTAAATATTAACAAAACAAAATACTTCTATATGTATATCGCCGATGTAGCAGCAAATATAAAACTTTTAAGAAATGTAGAAGTATTACATAAATATTTTATTCGATTAATTAATTAAAAATAATTGTTTATCTCTTTTAAACAAGGGTAAAAAAATCATTTTTTATATGTAATAATACAAAAAAGTCACAAGTTTAGAAGACGGATATTTTAGTTAGCAAAATACAAGGAAAAACATTTGAAAGACTATACATCTTTATGGCTGCGTAGCGACGATATGTTATACATATGTATGTTTGGTATAAAGTGAAAATAAAATTCTTCACATTCGTATGTATGTATGTATGTATGTATGTATGTATGTATGTATGTATGTATGTATGTATGTTAGTATGTCGTTAGTAAAGATATAACGTGAACGAGGTGTATGATGGTTATAAATGTGTGCTACTTTCTTATTTTTATTATTTTTCGTTTATGTCGTCGTTGAAAGTATTATTTCTTTATCGTCGCTTAAATAAAAGTAACACATGTGCTAATGTTTCTATTTGAAATGTGGTACAAGTTCGTAACAAATTTTATTTTCAGTTGAGTGAATCCCTTTAAAAAAAAAACTTTGTATTTTGTTTTTTATAATATATATTTGTACAACACTTTTAGATTTTTCTAATTTTTCATTTAGTTGAGTTAAGTTTCGTTTTTATTCTTTCCTAATCTTGAAAAAATGTATTTGTACATACATACATACTTATATTATTTGTTAAATTTTCTTGTTATGTTTTTTTGTTGTTTTTTTAAGAAAAACAAAAATGAAAAAAAAACTGCGAAAAAAGAACTTAGGCGTGTTCTTTTGTAAGGAATATTCATATAAGATATGAATGGCTGTGTGTGTGGTTGGATAAAAGAAAAAAGAATGTTATGAAAAATGTTTTATCTTGAGGCTATAAGTATGTAAAGAAGCATAACATTTCAAATTTAGTATAATTTTATTTGTTGGAGTAAGAGATGTGGGGAATGTTTGAATAATAGTAAGTGGGTATTTGTTAAAGTATACATACATACGGATATATGTATATGTTTGTAAAATCATTTTACATATATCATATGTAGTAGTGTTTGTAAAGGTTTATTAGGTTTCTTTTCATTTCATTGCTTTTGTTTGTTGATAGATGTAGGTAATATCTATAATTTGTTTTCCCCAGTTAATTCAATTTATTTTCTCATACGATTGTAAAAAAATAAAAATACTTCTTAAAAATTTATATATTGGATGGTTGATATATATATACGCTATTTGTACACTTATACATAATTATTAAAAACAACTTCGAGTCTTGTCTGAAGTTTAGTCCATAGTCTAGTCTATATTTTAGTATAGTCTAGTCTGTAGTCTAGTCTAAAGTCTAGTCTAAAGTCTAGTCTATAGTCTAGTCTATAGTCTAGTCTATAGTCTAGTCTATAGTCTAGTCTATAGTCTAGTCTATAGTCTAGTCTATAGTCTAGTCTATAGTCTAGTCTATAGTCTAGTCTATAGTCTAGTCTATAGTCTAGTCTATAGTCTATAGTCTATAGTCTATAGTCTATAGTCTAGTCTATAGTCTAGTCTATAGTCTAGTCTATAGTCTAGTCTATAGTCTAGTCTACAGTCTAGTCTATATTCTAGTCTATAGTCTAGTCTTTAGTCTAGTCAATAGTCTAGTCAATAGTCTAGTCTATAGTCTAGTCTATAGTTTAGTCTATAGTCTAGTCTATAGTCTAGACTATAGTCTAGTCTATAGTCTAATCTAAAGTCTAGTCTATAGTCTAATCTAAAGTCTAGTCTAAAGTCTAGTCTAGTGACCGGGAAAGATAATTGAACAAAACTTTTTATATATTATTTTTTTAAATTTAAACTTAAATATTTTTGTTTATATGAGAATAACATTATTATTATCAGCATAATATTACTTTACTATGTTATATACAATAAAAAATGTATTTCATCAAAGTCGGCCCATATTTGTTAATGTTACTGGGTCGACAAATATATCACATTCAAATTTATGTATAAAGACACATGACTCTGTATTTGGAACTAAATTCGTTGTTTAGTTAATTTTTTTTTCATAGAATACAAGAATAAATATAATTCTAATAATAAAACATAAAATTTATAATGAAACTTAATTTTTGTCAGATAACTGACATATAATTTGTATACGTACCCAGGTATGTTGAGTATTGATACTCGAAGTAAAAATAGAAAATCGGTCTTAAATCGGTTTATCTAACTATTGGAAAATATATAAAAAACATTACTCTGAAAGCATAGTCCGATACGATATATAGATGTCGAGAAATATCACTTCAAAAATGAAAAACATACCCGGGTATGTGGGTATTGACATAACGGTTATAGGATTTCTATGATGTAACTACAATTATTTCCATGTTAGCGTATGATAAATATACGTTTATTGTCAAAATTAACACTCATACGCCATATCATAACATGCGAGCACTTTAAGTTTTATTTCTATTATATTATTGTAACAAAAATAAAATAAATGCTATTTGGAAACTACACATAAATGTATATTATTTTGACATTTACTTTACACAGGTTTATCTTTGTTTTAGTATTTTCTTCAGTTATTTTCATTATATGCAGATATATGGTTACATAAGTATAGCAATTGTCATTAAAAAGCGAATTTTTTATTTATTGTTTTCTGTAATCTGCCACATAGAAAACACAAAATCCAAGTTTATGGTTTTATCTTATATTCTCGGAAAGACTTTAACATAGTTAGTTATACTTCCATGTAAAGAACTTTTATGTTAGAAATCTTGAAGCATAAAATTGTACTATCTTGTAGATGTACTGCTGCTGACGTTCTTTTTGTTATTTTAATATATGAGAGTTTTGTTTATTGTAAAAAATTAAATTGTCGAGAATTTAAATATTATATTAAAATGTACTTATATATTTGTTTAAGTTTGCTTGCATATACATACATACGTACATATGTTTTAACGAGTGTTTGTAGAGTAATAAAACTTCAATGACATGTTGAGGATGACACCTTAAAATAAGGTTTTATTTCTTGCAAATCATTTTTATTTTAACTTGTTCCTTTAACATAGTCTCTCATTTCAATATACATATTTAAAATACTTAATATTTAAACTACTTATTCATAGAAATCTATTAGAGTGGCTTTAATTATATGGGAAGTTTATAAATACCAGATTTAATAATTTTGTTGTTCTATTAGAAAAATTTCAAATGATAATGGTTTTAAAAATATGTGGAGAACAACTTCTAAAACCTAATCATAAATAAAATTTAACAACTTTATTTTGTGACCACACTAATGTTTGTATAAAATCATATATTTACATACTTTTCCTGACAGATATACACAATACATAGAGATTTCTATGAATAATATAGGAAGTTCATGTGGGTTATAGCTCTATTTGATGGCAAATTTAACTATGAATATTTTTGGTAAAACTTTCATCAGTTCTTTTAAATGGAACACACTCATACGGAGGAACACATGAATAGTGAATGTGAAATGAGGAAAGAATTGCTGTCAGGGGAGTGATTGCATGTAGTAATATGAAAAATGAGCTTTTCGTGATTTGAGGTAATTTTTTTTTTATAGCGGCACATTCATAATGCAAATCAAAGTTTATATAAATTTTTTAAGAAATTTGGGTTTCATAATGTTGTTAAGATTTTTTATTTTTGTCATGTTTTTGGCTCTTTGAAGTGTAAAATCTTTTCACAAATTTCCTAGTTTCAAAAATTTTGTATAATTCTTAAACCTTTAAAAGAAATTCGATGACAAAAATCTCATTTATAATTTATTTTAACATTTGTATTTTTATTTGACAAATATACATATTTTTTTTTTTTAAATTTAAGTTTAAGTTTTAACATTTTTGATTTCTTTAAGTAATTTATGTAATATTTTTTTCTTGTTTCCTTTTGCTTTGTTATTTAATGTATGAAACAAGTAAATTTATTTGCTTTTAAAAGCATTGTCAAAAGTAACTTTCTATGCAATTGGACTGTAGCTTATAATGTTCAGCTATAATTTGTTTTGTGGGTCTAAAGTTTACAACAAGAAAAGTTGATTTTATGAGTTTATTTCCGTAGGACACGCTTAAAATACAAAAGTATATAAAGGAACATATATTTGTGTAAAAATAAACGTTTGCCTTAAGCCTTTTGCTGAAATTCTTATTCGTTTTAAAAATCACACTGGATCTTTTTTCGTGTTTTTTTTTTTTTGAAATATGTAAAATAAATGTTAAAAGAGTTTTCTTTAAGAAAAAATGTCTTCTTCTAAGTTTGAACAATATTTTGACTTTAAAAATAATACATGAAATACATTTTTTATAATTTTCATCTAAATTAAAAGAGAATAAATTTTCAAGGAATTAATCGCCTTATTCGTTACTTTAATATGTGTAAATTTAAATTATTTGAACAGACACGTATGTATGTATGTTCTTGTATGTACATGTGGTTAAAACATTTAAATTTGCGTAGAATACAACTTATATCTAGATTTCTTTTAACATAATGCATGCATATTAAACTAATGCGTTTTTGTTGTTGTAAAATAATTTATAACGTAATAAAATTAAAGTGTGTTTGAAGACTCTTAACATGTTTGTACTAACACAGATATATAAACGCACACACGCTTGGATTTTATTTATACTGTGTCCGTGTTAAGAAATAAATATATAGATATGTATGTACAATAGAGGTGCTCAAAAGTATCGTTTCTTGAGATGGGTCTTATTTTATTCTTTTGTGTCTAAAACTAACTGACATTAAATTTAGGTCTATTTGGATAACAAGAACCGTACCCATCCAAACAAAATCTATATTTATTGGGCACATCTAATGTATACTAATGCACCTATGAAAAGCATATTTTCACTTTGTCATGTGTGTATGTGAGCATGTACGGATGCCAGTGACGACATACATTGCAAAAAAAAAGTATATAAGCAGTTAAAGTTAAGCAAATCTGCAATAAAGTGACGCGGTTGTTACTAAGGTATTCGGTTTTTTGTTAATTAACTTAAACGGTTATGAACATTTCTTTATTTTTTTATACATCTTGCAAGTCATTTCTTTGTAATTACATATATCAAAAAGATTTTCTACAAATTATACTTAATTTATTAAGTTTTTTTTTTCAAATTTAAAATATTTTCAGGGAATTTTTAGAATTTGTTTTAAAATAATTTGTTCTAGGGAACAGTCGCAAACAATTAAAGAATCTTGGAACTATTAGTTAAGGAACTGTTTCCTTTAATCATACTGCGATAGGAAAATGCTTCAATGTTTTCAAAGATGTACTTTTTTTGACTTGATTTGTTGCCTCCGGCTTATTTTTATAAATACAGAATGTTAAAAAATTGCTTATTTTAGTTAATTTGTCTTTAAAACTCTTGCAGTTATAGTTTTTCAAATTATATTCAAACAACTAATCAGAAAGCTGACATAGTGGAAAGTAGCTCTTGATATAATTCTATACAATTTATATTAATTATTTCGTAAAGATAAAGGTGAGAGTTGAATTTCTCACCTTTAAAGTGCATATTTTTTTAATCTGGGAACCATTTAAGCCAAAAATGATTTTTTAGAACTATTAATCATTTTTGCAAAAGGTTTTATATTTTTTTACAAACTTTTTGGCAGCAACAAAAACTCACAGCAATGACCACAAGGCCATTTCAATTTCATTTTGATTTCAGTTTTTATATAAATTTTTTCCCTCTTATATTCTTCTAAATTGTCAGAAATGTAACTTACAATACTCACACACTTAAACACATATACATGTGTACATATC
Source organism: Lucilia cuprina (assembly GCF_022045245.1). Taxonomy (NCBI): domain Eukaryota; kingdom Metazoa; phylum Arthropoda; class Insecta; order Diptera; family Calliphoridae; genus Lucilia; species Lucilia cuprina. The sequence goes on along the minus strand of NC_060952.1, from coordinate 100,895,622 downwards.
CATATGTAGAATGTAAGTATGTATATAACAAAGAAAAAATGTCCAAATGTTATTTATCTTCTTTTTCCAAATCCATAATGATAAAACAGAAAGCACCAAACGAGAAAAAAATCTAAATTAAAATGATAAATAAAAAGATTGGCAAACACAACGTGTAACGTTTGTGACCATAAAGAATATTGAATAAAAAAAACTATGAAAATATCTAGATACTCACATACACACACATAATGCAAAAAACAGACCATAAAAGAGTAGAAAAATTTAAACGATTGCCAACACATCAGAAATCTAAAATTATTACTGCATCAAATGATGTATAAAGTTTTTCTCTATTCTGCATGGATTCAATAAGAAAAGCTAAACGAAAATCACATAAAACAAAAAAAAAAGAGCAGAAACTATAGCACTAGACAGAAATTATTTTATTTTATTCCAATACATATGTACATATATACATATGTATATGAATAAATATATATATAAAAAACTTGTAACAGACTTGTCATGTTTAAAACTTGAACATAAATCAAAAGAAATTAAATATAAAAATAAAAGAAATAACTTTATTTAAATACAGATATAATGACAAATGTACTAATACCGATATAAAGTTACATATATACATATGTAACTAATATATAACTATAAAAATTTAATTAATACATTTTTTTAATATTTATGTAAATATTACATATACGTCTTGTTAGATATTGAATTTTCATTTCTAATCCGAAAATTTTTCAGCGAAAATTTATATATTTATTTTTTATTACTTAGTAAAAATAACTTAATATTTAAATTAAAGCTTTATAAAATTATTAAAATTCAAATGGAAAATATCTTCTCATCTTATGCACCATGCCTAACTGTGGTATAGAAATAAAAAAGAGAAAAATAATTATGTAACTTCTGAATGTCTTGGACCTATTTAGATGGTTCAATATGTTTAGAAAAATCCTAATATTATAAAATTTATTGGCTTTTTAATATATATTAACATTTTAGTGTCAGTTTATTTAAATAATATCTTTCACCAAATTTTATGCTCCGAAATTAAGAAAAAAACCCAAGTATTTTTGTCAACATACTTAATTTACACATTGAAAAATAGTATTTTTTAAACAGAAAATTTTAACTTATTTGAAAATGTGTCAAGCACCCAAAATACTCATAAAACAAAATATAAAGTAGATGATGAAAAAAAAAGTAAATTAAAATTTATTTCAGTTTGTTCATGTGTGTATGTAACTATTCATAAAAATTAATGAATATACAATGTATAATGTGTTTACATGTGTGTTTGTGTCTACTTAAGATACATAATGTTAAATATGGGAAAACTCTTTTTCTAAATATTTGGCAAATTACCAAGCTAAAAAGGGAAGAAAACAAGTATAAATATAAAAGAGCAAATATGAGATTGCAAAATACAGACAGGCAGTGTGTTTAAATGAACAAACCAGCCAAACATACTGCATACAAGCATACTAAATAGTTGCAATAACAACAAAAACATAAAATACTGCCCCACTAAAAGTTACTAAAACTGGCAAACAGCAGGCAGACTAACTGACAGACAGAGAAACAGTCGGACGGACGGGCAAAGTTACATTAATTTCATGTTGCACAAAAACAAATGAACAGCGCACTAAATTAAATGTCAGATGTCAACTTAAATCTATGTACAAGTACGAGCATCTCTGATTATGTTTATATGTTAGCAAGAATGCAAAATACCTACACACGCAAGCATGCTTCAAAATATATATATATACATACATATACATATACATGTATATAAACATGTACAAGTGTATTTATATGAATGCATTCCTAGTTAAGAATGTATACACATGTACGTACATACATATGTATGTAAATAAATACGAGTACTTGACTGGATGTTGATGTTTTGGTTTATAATATTAAAGCTTCTGGTACAGTTACAAACACACATCTCTGATACCGTTGGTTGATTTTTTTTTTAATTTTAATTAAAAAGAAGGAGAAAAAACATTACAAAGTTCTGCTTATGTTAAGGTTTCCCTTACTATTTTATATTTTTGTTTTATTCCTTATAATTTTATTTACATACAATTTTTGTTTTATTCCTTATACTTTTATTTACATACAATTTTAATATGTACATATGTATTCATACATTCTCTTCAATGATATTCGATAGTTGAATAAAAATTCTTTTTATATACTAGATAGTAGATTTGTTACAAGTGGCCTTATTTATAATAGATTTGCTACAAGTGGCCTTATTTATCGGTATCGTTATAAATATATTAAACATATAAGTAGCATGAAAATCAGTTAAAATCTTTTTACTTACAATTTAATTATGTTTGTACACACATATGTACATATTATTTGTTTAAAAATCTTTCCAATGCAATTGTGTTAACTACAGATACATACATAAGAAGTTATCTCTTACTCAAACATATTTTTACTTTTCACTAGATTTTATTTTAAATTATTTTGCACAACAGTAAATAAATTATATTTAGAAAATTCATATTTAAGATTGAAATTATTTGTTTTTACTCTGTTAAATTGTGGTATAAGAGACCTTTTTATGACTGAGAAAGGAACTCATTAATGTAAAGTTAAAAATAAAATAAAACATAAAGGCAAAATGAATTATAATTATAGCCATTTTGTTGACTTGCATACAAATGCAATGTTCTAATTTTCTGTATAATTTTTTTAATGAACCACATGGCATATGATTTTTTAATTGGATTTTCCTGTTTATTTTGCCTTAATAAAATATGTATTTATAGTTTAGTTCAGCAAAAGGAATTTATGAACAGATTTAAATTTGTTTAATATCATGTAACACAAATATGTATTTATTTGACAGACAGTTTAATAATTTTTGTAGAGGAATTGTTTAAAAAATTTCATGTTTTGAATATCTTATGGAGGTAAAAAAATTGCATTCAATAACGCCTATTTTTAATGACAAATTATTATAAACAGTTAAATATTTCCAATAGAATAGCCTAATTTTTTTTAAAAAAAGTATTTTATATGTTTCTTAATTGTTAAACAGTTATTAAACTTTAACATTATCTTTCTTTGCTCCTTTGAATCGAACAAAGCTTTTAAAAGTTATTTCTACACCACTGTGCGCTCTTTTTATTTTCACTTAAATTTTTATGAATCTGTGTTAATGGGAACATAATTAAATTATATGGTTGTAGTCGTAAGTGTGGGTGCACGTGTGTGTTAAACATAATGTTTGACTTTTTCACATCTCATTCTGCTTCATTTAAATAACTCTCGCTGCGGTGTCTACTGTTATTTAATTTTTTTCTTTCTTTTATAATCTTGACAAAACGGAAGTCAAAATTACTTATGTAAGTCAATTTTTCCTATGAGAAAAAGTATTATATGTGATAAAATCTTGTTAAAAACAGGTCTCATTTTCGTTTTTTACTTTTAGTAAAATTAAATTAACGTAATTTAGTTTTTCCTTTATTTTATCTTATTTAAAATAACAGTAAAAAATCAAATCAGCTTATAAACATGCATATATGGAATGGGAAAAATTTAGCAATATTTACAAGAAATGAGCGCTTTAAGTATTTGAGCTTTAATTTAAATGTTAGTATGTACCAACATACGTACATATTGCTTTAACTTCCTTGAGTTATCTAATAATTTATGTTAACAAAAAATCTCATTTAGTTAGATAGTATTAAATATTATCCCAAATAAATGAATGGATGATTTTAAATTATTAAATTATTGAATCGTGTACTATTCACTACATAATGCAGCATTGAATTTATTTTATTTTAATTTCTTTTTGTTTTTAAATTCCTAAGGAATGGCCTCACACAACAAATTGTTCTAGTTTATGTTTTGTGCATTGCTTTGTTTTTGGTTTTTTATATTGATTTGTAATTAAGGACAAAAACTCATTGCTCTAAGAAAATAATGAAATAAAAAGTTCATTTTTATAAAATTTTAATGAATAGAAATTTCTTGTAATTAAATAGAAAAAATTAAATAAAATAAGAAGAAAGTTCATGCAGGGCAAATACTGGAAATTAAACCAGACCCATACTTAGCCTACGTATATATATTTATGCCAATATTAAAACGTGAAAACTAATTCCGTGGTGTTCCCTCTATAATCATCAATTTAATAGATATTTTTTGCTTTTATGAGAAATTTTCTTAATTCCCATTTTCTAGTCCAGTTATTCAACTTTTTTCAAGTAACTGCACAACTTACATAAATGCAATTCCAAGTTTTTTCTCTTTTAAATTTTTTCTCATCCCCTTGGAAAAAAGCTTAAGGCAAATGTGACAATATTAAATGTAAAAAGTTTATGCTCTGACGTTTGTATGTTTTTACGTTATTTTGTTGGTAAGAATGTGCGTTGGTAGTTTCTCAGTTAACAAATCGTCATATTTAAGCTTAATACTTTTTAACAGGATTTTACATATATAAAATGAATTATTTTGTAACATAATATTAATTTCTAATAAAATAAGGAATTTTGATTAAAAATTAACGAAAATTAAAACACTGAAAACTATTGTAAATAACAAATATATAGATTTAAATGTACTTGCCCAGCAGTTCGACAAAGAATCAATGCAACCGAAAATGACAGTGACTTCCATTTACGTCTAACCACCTGGTTGACTCTATTTCGTCACGGAAGTACTCTTTGTAAACGAGAGTGAATACAATCATTACTTTAGTGTTCCCTTTGTAAGCGAGAAATTGAAAAATAAACATAAGCTTTATTTTGTCTCTTCGCAATCTAGTGGGTGACGATTTACTTCCTCGTAGAACAAGCACAAGTTAAAATAACTACTAGCTATTAGCTAGTCACCTGTAAAGTCGGTGGCTAGGTTATGTTTATAGTTCGGGACTGTCCAACCGAACCGCTGGGTGTGTGTACGAAATCGTTTGTATTTCTGTAAGAGACGATTAGAAGTGAAGAGATGTTGAAGAGATTGGGAAAATACTTAAGTACAAAATAAAAGTTTGAACATGCAAATACATATATGGAATTTCATGTCAACTCAAAACATCGATTTTGAAAATTTTCAAATTTGACCCCCTCTAAGTCCGGCAGTTCTTGACCGATATATATATATATATATATAATATATATATATATATATATATATATATATATATATATATATATATATATATATATATATAATACATATATATATATATAATATATAATATATATATAAATATATATATATATATATAATATATATATAATTATATATATATATATATATTATATATATATATATATATATATATATATAATATAATATATATATATATATATATATATATATATATATATATAATATATATATATATATATATATAATATATATATATATAATAATTTGGTCTTGTATAGTTTTAGCTGACAAAGTCATACGCTGTCATATGCTTGGGCCTGTGTAAGTTTTCAAGTTATGATGTTTGACAATTTTTTTTTTAATTAAAAGTTTTTAAGCTTAAAAAATTTGGTTTTAATGCTTAAAAATCAAATAAGACAAAAATAAAAAATTAAGCAAATATTTTCAATTTATTTATTTATTTTTTCTTCATAAAGAACTTTGATAACATTACAACATTTTATTTAAAATTTATTTAATTTGCAATACTCTAGCGTCCCTTTTATTCTTCAGTTTCTTCCTTTCAATAGAGTAATAGCTCCTTTTTAAGCTATATTTGTTGTTTTTTATTTTTATTTAGAAGCAAGTTTCCTGTATTTACAAAATTAAGAATGTTAGAATTTAAAAACGCACGTTCAAGACATTTTTCTAATATTTTTATTGTATCCTTTTTTCCTAGTTTTTGCTAATATAAAAAGTAATTTGAAAATGGAAAATGAAAAGTAATTTGTTTTTGTGTCCCTTTTTTTCTTTTCTTTCATTTTATCTGGTTACATTTTGTTTTATTTATTTTATTATTTTTGTTCGTTTTTTTTGTAATTTGCTATAGTTGCTTGTTTTTGGTTCGTTAAGTTTGGCTGCCAAATTTGGTTTGTTATGTGACATTGTAAATTTGACTATTGAATTTTATTTATTTTTTTATTGGTGAGGAAGATAAAGACAAAGGCATTCTTCTACCGCCATCACTACAATTTTACATAGACGTTTTGTCACTAAAGCGAGACCCATAAACACATTTACAATTGGACTCTGGGACGCCAGTGAACTTACAAATAAACAGACGGACAGACAAACAATAGAGAACAATATACATATATATAAAGTATTAATGTTATTTTGAAGTCTTAAAATAGTTTTGTTACTTTTGCTATAAATTTAATTTATAATGAAACATATACCCCAGTTTGAGATTAACTATGTAAGTAATTCTAATTTTATTTTAATTTTCAAATATATTTTTTTTTAATAAAACTTACAAATATAAAATGGTATAGTCAATTTTTCAAGGTTTATTACATAAAAATATGTATTATTCTGAAATCTTAAAAAAAATAAATATTATTTTTTTTTTTTTGTTGAAACAAATATGTTTTTTAATTCAATGATCATTTTAATGTAAGAAAAGTATGGACCGTATTTTAATTATAAAAAATACGTACATATATATTTTTATACTTTTTGTAATTATTATTCAATATTGAAAAAAGAAAAAAACAAAAACTGTTTTAGATATTTATAGTAATAAAAATTTTTGATTTTCATCATGGGTATATTTACGTTGCGGGATAATATGAATTTACAATATAAAATTTTTATTTTTTTATTTTTAATTTTCTACTACATATTGGAAATTGTAACAGTAACACAAAATTGGGTCATTCTTTATGACGTATTCAAAATAAAAAAATATATATAAAAGAAGAAAAAAATGATTTTTTCTCTTTAACTTGCAACTTATTATTTCATTCTGTGAATCGTTAGTATTTTAGTTGATTTTATATTAATGTCACATGTTCTCAGTTATACTATTTGAATATATGTATGTGTGTATTATAATTTCACGACTCCAAAGTTGATAGCTATTAAAAAGAGTTTCTTGCAAAATTTGTTTAAAATAATTTTTTTTGGGCTCAATTCGGGTAAAAATAAATTAATTTAATTATATTTATTACATCTTCATGAATATAGTAATTGTTAATGCTGATAATTTGTTTTTTATTCCTTTTGTTCTTTTTGGGTTTTTAATCGTAATTTGTTGGCGTTGTTTTAAGGATGGTGATGATGTTACTTATGATGAGGACGGCGAAGATTTTAATTATGAAAATTATTACATTTTCATCTTCATCGTGTCGTCATCTTCGTTAGGTGCTGCATAAATTAAAGTTATTCAAAATGAAATCGTGCTGTTTCTCCTTTGTTGCGTTGAGGACTTTGTGGGCTCTTTCCACTTTTCCATTTACTTTTCATACGAACATTCAACGATGATATTTTTTTGTTAGATATACATACATACTTAAAATTGTTTGTTTATAAAAATAATAATTATGTAAATTTTTAACAAAATAAAATAGGAAAAGGTGAAAAATAAAATGAAGGGAATGGCATGAAAAGTAGTTTACCTGCATAAGCACTAACTTCACAAAAACTTTTATGGTTTACATAATCTGAATACAAGTGGAGGAATATATTCGTGGCTGTGATAAAGTTGACATAAATTTAACACAACATTGCATGTATGTATATGTATGTGATATAACTAAAATTGAATTATAATAAAAACAACAACGAGTGCATACGTAAAAAGGCAATGAGTGCAAAAATAAATTGAAATAAATAATTAGATCCCTTTGACAGCAACACTTTGTCATTAGCAATTCTGTTAAAAACTGTTTAAAACAACAACATCAAAAACAAAACAATGAAAGAATAATAAATAAATTTTAAATTTAAATTAAAATTAAATAAATGAATAAAAAATATTCGAATATTTACATATCAAATAAAAACTGCATGAAAACTATAATTTGTTTAAAATAAAATTTTTATGTTTTAACAACGGTGAACATATTGTTTAATTTAAATGCGTAAATTGTGGTTTTAAGTTATTTTAAATATTAAATCATTTAGATAAATTAGGTTTAATTTATTTTTACGGCACAATATTTGATGGTACAGAAGATTCGTCATGGCCGAATATAACGCTCTTACTTATTTGCTATTTTCTTTAATAGTTTTATTTATACAATATGAATAATTTCATTAAAAATCATACGTATAAATAACTATTATTATACTAAGATTATATCTTAGAAAAATAATGTAAAACAAAGAATATAAAAAATATGTTTAACGTATGAGTGATATTCATTACAATTACTAACACTCATACGTAGTAATTTCACTGACAAACAAGTACAAGAAAACTAAGCTGGTAATTGATCTAATTTTCTTTTTAACTTAATTTTAATTAAGTTAATCCGTTATTATTGTACAACGCTGAGGCGTGATATATGGTATCTATCTTCTCAATTCCCTCCAAATAAAATTTACGTAATACGCTACAATGGCAAATAACCAAACGCCTTTGGTTTTGAATTAAGTAAAACTTCAGTTAACGAAAGAATTGTGTATCTATCAATTAATATAAGTTTCTTTAAAATCTTCATAGGACTTTTCACTTTTGTATAATTAAATTTGCGTTTTATACTTCATGTATTCTAAGAATATGGGAACAAAAAAATGTTTTTGAAAGAGGGAGAAAATAAATTAAAAAAATATTAATTACTTCCTTGACGTTGTTTGCATCTATTAGAAGTTAATGGCTCTTTTAAAGGTAAAAGAGTAATAAATGTGCATTAACGATTTTTTTATTTTCTATGAGGGGTAGGGTATTTAAATGAAAGAAAGCGGGAAAAAGAAAACAACTTTTCAAGGCTTTTAATTAATATTTACACAAAAATAAACAACTGTTTTTAATGGTGTTTTTGTTTTATTTTTTACACTAGACCGAGCTCTACTCAATACTGGGTTTGTTTCTTCGTAATGTAGTAGTTGTTGTTGCTACAGTTTTTATTTTTTTGTTATTAAGGCTGAGTTTATTTATGGGTATTTTATGGTTCACATGCATGTATATATGTTTACGTGTTAGTGTACGAGTTTGAGTCTATATGTATTATTTTGTGTATTTTTTCGTTCCTTCTATTTCATTTACCATTTTAATTTAATAAGCATTTCTTTTATTACCGACGAAAATGTAAAAAAATAAACTCACATGAATTTTTTACACTAAAGCAAAAACAAAAACTCACATCGTTAAAATTAAACTCCTCTTAAACATAAAAAACCCAAATCGAATTAAAGGATGTCATAAAAAATTTGTATATTTCTTATCGTTATTTATTGTTTTTTCAGCTTTTGTTTTAATTTTTGTTTTAAATCAATATGACAAACATTTTTTAATGATGTCGATGATGATATAATGAACTTTAATGTTCATTTCCTTTCAGTTTGTTTCATTTTTATTTTATTTTCTTATCCGGTTGTAGTCAAGTGTAAATTTCGTAATAAATTGTTTTTATTTTTTCCCTTTTAATTGATTTTTATATAACAATGGCTGCAATCATTTCATACCAGATGTAAACATTTGTTTTTTGTATATATTCTGTTCGACTTTGTTTCTTTAACTGATTGTGTTGTTGATCCCAGATACTACCAGTAGGTATTTTTATTTGCAAGTGTCTGAGTACATATTATATATTGGATAATAATTATGAATAATTTATGCGTTCCATGAGCTTCTCAAAATCTAATAAATCAATTTAAATTTATGACCATTGCAGCAATTTATACATTTTTATAACTGAGGTTTAGATACAAAATAAGCATGTCAATGTTTTTTTTTTTAATTTAATAGGTAATGAATAACAATGCATTGTAACAATATTTTTATAAAAAGAAAGTATACAGTCATACGACATACATACATATATTTGTATGTTTATCGCATTCAATAATTAGTAAAAACATTTAATCCAAATTAGACAAAAATAGAAATATTAACTAAATAAAAATTGAGAAAGTTAAGAGGTTATAAAATATGATTTTTATTTGGTGATTAATTACTTATTTAATTTAATATACTTTCAACTTGTAAAACATCAAAAACTATTTAGAATGTTAATGTTATAAATACTGGTATCCTTACAGCTTTAGTAGTACTTAAAATAATAACTGCTACAGTCACTTGGAAGTACAACTTATTTAACACAAATTTACACACATACTGTTCGTACAAATATATGTTCATACATGTCTTGTAGTTTTTATACAAGTAATTTACAACAAGAAACTTACATCATTATAAACAACTAAACAACAACAGTAACAAATTGACATTAAAATCCATTTGAACAGCTGTCACTTGATCGTGTAAAGCAACACATACATACATTCATACGTAATATGTATAAAAATACATACATATGTATGTACATACTTTTAAGATGTATGTACATTAAAAACATTACACTATAAGCCAACTTGTGTAACTTATTTAACTACATTACACCATACATATACATGTACATGGCACAAATGTATTTGTAATAAGTAGAATAATAGTGAACGCATAATTAAGTTTAAAGTGTGTGCAAAAAAGGATTAAAAGCTTCAACAGTAGTTGGTTGGTTATGTATAAAACTTGTTTTATGTTATCTGTATAAAAGTATTACCGTATGTGTCTATTTTTTTCTACTCTAAAAAGTATTCATTAAAAATTATCAACAACACTGTTTCAAGTTTGGGATTCAATTAATGGGAACAATTTTTGCATGTTTTACTTATGGCAATTGACCGACGTTCTAGAATTTAGTACATGAACTTTTATGATAATGAAAAATAAATGAGAATTATAGTCATTTTGGAATAAGTCAGTCAAGTAAGTCAGAGTTAAATTTTTATTTCTTGCAAAAATGAAGTATACAAATGTACATATATTCATCACGTTTTTTTTTTTTTATTATTATATGTCTGCAGAACATCTCAATAAGACCAGAATGAAAAAATGACACACAGTTTTCTATCTACTACTCTACATATGTGCTTACTTGTTTTTACTGATGCATCATTAAAAATACATACTTGTTCTTGTTAGTTCTCACAAATAAAAGTGTATTAATGTAAAAACTTTCATTATTTTCGGACTTTTTTTCTAAATTGTTAGTTTGGTGCCGGTGCATAAAATGTGAAAGAAAACTCAGAAAATTTTCTTAAAACTAAAAGTTATTAAATAAATATTTTTATTAAAACTACATATAATTACCTATAACATAATTACAAAAGTTAATAAAAATATTATTAGCAGTGAATATTTAAAGCATTTCATTTTAACTAAAGAAAGGAATTGAAACTATAAAATTACAATAAAAATTTTGTTGAATAACACAGCAAAAAGTTTACGTGGACACACAGACAGAATGACTTAGCTTAAACGATTCAGAAAGTGATTCAGGCCCGATCGTTATAGTTTAAGATGGATGTAGGACCAACATATTTTTGATGTTAAAACATCAGCACAAACGCATAATGCTCTCCTCACTATTGTAACTTATTAACTATATAAATATTACTGATACAGTAATACATATTACTGAAACAATAAAACATACATCAATGTATATTCAGTTTAAGTTAAGTTCTTATTATAAATATATCACTTAATATTATCCCTTTTTGTTTTAATATCCTTTCAACTTTTAATGTTACTTATAAGTTTTAGTACTTTTTTCGCGTACTGTAACCTACACCACATTTACAGTTTCAGTTTATTTTATTTATATTTTATTTAATGACTATAATAAAATATAAGAGAGTTGTGTGTAAAGTAAAGAAATCTTTATTTTAATTTGGAATAAGACTGATGGTCATTCTGTAATAAAGAAAAGCAATTCCCAGCAATATATCTACTTACACGGTAAGCAAGTAATATTGGAGAAAAGTATAAGTAGTTACTTTTTGGGTGAATTACTACTTATGTTTTTTGGACGATGTCCAAAAAATAACTGGTTACAAATAAGCTTACCCGACATTTCCGGATTTAAAACTGGTTTTACAATTATTTCAGATAGAATGATAAATATTAATTTTATAATTCTATAAACACATTTTTCGAAAAACACTTCCAAAATCGACAATGATTAGAAACTCTAACAAATTCCTTAGCGCTTTAGACAATTAACTTCAAAAAAAAATTAATGTAATTGATAAAGACAACTCAGTACCAAGTAATGTGTGAAATAACACATTACCTACAATACTCATTACTAAAATTTGAAAATATTTTACTGAGATATAATTTTAACACGCGAATATTAATGGTTTATTGAGAATTTTTCCCATTCTTAAATCCTATAATAGAACATCAATAACTTTATTAAACGTTTATAAATGAAATTTAGTCCAATTTAATTTAATAATTTTTATGAATTTAATTTATTTAAACTAAAAATAGTAAATAGCAGCAACCAAAATATCCCTTGACAACATTGTGCTTTTGTGAAGAACTTCATTTTCCTTTTTCTTACATAAAACGGTAAATATGTACAACAATTTATTTCAATATGTTAAGGATTTGTTCAAGCTAAAACTGTCTGCCAACTGGCATTTAAGTAGGTACAAATTTCGAAGTATTGTGCAAGACAGAATGTATAGATGTGTGTGTGTGTGTGTATTATGTAAATAATATATACGAATGTACGTATAAAAGTACATATAAGAAGATCTGAAAAGGATTGGGCGGTATGGTGGGATTGTATAACTAATATCAAAAGCATAAACGATGTCGTATTGCTTATTTCTAGTTTTTCCTTATTCTGATTATACTTCTGTTTCTTTATTATATTTATTTGTTACTGTCTTTTTATTCCTCGGAGGGTTTTTCCCTTCAGTTGTAGTGTTTTTTTGTATTCATTTCGTTGTAGCGCATTTCTGCTTCTACAATAGTTATGCTTTTGTTGCAAGTGCATGAAAAGAAACAGAAAAAATTATGCCACCGGATGTCCAATTTAGTCTAGAGTTTGTTAAAGCCTCTAGCAAACTGTATTTGTTTGCTCGTTTATTTGTTCGAACACTGAAGTAGTCATAATATTTATACTGCACGAGTCTACTTTCTGTAAATGGAAAGTGAGTGAGTATAAGAAAAAATCTTTTAAGAAAAAAATATACATTTTATATCTGGTTGCAAGAATGCTTATATATGCAAGCATTTCTTACAAATTTATAAAAAATAATAATATAGTTTATTTAGTTCTTATACAAACTATATATTTCCTCAGGTGTTGTGAATTTAAACAGCATTTGTTATAACTTTAAAAAAATTGTCTATTGCCGTGAATGTAAAATTCATATGTTTAAAAATACTTTCGTTTTAAGTCATTAAAACTAATCTTAGATGTAATGCAGATTAAGATAATAATATTACATTCCGGTAGTTGACTTAAGGATAAAACAAGTGAGATTCGGATGTGCCGAATGAATACTGAACTATAAACATCAGGGTGGTATTTAAAATATGATTAAGTAAATTATGGTCCGAAGTCTTTTGAACTAACAAAATATAAATTTTTAAAAATAAAACATTTTTGTTTAATTAAGTATGTGCGTCAATTATGAACTGATACTTATAAAGTTTTCTGCATAGATTTTATATTGTTTATAACTTATTTTTGTACAATTTCATCGCTATACTCGTATTTTTGAATAAAGACAAACGAACATGTCTAGATCGTCTTAGAATTAAATATTGAGCCTACGACCAATATTTTGATATGTTACAAATGGAATGACAAAATAAATATACCCCACATCTTGTTCGATGATGGGTATAACAAAAGGTTTTGCCTGTAAAAAATTTCATATCTTGAGACTTGTAATTTGATTACAAGGTAAATGTGGACGAGCATAGCTTAATCGACTCAGAAATTTTTAAGCCGATTTCTAAAGTGGATTTTTGTGCGTTACGATATCGACACAAACGTTTAATACTTCATCACCTTTAGTGGTATAATGTTCAAAAGTGATGTATAGATATGTACAAAAGTGTTAAAAAATAAAATATTGATGAATAAAAGTTTTTATCTACTTTATCTGAAAAAACTGTTAGTAAGAATACATTTATATAAGAATACATTAAAAGTTTTTATCTTTTTTCTCTCTGACAAACTGAGTAAATCGAGGTTTACCTGTACATGAACATACGAACATACATTCATTCTTAACAACATGTGATTTTTTATGGCTTTGCTTCAACCATAGTGCTTAATATGATAATACTTAAGACTTAAAATTAAATACTATAAACTGATGTAAAATTAATGTGACAAATCAAAATTCAATTAGTTTAAGTACATTATTTATAAAAATAAAATTTTGTTTTACTAAAAAAAAATAACTTTTAAAATTGGTTTTTATAAAATGAGATTAGGAAGTTAGATATAATGAAATTATCACAGAAGAAATTCATTAATATATTTTAGATATGACTCTTAAAAATGTCACAGAAATAATATACAATTAACATTTTCAACATTAATCAAACCAATTTCAATCAGAAATAAGACAATTTTTAAGACCAATTAACCGTTGTTGTTGTTAAAATATGTGAATTGCCGATTGTGAATGTCCCATAAAATTTAAATTGAGTTAAAATTATTATTATATTGACCTTAAATATATAAAAACATAAAACAACTAAATAAAACAATTCAAAATATTTATTTAACTACGTTTGTATGTGTGAATGAATCCTTATTAATGTGTCTATAAATACAAATTATATTATTGTTATGGGTACAAGTATAAAATTTAAGGATTTTTTAGTTAAACTGTAACCAAAACGAGTCATAACTAAAGAACCACAATCGTTATGGAATTTTTGGTAGTTTATATTTATGTACATAGTTAAAAACTACTGTGAATATGTATGTATGTATGTTTGTGTGTAAATTTGTGTGGTGATAAATACAGGTTTATTTGATAAAGTTAATCCTTTAAATGTAACATTTTGATGAAATTCATTAAAGAATCGTTTTAAATTTTAATTCTCATTAAATTACAACAAGGAAAACCACTGTGGAAACATAATAAATACAAACAAATATGTATGTTTCTAGTTATGTGTGTTCGTATGGATGTGTGTGTGTGTTTGTGTAAAAAATAGTTTTGACTGAAATTGGTTAACCAAACTAGTCTACAGAAGTTTATGTAAATATGTGTGTATATGAATTCATCTATTCTCATTAAAGGTGCTCTTATAAAAAATAGTTTTGCTTTCTAAAGAAATAACTAGTATACATTTTGAATTCCCTTAACAAATGTTTACTTTTTATTAGGTATTTATTAAAAAAAAACTTTTAGATAGTTTATCGATTTCAGTCATAGAAATTAATATATTATACCATGGAAATAAACCTAATTTTTAAGGACTACTCTAATGTATGTATGAGTGTAAGTACGTATACGTACATACATATGTATATGCATAGGTAGTGCGGGAAGTGAATGTCCTGAATATAAGTAAGAATATACATACATTTATGTATGTATTCTGACACATAAACTTACTAACTATATCAGAATTTATAAATACATAGTATGTGCGTATGAATATTTGTATATAATGTTAGTTGTTTACATTAATTGCTACTACCACAATACCCTTTAACACCAGCAGGAAACGACAAACGAAAGAAACAAAAAATATAACTGAACAGAGTAGAACAAGCACTCCAACTTTAACATTCATATCAATACTAGCAAACGACAAAAAGTCACACAAACTAACGTTAAAATGTTGGAATTTTTGCCTACTGAACAGAAGAACTAAAAAAATCCATACTCATGAAAGTATTTATTCACTCGTAGAAGTAAAAATATTTTATATAGAAATGTACCCTTCCTTATTTGTTTACACATTCTAAACTTACAGACGACTTACACAATATTCTCATCATCATATTATTTTTATATACACACATATGAAAAACACACACACATATATATGCATAGAAATATACAATATATGTATGTATGTATGTATGTATGTATGTATGTATGTATGTATGTATGTATGTATGTATGTATGTATGTATGTATGTATGTATGTATGTATGTATGTATGTATGTATGTATGTATGTGACTGTGTATTTGTATAAATTAAACATAAAAACGGATACTTTAGATTTTTTATAGAGATGAACAAAAAACACAACACAGGATTTTTAATGTGTTGCCATGTATACATGTGATTGTTTGGAAAATATGTATGAAAGTAGCACCAAAGCTTTGCTTGTGGTGATATTAACATTACATACATATTTACACACATATTTAATACCCCGGGCGTTCCTTTAGACCCATCAAAGTGTATTTTTTTGTCTGCTATTTTTTCTCTTGGTTTGCTTTTCATTGTATTTTTCTTTCTAATTGTGGTCATGTATGATGTCGTAGGAGAACATTACATTTCAGTCGTGTTTTATAGTTGAACAACTGCTATTTATATAATTTGCTACATTATACTATTATTGATGAACACTTAAGGATTATAAGTAATTGATTTAATTTCTCATTTTGAAAAGTATGTATGTATGTGCAAAGGAAATCAGAAGAATATTATATACATAAATCTTAATACAATTCATATACAACTAATTACTTAACGCACCCCGACATTAGAGGTAAATCAAACACAGAAATATGCATTTAAAGTTATAAAGTGGATATTTTTTTAACTGTTCCGATGGTTAAAGTTTTTTTTCAGTGTAATTTAGTCTAAAAGGCCTATGAAACTTAGATAGAAATAATTTTTATAGAATTTAATTATTGAAACATTGATAACTTAGATTAGCGTATTAGCTGTGTTAAAAGCATTTTTATATAATACTACAAACAATTCCTGTGACAAACTAAAAATCATTTCTCCCGAGATACTGTGTCCGCGGATCTTAATGTTCTAAAATTAGTGGGAAGGAAATATTGGGTTTGTGCTGATGTTTGTAACGCACAATAATATTGATTCTGAGTCTATGTAGGTATGTCCGTCCGTCCATGTAAACCTTGTCATCAAACTGTGGGTCGTAATTTTGAAGGTAATTCAATGAAATTTGGCATATTATCTTCCATACCGATTCCTATTGAAAATGGTTAACATCGGTCCATTATTTCACCTAGCCCCCATAGGGCTTTTATGATCATAATTATGTTTAATATACTCGTATCTCGACAAAAAGCTGCAAATCCAAGTTGCCTTGATCTTCCTAATGAAATTTATTTATAAAAAGTTCCCCTTCAAAATTTGACTTTAATATCCACAATTGTCTTAAGTTATATACTTAAGACATATATATATATATTATATATATTATATATATATATATAATATATATATATATATATTATATATATATATATATATATATATATATATATGTATATATATATATATATATTATATATAATTATTATATATATATATATATATATATATATATATATATATAATATATATATATATATATATATATATATATATATATATTATATATAATATATTATATATATATATTAATATATATATATATATATGTATATATATATGTCTTAAGTATATAACTTAAGACAATTGTGGATATTAAAGTCAAATCGAACTTTGTGTCCTTAAAAATTTCTTTCTGAAACAAGTCTATAAGTGAGTACCTTAAACAAATTCTTACTATATTCATACCACAAATTTTTTTTTTTATAACGATATAAACAAAGAGTCATTTCTACATAATGTTTATTGGGACATATCATAACGTACATGTTTGCGTAACAATTGCGTGAAAAACTGTTTGTTATTTTAGATGTATTTATTAAAATTTTATTTTACTATACTTTGCTGAATTGCAAAAAAGCCCCCAAAAATATACATATTTTTTTAATAAAAAATGTCCCTTT
Organism: Lucilia cuprina; assembly: GCF_022045245.1. Taxonomy (NCBI): domain Eukaryota; kingdom Metazoa; phylum Arthropoda; class Insecta; order Diptera; family Calliphoridae; genus Lucilia; species Lucilia cuprina. Next base: position 100,877,660 of record NC_060952.1, on the reverse strand, counting down.
TTTATCGCTTACAATGATGGTTGTCGATTTTAGAAACATTTTTTACACATCGATTTTACGTTAAAGACATTGAAAGCAGAAATTTTTACAGACGACCATATAAATATCTCTTTTCTACTTCAACGAAATTGTTAAAGAAAAAGAACAAGAGATAGAAAAAATACGACAAAGTGCCATAAAAATATGAATAAATATATTTTTTTGTTTTCTCCTATGTGTGTTGAATGACAGTTGTTATATGTATCTTGATATATCCCATAAACATAATCCAGCTTTCAAAATTTTCCTACTCATCATTCTTTTCTAATACGAATAGATATCCCAACCCATATATTTACATATGTACAAGAAATCGAAATGAAGCGAAAAAAGTTTAACATGTTTTTAAGCAATTTGTTGTTGTCCTTTTCTTTCGATATTTTTGGTCGTTAGTTGGCTTTTTCAATTTGTTTTTTGCTGTTTTTCTCGGCTTAATCTACGTTGGATGCTTTACCATTTGATATGCATAAATATGGGGTTATGGTTTTCCTCGTGTTGTTTGCCGTTGTTTATAACATTCTTGCTCATATGAACATTCCTGCAGTTCGTGATGGCTGTCTCGAACTATTGATTTTATCTATTATTAAGGGTTAAAGTTAAAGAATTCATTTTCTTTAATACAACTTTGATGGCTTCTGTTTTACATATGTATACTGTACCCTACAAAAGACAGACTGGTAATTACACTCTACAAGTAAGGATTTCAATAAACGATTACTGAGAAATTTTGAATTATTTTGAAAAAACAAAATATTTTTTTTCAATAGAAATTTATATATAATTTTTGTTTAAAAAAATAAGATTTTCTGAATATAAAAGAATAATACGTTTTTATTATTAAAAAGTTCTTTAAAATTCTAACTTTTTTTCATATACATATTTAGTGGTGCTTTGAGGCGGTGAATTCTTTTATTATTTTGCCATTCTCAATACAGAAAGTTCAAAGGTTACAAATATGTTAAAAGAGAAAAAATTTGTTGATAAAAGAAAATTAGCATAATTCCTGTTTAGATGCGGGTAAAGTTTTTCAGTTTTTAATTTTGTTTTTTTTTTATATATTATACTTTATGTAGACTGTCGTTGTTGTTTGTAGCCAAAATACTATGTAAAGCATTATCTGAAAATCATCATAAATATCAATGTAAAGGAAATGTTAACAATTTGAATTTAATATTTATGTACGATAACTAATATGTATAAATATGTATATGTATGTATGTATTTATTAGATCGACTCACAAAAAAGGTGGTAGATTTATCTATCTCAATATACAAATATATACGTTGTTATGTCAAATAAACAAAAATTCCAATGGAGACACGATTTAAAATTCCCTTATTTTATTTTATCAAAACAATATTTTTAAAATAATACTGAAATTTTACCATTTTTAATACGGTTCCCCTCATTCTTAGACTAAATATACATACATATTTTGGTAATCAGCCAAATTTTGACAGAAGTAACAAAATCACAACTTCTGCTTTGCGGGGCAGTCTTTTGTACACACATGTAGATATGTAATGTTTATTTACAAATAAATGATTTTCTACAGAATTTAAATTATTTATTAATGCGTAAGTTGCATATATAATAAGCATTTATTAAATATTATATATAATTTTAATGAACCTATTGTATAATAAAAGGAAGTATTTGTGCTGTTTACGAATTTAAAAAATCTTAATCTGAAATATATACATATATAACTTCCCAAAAACTAACAGGTTAAATAAAAATAAGTCAAAAATATATACGAGAATATGAACATGAATTCAGAATGATTTATTGACTTTTATGTACCATAGATTGTATATGTTTTATACTTATGTATGTATACATAAGTATAAAATAATGTGGAATATTTTCTTTATAAAGCCGTGTTTCCAGTCAGAATGTTTTTTTAATATCAATATAAACCCCATGAAAATCACAAACTGCTTTATTCATAAACATATATTAAATGTTTATAAAAACAATTTTATACGAAATTTATCATATAAAACCTTGATAAATGATTATGAATAAGACCCTTAGGACATTCATAGTCTCGTACATTTTTTTTGTTTACCTGCTTCAAGCTGTTTTTAACAATAATGCTAATGTCGGTGTACTCTCTGATTTGCCCTGTTTAATTAGTTAACGAATATTTAAGTATGTAACTATGTAAGAAAAGCCTCTCTTACGTCACTAATAAATATTTAATTTCTTTTATGCATTTTGTGTAACAAACAGATGAGGTATTTCATATATTGGGGTTGTTACTCGATTCAAACATTTAAAAGCCCATAAATGTTTATTGTCTTTATCATTTTATTCATAAAAACACAGACGTACATAAAAATGTACATACATATATATGCATGTATGTATCTATGTGTAGGTAAACATTTCTCTATTTTTACATTTACACAAATGATTTTTTATGTAGCCATTTTTAAACGAAGCTAGACTGACTGACAGACGACAGACAGTTAGATGGATAGACAATGAAGAAAACAATACGGAATTACTGACTCAGAGGTAAATACTTTTTCACTCACCCGCACAAACACAATGACAATTATGGAATATTATAAAGAGATCTGGTTTTCCATTATGAATTTGCACAAACACACAAACAAATTCATCAGGTATGGGAATGACTTAAATAATGCAATGAACATTTCTCTGACTGCGGAAGTATTTAAATATTTTTCAATAATGAGCCTTTTATAATTTTTTAATTTCAGAGATCAGCTATTCTCATTTTAAAATCGTGTGTTTGTATTTATTGTAATATAATCTTAAATATTTGTCTAAAGTAAAATGAAGAAATTGTACTTACAATCTTTCCGCAAGACGGTGCATTGCCTACAAATGGCAGCCTTGCGCCAATATGACTTCTGCTCCCCTGTTTGCCAACCAAACGACCGTGTAAGTCGCCAACCCGCCTCCAACGCCGCCTACCTCTGCCACATGAAGTAGGTAAGCGTTTACTGTTAAGCGGTATCGTATAAAATTCTGCACAATCCTGGTGTTGAATAAATTCCGATATTAAACGAAAATAAAGCACGACACAAAGATTTTTAACTCGTTTATAACGAACTGTGAAACGCGTTATTTCTATTTTCTCTTTTAGTTATTTGGACCTTCAAAGTCCAGATGTGGTTTCAACTGCTCGTTTTATGTTGTCGCAGTTTTAATTAGAAATACTGCATTAAGTTGAATTTAATGTATGTTAGTTGTTTCTGTTGAGCATATAATTGTTGTATCTTATTATATATGTATATATTTTAATTTCTTTTTTTATTTTCGCTAATAGTATATAGTGTTGATGTTATTGGTAGTTGTACAATTTACAATTTAAAAATAGTGCAATTCCATCATTTTAAAATTCCTTTTTATGTCACTCAACTGACAGATGAGATTTTCAATGATTTGTGACAGTTGACTAAAATGACAGTCCTGTGGTAATAATGATGCTTAAGTTACTATTGTTGTAATAGTAGTAAGTAATAGTAGTGGTGGTGGTTGGTTGTGGTGCTTGCTAGTGCTTGTGGTGGTAATATTGGTATTGTTTGTTTTTATTTTTGTTCTTATTTTTTTATATCAAGTTTTTATAGTTTTTTTGCTAATTTTTTGTATTGTTGTTTATATATATTTTTTTGCGTTTAGTATTAGATGGCTTTAAATGGCATCTAAACAATGGTCTAGCTCCGCCTTTGCAACTTACTTGTACGATGTGTTTTGTATTTTTTATGCTGTATGCATAACAGTGTTCCCTGCGGGAAATTTCAATGCTGCTTTTCGCATATAAACCAGCATTATAAATGCAACATACAAAAACTTTTCACTGAATCAAATTGTAGTTGAAGCTGCAACTACATACAAAACAGAGACCGAATGGTGTACTTTTCGCAATGGCATGAATGTCATTTTTTATTTTATTGGCAGTAGTGTAGTGATAGTTTCATGTCTGCCCAACTAACTGTCAGTCTGTCTGTCTATTGTTGAATATGTAAGTTTGTGTGGCTGCGCTTGTATTTTGTTTTTTTTTTTTTTTTTTCTTTGTGGCGGTAAGAGAAAATGTCGAATTTGTTCTGTTATTTCTGATGGGAAAACAGCAGTAAAGAAGTTTAAAATCTTTTGGTTTAAGTGTAGTTGTAGTTTTAGTTTTGTTACTGCTTTGGGATAAAGGTTTGTAAAATGTTGCACTCAAAAAAATAACACTTTTTTTATTCTTTCATCATAAAAGCTCCTTTATACAAATCCGTTAACTCTGCACAACGTGCCATTATTAATGCCGCAATGTTGATTTAAATGCAGTCTTTTCGTAAAATTGAGCACAAAATGTATTTGAAGTGCTTTTCGCCTACTTTCGCACATACACACAGAATAAGATTAATGAGGAAAACAGAAACTATATCATTCGCCCGTAATTTCAAAGAATTATAAAAAGTGTAAACTCATTCCACATCTCTATTTCCATATTCTTTATTGAAAACAAACAAACAAACGAATTCACGTTACGTTACGATGTGATAAATTTAGCACAGCAAAGTATAAAACAGCGAGATACAGACACACAATGACAACGGCTGTAAAAGAAAAAAACAAATAAATTAAAATTATTAAAGGTTTATATACAAAAATATACGAAATAGTTATACATTTAATGGAATCCTTATGCCTATTATCTCAACATCCGGTTATCTTTTAATCAGTAGATATCACTATTCAGCACTATTTTTGGGGGGGCGAAAAATTCCTTCATAAAATAAAAGTATGCCATTAGTGTATTCAAAACCCCGGAGCATTTTTCGCTGCTAGGTCAAACTTTTACGCAATTTCAAAATTTTCGCGGTTTCCGAATAAAAGCATATTTTTTGGGAAAATCGAAAAAATTGGTATTTAAACGGCTAACTAAATGGCCAAATGAAAAATTTTTCTGCGTATAAACTTGCAAAAAAAAAAAAAAAATGCACGTATTAAGAACTTTGGTTGTTCTAAAATAAGTCCAACTTAAAAAAAAATATTTTTAATATAAAAAATAACATAATTTTAAAAACTAGATTTTAAAGCTATTTTGTTAGAAAACAAAAGTATTTTATGTAATATTAAAATTGATTCTAACAATTGTAATATTACATAAAAAACACAACTGAAATTTCGATTTTACATTTCGAATTTGGAAAAGTATAATTGATATATTTACATATAGTTTTTGATTAAGAAAATAAGATTTGCTGAATATAAAAGAATAATACGTTTTTATTATTAAAAAGTTCCTTAAAATTCTAACTTTTTTTCATATACATATTTAGTGGCGCTTTGAGGCTTTGAATTCTTTTATTATTTTGCCATTCTCAATACAGAAAGTTCAAAGGTTACAAACATGTTAAAAGAGAAAAAAATGTGATATATTTTCGTTGAAAATACTGAAAAGAACAAATGAAAATATATATTTTTTTAAGTAGTATAAAATAATAATGATATAATTTATTATTTCATACTCTTTCATTTGAAATTTTACATAAATTGTGTAACTATTGTATTTTTCTCAATGTTCTCCGAATTTTAGATATTAACATTTTAAATGAAAAATCATTAGTAGGTTTTTTTAAAATCAATTATACAAATTTATTTGCAATTAAACAACTCCTCATAATAGAGCATTAAAACAAAATTGATTAATATTGATTGATATATTTCATTAAACAATTTATGGGTGTAAACGTACTTCTACACAATTTTGAAGAAGAATTGCTGGACTACGAATTTTTATAATTTTTTATAAACCGAGTGGTAATATCATACAAAATTTATTGACACTCATACTCAAATGCAGATGTTGCAGCAGAAAAACAAAAAAAGGAAACAAATTTAGTTTTGATCAGTTCGACAGTATTTGACAATTTTTTAGTAGCATTAATTAATTTAAATTATTTTATTTAATTTAAAAATAAGTGGAAGAAATTTAAAACTTTTAATAATTTCTGTTTTGATACATATTTAATTTTCTTCAATGGAATTCCTGCCAAAAATACTTTATGTACCAAGTACAAGCACATACAATACATATACATTATCTGTATCCGCTCTATTATTCTTTGTTGACACCCATTTTGAAATACTGCCAAAATAAAACTATAACTACAACATTAAGTCTGATAAATTTTCCAACATATATATATATAACAAGAATGTATGCATGTATGTATATATACATACATATTGTATATAAAACATTGCAACAAAATTAAAAAAAAATGCAAGAAAACTAATGACAGAAGCGTTGCTGGTTTGTACCTACTTTTATATGTATGTATAATAATAATACTTGTTTTATATACATATGTTTGTTTAAATAATGTTTTCTATAAAAGTTGGTTACTTTAAAGATGGATGTATGTTACATCGTATCCGAAGAAAGCACATAGGCCACTATTCGATTCAACCAATGACCTCTGTACTGATTACTACAACACTACTAACTAACCTACGGCGATAAAGATGTTTTTTTGTAAAGTAAAATTAAAATTTAAAATCACTTGTTTTTTTACTAGCAGCAGTTGAATTCATTGACGAACAGTCATTGAGGTAACAATAAAATAAATAAATAAATCTCATCAAGCTAAATAAGTACAGAAATAAACATTGCACAGTGGTATATAATAAGAAAAGTACGAAATCATTTTCTAGCTTATTAATGGTTAATCCGATGTCACATGCTCAAAACTTTGTAGACTTTATATTTGAATTTGTCCTTCATAGGTCTAACTCACGTAACTTTTAAAACGATAACGTTTCTTTATTGAGTAATACAGCTATAAGTTACACAGTGTTACAAAATAATTTTAGTTCATATATAACTAAGTTTTGCGATGTTGGTAAAGATATAAATATATTAAACATATTTTTGAGCTCTAAAACCATCCCAATAAAAAGTTTCGTTACCATTTAAGAAGTGAAAATGCTAAAATTTACCTACACATGAGTATTTAAAGTCATTATTTAAATATATGGCGATGATATCAGAGGCAAGCACATACCACAATCACTTCGAAAAAGTTGACAATGCAAACAGTACGTTGGTACGAAATGTAGTTAATAGGTGAATAGTTACAACTGAAAGTCATTACCGAGTTTTTGCTGGGATATTCATGTGGGAACTATGTGACATGTCTCACCTAATTTAACAAACGACATTCTAAAATGTATCACAAAATTTATATTTCTATGCTAAATTTATGTCTTAATCATTATGAACCCAAAAAATGTGAAAAAATCGGTGTTTGTACGACCAATGTTTGCGTAATATATTTGCGAATGAAAAATGTTAAAAATGCTTGCTTTTGAAAAAAACAATATTAAGCAATGTTTGCTCCATTTTTAAATGTCTTTTATAAATTTATTAACTGCTGAAAGTAGTATTAAGAAATTTATTAGTACAAATCATCATACAAACAGTTTTTACACCAAAGTTGCACAAATATTTCCCTCTTTGTGAGTCATTTTAACTAATTTAAGAAACTGGACAAACATATCCAATACTATCTCTTAAAAAGTATTCTTTTCCACCATTCAAATAAAAAACTCATTCTTCTCATCTTTACATGATTCGAGTATCAAACCCACGATTTGTGTAAATATTATTAAATAAATTGTGAAATAGCTTAAAATATTATGACACTGTCCTACATAATAACGAAAATCTTTTAGTCGGGTAATTTTAGTCATTTTCTAAAACCATTCACAAACAAAATTAAATAATTATTTAATAGTATAATCTACTACATAATCTACTTGGGTAATAAATATAGAAGAAAGATAAACCGCAGCATCTATTTTTTCTACTTCTCCATGTTAATTTCGAAATTTTCTGATATTTATTTAAAAATGTTAAATTAAGTTTAGAACAAATATCAAAACTTTAACGCATATGCAGCGGAAAATTTATTAATGCTCGAAAAAAATTAATATACTTTTTTTATAATCTATGTGAAATGGCTAGGGTCTATTTGAAATTTTCTAAAATTGTATAAGAGTTATAACCCTAATGTACATACGTACATACATATGTCTGTCTGTGTGTTTGGTGGTACTTTTTTAGAAGAAGCACTATCTTGAATATCCTGCCAGCGAACTCTTGGCGTCTATACAAAATGGTATAGATATGATACAATCGTTGTATGTCTGTATGTAAAGAATACAAAAAAAAAAACAAGAAATAACAAAAATAAAGAAATAAACAAAGAAATAATACAATGTGACCATGTAAAAAGACCGAGAAAATGTTGTAGTACAACTATGAAATTGTATGTATCTATGTACATTTAAATGTATGTATGTATTTGATTGTTAGTCCTTTACCATAACAATTTATGTACATAGATTTATGTATTTGTGTGTTGTTATGTGTCTGTGCATGGACAAGACTATGTGATTCCATAATGAAGACTTCAGTCGCCATTATATGAATGTCGCCGTCTCTCTACCATCTATTATAGCAAAATACACATTACACTACACTTGACTACAACATACACATAATCTCGTTTTACAACTTGAGAATATTGCAATAGTGGTTAAAATGCAGAATGTACTAGCAACAGCAACATGGAAAGTGTCTACACAATAGAGTACATTTTGGGTTGATGATGTTGACAATCCATAAAGTTCGTTGGCAGTGGCAAAAAGTAAGAACATAAAAGAAAAATCTCAATATTCCATTTAAATTTTATTAAACTACAACTACAATACAATTAACACTATTCAGTATTGGCAACTACAAAATAAATAAAATAGAAAACAAATACATATATGTATAATTCTTATACATTTTCACAAAGAATTTACAATTGTGTAATCTGAGATCTTTAAAGACTAAACATTTATACAGCATCATAAAATAACTAGTCGTATTTTATGATTTTATTTCTAATACTGTTTTTATTTTCTCATTTCATTCTTGTTTCAGTTTATATAAAATGTTGAACTCTTAGGAATAGAATATAATATACTACTGATATGAAAACAAAATCATAATAATAAAACAAAACAAAATAGAATAGAATAGTATACAACACGGTACGACACAACACAGGACAACATAAATGAAAATAGAAATATGAAACAAAAGAACTTGTCAGGTATTGTTTTCTATTTTTATATGACCATTGTTAAGTCATCCATTGCAATACGTCTAAAGTTGTTTTTTTTTTTTATTTTTTTCTTTAAAACATTTTATTTTCTTATTTTTATGGTATTTTTTATATAAAATATGCTTTTTTCATCACTGCTCACACTAAGAAACATCAATTGTTCTGTCATGTTTATTATTATTATTATTTTTTGTTGGTTTTTTATTATTATGGTCTGTGTTTTGCTGGTTTTAAATTGTCGCTGTCGACGACGATGATGATGATGATTTTCGTATTTCAAGTAAAAATAAAACGAAAAAAGTACGGTTCATTGGAACACATACAAACAATCTCTGCTGATTCTACAATAAAGGACAAAAGACATGCTGCAAATTTATTGGACATATCTTAAAATATAGTACAACACACCAACAGCGACATGGCAACTACAATAAAATTATTTACTTGTTTTCTTTACATATTTTACCAAGTAGAAAATCAGAGAAATCAAAAGATTTCAATCAAATGGCCAATAAAAACGTTCGGACAATTAGAGTTGAAATCAATGATAAACGTATTTGACAAATAACATAAAAGATTCAATAATACAAATATGTACAACAATAAAACTTTAAATAAAACATTTGCATTAATGGGTTTTCCGGAAATGATGAACAAATTTTGAATTTAAGTTTTAAATTTATTTGCATAAAACAATTTTTATAAATATGTATGCATGTACATAAAATACATCAGCTTAACAAGGATTGAAAACTTTGGTGATGCACATTTTGTACAATAAGGGTGACATTTATTTCAGTGTTTTTCAGTTTACTATATTCTGTATTTTTTTCTATCTCGTATTTCATACAAACGAAATAAAAGACATAAAACTTGTGAAAAAATTAAATGTATTTATTATTATCAACATATATATGTACATATATGAATATAGACCAATTTAGTTATTAAAATTATTCCCTAAAAAATATTGCTGGTGTCAACTTAACGTATTTAATATGTACATACAATATTGGGTCTCCATACATAATTACTTGTTGAGGATTTACTCAGTTATTAACAATTGAAAATGGTTAAAAAACCAAATGGAATGACGAAATGTATTAAATTCACTCTTATTTGCAGCAAAAGTTGGAAATTGAAAAAGACTTTAGTTAAGTGGCTTCCAAGTGTTGGTTGGTGTTTCATAAACATTATAAAAAAACAACATCTTCACCAATCAAAATATTTACCAACTTATCGTCAGGTTTCTATTACGGAAAAACCTCTTCAGATGAAGATAAAACTTTACGTATCTGTTATTTTAAGAAGTATCAATATGTAATTGACAATTTATGGACCAAAAAAAAAAAAAAACAACGAAAACAAAAGCAAACGTCGACTTTGTGAAGAGCTTTTCTTGTTGTTCCTTTGTCAACAGCCCAAAAAATTGCTCAATAACACAACACATACAGAGAAAAAACTACATTTTTGTAAACAATAAACAGACAATACAACGACAAAATATGGACGGGTAGACATTGTGGCATACAATACACCAAGTACGAGTTCCTAAACAAAAACAACACTACTATTCACTGCCACTCAGTACAAATGCAAGCACACACACGCACATGCTCACTCGGAGACACGGACACACATTAAAACAAAACACGCATTTACTCACTGGGGATACATCCAACAAACAAACAACAATCGATACATGTTGTTGGATGAACATTTCGAGTACCTTTTTTCATTTTTTTATTATCCATTTGCTTTTTCTACTCTTGTATTCTTTCTATACTCACGAAGAACAATGGATAACGAAACTGTGAGTGAAAAAAAACAAATAACAAAACAAAATCCAACAACAACAATTGTCTAGAAGAATTAGAAACGTTGTAAATGAAAAGAAAAAATAAAATAAGGACACACAAACATATACATACCAATACATGCACATAATCAAATATGAAAATAGAGAAAGATAAAAAATTAATTTGTCTAGAGGAATATTTAAAAAAACAAAAAAATCCCAAAAAATGATAAAGTAGTTATACCAAGACCTGTAGAAGAGTAGTAGTAGCACATGATTTTTTTTTATATAAAAAATTTCTAAACAGCTGAACAAGAAATGGAAATTATCCTCTAATCTAACGAAACTAACATTTTTTTAAAGATTGGCAATATAATAAAATTGTCTCATTTAATATAAATTCTACATTCTGTCTGGTTTTTTTTAATTAAGTGCTTCAGATTCTTTCAACTGAAAATGCAACAATTAATTCCCCATATTACTTATACGCACCCACAACAAAAATCTATGGATGTAATTCAAAATCATTTATCATAAATTTATAAAAAAAAACTTTGTACGAAAATTATATAGGACTTGAAATAGTTAAAATATTAATAAAACAGAACTCTTGTCTCTGGTATGTCTGAAAGGCTTTGAAAGGAATAACATTTAAATAATATATTATTTTTTATTTTCTCGTGTAGTAAAACATACATTTTTTATACATATATATTTTTAGATTACAGGCAGTTGTAGAAATGTTTAATTTTAGTTTTTCTTAACTGTTGTTGTTTGATTTCTTTTCCAAAAAGAACAAAGAAAAACCTTACGGCAGTAACGGTTGTATTTTTATTTAATATTTTTTTATTGATTATTTATCATCATCAATGGTCTGCGTTTAACTTACAAAAATATGTAAATTTATTACAATTATTTTAAATTTTTCTTTTCTATTCAAACATGTTATTTTTTATTGACTTTATGTCGTTTTCTTGGCACCAAGCAAATCCACTTTATTTATTTGTATACATATGTATGTATATATTTTTTTTTATTTTTACATACATATACGATATACATATCTATTAATCCGAATAAATTTATATTTTTTTTCTTAGCTATTCTTAAAAATTTCCATTGATTATTTTCTTTTCTTTTTTTATGGGTTTTTATGCCTTGTTGGACTTTCTTTTCACTTTAATACAAAATATTTGTACACTCATTTATTAAAATTTATTTAATTTTTTTAGGTGAATTATTCTTTTCTTTTTTCTTGCTTTTAATTATAATAAAAAAATCTTCTTCGGCACACTTAGTACACGCAACGTTTAACCAAAACGTTTTCTTCAACCCGCGGGCTCTGAGGCAACTACTGGCAGCTTGCGTATGGAGCATATAGGATTTCGCATCAGCATTGGGATTTTTTTCCATCCTCTTCCAAACAACATTCTCAACTACAAGCGACATTCTACAAAAGCTACAAATGAGGTTAATAACAAAAGAGCTCACTCTCAAATGTCTTTTGTCCTTTCTCAGTTTACAAGAATCATATGAAACGCACCCAAAGGGATGCTGGCGCATATATTATCCAGGTCTTGGTCGTGCGCAAATTCTCCAATTAACTAGTTTATGACTGTTGTGTTTGTTTCAGTAGTTACATACTACAAGTGTATCTGATGTATGTGGAAGTAGTAGTTGTTTTTGTATTTAAGTTTTGTTTTTGTTATATTAGGGTGCCATGTGTGTATTTTTGGAGTATTTTGTCGTAGACTTTGTGTTGAATTGTTTTTTTTTTTAGTTTTTTTCTCCTGTAATATACTTATACACATTCATACATACATATGTATACTTTTTGTAATTTAGGTTAAAAAATATATTGTACTAACGCCCTTTTTCGAGAGGTCATTCAGTTATTATAGTTATTATTTATCCAAATATGTATAATTCTTTGTTCAAAATTAAATATAAGTATTGTTTATAAAAATTTTCAATTTTTGAAAAAAAGTCAAGAACTGTGAATTGTCTTATTCCTTAATTAATTTCGTATTTAAAGAATGTATAAAAATTTATTAAATTTCAGAAACACTCCATTTAGATCAATTCAAATTGATCTTAATATATCAATCTTTGAACTCAAAATATGCTCTTTAATTGTAACTTTGTACTCACTTTGTTTACTTTTAGTAGTAAACATGAAAGAAAAATAAATATTTCTCCCACACATACGACGAAAGAGCATTAATAGTAATGTTGACAGTTCTTAATTTTACATTTGCTCCAGAAATGAAGAAAACATACAAATCAGATGTTAAAATAGGGCGTATTACCCATACGAGATGGAATAAAACGAAGTAAAAAAGAAAAGAAAGTTAAAAAAAGGAAAAAAAATAAACAGTATTAAACACAAGTAGAACATAAAATGTAAAACGAAATGGAAATGTAAATTGTTAAAGTGATTGGAGATTTTTCTCTCTTGGTATTAATTCTGTCTCTCTTACTCTATTTCATTTTATTCTTCTTAATTTTTCGTTTACAATTAGAATTTTATCCTCTAAATATTACCGAGCCCAATAAATTGTATTACAGCAACAAAATCATCGGAAACGGAGACTAACCAAAAGAGAACTGAGCAGACACATGTACAAACAAGCACATGTAAACAAACATAGCAGGATTGTGTTAGTGTGTATGTGGTTGAACCCAGCTAATAATTTACATACAGGGCGTGGATGCTGTACATGTGAGTTCGAGTTATGTTCGCTCAATTTTTGTAGCTTAAGAATGTAGCAAGGAATCGACGTGTACAAAGGAATAACAAAATTCCGGTGCTCATATAGAATAAGGATGAAAAAGAGACTGTAAGTAAAACTGAGTAAAACCCGAGTATAAGTAATACAAATTCTATAGAAATCGGGCTCCTGCTGTTCATTTTCTTCAGTGTACGCACAATTACGATTTTCAGACATTCCTTTATACAAATAAACATACAAACATTCATATTTACATAATTATATATGTATTTATTTTATGTATGTGTATGTGAAGTTTGTTTATTTCAAATTTGTCGGTTAATTTTTCTGTATTTCATCTTCTGTCATCTATTGTGTCATATTGAGTCGAGTTTCGTTTTTGCAATTTCGTATGAATGAATTTTTTTATACACAGTTGTATGAGTGTGAATATATATGTATGTACATTTATGTTGTATTTATGTATGCTGTCATATGTACATACATATATACATATATTAAAAAAAATGTAGCAGTGAATGAGTGTAAATGGATTTAATGTTTATTAAAATGTCTATAATAGGCAAAAGAAGGTTAAACAACAATTGTGAAGGAGATTTGATTTCCTTCTTCATTTTCTGTTAATTTTGTGTTTGTTATCCTAATATTTGATTGGGCACGGTATACTATTCAAATGGTAAATTAAAATTGATTAAAAGTAAATCCTGTTAGGTTAAATAAGCAAATTTTATTATGCATTAGCGAATTCCAGTTATTGACGCCAATGATTCTTCATTTATTAAAATATTTTTTCAAATATATACACATAATATTTTTTTAATGGATTTAATAGAGTTTGTTAACTTTTTCAGTTTTTTTTTAATTTTAGCACAAACCAAGAAAATTCAAACAATATTCTATTGCTTTCTAAGTTATAAATACAACCAACATATAAATGAGTGCATAAAAGTTAAAATGTACCAATCATAGAAAAAGTACCAAAAATTCATTAACGTGATGCTTTTAACTTTATGTATAGAAAATTAAAAAAGTACATTTTGAAAAACGAAAAAGTGCCCAATATTCCACTTTTGTATCATAAAATAGGAAACATTATTATTTATATAACATTCAAAAATTACCTTTCGAAGAACACAGTTCTCACAGTACTGAAATGTACAATTTTATAGGATTTCAATGGAGAACACAAAATTGTGTTGTTAAACTCATGATAATCGATCTTTATGAAAATTACAAATGCAACGAACAGCAATAACAAAGATAGTTATTAATTGAACAAATTTCGTTGCTGCTTTTTTTTGAGTTCGAAAAATTTGTGCAATCATCAGAAACAATTTCGATGTTATGTGTGTTGTTGGTGTTTTATTAAAACAAAATATAAACAGTTTTAATCAGAAAAACCAAATAAACTTCACACGGAATAAAAAGAGGCAAACTCACCTGTATCCAAAAATATAAATATGTATGAAGGTATATTTGTAAGATGATGATCATGTATTACAATTTTTATACATATGATGTAAATGCATTCAATTAAATATGTGTTTTAGAAATTAATATTTTACTTACTTAAAGCATGAATTTTTGTACTAGGGGGGAAAAATTTATACATATGTACATATATCATTACGCCTTACGGTAAATGCATTTAATGATATGCAGTAATATGCAAATACTTTATAATATTCAATATTAATTAATCAAAAAAAGTATTTTTTAAATAATACTAAATATTTTGATTATATTGAAATACTGTTCTACAGCCCAGAAAAAACATACAATTTTATGTTTTTATCACATACAACCTACATACAACTTTATTTTCTTTTAAATTTTTTATATAGGGTTTTACGATTATGATGAATTTTAACAAAAATTATAAGTATTTATGAACGTAAAAAGTTTATCTTTTACTCTAATATTATAGTGACTTTTTTTAAAGTTCTGTTTTAACTGTTTTAATACTTTAATGAAGCATAACCAATAGCACTAACACACACACATATGTACATGTTCTGAAACCACCTGGGCCCTTTGAATGCATTTGACATTCTTATAAAAAATACTGCTGCTACTTTACTGTTGTAAACCACACACAATCGTACTGCTACTAAGCAATGGTATGTATGTGTAATGGTTAAAATAACGCAAAAATAACAACAACGATGATGACGACGATACTAACAGCCTTTGAATGAAATCGAAAGTAATACAAACACATACAAATGTAAACGATTAAACATATTCACATATACTGGTGAAATACCTTTAAAAGAAAAAGAAGGAGAGAGTTGGTATGAGAGAACAATATAATGACTGTTGTTGTATTGTTTTTGTTGTTGATGTTGGTTGGTAAGCTGGTATGCTTTTGCTTACATGTTTAAAACATTCCCACAAACAAACTAACTAACTTGCATACACATTCACATGCATACAACTTTTGAGCTCTACAAAGTATGCACTGGTTTTGGTTTCTGTATGTTTTTCATTGCCCGCAGCGGCACTTAACATTATTTTAATTGTATATATGTGTGCATGTGTATACATTTTTAATATAATATATATGGCTGAGTAAGAGCGCGTTTTTTACACAACTAATATTTTTATGTGTTAAGGCCAGCAAAACAGAAAAGCGAAAAAATAAATATAAAAAAATGCAGGTCGTGTTAAAATATTTAATACACCTTTTCTAAAAACACGAGGATGTATTTAAAAAACATATGTATTTATGTATGTATATAGTACGTTCGAAATTCTTAAATATATCTATTTTTTTAATATGTAAAAAAACACAATAAGTATTAAATTTATATATAATACTAGAAAATACTACATAAAACAATTAATAATTAATTTCTGACAAACACACTGTAATTGTATGTAATTAATTATTCACTTTTTTACATATAATTTTGAAAAATTAATATACTTAATGTCTTGGACAACTACAGAATTCAATTAAATGTGTGGGACGTATGAGTGTGATTGTTTGTTTTTTCAAAGTTACGTATACGCCTACTGCCAAATACTATGAAAAATTAAAGGAGAACATTGCGTATGAGTTATAAATAATAATTGGAAAGAAGCGTCATTTTATACCCACCTTCAAAATAGACAGAGGATACATTGTTTTTGTCATTCCGTTTACTACACATCGAAATACTTATTTGTCTAAGACCCAAAAAAGTATGTATAATCTGGGTCCTCATAAGATTCTAAGACATGCATAGATCATGTCCAGCCGTCCGTCTGTTGCAAACACGATAGAGATCAAACAAGAATAGCTAGATAGCTGAAGTTTTTCACCAAAGTATTTAATTGATGCAGTTTGCATGGTATTGAAAATGGGTAATATTGTTCCACGATTTCGCCTAGGCCCCATAAATTGTCCCCTTCAGAAAATGATTTTAACGCTCATGTCTGGTTAAAATAGGCATATATAGCAGTGAAATTAAGCGTAACTATGTTTCATAAAAACGTTAATCTCTTCGTAATATTTTATAAGGATCAACCTATAATTGATCCTACTCGTCATATAAGGTTCCCTCAGAAAACGACTTTAACGCACATAACTGTCTAAAAGAAGCATTTATAGTAATGAAATTCAGCATGTTTTATTGGAACCAAAATATCTTTGTAAAATTTTATAACCATGGGCCACGGGTATGGGAAGATTCAGGAAATTACTGTATAGCTCATAACTGAATACAAAAAAATCTAAAGCGGTAAGTTTCGACTTTATAGGAGTATTGATACCTAATTGACCCAGCCTCAAAATAAGGTCCCCTTTAGCAAGTAATTTTAACTCTCTACTGGCTTAAAAATCCAGTTTAGCAATGAAATTTGACATTCATAAATGCCAAATTTTATGGGGATCGGTTTATAACATACCCCAATAAGATCCCCTTAAATTAAAGTAAACGCTAACTGCCTTAAAAAAGGTAGAAATTTGAGATAACTCTATTTATTTCAAGCCAAGATCGGTTCATAATTGATAAGAAAATTACATTAACGCTCACATTTTTTAATAATCAAGTTTTATATCAACAAAAATCTATATAAAGGCTCTATTCCGAAAATCACTATCATGTTTACATTAATTTCGATTTGCAAAAACCAGTATATATCAGATAAATTAGAAGACCTTCCAAAACTTAGAAGCATAAAATTGAACATTCTTAGTCCTACGTGAATAAATCTGGTAATTTTTCATTCAGATACATTTTGGTTTTTATGCAATATTGAACCTAGAAATATATAATCAGATTCATAACTATTACCTAATCGAATAAAAATGCATAAAAACGATTTTTTTGTACTTTAACTGGTACTCTTTCAATCCTTAATAAACACACATCATACTGATTAAATAAGAATTTATAAAAAAGATTTTTCGGTCAATTTTTTGGCCATTTAAGAAGTACTTCTTTGATTTTGAATTATTCTAGAATCATAAAGGGTATGAATGTGGGCATGAACATATATTAGAGTAATCGTTTTGAGCCGAATATAGAACTCTTACTTCTGTATTCATTAATTCTTTAAGGGAAAAATTGTGATTAAAAATATATGTTAGTTAAAAATTCAATTGTACTGCAATAATTTAAGACTTTGCTTTAAATAAAAATATAAATAAATTGGACTTTATTTAATTCCTTTTTAAATTTTATTAAATTATTAGTAGATTTAGCTAATTTTGTTTTTAACCAACTTTAATGAACCATGCCGTTCTTCATTAAAGATTACTACAAGAAAAAAAACATACAAATATTCGTTCAACCATTCAAGGTTGGAGCATTCACTTTAGTTTGTGTTCTTTTTTACTTTTTGTTCACAAAATCCTTTTATTCTTTAGAAAGTAGAAAACAGAGAAAAATGCCTTAAATGTATAAACATAAAAAATGCCACATAAATGCACGTTTCCACATGAATTATCCTTGCCACGATACTACCTCTTCAACTCAGAAACACACACAAACAAACGAATAACGGATGGTTTCTTGTACTGTTAGATGTTTTAGTTGTTTTTATTATTATTATTTTTTTTTTTTGTTTATTTGTGTTGCAGTTTTGTAGTGCTGTTCATATTTGCTTCTAACTAGTTACATGGCTGGTTAAATTTTTCAATGATGTTCGTGGCTATAAAACTGGTCGAACGAAAAAAAAATACAACAAAAGTTCAAAAACAAATTTCTTAGCACATCATCTAACAATAATTCGTACGAATACTGGTCGACATATAATTTATTTTTCCATTACAACAAGTATTTCCTTTGCATCTCTTAAATAATATTAACTGCATATATCTTTTCCTGTATTTTATTTTTAGTTTTGTATTATTACCCTTGTTTCTTCGTTTTCCTGTCTATGTATTAAATATTGCTATTTTTACTTACACAGCCACTGGTGCAACAACCTAAAATGTACTTGATAATGCACAAATTACCAACCAAGTTGCCCGAAGAACGTTTCTTAACAAAGCTCTAAATATTTTTTTATGCCTTATTTGTTTTTGTTGTTTTCTGTTGCACCTTCTCGTCGAATTTTTTTATATAAATGAGACTAAAAAAAGCAATAAAAGATATTTATTATGGTTTGCTTTTTATTTGTGAAGCCCGATTTTTTATATATTTATAATATTAAGTTTTGCAAATTTTTGGAGATATTCCCGAACATTTAAGCTTAAAAGCCCTATTCGGGGGTATGTTTTACGAGCGCAAAGCAAATTAATGAAAAATGGGATTAACTATAACCTAAATATGTTTTACATATAATAATATCCAATAAATATAATTTAAATCATGATGTAAAATAAATTTGCAAGAATTTAGGATCTTAAATAATTACGATGGTAATATCGCCAGTAAAAAGTTTATACTTTTCCATAAACGAATATTTTTACAACTTTTATACATCTTTCTTTTGCGACGGATTTTATTTTTTCCTTTATTTAAATAGAAGATAATAGTACCATCCACCCAAGACTAATGGCATTTATTTGTTGTGTGTTTGTCAATTTTCGTACATGTGTTTTAAAAGCAGACTTTTTTGTATTTATTTTTTTAGACTTTTTACGATGACTTTGTAGAAACCATATTAAACGTAGATCTGTCGTGTTTCGAATATCAATGAAATTGTCTTCTTATGGCTATTTGTCATTGTTTGTGTTTACTTTTGCACAAACTTCCTTTTAACTGTTTATAAACAAATATGTCAGTTATTATTAGATTGATCTAAGTCGTACTTATTAAGTTTCTGATATCAAAGAGCATTTAAACTCATTTTTGTTCAAAACTTACCAATATAATTTGTTAAAATTAATTTAGAAATTATTTCAATATACAATGAAATTTGTAGTTTTAGTAATTTAAAATAATTACTAGTTTAAAAATAAAAACTAAATAGAATATAAGAAAGAAAATATATAATTTATTTAAAATTTATTTTCCATTATGTTAAAAAATGATATTAAGTATCATTAAGAAACTAATTTGTACTTAAATCATTTTTAAAACATCTAACATATACATTTGAACTATGTAACTATACACATATTTATAGGTACTAATAAAAATAATTCACACAATTACTCAATATTCAGGGATAAAATGCTTATGAATTTACATTTTTTAAAAATACAAATAGTACTTACAATTAGCAAGTAAATATTTGAGAGAAAAAATTAGATTATTGCATATTCCTTTAAGTAGTACTAATAAATTACAAACACAGAGTTGGTAGACATTAATTAGCCATGTTTATTATGTCCCCTAAGAAGAATTTCAATATCATTAAGTGTGATTCAAGGCTAAATTAATAATTCGTACATATACTGCAACTTGTGACAAATTTTTTGTTATTCAATCAATGAAGACGACAGCAAGGAATGTTAAATATTTATAATTAAAATCATAAAGAAATAAAAAAATATTTTCAAAGCAATAAAAACAACTGTTAAAAATTTTATTTAACTGAATGTAAACATAAATTGAAACTTGATAAATATATACAGGTATTTGCTGCGAATTTGAAAGGTGTTGGTAAAAAAATTATTTGAAATTTATACTCAAAGGGAATGTTTAAATATTTAGCAAAGTAACACTAAAACCGCACCTCAATTGTATCAACAAATTCTAGTATCAAACTGAAAAACAAACAAAAATAGCAACATCAACAATTAAATTATATGAAAAGAGTTAAATACGTACATGTGTATATACGTATTAATGTATGAAAATTCTGTTGTTTATATTTGCACCAAATTGTACTCGTACATCAAGTTTTCCAAATTAGAAACAAAAAAGTAAAAACTTGTTAAAAATATGTCCCTCGCTGCGACCATCCAGCAAATTGAAGCCAAAATAGTTTGAGTAGTAGTATTATTTAACAGGAAGTTACAGCTAAAGGCACCTGACGTCGAGAGCTGCAGGTAGTAATGGTCATGAATATGAGGGTGGATGTGGGTGTTAAAAATGCTTAAATATTGGGTAAAGTCTAACGGATAAATGCGTTTGTTTTCGTTTCATTACAATTTTAAACAGTAGTTCTCCAGATACGACTACGACTACGACAACAACATGACGAAAACAAAAATAACATGCCAAAGAAACTTTTGAATAAGAAGAACAAACCATTAACTTGGTTTGTTATTTCTCGTTAGTGCTGGTTTGGTTTTGGTGCTAAAGTGCCCACTTGTGACATTTTGAAAACCAACAAAACCAATTGTTTTATAAACTTCTCTGCTTTTGTTTTCTGCTATTTTTTACTTCTTCCAGGCTGCTTATTTTATTTATTTATTTGTTTGTTTGAGTTGTTATTGTGAGCTATTTGTTTGTAAGTATTTTGTGAACGAAAATTGTAAACGATTGTGTATCGTACAGAAGCAGTACAAAAACAAAGTAGACACACAACCAAACACACTCCCATAACCTGTACAAAAGAAAAAAACCGAACAGAGGTCTATTTTAAAATTAATGACTTTGTAAATTAATGATGGATTAAGTTAATCGTTTGTAGATGGTTTGGCTATAAACTCTAGTCCTTCTCAGCACAATTACAAACATCGTCATCATCTCTATTGTCATGCCTTGCTCTCTACCCTCTTGGTTAAAACAAAAGAAAAATATATTTTAATACAATTGTAATTCGATTTTAAAAGAGAGATTTTGACATAATTTTACCAACAAAACAATAATGAGCAAAAAAAAAGTAAAATAAAACAAAAATACACAAAAACAAAGAAACAATGGCAAAATAATACGAAAATGTATATTAACATTAAATTGATGCCCTTGAGATCTTACTACAGCCACAGTTGCCTTAACTACCACAAAGTATATACATAAAATGTATTTAACAAATATTTATATATATGTGTGTGCGTGTGTTGTGCAAGTATTTGTATAAATAAGATATTTACATTTTCATGCTGTTGATTATAATGTGAATGTCGTTGTTGAAAAAATTAAGAAAAATTATTAAAAATTTCTTGAAGGCACAACCATCCAATGTGTGTATGTATGTATACGTATGTGTTGTTATTTCGAGATATACACATGAATATACATCCCCAATATACAGTGGTCTGACGCTTAAAATGTAAATAAATTAACTTTAAATCCATATTTTTAAAAAAGACACCATTGCAAGCAATATAAAATATTTTATTTAAATTTACATCTTTGTAAATTAAAAAGCTCTCAATTGGTAATATAAATGAAGTCATTAATATTTCTTATATTTTTCATTCTTGGTGAGTATACTACAACACCACAGTTTTATAAAAAAAATGAAAAAAAAATGAAAAATAAAAAACAGAATACTATTTTACTATACTTGTGTTAATGTAACTGAAATCGCCACGTAGTCATTGAGAATAAGGGCAAACTCAAATATATGGTACGTGAGTTTTAACAAATATTAACAGATGATTTAAAGGTTAATAGGAGTTACAAAATGACACGTACGAAGTAATGAATAGTTCAATCCGTTCTATATTACACCCTGCCTAAATGTATAGTTGTAAGTCTTTCATTTTACTTATTTTTATATTTTACCTTATTGTTCTATATACATAGTTTTATTTATTTTACGTTTAATTAGCATGCTCAAAATAAAAATTATTTAAGAAATAATATAGAGGCATAAAACATTCAAAGCAGTTTTCTTAAACAATATATATTTACGTTTATATTTTACAGTAAAGTAAATGAGCGATATCTAAACCATAATAATATTTCTAAATTATGAACATATAAGAATCTTTTATTTATACAATAGTAAATACCTTGAAAAAGAGCTCACCGTTTTCAAAACAGAATCGGCAAAATGAACCTCGAAGAAAGGAAAATAAAGTCGGGGAAAAAGAAAAGAAGCCGCCAGGAATTGGATAATTTCGGGCTAGCACTTGTTTTCAGACCATCGGTACAAACGATTTAAAATACTACTGCTATCAGTAATAGTATAATTTCATTGTCAAAATAAAGAGAATATTGACACCAAAGTGAAAACATCTCTCAGAACCCTGGTTGGATCGTTCGAGGACAGCTGCCATCAGCAATAGCAAAGATGTGCAGATAACTGAATTTCTGAACATTTGACGAAAATACTATAAAATGTATTTGTTTTACTAACCCCCAATAACACAATGTCTAGTTATTCTTTCATACCAAAAATATTTTAATCGGCAGAATAACTATCGGTTAAACGATAACCGGAGTTTATAATATATATATATTATATATATATATATATATATATAATATATAATATATATATATATAAATATATATTATATATATATATAATATATAATATATATATTATATATATATAATATAATATAATATATATATATTATATATATTATATATATATATATATATTATTCAGCATATCTAACAATAAAAATATTGGGGTAAAGGTACACAAACAAATATGCATACATATGTATTTGAATGTGTAATGGAAAATACAAACAATGACAAAACATTAAAACAGAAATTCAAAACTCAACATTGACAAACACAAGAGCACAATTGATATAAAGAACAACTCACCCGTACACAATTCGAGACAGACAAAATAGCAGCATACGAATACAAATACATATGTATTGATATATTTTTTTAAAGGTGATGATGTTAATAATAATAAAAATTGTTTCGACTTTTTGGTTACCGGTACAGAACAAAGGTAAATCCCACAAATAATAAAAGAAAACTGAAATTTTCGTGACATTTTTTATAATAAAACAACAAAAGCAGCAGTACTAGCATGTAAAAGCATGTGTTGAGGTTGATTTGTGGCAAATTAAAAAATATGTATAAAACGTAACTACATTTTCATACATCCATATAAATATACTAATACATATTCATATATACATATGTAACTTTCACACATGTATGTATTATACTAATGTTTGATGTTTTTCACTTTAGGTGTAAATATAGTTGTGTACTCAAGACATTAATAGAAAATTTTCCAATTTAAGATGAACATGACTTGTAAAAATAAGTTTTGAATTGTTGTTGGCGGTCGCGTTGAATTGTTGTTGCTTTGTATAGTATTTTATCTGTTGGTTTCTTTTACAACGTGTTTTTTGCATTGTAATGTTTTTTTCTGATTGCTTTGTTGAACTAAAAATTGCCTTAAAGTCTTAAATAGTTTAATTTTAAGTATTTATTCTTATATTGAAAAAAATAGTTTAATTTTAAAGATTTATTCTTACATAGAAAAGTCTAAAAATTCAAAAAGAATTAAAAAAAAATATGAAGTAAACACCTGCTTAGAACTTAAATAACGACTATTTAATCGAAAACGTGTTTAAGTAATGATACTCTGTATTATATATTATTTCTTCTTTGTCATCTTCTCCTTGTTTTTGTTATATCTTTTACATTTAAAAATACTCCAACTTACAAATACTAACAAATATATTTATACAATATAATCACACGTCCATGTACACATTTATACATAAATACATATATATTGACACAAACAAACAAAACCTTGACTGGTTTTCCGTTCGAGTAACACCAACCTTCTCTTGTTTGTTTATTTATCAATGTATTTCGTAGGAGAAACGCATGTAAAAAAGAAAAACAGAATCCATGATGAACTTTGGTAAATTTAAAATAAGAAAAAAATACCTTTTTAAAAAGCCTTTGGTTGATTAATGTTTGTTTTAAAAGGAGACACTTTGTCAAACTCCTTGAAGAACCAGCATAAAATTAGAGATTTTCCTTTTTAAGTATTCACATCTGAAAGTATAGATTTTACTTAAAAAAAAACATATTTTCTATACAAAGAAATGGGTTAGATATAAAACATACATACTATCCAAATATGTATGTCTCTATACATATTGAAGTATTCTAAAGACAACATTTTTAAAGAAGAGCACTTAAACAAATCAAATTAATATTATATAAGATCTTGAATCTTATTTTGATTTTAATTGTTTTTCTGATTTTTATTATAAATGAAATGTTGATTGTTATCCAAAACGAACTAAAAACTTTACTAAGTACATTTTTGTCATTATAAGTATTAAGACGATAAAAAAATTAAAATTTCTTTTCAAACCAAAATTTTATTTAACTTTGAAATTAATTTTACTCATTAAAGGACTTGCTTGTATTACACATCCAATAATTATAGAAAAAACACAGATCTTTATAAATATTTATAACAAAAAGTATACAATTTTGATTTCTTACATTTCGTTATTTTCCTCCTTCACTTTTTTATAAAAAAAATAAATCTTAGAATTTCTGCTAAATTCACTTTTATCAATATTTATTGTTAGAAAGTCAATTGAATTCAACTCAGTTTTTTTTTATATAAAATTTAAAATTTAGTATTTTACATTTTACTGGATTTTTGTTTGGTTTATGTTTTGCATTTATTCTTCTTTTATATTTTAAATAACTGAGTTGTTGATGATGATGCCTCATTGCTGTTAGTTACTTATTGTTTACATTACGTTTTTCCTCTCCAATGACTTTTGGTCTGTTTTTGATTTTCATGAGGGTTTATTTACATAATATAAACACATACATACATACATACATACATACATACATACATACATACATACATACATACATACATACATACATACATACATACATACATATAAACACAATCACCTACAAACGTTTGTATATATGTACATTTATAATAAGATGGACACATTATTAGGGGTACAAGTTATCAATTTTAACAAAAAGTAAATGTCTAGTTTACATATATTAAAGAAATTCTTGAGATCTAAGCCAATGGCCAATTTATTTTTTAACAGTCTTAGCTTAACAGATTTGCGATGTGCATGCTTAACATTTATTTAAAATTTCTTAATAGGAGCCAACATAATTTGTTTGCTTTCCTTATACATCAGACGTTTGTGCTACATATACAATCATACCTTTGCATAAAATGACTTTTGAAAAAATAAACATAAAATAAAATAATATTCTTTATAATAAAAAAATATGTTTATGTACAAAGATTAAAAAAATATTCAATACTTTTTTAGTGTTATATTAAAATCTGTTGCTGACAATAAAATGGACTTTATAAAATCAAATAATTAATTTTTAAAGTAGCTGTGTAGTTTTTTTGTTCAATATTTGAACATTTCTCTAAGACATTTTCGGATACAAATTATTCTGCAGCCATTAAGTAAAATGTTTTTATTTAATATATAAATTTTGCAATTTTTTTGTACTTAATGCATGTATTAAATACGTATGATTAACATACATGCATGAAATTTCACATACGCCACTATGTGCAAATGTAAAGGGAAATAAATATTAACAACAGAAAATATTTTAGAACATATAATTTAAAAAAATAAAAATATAATGAAAACATTTAAAACTTATTACCTTAGAAACCTGCTATTGCACATTAGAGTATCCAATATCCAAAAAATTAAGTTCGCTACAATTGATTGAAAGATTCTGAGGCGATTGATATACTCTAAGGAGGGTATGAGACCAATATTATTGTGCGTTACAAACATCAGCACAAATGCCACAAAAGTAGTGTAGGGTATAAAAATTGCGTATTTTGAAATTTTTTTTACAAATATTTTTAGTTTTTATTTTATATGGAAAAATATTTTAAAAATTATTAGGCATTTGGTTTGATACATCTCACAACTTTTTACATTATTTTGAAATTTATATGCTAACTAAACATGAATGATTCTTTTTCTCGCAAAACTCAAAATTTTGAAATTTTTTGAGACTTATTTAAAAAGATTGCAGATTTTTTGGGCACATAGTATTAAGATTAAGATTGTCAATCGCTTATAAGTAAGGTCCTTTAAAAAAAATATTTATAATTTTTTCATACCAAATGCAATAGTACGCATCTTTTGATAGGTATTCTCACTAGAAAGTGGTCCATTGGACACCCTTTTGCTTATACTTTCCTAATTCAAAAATATAAATAACCTTACTGCATCTTCAAAAATGTTGCAATTTTTAGTACTTAAACTAATATTAAAAACTGCATTTTCACATAAATACATGTAGACTCCACTGTTCTGGATTGACTGTCCCACAGAAATGGGTTTACCTTCCAAAATTAGCTATCCTTTTATGCAAACGTGTTTGTGTTCTACAATAAATTTAAAATTATAAAAGTGGTATTTTTAAGTATTAATTACATTCTTGGTGAGACAATTAACTTGCCATTAGATTGATTCTTCTAAAAGGATTAATTTTAATTTCCCTTTAAAACTGCCGGAAAATGTGTATTATAGATTTTTTTATTGACAACGACAATACGTTGTTAAGTATACAACGTAATCTCTTACAGTAAACTCATACATAAATACTTACTATATTATAAGTAGTAGTGTAGTAGAGTGAGTGAAAAGAAAGCTTAGACTTCTTATAAAAAATGACTCTTTCCTTCCTTCTTCCTTATAGCTTTCCTTTATGATGGTGTTTTCACTAAAAATAACATGCTCATATTTCCTTTCTTTAGCCTTCACGTTCATGCATTATGACAGTTAAGAACACTATCGGCATTATAGACCAAAAAAAGTAAAAATATTCAAACACACCCACCTACATATACATATACTCATTTCAATCTGTGTATTAAACGTTAGATTTAAAGAGAGAATTGAATAAAGCAAGAAAGTGCAGAAACACACACTGGTGGTAGCAACAGCTATCTACCATTTATGCATTCTGGAAAATATATATACTTGTTTCAGCTTGTAGTTATGTATTTATAAACACCTCGACAGATTTGCTTTATGCATTTATATACTCTTTATATAAAAAAATACTAAGCAGCAGACAACAAATTTTAAAATATTTTTAATCCTCTTTCTTATTTAAAGGATAATAACTACTGTTTTGTTTTTATTCATACAACGTTTTCTCTGTATAAAACTGAAGTGAAACAAAGAAATTAAATATATATATATTTTTTAAATTTTATTACTTTACATGAGTTTATTAGACAGACTCAAAAAATATCCCTCAATTTTTTTTTTTAATTAAGTTTGTTTGGCGTTGACCTTTTCTAGAGGGGATACAAATGGAACTATACCTTCTCCGTTCATTTAAACCAGGTAATGAAAAAGGTAAAGGAATTTTGAAGATAATACATATTATCATTGATCCAAGATCAGTGTTTGTATATACAATTTAATTATGAAGTGTCAACCTTATATCATCAATATTAAAATCTTAGAGAATAGTTTTAAATTGTAAGCAATATTTTTAATTTTAAAGTCCTTATTAGAAAGTTAAAATATAATGTTTAAGATCCTTGGTAAATAAACATTTCTACTATTAAATAGAAATTTAAACTTAATTGCAACAATTCCCCTGCCATGTGAGTACAAGTATCTAAATTTATATTTTCCGTTAACTCTTCCCGCCTTTATGTGTGTTTGCAACAAACATTAAAAATTCTAAACACTTTTACTATTAAAAAGAGCAGGCATTAATTATTTAAAATGTTTTTTATTTTTTGTTTTATTTAGTTTAGTTTCTATTTTTTTTTTTTTTGTTCTCTTTCTGTGATGACACTGATTTTAATGTACGACTCCCTGAGGAGCTGACCCAAAATGTTCGAAACACTTGCTTTGCCTTGTCTCAACACTGAACATTTAACACCTTAACCATGTAAAATGGTTAAATGTAAGTTTGTATAAAAGTGAAAATGTCCGTCGCTTCATTCGTTTCTTTGGTCTGTGAATCTGTATAAATGTTGTGACTATAGAACAGTTCGTATTTGTGTTTTGTATGAGTAGCTGAATACGCAATATGTATTTGGTGAACAAATGTTGTGAACATCTTTGTGTTTTATTCGAAATGGCTATTCTTGTTTATTTATTTTTTTTGCTTTTTTCGATTCTATTGCTTACGAAATGACCACAGTGAGTCGTAAAAAAGGGTTTCGTTTTTGTTGTTGTGGTGCTTATTTGAGGCTGGGAATAGAAAACAACAGCAGCAGCAGCGCAGAATAAATTAAACAAAAAATGTAATAGAAATAGAAAAAGGTACAAATCAACAGTTCAATCTAAAAACACTGTGATAAAAAATTTTAAGAAATTGAAAAGAAAATCACATTAAATGACAATCCATTAGTGTGAGTGAACTTGTATATGTAGGTGTATGTGAGTATATGTAGTAGGGTTGTCATTAAAAAATATATTTTTTTTCGAATGAATATTTTATAGATTCTGATTTGACTTTTAATAAAATTATTTTTATATTTACACTTTTTATGGTATATATTAATACCTTGCAATAATTTTGCGCGAGATCTCTCATATATACAAAATTTTATATCCGGAAAATTAATTTAGTTAGAATATTCAAAATCGTTATATTGCTTTTAGGATTACAAAGCACACTGGGTAAAGCTGGTTATCTATAAATATTAAGATTTAATAAAAAAAAAACAAAAAATGTTATTTGAATAAATTTAAACACAAATAATTAACAATCCTAATATGAAGGTGTATAAACGAGAAAGGAAACGAGTACAAATGATTTGTTTTATTATAATCATTATCCTCTGTTGTTGTTTTTGGTTTTCGTACCCTTTTAGTTTGTGTAACCATTGCAAATCTCAATGTTTTATTTTTTTTGTCTTTTTTCCTTTTGTACTTTGTTTAATTTATTATTTTCTTTTATTTTTCTTCCTTTTCTTTTATTTAACATGGATTCGTATAAATGTATGTACATTTTAAAAGCTCAGCAAAAGTACTAAAATACCTTTCCAGATATACTACTGAAGAACAGTTACTTAATTTTCCCTAAATACCGAAATACGAAATTATAGTTTTACATGAGTTGCGTCAAAATTAAAAATGTTTATATAAGTCAGATTCAAAAATTTTGGTATTTACAACAGTTTACAAATATATACCTCAAAAACACAGATTGGAGGTTATGAAAACTTCTCGAAGTAATCTTTTAAAAGAAACACCGAATATTAGAATACCCTATTATGTATATATGTATTAATGTATGTTTGTTTATGAAGAAGTGCAAATGTATTTGATTATATGTTGACATAATATTCCATTTAAAACTTAGTGTATAAATCGTATATTTTTTTTTCTTATAAATTTGTACAGTTTTTACTAAATTTTATTTTAATATTTTTTCCCTTTTATCGATGTTTTAAGTTTTGAAAATCCAACCTGTGTGAAAGTTTTTTATGTGTAAAACAAATTCCTTTACTATTTTAAAATGTTTTTGAGTTTGCTTAAGTATATTGCTGTTGAAGTTGTTTCTATTGATGTAAACGTATAAAGATGGCTCTGATGTTGCATATTTGAAAGAAAATAATTTTAACCTAAATTATTGATCTACATTTTTTCTCTTTTAAAAAGATCGTATGCTAAATAAACAAATGCGTTATGTTTACATTTGCATGTTTACACATATACAAATTAAGTTTTTATTTTTAAATTCGACCAGAACTTTAAAAAATAATTATAAATAGAATTATTTAATAAAATTATAAATTGGTCCATTTTGTCTTTAAATAATATTAAATAAAGTCTACATTTAAAGATAATTTAAGTACATGTCCATGTGAAATTTCACATACACTTGTGTTTATACTTTTCTATGTATGAATATCGCTATGTGCACGTTAACATACCTGTCTGTCAGTTGTGGTCTTTATTCTGTTTGTAATTTCGTAAAGCTTCTTCCTTGTCCTTATTGTGCTACAATACCCTTTTACAGACTCATACTCGTACAAACTTACAACAGGTTTCATATGATTGTTTACATTGCGTCACACTGTGGCGATTAATGGCGTTTATTATTTTCTCGTTATTCCTTGACTCCTGAAATGTAATTTTTCAATAAAATGAAAATAAATAAAATAAACAAAAGTTACAAAAATATTTATACCGAACAGACGCATATACTCACACTCATAGTGAAGTAAAAGTAGCAACAATATGATTATGATCATCATTATTACCATCACAGTCAAAATCATCCACTCCAACCGGTAGGAAAATAAGAGAAGTATAAGGAGTTAAATAAAAACGAAAAAACCGAACCATACCAGCTTAAAGTAAATGACGTTGACCAAGTGATAACAAACTGACAAGGATAAAGTGCGTTTGTTGTTGTCATGTTGTCTCTGCTGGAAAGGCTGCAACAGCAGCAACCAAAGGTATTGCTACAACTTTAAGCATCAAAAGACAAGACAAACGTGAAATTTTAAATAATGTTTCCCTCCATTTGCCTCATTCTCCTATCCATTTGTTCATTCGTAGTAAATATTTTAACTCATCTGCTCTTCTTTGTCCATTACCAAGGATCCCTCTTGATTATTATGTGTTTGGGTGAGTAAGTGCTTGTATCTGAGCCTGAGTTCAAAACACAAGTATATAAATGAATGTTTGTGTTCTTGTACATATTTTCCAGGTGATTATTTATAAAATGTTAAAGGCAACACAGACAGATACTCTTTTTACCTAAAGCGAATATTGTAGGAAAGATGAAGATTAATTTGATTTGATACTCGTATAAAATAAAATCAAATAGACAAATAATAAAAGGAAAATAAAAATATAATGCAATAAAATAAAAATAATGATGATGATAATAATAATAAACTTTATCAATTCAATTGTAATGCTTACATCTGTAAAACAAAGAATATTATTTTCTTATTATTTAATAGTATTGTTGTTGGTGTGTTTGCTTTATTGTTGTTATATGTTCCATAACAATTGTTTGTTGTTTTGTGTAGTAGATTTAAAACACTAAAAATGTCATCAATAATAAATTGCATGTCACTACATAAGTTTAAAAAATACAAACGAATAATATTTATTTAATTTTTAACGATACAAATTTTAAAATCCTTTATTATTTTGTATTATTTAAATAACTGTTACTATTCGACTATAGTAGTTAAATCGAATTATTTGATTTCATGGAAATAGTCTAACTCCACTCATTATACATATATTTGTTTGCATACATTTAGTTTCACATGTATTTATCTACATATGTAAAATGTACATACAGATGAATGTATGTATATGTATAGCAAAAATAAAAAGAATGAGGAAACCTATAAAATTTAAATTAAAATGATGACATGATGAAACACGATGTTTTTTGTGTTTTTGTCATTGTATAGGCTTATCATCTATCTTTTATGTCTTAAGGCTCTTTCCTACCTAGAAAAACACACACATACGTGAGTTTATCTGAGGAATCATACGTTATTCTTTATGTAACATATAAACAAAAAAGGAAACCACCGCAATCACACCAACAATTTTTCCAACATTTTTATCTGACATCGTTACATTTGCATCTGACTCGCTATCTTTATTGCGTACATACATACCTTCTACATATTGTTGTGAAACAAAAAAAAAAAAAAACAATAATAAAAACAATTTCAAGACTAAATCTTACCACAGGCTTGTTTTCCTTCATTTTTATTGAACATCAACATCAAGAACACGATATCAAAAACAAAAGGTGTTATTTTATGACGATGCGATACTACAGAATACAATACGATGATTCTTCTTTATGTTTATGACAAATTCCTAAAATACGACATTAAATGTTTGAGTGAATAATAGATAAAGATAGAAAAGATACGGCTACCACAACTACATACCGCAGCAACTAACGCTGATCGTAAACACACACACCCACAACAAGTAGAAAATTTACTATAAAAATAAAAAGTAATAAAAGCCAAATGACTACAAATTAAAACAGCTTTTTTTGAAGAGTTTGTTTTGAAACATAAAATTTAATAAATAATGTCGATGGCAATAAACAACAGGGGCCAAAAGTGTAAAATGGAATAAAATGAGTCTTCAACCTTAAATCCAGTGTTAAAAGTGACAAATTATGAACAAATACTAAAAAATAAAATGAAACAAAATTTGAACAAACAACTAAATTAAAGCCATTTAACCACGCACAGCAATACAAATACCAAAACCAAAAATATTCTAACACGCATAATACATCATACACTGTCAACCAACTTGTGCTTTTGTACAACATAAAACACATTCATTCATTCACTTATTACACATATGTACATATAATTAATTTTGAATTAGACTGGCTTCCGTTTTAGAAATTCGATATTTGTTTGAGGTTATTAATATATATTCGATATTTGAACATACGTGTCACGGCGTCAATTATTTTTTCGTTATGAGATAATGAACCATTATTGTTCAAGTTTTAATAAATTGTCTCTGTTTAATTTTATTTATTCTTACATAGTATATTCGGCCATGACCGACCATATGATACCCTACGTATAAAAAGTATTTTTTTATAAAGAAACTTTGATGTTAAATTTTACCTTAATTCCAAAGTACTTAAGCAATTTATTGATGAAAATCAAATTTTCTAACTAAGGCTTTATATAGTACATGTGCAGATCCTCATTTAATTTGAGTAAAAGTGACAGCGCCATTTATACTTCTATAGAACTTACATGTACCAAATTTTGAAGAGATAATTGTATGTTTGACGTAATTTTGGCAAAAGTCCATAATTCAGCTAGGTGAAATAATGGACCGATTTCAACCACCTTCAATATACTTTGTCCCTGTCCCCATTATTGTGGTGTAGGCTATAAACTAACTTTCTAATAATAAAAAGTGTCGATCTCCCTAATAAGTTTTGAAAAATTCGAACCAGTTTATTGTTCATTTATACATGAATGTATAGTATTACTAATATGTATGAACTCGCAGCAGTAGTTGTAGTAAGTACCTACATACATAGTTTGTTTTCAAGATCCGTTTCAAGTTAATATTACATGATGTAGTTTTGGTTTTCTTTTTATAAACACCATCAAAAAAGATGCAGGGCATATTATTTTTGTCATTCCGTTAGTAACACTTCGCAATATTAATCGTAGACCTACGAAAGTGTATACATGTCTATATTCAGGGATCTAGCTAAGTCCGTCCGTCTGCCCATTGTATATACGATATGATCTAAACGAGAGATGCGAAAAAAAGCTGAAATGTAGCACAAACATTGAATTTTGATTAGTATAGGTTGGTATTGAAAATGGAAAATATCGATCTACGTGTTCGCATAGCCCTAATACAAGTGTCTCTCCGGGATTCCAGTAAACTGATGAAATTTAACATAATTAAGTTTCATATTAATTGAAATCTCAGCAAATTTTATGACGAGTGGTACATAATTAACCCTGTCAGGAAATGATTTAAAATTTATAACTAATTTAAAAATATGAATGTTCGGGTTTTATTTTATAGAATAGAAAAATATATATTTTTTTTTGGAAGAGTTTTGCCTGAAATTAACCCAACTTCGCATAGAATGGACTGTCACACAGACGATCATACTTATCTAATGATCAAAGTCCATATATATTTCCACCTTCCGGAATTGATTTTTCGACATGTTATTTTATGGCGGGTATATAAGATTCGGCATAGCCAAACATAACAATCTTACTTGAACATTGTTTATTCTACACAATTCAATGTGTGTATGTATTATTGTATGTAAATGCAAGTGTAATATTCATGCATTTATTTAAAATTTTCATATTACTTTAAGGGTTGCAACAACAACGACAACGAAAAGTGAGTAAAAAATAACATACAAACTACGAAATATTTAATGTTGTTGTCGGTGTTGGTTGTACTCACATCCTGTTTCCGGTTTTAAGTGGAAGACAAACAGACCTCTTTCTTGTATATATTTTTTACCGTCTTTGCCATAGAAAAACTCATTCCTTTTTCATTTTGCATAAAACATTTTACAATTTTGCATTTTTAAATTTTCGATGTTGCATATACACTCACACACAGATAGAAGTATAGATGTTTGAATAAAGTGCATGTAGGTTTGTGTAGAATACATATTCGCCCCAAAAATACAGACTGACATGCATATGCAAATAAGCAAGAAAATCTTTTTTGATTTCAGTACTTATACTGCTTACTGGCATTTGGCCAAAATAAGCGGAAAATACAAAACACTCTAGTGAAAACAAGACAAAGACCAACAAAAAAAAAGCACATTCAAAATTAACACAAAAACAGTAGCTACTACAAGTATGATGGGAAAAATATAGACGAAAAAAATTAAAACAAATAGAACATTCATCTACATAAAAAACTTCCCCTCTGTTTTTTTTTTTTTTTTTTTCATTTGTTTAGAAAATGTAGAAGTAAACTATGGAGAACAAGCATTCATACATACTTCTTTGTTATGCTTCTAACTTTATACATTCATACTTGTTCAGAGCAACCTACAACTGTAGCGAAATAAGAAAATAAACCAAAAATTAAAAAAAATAACGGGAAATCAAATACTCTGTTAAAAATGACACAAAAATAAAAAATCAATACAAAAATATAATAAACGAAAGGAACCGAAATGTAAAGTTAAAAAGAAATGAATTCGACATTGTTATAGATTTTTGTATTGTATAATTAGATATTTTAGTGATTCGCTAACATAAAATGTTTTTAATGAATTACATGCTCATTAGGAAAACCAAATATTCAAGAAGAGTATTTGAATTAGGCACCATTATTCATCACAATCAATTCTATCAATCGGCCACAATCATGCATACATATTTTATTTAATGCATCAAAAGAACAGCGAAATGCCTTAATATGTATATGAGTAAGTGTCACAAACACAAAAATAAATATACATGTTTATATATGTTATAATAAGATTTCTTTGTATATACATATGTGCGTTTGTTTATTAGAGTATTAATTTTATTTGTTGTTGTTTTTTTTATTATATTTTTCCCATTTTCAGCCATATGTAATACCGCACACACAATCTTGTGCATGTGTGTTTCTCTTTCATACTCATACATAATATTGTTTTATGTACATGTATAAATTCTCCAAGAGTCTCTAAAACACTTGACAAAACACACGTACTTTAATATGGACCCAAAAGAAAAATCGCCCGAACGTGACTTCATTTGGTACACTTGGTGTGACAGACAGACAGAATTTTTATTTAACGGTTGTACTACTGTGTATATGTGTTTCGTTAGACAAAAACTCATTCATTCACTCATTCACTATGATAATATTTTTGGTTTCTAGTTCTAGTTTTTGGATATACGAACAAGTAACGTTGCTATTATATTCAGTTGTTTAGAGTTCGGTGTATTCATGTGTGTGTGTGCTTCTAAATCGGTTTTATTGTGGTAGTTTTTATTATACTTGTCATGTTGTTGTTTTTGTTATTTAATATGCTGCTGATTTCATAAGTTGTATCATGGAATAATGTCTAAAGTATTGTGCTACGACTACAAACAATTTCATATCATTCTGAATTTTACCAATGTTTATGTCCATGTGTTTTTGTTGTGTACCGTATGTATGTGTTCACTTAGAAATCAATGTTGCACACAGCCAAACACATTTATAAGATTCGTAACGTTCAAAGGTTAAAACATTAACAATGTGCAAATGTCTGTCTATTTCAAACAGAAATGTTAACGCAACAATTCAATGCGAAATAGTTTGTATCACTAAAACAAGAGCAAATCGTGACTATCCAGTTAAATTACTATAGAGAAAACAAAAATATTACGAAATCGACAGGATATACACCCATATGTATGTGTTGTCAGGATATGAGGCATATGTTTCTAAAAAGAGAACATTAATTACACAAAATGCTAAAGTAAACATGTATTTTGAAAATCGTACATATTAATAACATGTCGTCTTTTAAAGTAATTGTTGGAGAAATTCCTTCTTTTTTTATAAAAAAATAACTCAAGGTTATCACTAACTACAGGTCTAATATGCATTAAAACAATTCATAATAATGTTTTTCTAACACTTTGTTTTAGATAAATATAGACACAAAAAAGTAAGAAAAGTAAGTAAAAGTAAGTCGGTCATTATCGACCATATGATACCCTAAACCAGTTATGAGTGTTACAACAATAATATTTATGCCATGACAGAGGAAAGAAAAACTTATTTTCTGGAAGAGTCTTTATTCGAACATCACCATAATTGTTAACTTATTAAAAAGTAAACACATTAAAAAATATTGAAATGACTTACATAACGTATGATTATTATTTTGTAAAATAATTATCATACGCATATATATGTATATGTATATGTTACATACATTATAACCACAAGCAGTAATGGTTTGGTGCTAGGAGAATTGTAAGTGAATTGTGGACATTCAAGTGATCTTTTGAAGGTGGCTTAAAAGGGCCAAATAAAGACCGATCATTACGAAATTCGGCGAGATCATCAAATCTTGTATACAATTTAGTTGTACTGGGTTTTTAGCAAAATACAAGTATATATAACATAATTATGATATCAAAAAGTCTTTAAAGACTTTTGTGAACTTATTTTAACCATTCTCAGTAAGCTTCATCATTGGCATATGTGTAGAGTATGCCAATTTACTTAAACACACCGACGGGCAGCCAGGAATAGCTTAATCGACTTAGAAAATTATTCTGAGCCGATTGAAGATATATGTAGAACTAATAATAACGCATAATACACACCCCATTAGAGTAATAAAAAGTGCTGAGATGATGAAGTCTTTCTTTCAACTAATAATGTCAAATACTTTTTTGGTATAAAATTAGGAATACAAAAATATTCAAGGAAACAAATATAAAACAAATATAGAATAGAAAAAAAAATAAATAAAACAAATTAAATTAAAATTCCATACATACATAAATATGATACATAATATGTGTATGTATATGTAGATATGTACATACTTATATGTTGTATATATTTAACTCGATTTTATTAATTTTTTTCTGATTTTCAAATTTTATTTCATCTGAAATGAATTTTCTACTTCGCTGAAGTCCTCTATGTAAATATTTATATAAATACTTATATACGTATACACACACAAATATACATATATAAATATATAATGTTAGATTCATTACAAAATTTAATACAAAATTTGTATAAAACGTATGTTTGTGTGTGTGTAAAAAATTTTACATGTGAATTTTTTTGCTTGTTATTTATTTGGTTTTACAGTTTAAACTTTCAATAAATAGTTATTTGTTGTGGAAGTGGAACAATATTATTTCTATTAAAATTGATTTGCTAATAATTTTTACTACAATTTCAGCAAGAAATTTTTATTCTTTATTAACTCCTTACACTAAAATATTTAACTATGTTTTCTATAAAAGGCTTTTTTGATATTTTTGGACGTTTTTCATACAAAATATTTTTATACCCAACACCACCAATCGGCTTAGAATCATTTTTTTTGGTTTTTGAGTATGGGGAGATAACTTAACTCTCAGTGTATGCAATTGCTACTAAGTAATTTAGCTTAGTAGCAATTTTATTACTTACTAAGCTTTTCAAGTACTACAGTTATGACATATATGGCATATTACTTATTCAGTTTCTTACAAACTTCATGACTGACGAACTAACTGATTGTTGTATGAGAAGCAAGTGCGAATACGCAACATAAATGCTGTTGTGATTTATTCTCTGAAATAAACTATTTGAAACAAAAGCTATAGAAGCCCAACAATAAAAATGAATCCAGCTAAAATAAAAACAAAAATAAAAATACTTGGGGAGAGAAGATCTAAAAGCACCACGACAGAATATTTTTAAATATATTCTTTTGTTTCCTGCTACCAGTGGTATTAAAATATGTGAGTATATATGTATGTATGTACATTGTACATCTTTCATTATTTCCTTTCTTTCCTCTACACACATATACACAATGTAAAATTCTTTCTATGTAAGTTATATTCAGAAATGTAAAAAGATTTTTGGAATACAGACATCTGTTGTGCTGTAGTTCTAGTTATTTTTGTTCATAATGAGATACGACAAGAAATTTGAATGTAATTCTCAGATTTTGTTTGTTTACTTGCTGTTTTTTTACATTATTTATTTTAACTTTACAGGCAGATCCAATTTAGCTGCTCTTGTGTCATATATGAAACGTTAAATTTTAAATAAACACACCCAAATGCATGTGTATAAACAAACAAATAAACAAACACACATTGACATAAACTTGCCATCTTGAATATACTTTCAGTTAAATATCAAGGATTAAATTCTTTTCAAAAATGTTAATGAAATATTAAAAAGAAAAACGACATTAAACATTTTTTGCTTAAAATGTTTTAAATCCTTTTATAAACAAACACAGAGACTTAAACTTATTTTCTGTTTTTGTCCACAAATGTCTGCCACGAATTTAAGATACTCCATCTATTTTATTGAAACGTTTACAACCTGCTTATGTTTTATACGTTTTATACTCAAACTGAAAAAATAGAGAATCATCTACATTATTTGTGCGTTGTGAATTACAAGAAGTTTTTTCTTTGCTGTGATGCCTAATGGCCAGTAAATGATCAACACTAATGCCCGTAAGCCCTTTTTACCAAATGCATACTCGCATATACACACATTTACGTCTTTATAAATATTTATATTAGGAGGATAACCAAAATTTTTTTTTATCGACCAAATATGAAAAATCTGTTTTGATTTTAAATTTTCCAAAATAAAAAAAATATTAGTATATAATGAATAAGGTCAAAATTCCGAACTTTAACACAATACCAAATAATTATTTATACTGATTTTTTAATATTTTTAAAAGAGAAAAAAGTTATAGTCCTAATGTTCAAACATATAGTAGTTACAGATACTCACATTTGTTCATTCATTCATTCATTCATTCATTCATACTCATTTATTACTAATACGTTTCAAGATTGTAACCAAGCATTTTACGAAAACATACTAATAAAATATATATTTTTTTAAAGAATCGATTCATGTTTAAATTTGTTTAAATATGAATAAATGATCCTAATACACTATCAGGCATGTTGTGCGCTCATTTTCAGAGAAAATGTTTGTTGGCAAAAACAAAAACTTTTCGGCAAAAACATGACAATGGCAAAGACAGTACCAAAGATTTACACTGTCCTCCCTACAAGCTCTACATTCGTTTGAATCCACACAACCAATTTTGTATAGCTGTATTCGTAATCCTGTGCCTTATCGGTTTCTCTCACCCTCGTTTTGTCAAATGGTTTTGCGTTCATCAAATTAACTGATTCCCATCTCTTTAAAGCTATAACATTGCCGACAACTCAATGAAATAAAATTATAAATAAATTCTTTAAAACCTCTGTATATATGCATATAAAACACTATATATTCTTAAGTCTGTTTGTAAGCAGTGGTGGTAGTAGTAGTTACATTATGTGTGTAATTGTGTAGTATTGAAGGTAGAATCTACATTTGTTACTTATAAAAAAAAACTTTACTAATGCTATTGGGCGTTTTGTGACAGCATCACGTAACAACTAAATTTTCTACAGCTAATAACATTGAAACATGAATTAGTTAAAAAAATGAAATAACTGAAAACGAAAGCGAAAATAGAAGTCGTGTCTTCATTTTCATGGACATGAAAAACCAAAAAGGAGAAAACCTTTATATATTATAAATAATACATATATCTTTGTATCAACGAACAAATATTTAAACATAATATATACATACATATGTATATGTACAATATACATACATAGCTACAAATGTATTCTTTTATATGTGCACGTTATTTAACTAAGAACCAAATTGTCTATTTATCTAATAGACAACTCGAAAATTTCAAAAACAAATGCGTCCCTATCAAATTAATCGATTTTGTATATTTCCTTTAAGCTTGAAAAAATATTTAATCATAAATTCTGAATGATTGCATTAATCAATTTATGACATCTGTAGCATGAAAATTATTTATACATATACTATAGTCGTTAAAGTATTTTGTATGTGTTTAAGTGTAATATATTTGAAGGATCACAGAATAATTAACAGTTTATTTTGTTAAATTTATTCTTCCCTAATTTGGTAAGAATTTAAATTAAAATGCTAATAAAGAAATTCAAATTAATGTTCATAAACAAATAATTGTCCAATTTTATTTTATTTAATTTCATAATTTTTAAATGATTTAAATAAACTGGTTTATATAAGACTAGTTTCTACCAAATTTCACCCTTAAATGTTATTAGCCTTAATTTTATTATTTGAAATGGACCTTGTATGGTTGTTTGGTAGCGATTGTTCATCCTACAACACTTTTTTTATTTTTCGTTGCTTAATGATATTATTATGAAGACAGAAATGCATGTTAAAGTCATTTTATACAAAGAAGCTTATATGGAGAAAAGGATCAACTATGGACGGCATAGAATTTTATTGAGATTTTTTAGTTTCTATTAAATTTGTTTCATCTAATTTCATAACTATTCAAATAATTTTGGGCTAAATGAGCGTTACATATTTATGCCCTACACCACTATAGTGGGGAGGGTATTATACGTTTGTGCTGATGTTTGTCATTTTTTAAGTCGATTAAGACATGTCCGTCTATCCGGCTGGCTGGCTGTCCATGTAAACTTTGTGTGCAAGGTACAGGCCGCAATTTTGAAGATAATTTGATGAAATTTGGACCAAACATGTTTTTTGGCCTATTGAAAATGGTTGAAATTGGTCCATTATTTCACCTAGCCCCCATACAACCGTACCTCCCGATTTAAACTTTTTATGCCATAATTACGTCAAATATTCTACTATATCTCTAAAAATTGGAACAAATAAGTTTTATATAAGTATAAATGACACTGCAGATTTTCGTAAGGATCGGCTCTTATTTGACCCTAGCCCCCATACAAACACCCCTTCAAAAAATGTCTTAAACGTCTAAAATTGACTTGTAACCATTTGTATCGCAATGAAACTCAACTACTAACTAACTGTTATTTAAAAATATATCCTTTTCTTAAATTTACCGAGAATCGGCCCATATTTGACCTATATAAAGTCTCGTTTAGAAATTTTAGTTTTTTTATCAATAAATTGTTTAAATATTTTGGAATTATGGTAATAAAAGTATCTTTATAAAAAATAAAAATTTTAAAAATATACTCATGGTGTAAGGTATTATATATGGTCGGCCATGCCCGACTTCTTGTTTTTAAATAGTAATTATGCACCAATTTTATAAAATTTGGTATAACGAATTTTTTAGCTGTACTGCAATTACTAAGACACTTATGAGTGTCTTAGTAATCCTCTAAGGAGGATCTTATATGGGTGATTAGGCCAATTAAGAACAGGTCATCAGGTCATTGTAGTAATGATAAGTTGGTTTCTAGTTTTTGCCTTATTTTATTTTCATAAGCATTATAGTCATTTTATACAGTTGACCTTATATGAGGGACCGATCCTCAAAAAAATTAATAGAGTGATTTCTGCTACAATAATACTTGTTTATGTCGAATTTCGATATTACTAAGCCAATTGTCAGCATTAAAATTATTTTCTAAAGAGGGCCTTCCCTTCCACCTCTATCGTATTTGATGATGGGTATCAAAAATTACCAAAAATGCATTGTTTTATGATATATATACCCCAAAAAAAATATGATCTAGTAATATCCATTTGTGAGCTCTCATGTGCTCACAGAATTACTGAAAGAAACCATCAATTAATTTATTAATCATTCATTAATGCGGTGGCAAATCTTTTGAATATTATTTTTAAAATCACTTGTCATTTTCACACCTCATAAAACCTCAATTTTCGTAGACTGAAAGGGTTTTTGATGTTTGCCTTTTTATCAAACTTTTAATGATCATCATTAATTTATTTCTCAGTTTGTTGTATTTTATATAGACTACGGTTTTAGTCATTAAATACTTGATACAGTCATTAAAATATCGTTTATGGCTGATATTAGACACGGACATGATGTTTATTTATTATTTATTTGCTTTTTTCAACGTACTACATAAATACATACTCACAAACGTACATATCTTATAATACAAAATTTATATTAAAATGTTATTCGGCAGTAACAAAACAAAATAATAGACCAAGTGTAAATCTCAACACAATTAAATTACAAAATTGTCCAACAGTTTGTGTCATTTTATTTTATTATACTTCTTTTTAGTATTTATTTCCCTGCACACACATTGATACATACGTACAAATATACTAAAAATAGTCAATGGTCACACATTATAAGTATTAGATGTATGTATGTATATGTATGTGTGTAACTGTGATAGCTGTAGTCATAATATTTTTTGTTGTTGTTGTTGGCTTTTATAATGGAAAAAATGTCTCTAATTTTATCAACAACAATTTAGTGGAGATTGAAAAATGTTTATAATTTATGGTAATAAACATTTTTATTGTTGATGAAATGTAATTTTTAGAGAAGTATCACAATTTACATACAAACCCAATTTATTTCTGATGTCGAAATAACAATAATGATGATTCTATATACCACGTTTTTTATTTATTGTTATTATTGTTGGCTACACATCACACTAATAAAGTTCAATGTCGTAGTGGTCTATAAAAATGTTATTAACTGTTTTCGATTTGCTCGAACAATAGGAAAATTAAGTTTTTTTTAACAAAGTTCAACTTAAATTCTGATTTTTTTCTCTACCACAATAGAGTTTTAAAATATATTTTTATTCATATTTTTTATCACATAACTTTAAGAAAATCGTATAATGAAAACGAAATATTCTTTGAAATATTTCTTGAAATATTTTGTATATGTTTGCACGATGTTAATAGAGTTTGTTTTGCAAAAGTTAATAGTTGAACATTTTCAAAGTTTTCAATGAATTCAAATTATATAAATTGAAGATAACGAATGTGAACTATGTAACTTTGAGCGATATACACATATACTAGAACTAATATAAACACACTCATACATACTCTACTAAAAAACACGCCCAACACACAAAAATGAATGCCTAACAGTACTTGAGCTACAAATTCTGACTGCAAATTTAATTGAACTGATAGCAATAAAAAAAAATTGTTTATGAAATGGACATTTTATTTCATATATACTTTTTCAAATTTAAAAAAAATCAATATGTTCTGTAAAAAGCAAAGCAACCATATAACAATTTGCCTCAAACCAACTATGGAAGAAAAAACATATTTTACATATTTAAGAGAAATACAGTCATAATTCTCCATGTCGCTGCTGTATGCCAACTAACAATTTTTTTATTTATTTCTTTAAGCTAAAGCGCACAACTAATATTCACTTACACTCCCATCTACACACATAATACCATACATGAGTTTAAGTGTATGTATGTTTATTTACAGTTAATAAAAAAAGAAAATTAAAAAAGAAACTCACACATTCCAAACATACACATGTTCGTATACACACAAATATAA
Organism: Lucilia cuprina; assembly: GCF_022045245.1. NCBI lineage: Eukaryota > Metazoa > Arthropoda > Insecta > Diptera > Calliphoridae > Lucilia > Lucilia cuprina. The sequence goes on along the minus strand of NC_060952.1, from coordinate 100,833,100 downwards.
TATTTCTGCAAATTATGTCCTTGCTTTAAAAGTAATACGCTTTTATAGTAAGTGTGTATGTTTTTTCCTTTCATTTATTCTTTGTATCTCATTTGTTCATTTTTTTCTTTGATAGTGGTTGCGATATTGTTGTTTTTGTTATTATTATCCTTAGTGCTTTTACTTAAAACTGTTATATGTTAAACATGCTTACATACATATGAATGTACATGAAGATGGATGCGTGTATGTGTATTCACTTTATAAATATATTTCATACATTAAGTGAAAAGAGACAAAGGGTAGAGGGTTATTAAACTGAGAAAGAGAGTAGAAAAAAATCCAAATAAATGGCGGCATAAGACTGATGACACTTAACAGATAAAATCCGGCAAAAGAGTACTTGAACAGAAGGCGTTTGTAGCAAGATTTACTTGGGAATTCCCTTCATACACTAATATAAAAATACACAAGAACAAGCATAATTGTATAAGTGTATGTATACATACATACATAGCAAACGATGTTGTAGAAGTAATACAATGTATTTACATCTAGAAAACATACAAACAACACATATACATATTTACTATATATGTGTATGTATTTGGGTTTAACTGTGTATATTTCCGAGTTTAAACGAACAACAAAAATAACTTTGGTTTAATTTTAAAAAGAAAATATAAATAAACGAAAATATTACAAAGTCAAGAAATTGAATTTTTCCGTTGTTGTTCATTCCACAATACAAGATATAATAACAACAGTGACAGCAACAACAACGACAACGACAATGCCAACAACTGTAAAAAAGCAACAGCTAACAAAAGTTACAACAACATGAACTCAAGCAATTCCACTGTAAACACTTGCTTTTATGACACCCAGAAAATCTTTTAACCGAAAATCATGGCGTAACAATTTAAGGAATGTCATATTTTTAGATGATAAACAAAAACAACAGTAACAACATAAACATAAACATAAACAACTACAGCAAGAAATACCAAAAAATCCTTTATCATTCATTTCTTTAAATGACAAACAACAAAACATTCCTGCAAAAATACCCAGGCTCTGATACTACGCACTCACACACAAGTATTTTGATAAACATACATGCATACATACATAGATATTACGCTCTATTCACACTATTGGACAAAAGTAAAAAAAAAAAAAACTTTTATTTTAACATCTTTTATGATGTTAGAAACTTAAGAAAACCCCCAAACCGTACTAAGCTAAGTAGATTATTTCATTTAAAATCAATTCTCAATATATTTAGTTGTGTGATTTCTGTTGACATAAAACTTATTTATTCTTATGATTATTCGAAGACTGTTCAAAATCATTATAAAAGAGAAAAATGGGAAACCTTATTTCTTCGATGAAATAAAAAATTTATAATTCTTTTCATAGGAGACAAAAATTGTATTATGAAAAGCTTATATTTCGTGAGGAAATTAGAACTTTGAAAACTAGATTTTTGCAATTACATTTTACTTTTCCAAATAAAAAGATATATATTTCTGTTAACTTACAAATGTAAAAATATGTTTATATATATATTTCTAAACTGAAAGCGTTTAACTAAAAAGTCTATAATAATTTATTTTTTTTTTAGTTTTTATTTATTGTTTTCCAAAAAAAATCGATTTTTTTATTTTAAATGTTTGAGTCCGTCGATTAAGCCATATCTGCCTGTTCCGACCCCTGATATAATATAAAGTAAAAGCCGTAATTTAAAGATACACGAATCTTTCTGATTTCGGTTTAAATAGGCATTATTTCACTTAGTTGGCATACATCGGAACCCTCGATTATTGTTTATACATAAATGTTACGACTCTATTTTGTTCTACAGTGTTCTACTTTAGTTAACATAGAGACACAATTTTTTCAATTCTTTAGTTTACAAAAAAATCACAGCAGCAAAAAAAGAAAAGAAGCAATTTAAAACAGTAAATGAATAAATTATTAAGCTTTTCATTTATGGCATTTTATTTAGAACACACCTAAATACATACACATGCATGTTTACCTATACTCATCTAAGGACCTGTTATTCAAACATACTCCAAGACTTTAAAGTTTGTATATATTTTATTTTTGTTTCCTTTCATCTGGTCTTAACATCCTAAAAGTTTTGATGAGCAGATAACAGTTTTGATATGACCATCAGTTAATGCATACTTTAAGCTGTTTGGTGTAGTTTTCTTTATATTTAGTTGTTGTTAAGAATGTTAAATTTTCTTCGATTCGTTTTGTAACATATACAAGCATAAAACATTGTATGTATATAAATATTCTTTCAGTAATTTTATTGTTGTCGACATATTATTGTATATAAAAGTGTTTATAAAATAATCCGTCTTATTATATTCCATAGAATGTAGAAAATTTAAAATTTTGAATTTCAGGGATTTTGAATTTACATTAACAATATCAAGAACTGTTCAAATCCTTTTATTAAGGACGGGTCTAATGTAAATATGCCAATATATTTGTTATACATAACTATAAACATACATAAATGAATATCTACATACTTATATATTAAACACCACTACTATCGGTTTGTTTATTTATGTTTTGTATCTGTGTGTGCGTACACTTAGTAATTCAAGTATGACCTCTTTTATAGCATAATCTCCCATAGATTGGTTTATTTTTTATTTACGTATTTCCTTTTTATTTTTATTCATACATTATTTCGTTTTGGGAGACAATTTTATAAAATTGTTTTTGTGAATAAAAAGGTCGTTGCGCTTGGTAACATATGATGTGATGTTAATGTTTGTAAAAAGTTATACATACATACATACATACATACATACATACATACATACATACATACATTTCCTTCCGAAACTCCCCAATTCTGAATTTCATTTATAAGCTTTTTAAACAAATAGTTATACATTTAATACTTCTTCTCAGATTGTATTAGTGATCACCTCCTCGCTCATTGGTTTGACTACTCCGAGTAGCCTGAATCGGCTATAGTATATTCTATTGATGGTACTGCGGTCTCCTTATCAGGCGTAGGAATAGCAATCATTTTAATCGACACCTTTCCAATTTTGGAAAGCACTGCGGTTTTGTCCTCGCTTTTAGGATTTGCCCCTCAAAATTACCAAGACTTGCTAATGATGCTTTCTGTACCGTCTTAGGTGTTTTAGTATCCTTATAGGGACCCGTTTTGACAGCCCTCTCAATCGGCGCCCTCCGAATTTCGGAAAGGACATCTGTATTGTTTTTTCGAGTTAGTGGTAGGTTCCTTGCTTTTAGGACTTGACTCCTCAACGTTATCAGTAGTGACTACTGATGCTGTGTCTTCTTGTAACAGCGCTTCCAATCGACACCCTCCCATTTTTGAATATGACAGTTTTAGAAGCCTTTATTCTTGCCAAGATTAGCTATAGAGTTCTGGCATTTTGACCACCAAGAATTTCCAGTATACGTTCATTATCCAGTTTACTGTCCATCCTTTTATGTGCACCGGAAGCTCGCTCTTCTTTGATAGTCCCAGCTTAGCACCGTCTTAGGGAGAGGGATACTTTCCACTAAGTTCTTAAGGGTGGTGGGCAATCTACCCTCCCTCAGCTTAAGTGACTCTAACTGATAAGTTTACTTAAGGTGAGATGAAAAATCATTATTTCAATGATTTTTTTAATGTTATATTTTAAATGCAATTTTTAATTTGCATTTTAAGCATTTAACTAATAATTTACATACTAAAAATATTATTTATTAAAAGTTCATTTAAGATTGTTAAAAGCAAATTTTTCTCAAATACTTGAACGTCACTCATTTAGTGGAATTTATGAAACTATTTATATCTGAAAACTTTTTCAATAAAACTACATTCTTTCATTTATGTGTAAAATGGAAAAATTCAATTGAATTTCTAAATAAATTTTTATTTGGTTTAAACTACAAGTATGATTGTTTGTTCTTATTGATTCGAGTTATTATTTCCTTCAATAAATGTTCAAATTCCATGAGAATGTAACTATTAATAATATGGCAATTTTTGTGTCATTCAATATTCTTAGTGTTTAATGATTGATGACCAACAATTTAATATGACAGCTTTTTAAAGTCAATTTACACTTTACATAGAACAACAAAAAATATTGAAGCAAAAACGTAACGAAAAACGACAATAAAAACAAAGATGAAGAAAACATATTAATCAATGACTATTGTAACTGAATTGTAGTGAGTGGAAAAATTTCTTGAAATTATTTACACTCATATATCAACAAATCAATCAGTAGACAAAAGCAACAACAACAACAACACCAATATGAAATGCAAACATACATACAACGTAACAATTTATCTTTACCTACCACAAATTGACCTTCGAATTTAGTAGAAAACAATATTTGTGTATCGGTTTCTGTTTTCCTTGTGGAAATCACACCCTGTAACTCTGCTCGAATGTTGTGAATGAAGTAGAAAATGAAAAATGTTCCATGAATAATAACCAACAATCATTTTTAATAAGCAACATTTTTTATTCCTTTAAACCAAGTTTCATCAAGTTTCCTCTACTACATACAGCAATGTAAGGTCATGTGCATGAAATGTTTTTCATACTCTTACGATAAAATGACATTATGCATGCAAAATTATGTATAAATAAAAAAGAAGTAAAGTAAATATTTAAATATGCACATGTAGTAAGTAAGAGGTACTTAAAAGGATAAGAAGGATATAGTATATATGTATATGTAGTATGTAAGCAAGTATTGCCTGAATGTCTCATTAATTATAAATAACAATTTTACGATTTTGTTAGTTTGTTGAATTTTTAATCTCCTTATTAGTCGTATTTTTTTACTACTATTTGCATTTAACATTTTGTTGATTAGACCGAGAAAGTCATAAACTTTATTAACAACTTTTACTTATAAAACTTATTTTGAAATCATACTTTTATCTGAATTAAATACATAAAGTTGAAGTTTTTCATCCAAGAATTCAAATTAATTTGTAGGAGAATAGAAATTTTTATGTTTTAGCTAAATGGTAAAGTGCTTGCAGCAGAATGGTGTATGTTTTTAGCAAATAGTTGTTGGGTGAATTACATGGTGAATATTTGTAAATGTTTCTTTAGATTTTTGCTTTCATCATCAATTAGTTTGATGCCCACATTCAATTTGCTTAAAAACTTTTCCAAACAGTATAGTGTTCTACTACTACTACATACTATGTATGTATATACTACTACTATTTCTAATTCAGCTTTTGCAATTTTTCTTATTTATTGCTTTGATGGTGGAGTAAAGAAAGCCATTACAACTAAATCAAGAGTATACATTTTTTGGATTCTTTTTCAGTCAATTGCAAGAAATAGAAAAATAAGAATAAAAAAGTGTATTTTATTCAAGCCATGTACAAACATACACATTCATTCCAGCAAATGTGTGCATTTGTAAGTGAATACATGTGCATCTTTAACAAATTTTTCACTTCGAATCTGGGATGGAAAAATTAAGATATTAAGATTTACAAAGGTACTTTTAAAATTTCGCTGCTCGGAAACTTCAAATTTGTTTCTGCTATATTTTATCAATGTCTAGAAATAATATTTTTCATTTAAACCTTTCAAGATTTTCGCTGCAACTACATTTTCCATTCCTGCTTCTAATAATGCATTCAATTTTATTCGAATTCGTTAAAGTAAATGAACTACACTTAGTAAGGAAAGTTTGTGTACACAAACTTTTTTTGTGTTCTTTTCCTAGACATCAAATTTTTTAAACTTAAACTCTCACATATATACATATGTAGTTAAATAAAGTCTTTTAATATGTTGGCCATAACAATAAGTATACAAAATTGTTTAAGTGAAATATCTTTCTTTGCAGTTTGTTAAATAACTTTTGTTTTTAACTGTTTAAGTCATAATGTGGTTGTTATAAAAATACTACTTTTTTCTTTTTATAAAGAAAATGTGTTGTGTTCATGTTTGTATTAAAATCAAATTAATTTCAAATGTATTGCAGCTACTGAGTAAAGTTTGAATAAAACAAAAGATAGACGCTGAAATTTATAAACATAAAATAAATCCACGAAAAAATTAAAAATACTTTGAGGAAATAACCATAAATAGCTTTAATGTTAGAAATATTAATGAAATGTAAATGAAAAGAAAGAAATTACAGCAAAAAGGAGAGAGAGATAAACATATAAATTCACTTTTTTAAATTTCTTTGCAGTTTAAACAAATGGTAGCCTTAAAAATATTAATTTAAAAATGAATATAATAATGTAAAGGAATTTAGCTAAAAATTAAAACATAACTTTAAAATTGAATGAGTTTCATTTGACTAGCAAAAAATAGGAATTTTCTTCATTACAAAAGTATACGTAATATATAATTGAAATTAAGTAGTCATACGTACTGTATATCTATTTTTATGAAAGAGTACAGCTAAAAAAGCAATTACTTATAAAAAAGGCAATAACTAATGAAAGAAATTTGTATAGAAATGCTATTTTATAGATGGTTGCATGCTAATAGCAGCAGCGGTATTTCTGTAAAAGTATTTTAACGCTAACGAAAGTAAGCTGAACGTGTATTTCTAATATGTACATATAACAACGTATAAGATATAGTTTATGATGATCCGAATGATATCTCATTAAATATACATGAAATTATTTTTTAAATAACAGCAACAGTATTTCGTCGTTAATGGTATTTGGGTTTATTTCACGAATGGTATTTTATTTATTTTGAATTTACTTATTTCAAAAGATTTCGTATGCTTTGTCGTTCTTTTTAGGAGTAAATTCCTTATATTTTAACATTTAGAAAAGTCTTCAATTTAAATTTTTTAAAGAATATATGCGTCACGAAAACACTCAAACTAATGAATATACAATTATTCAAAGAAAATTTTATGTTTTTTTCTCTTTTATTTTTCAAATTCTGTTAATTTAATAAAACCAAATCAAAAAAAAAAACAGAAAATAAACTAACTAAATCAAATTTAAATTACGTTTATTATCCTCTTTACGAATTTAATTACTTAAAAAATGAAACACTCGAGATTTTTCGTCTTGTCGCATCCTGCAAAAACGTTCAAATAATCGACTTGAATTCATGTTTGTTTGATTGTTTGTTTGTTTCTTTGTGGAATTCGATGGATGAGTAAATGAATGCTTTGTTGGTTGTTGGTTAGAAGGAAGATGGAAATGAAAGTATCACTCAAAATAAACAAATGATCCTGAAAAACATTACTTACACTACAAATAAATTTGCATTTATTATACTTAAGTAGCAGCAGTACAACACCATTGCTACTATTACCATCATCAGCAACAGTAAAAAAATCATTACAACAGCAGCAACAATAAAAAAATAAAGCAACTGTAATACGAGAAACACTAAACAAAATAATAATAAAATGGACATTTTTTGTTGGTTGTATTTTTCATTTTGATGCTTGAGTAGAGCATCTAAAGCAAAAGTAAACTTATAGCAACGAGATATAAATGTTTTCTTTTTTTCCATATAATGAATGATGATTGGCTGTTAGATACAAACAATCAGACACTCAAACAAATATGCATATATACATACATATACATAGATAGACTTAGCGAAGATACTTATAAATAGAAGGAAAGAAAAAATAAAATGTTTTACCCAAATTCACATAAACACTTGCATTGAAATGAATTTTTATTATTTTCATATAAAAGCAAAAATAAAAGAAAAAAATATTATAAATCTGTACGGATTATTTTAGACACTTTGGAAAAAATGAAATTTATTTTTAAACTGTCCTTATGTTATAAATATTTTGGTTCTTTTTCATAAAAAGGAATACTGTAAATCTTTTGTTCTTTCTTTTTATTCATACTCATATTTCTAAATACAAAATCTGTTCAAGTTGTTTCTTTAAATTTATACCATCCTTCTTGTAATGTACCATAATAGCATCAAAGTCAACAACAAGATCATCCTGTAAAGAAACTGTAATTGTGTTGGTTATTGTAGAATCCACTATATGTATAGTGATATCAGTTAAAGTTGTTGCTGCTGCAGCTTTTATTGTCGCTTGTGTTGGGTGTTATTTTTATGTAGTAGTAATATAAACACCCACAGCATTCAATAACATCCGATTGCATGGCTACCACTATATTATATGATGATGACGGTGATGGTGATGATGATGCCGATAATAATGTTTCTTTAATGTCTTCCAGTGCATACAAAGGCAGCGCAGTAGAAAGAGCGAGAGGAAGTAAAAAACAATTTAAAAACAACTACAAAATATTCAATACTTCCGTTAGATATGAGTATAAGTGCATTTTCCTTGCATAATATTGATACTTCTCTTCTCATGTTCCCTTGGTCTACATTCAAAGGAAAAAAAAATATGGTAAATATTTTCCTCTCTATTAATACTTTTTATCATTTGCAATCATATTGCAAAGGTTCAATTACTTGCGTTAAAATGTTTCAATTTCAGGAAATTAATATTAAATAAAAATAATAATAAAACATATTAAACATGCACAAAACCAAAACTAATTCCTGTTAGTTCTTCCTTTTGCATCATCGTTTAAGTTCTCTTTTGGGAAAACTATGTAACTTTTATAAATTAAATGCAAATAGAATCGTTGTAAATCTGGAATGCATTAAAAAGTGTTTATTTAGCTAAAATATTCATAACTATTTTGCTTAAGTACTTATTCCCTTTTAAAAATAATTTCATGAACAAAATAATGAATTTTGATGTATATATATAAACACACACCTCTACACAATTTAAATATTATTTAGTCAGTTTTAAAACTATCACAACAAGGAAGGAACATTTTGTCATTGAGATTTTAATTAAAACTCAAAAAATAAATCTTGTTTGCATTTAAAGAACCTGTTTCTGTAGCAACAAAGAAAAAGTGCATATTTTTTATAATGAATTTTGTGGATGTTGGACAATTTTACAGAAAACCAACCAGAACTTAAGATATCTATATGATTAGAAATAGGCTCGTCTGGGGACTAGATGAAATAGTCAGAATTCATGATTATTTGAAAAGCTGTTGGTCAAATACTTCTTATTGTTAATAAATATCCAAAATGACAAAAAAATATTAAAAAATATTGGTACTACGATAAAATATTATCATAAAATATTTAAACACGGCGTATTGTCGTGATAAGATTAAATAGGTTTGTTATGACAAAAGGACTCGACATAATAAATATATATCCATAAACTTTATTTTTGGCAAATATGATTATAATATTTAGAGCAAACCAATTATACACCAAAGTGGTCAAATACTAGTCTATACAGGAATAAATTTATTAAATGGCAAAAATCAAAAATATTTATTACAAATATAAATAACTACATGAAAATCCATGACCACAATTGTGTTTAAAATGGATTACTATCAAAATTGTACATTTATGTTGACAATAAAGCAACAACAAAAACAATAACATCAGCAAACAATAAAAACCCAAAAATAGAGTAACATAAAAGCAAGAAACAACATCATACGACAACATGTTGACAGGTGTTAATGGCATTCAATCTACAACCTGCATGCAACGACATCCAAATGTGAAACATTTATGCTTACACACACATACACTTAAGCATGCAAAACACATATATACAAACAATACCTATACTTGTAGGTGTAGTTAACAAAAATATAAGAATTAAACAATAATAAATTATAATGAAAATATTCGTGAAACATGTTGAATGCGTTTGTGTATTTCCGTTTATAAAATAGATAAAGTTGTTAATTTCATTATTTGTAAATGGAATAAATTGTTGCAAATGCAAGAAATGCATTAGAAAAACAAAAAACAAATAAACATTGAAACTGATGTACAACGTACATTCTCTAGATGTGTAAATATTTGTATGTATGATGATTGTGTTTTAGTATATTTATGCAAAATTTCTTTATTTTTGTTTTTGTTTATGTTTGGTGTAGAATATCAAATGAAGTTGAAAACTGTCACCTGAGATACGAACTTGTGATGACAGAGTTTTTGCTTTTATTTTTATTTTTGCTTCAAAAGGAGCTTAGTAAAAATTGTTATACTTTTTTTAACGTTAAAGAGATGACGACAAGTAAATGGGATAAAATTCAACTTACACATACACAAACACACACACACAAATACATACAGAAACAAAAAATTGGGCTGTGGCCCGAGAGTAATATTTGTTCAGTTTATTCCATTTTTTGTTTATATTTTTTCTTTTTTGGAAAAACGAAAATAAATGTAGAACAACAACTACATAATTGACAATGGAACTTAAAATTCGAAAAAACACTAAATTCAACATTAAATTCTATATTCATAAATCAGTTAAATAAAACTAGTTAAATTCTACTTATATATTTAAAATTAAAATAATATAAAATTAAAAAATATGTAAAATTATTTCTTACATTTTAGTTTAAAACTCCAAATTGCCATATTACATGTTATTTCTCTCTCACTCTCCATATATCTCTTTGCTAGTCAGTCTCCGTTTAACTTCTCTTCTTGTCATTTCCATCTTTCCTAAATTCATGAAGCGCATGTTTGATAATTTGCCGGATGCTGTAAGCTACAAAACTACAATATTCCCGTGCTGCAAGAGATTGAGTAAAATCTAACTAAAACTCTACAAAATTTTCTGGTTTCTGTATGTGTTAGTATAGACAGAATTTAGTGAAACAAACTGTTACAAATATTGAAATCAAGTCAGTATAAGTCCTGTGATTTTTGAGCACAGGACAGCGGAGAGTGTAGTTTGACAAGAAAAAGGCCAAAAAGGCAGAAATAAACGAAATTTATAAAGAAGAAAAAAATTAATACTTATACATACATAAATTTTAAACAAAACTTTCGTTTCACTTGTTTCTGTTTATTTTCTCTACATTAAGTTTTAAAATTATTTTTAAAATAATAAAGTGTTACAGTAGTGAATTAATTTATAAGATATCGTAATAAAAATCTGAAATTTTAAAACCTTTTTTACCCTTAAATTTTTAAAAACAAATTGAAGGTTTGGCAAATGTCAAAATTTTATTTGACAACTAAAACATTTGACATTTTGAAAAGTGGAGACTTTCTAGCAAAGCATATATTTTAGTACTTGAAGGTAGTACTAAATTTCCGTAGACGTCATTGCCATTAACGAGGGAGACACATATTTTCCCAACACAAAGAAACATACACAAAAATATAAATAGAAATATAATCAAGAAGAAGCAAAAACTAAAAGATAAACAAACAATCAGTATAGAATAGAGCATCAAGAAAAAAATACACACACACACACAATCACATTCATGCACAGACGCACACTTTATGCACAGATTGTTTGTAGGTGTATGTATGTAATAACAACACAAACTATCTATGCTCGTATTTGTTTGTAAATAAAGCCCGGCTAAAGCAAGGTCAAAATCATTAAAACAAAATAAATAATATTTTTTTAGTTATCTGTAAATTGTTAAGCATTTGACATTTAAATACTCTTTAGCCATCAATTATTAAATCAAACAACACAAACATCCCCCCCCAAAAAAAACAGCGAACACAACACACGTGACACAACTAGAAGTGACGTCACACGGGAAATATCAAAATCCTTCATAGATAATGGTAATGACGTAAGCATTTTGTAACGACATTTTAAAACTTTAATTCGATTATACGAATACTTCCTCCATACAACCCACTAAACGATTAAAAAAAATATTGTCCAACAGATGTCCAATTGTGCAACACACACCAACAATAAAAGAAACGTGAAAAACAAACAATAAATAAAATCGAATGAGAAAAAGTGTGTAAATACATGTATGTACGTGCATATGTGATTAATTTATCCAAATGTCCGCCTTACACTACAAGTCGACACTTTGGTGTCATCTAAAATGGCTGTGTCTTCTGGTCGTGTTCATACTACTATGCGAAAGTGTCCAGGCAAATCCCGACGCAAAACGATTGTACGATGACTTACTCAGCAACTATAATCGGTTAATACGACCTGTTAGCAATAATACCGACACAGTTTTGGTAAAACTAGGTTTAAGATTATCACAACTTATTGATCTGGTAAGTGAATTACTTCATTTATACTATATGATATATGCTAGATACTAATTTTCAGCTCTATCACTCAAGGACTGTCCGACTTAGAGGGGATCGAAGGATTTATATAGGATTTTTTTCAAATAAGTGAAATTTTGCACTCTATCAAAAATATTTTTTTACTCAAAGATAAGATTTTATTCAATATTTTGCTTAAAAGAAATCTTGAGATAATTTATTTAAAAACCTTTGAAGTTACATAATGTATATTAATAGGCATTGAGACATATTTCTTCATCCATCAATTGTAATCAAAATACAGCACAAAAACCTATAGATTTTAGTTGAAATAGATTCATTATTTCACCTAACTCCTATACAACCGAACCCTCCGATTTGGGCTTTAAACCGTATCCCGATACAACTTTGTGTTATTCTACCGTTGATGAATTATGCTGAATTATGTAATGATCGCCCCTGATTTAACCTTTATAAAAAAACTCATATCAGAAAATTACAGAAATGAATAAAATTTTCTTAAAATGCCGCTATGATTTCTTGGAAATAATCTGATACTTAGAAAATTTGGTAAACAGTTTTACTTTTCTATAACAGTGGAATTTTGTCAATATACTTGCACACATTTTTAGAACAATCTAGGTCCAAATATTGCCGATATATGCAATGTTTTTTTAAATATATTTTTTTTTTTTGAAAATATAAAAAACTTATAAGTTTAAGCAGTATTACTTGTCACTTGTTTGGCATCTGATATCTTTAGTTTTCAACACCAAGAAACCTAAATAGAGAATTTTAATGTAGAATAATAAAACCATGGGACATTTTTAACACATTTCCTACAAGGGAAATAAAATATTTAATTCCCTGAAAAATTTACATTATGCAATACTTTTGAAAACGAAATAAAGTCCCAAATTAAGTTTAGATTCAATTTTATTGCATGACTGCAACAGTTACCATTCTTAAATTTATAAATCATCTTAGTACATCAACTGCAGCACTTTTCACTCAATATAATGTGGGCAAATGAATGGATGAAAAAAATCAACTGTTCGCCACAATAAAAATATGTACAGTATATGATTCTGAGCCATTTGCTAAAGTTGTAAAATACAACTGTTGCAAACACATACAGAGATGAAAAGGAAAAATCATTTTAACAACTCGGTTGTACTCAATGACTGAAGGCAATTTTTACATTACTATTTTTTTACTTAGTTTTCTTTTTTATTCAAGATTTATTGCTTTTCAATTTAATATTGAACTGAAGTAAAAGAATTTCTATTCCAAATGGGGGTCGGCTTTCTCAAAAATTCTAAAAGTTTTACAAAAAAAAATCATACAGCAATATAAACAAAAAGAATACAAAAAAATCTTGGCACCCAAGTGATTTAATTGAATTAAAGTTCTTACTTTACTATAATGTTAACTAAACTGTTAAATAAAAACACATTCATATATGTAAATATATAAGTATATACTTTCGTACTTACTTATATACATACATGTTGGTAAAATTAAATAACCCAACAAACAATTCAAAAATTTTTCATTTTTTATAGATTACCTATGCTTACGCTTCAAAAATTTTTAATATAACGAAATTGTTTTTAGAAACTTTCATTGATTTTCTAATTTTTATACAAACAAAAAAACATTTTAATGTAAATAATTATTAATTTGATATAAAATAAGCTTGACTCGGTATAAATGTTTTCTTACTTTTTCTTGGCATGCAAAAAACTTTTGGCCAAATAACCATAAAAATTAAAAAAAAATACGCCTTTTTTATAATAAGATGACGATATATACGTCCATAAGTACATGTGTATTTATAAATTTGTATTATAAAACAAAAGAAATCAATTTGTTGTACAACGACAAATTGTAGAATTGAAGAGAAAAAATTTCATAAAAAATAAAAAAAATTACATTAAAATATTGAAAATTCAATTTATTTAAAGTGAGTTGTAAGATTTGAGGGTTCTATTTTTATAATTCCCTTTTTAACAAACATTCACCAGCTAACACACCTACATTTAAACTCATACACAGGCATATACACTAATAACACTTATACAACATTTTAACAAAAATTTGGTGATTGTTTCTTTTTATTTATTATTTTATTTGATTTTCAAAAAACATTACTTACAAATGTCTATAATGGCTTTCTGCTGTTGTAGGAGTGTTAAAAGTTAAAGAGACGAATATAAAACGAGAAAAAAAAACAAACGAACGAACAACCAAACTAGAATGTCATATAAAATGAAAAGAAATAATGAAATGTTACTGATTATATTGACATTAAAATGAAATTGTAAATAGAACATCATGTTACAAAACTGTTCGATTACATACCCCCCATACTGCATGAGCAAAAAAGGGAGCGTTAAGCATTCGTTTCCACTTTCATACACTCTAAAATTTAATATTTCTTAAAATAAATTATATAGAATTTTACTCTTTACATTGCTGCTTAAATTTAAGGACAATTTTGAATGCCAGCAAATTTTTGAGTGTAAACGCGAGGCAAGAAAATTACTGTTGTTGCCATTTGCTCTTAAGGAGGTTCTTGTAAGTGTAAAAAAAAAGTATTTTTTTTCTTTAAAAATCACTTTGGAATTGAAATCAAAATATATTGCTTTTATTGTCGCTACCAGAAAATTCCAACATTTGCTAGGAGGGGGACTTTGCTACTGAAGAGGGGAAAACTCTCAATTGAAATATACAAATATTGAAAAAAGGGGTTCAAATTAAAATGAAATTGAAAAAAGTTTAATAGATTTTTTCGTATTTTTTGTACATTTCAAGGATAAAGAACAATATTTATACACCGTTTGCATCCTTCCCCCAGGCCTCCAGGCAGTTTGACTTAATGCGTAAATATTTTACACATTTATTTATTTCTTGTACATTTCTTTTTTATATAAACTGTCCGCCTCACTCAAATATTGAACACTCAGTTTGGACGATCGCCGTTAGGAGGTAACGGTAACTTACGTATACAAACAACTAAAAATTCCCACCTTAAGTAAAAATAACATTTACATATTTGAAAATATTGGCTGTTCGTAATGAAGCAACGAAAATAAGCCCCAAAAAAATATGGAAAATTTATGTGAAATGGTCCAACCATCATTAAAAAAGACTCAAACTTTTAATAAAACTTAACACATTTTATCGGATTTTCGTTCTTTTATTTGAAATTTATTTTCTTTTTCTTCTAATATTTCAGAACTTAAAAGATCAAATTCTAACGACGAATGTGTGGTTAGAACACGAGTGGCAGGATCACAAATTCAAATGGGATCCTTCTGAATATGGTGGCGTAACAGAATTGTATGTACCATCAGAACACATTTGGCTGCCAGATATTGTATTATACAATAAGTAACTTCCACCACAAATATACCATATTGAAACAATCAGTTTGTAACACTATTTATTATTTTATAGTGCTGACGGTGAATATGTAGTGACAACAATGACAAAGGCTATTTTACACTACACTGGCAAAGTAGTGTGGACACCACCTGCCATCTTTAAGTCATCCTGTGAAATCGATGTGCGTTATTTTCCCTTTGATCAGCAAACATGTTTTATGAAATTTGGTTCATGGACCTATGATGGCGATCAAGTAAATAATAGAAAGTAGATTTAATTTTTTTTAAAAAAAATTTATGTTTTTTACTTTTTAAAGATTGATTTAAAACATATTAATCAGAAAAATGACAAGGATAATAAAGTGGAAATTGGTATTGATTTACGTGAATATTATCCAAGTGTGGAATGGGATATCTTAGGTGTTCCAGCTGAGCGTCATGAAAAATATTATCCCTGTTGTGCTGAACCATATCCTGGTAAATTCTTGTTTATTTTTTAATTCCTTATACCTACATATACATATGTATACACGCTATACAATTATTAAGCTTATTATTACTTAAGTAGAACAAATACAAAATATTTTAAACAAAATTATTTCCTAATGCCATATAAACCTTAAATCTCCCTTTATAAAATATAATTCAAATACGAATGAAAAGTAAAATAATTAAGGGTGATGAACTAAAAGTTTTGGAAATTTTTTATTTCTTCCAAAATAGTTTGTTTAAAGTATTATTATTTAAAAAAATCCACTATTAAATATTATAAATCAAACTAAAACAAATTTGAATTGTTAAAATTCAAATTCGTTTGGAACAATCCTCGTAACTCAAAACTGTGATATAAACATTAGTGATAAACATTAAACATTTAAAATAAATATAATAAATAAACAAAATTGTATTATGTTGCAGTTGTGGGTGGTAGCATGATAATATTTTTGATGGTATTTTACTTTAGCACTAGCAAACAAAGTGCAATAATAACTAAAAACTAAAAAATTAAGCTATAAACAATTGCTGTTGTGTCATTTATTTGTTTTTGTATTTTGTGTTGTTGTCATATGATGATTGAAATCCTATAGGATTTAGTATTTTATTGAAATAGACTACTCGTGCTTCGGTTCTTAACATTATAGTAGCACAACACAAATACACAAACACGCATACTTACAGACATGTGTATGTAAGTTGGTATTTATTTGCGTATTTCTACATGTGTAATAGATATGAAGCATACAGAGATTCAATATGAATTCATGTAGAAAATCTCAAAATATCTGTATGTAAAATCATCTATAGATAGACCAGTATGTATGTTTGTCATATACATACGTTTGTAGATAATTGCATGTTTTGAGTAAAACTTATAAACAAATGGGGATATTTAGTTTAAAACTTTTTTTCAAGGGAATTTTTAGTTCTAAATTCAAGATTCTGTGTGTTCATACAAATGTATATAAGTATGTACGTATGTATGTATCTGATGTGAATAGCGTAACCCAACTGTCAACAGAATTCTAAAGAACTTTTTATATTTTTTTAGTTTTTTATTCAATTTCAAACCACATAACTATTCACACATTCTTTTCATAAGAAATTCAAAATTATCATATATTCTTGTTAGACAAACGTTTATATAATTGCTTTACTATCTTCTTAATGTTTGTCTTTTCAACATACATACTTATGTGTTCATATTATTTTATTTTAGATATTTTCTTTAACATTACGTTACGCCGTAAAACACTATTTTATACCGTCAACTTGATCATACCTACTGTTGGCATTTCATATCTATCGGTTTTGGTTTTCTATTTACCAGCCGACTCGGGTGAAAAGATTGCTTTGTGTATCAGTATTCTGCTCTCGCAGACCATGTTCTTTTTACTTATATCCGAAATTATACCCTCCACATCGTTAGCTCTTCCACTGCTGGGTAAATATTTACTATTCACCATGTTGCTAGTAGGCTTGAGTGTTGTCATTACAATCATTATACTCAATATACATTATCGTAAGCCCAGCACGCACAGAATGGCTCCCTGGGTGAGATCGTTCTTTATAAAGCGACTGCCGAAACTGCTCTTAATGAGAGTGCCAAATGATCTGCTGAGGGATTTGGCAGCCAGTAAGGTTAATTATGGCATGAACTTTAATAAGACCAAATTTGGCAAAGCCTTAATGGATGAAATGAACATTAATTCGGGCAATTCAAGTCCAGATTCCATACGACGCATGCAGGGTCGTGTAGGCAATGGTCTAAGCAGCGCCTCGGCTACAAATCGGTAAGTTGTCTTTATATTTTTTATTAAATTAATAACAAATCGCTTCAACCGGCTTAGAAATAAATGTTTTATTTAAATTGTTTTTTATTTATAATTTTTTAAAATATTAGATTCAGTGGCATGATGGGTGTATTAGGTGGAGGCCTTAGTACTCTAAGTGGCTACAATGGGTTACCTTCGGTGCTGTCTGGTCTGGATGATTCATTGAGCGATGTGGCTCCACGCAAAAAATATCCATTCGAGTTGGAAAAAGCCATACACAACGTCATGTTCATACAAAATCACATGCAACGCCAGGACGAATTTAATGCAGTAAGTATTTACTTATTTAGTCAAATACAATAATAATTTCTAAATAAAACATGCATGTATATACACTACATATATATGTGCATATATGTATATATCAGAAAGTATGTGTGTGTTTAAATAAAAGAAAATAATGAATTAAATATTCTGAACGTTGATTGAATTTTTAATTGAACTTTTATATATTCTATGCAAATATTCAAAATACAGTAAAAACCCTGTAAATGTTCTATTCACACTTCTTTATAAATAATTTTTTAATACAAATATAGTACAAATATATCTTTAAAAGCTCGATGTATTAATAAAATTATGTAAATAATTCAAGTTTTTACTGTTTAATAACGTATCAGTTTAAGTAAGAATGTATGTAAGTAAATTTTCATTTGCTAGAAGGTTTTTATTTATCTACATTTTTTCTTTATTTTTTCATTTTATATTATTCCTTGTAATAAATTGAAGGACTAACTGACTGAATGGCTGCATTGGACATAGACGGCAACCACATTGATACATACAATGGAACTAAGGAAACTGAATGACTAGAGTAGTAGTGGTTAGTGTTTATGAAGTATTTGCAACAAAAATAAAAAATACTGCTTACTAGTTACTGCTACAGTTTCAGATTGTTAGATATACACTCCTACCCCTTTAATGTATACATATGATGGTGGTAAATTAAGGAAAAACAATTTAAAATAGAAATAATCTAAATACAAATTTATACAATTTTAATTAACGACACCATGATTCCGAAAGAGAGGTTAGTTGATAATGGCGACGAAGAGTACAATTAAATGGATTGATATTGATTGAATTTTAAAAAGCTTTAAATTAAATATGTATGTGTGTATATGTGTTGCAGCAGTTAGTTAGTTGATTTTATATTTAACATTGTTGTTGCTTTTCCCTTTTCTGGTTACTCTGGTTTATCAGTGTATTTATTGATTGCAATCGAATGTATCTGTATGTGAATGTTTGAAGTATATTTGTATGATTTTGGTATTCGGCCTCGATTTAATCCGCTTTTAATTGCTTTTGTTTCACTTGATTGGCTAACAATTTATTTGCTTTCGACAACAACAACGACGGCAGCAGCAACACTAACAGTAAAAACATTGAGGATGTACTACAAACATGGCCAACATTTTTCATGCTGAAAGTATATTAAGAATCAAAATAGAAGTGAAAACTGAAACGGAAAAGTAAACACTAACTAGAGATGACTTGTGTAGTCGCATGTAACGAATTGATTTGTAAGCAATATGTCAATCATCAATATGATGACTGACAGGCAGGCATAAAGATAGATAAAGTGAAAAGTTTGATTAATTATGACCATTTACGTTAGATTCATTCCAAAAAAAAAACCGTGAAAAAATATATAAAGATAAACACTACTACAGTGTGCATGAAATGATTTTAAAGTGACTTTTATCACTTGAAGTGAACTCAAACGTAAGAATAAACAAACATTTATTTTATTTACTAAAGAAGATTCCTGCTTCTATTTTTTATTTTTTTATTCATCTTTCTAACCGTTCATTCATCCATCTATTCAACTAACCAACCAATACGAAGAACATGTTTTATCATGCATAAATACTCTTTTAAATTTTTCATTACAATGTCGAAAAGAGGTGAGAGGGAAAGATGTAATATGATGTTGTAAACATTAAATACGAGTAAATACATAAGTACATACATATGTATGTATGTATGTATGTATGTATGTATGTATGTATGTATGTATGTATGTATGTATGTATGTATGTATGTATGTATATATGTATGTATGTATGTATGTATGTATGTATGAATGTATGTATGTATGTATGTATGTATGTATTTGCATTTTTCTTTACAAAGTTTGCTCTAAAATTAAAGAAAGTAAAACTACAATTATATGTATATTAAAACCAAGAAATATAATAATTTTAATATAACAACTAAAGATTTTTAAGAAATTGTTTTTGAATATAAATTACAATCCCTCCTCGTATTATTATTTTATGCGTATAAAGGTTTTGTAGAATTTTATTTTAACTTAAAAAAATCAGCAAACTTTGACAATGAAGCGTTAAATTGGGTTTTCAATAAAAAAAATCTTACATACATATATACGAAAAGTAACAAAAATTTAAACTTTTAATTCATTTTGTTTTCTATATTTAAGAACTAAAACTTTTGCTAGTAATTACGCTCTTTTCTACTATTTACTCATTTTTTATTATTTATTGCGTGTGTTTTCTAGGAAGACCAAGATTGGGGCTTTGTGGCCATGGTTTTAGATCGTTTATTTTTATGGATTTTTGCCATCGCTTCGTTAGTGGGCACTTTCATGATTCTGGGTGAAGCACCTTCCCTTTATGATGATACCAAACCCATTGATGTGGAACTATCTGTAATTGCTCAGCAAATTTACAATCTAACTGAAAAGAAATCCTAAATATGTTAAATTTGAGGAAACAACAAAACGTAAAATAAGATGAAATTATATGAATTATTAAAGCAACTACAACAACAAATGGCAACCAAATGTTAACAACAAAATATTTATAATATTAAGTAAACCTATACAAAAACACACTGACACTCCAACACCACAACACAATTTAGACACACTTCTTAAAACAACTTAAATATTAACTGACGAAAAAATTAACAAAATGCCAATAAAAAAATGTTTAAAGAAAAAAAGTCCCCTTTTTAACTGTTGTTCTTTTCTTTTTTCATTTTTATACCCCAAACAAAACAAATTGTTGGGAATTTTTTAAGCAATTCTGTCATTCACAAGAACTGAGTCGAGTACCCACGTACTTGCATGAGGAAAATGATAAAAATGTTTGTATAAAACAAGAATTTAACATGAATACTTAACAACAACTAACAGCAACACAACAAAAACTTGGTAAGTTTAGAAAGTATGTTAAAATTTTTGAGAATTATTTCATAACCAAGGTAATCATTTAGAAAAAACAAAACAAAAATCTACCCAGAAAAAAAACGAAATGATAAAAAATACACTAAAGTTCCTTTAGGTGGAAATATGCAAAAATATGTAAGAAAAAATATATTTAGTAGAAGGGAGCAAGGAAAGTGAGTATGACACAAAAACTGCAATACTCTTTATTCGCACACATATATACACACACATGTATATGGTGGATATGTTTGTATTTGTGGTATTTTTTATTATTATTTTTCTGTACTTTTTTGTTTTATTTTCAATTACAAATACCATTAACAATATGGCACACGCTCAAAAGCATCATCATTGTCTTCCTCATCATCATGTTTTTCTTCCACAACACCAACACATTTGTATTTACACAAGCATATAAAGTTTGTGTGTACAGTGAGCACCCTGATGTATTACAAGGAGTCGATATGTCTCATTTAAAACGTTTTCTTTTCTAAATTTTTAACTACTACATGCTTACCAATTTATATATTTTAATGGAAGTAATCGATTAAATAATATAATGAGGTACAAAACAAAAAGATTTTCATAGGACCAGGAATCTTCTAAATGAAATTGGAAATGGTAAAAAGTGTGCAGTAGGAATGGGTTCAAAATTCAGTTACAGAAACACACGGTGTGTTTGTGGCTAAATGATTGAATTAACTCGAAGTCTTCTTATATTGAATAATCATTGGACACTGAAAAAAGACCCTTAAATTTACTATCATGTTATTAAATATCATTTAAATTTACATGAGTATCTGCAGCAGTGAACTCCTTCAGAATAATGTTTATATAATTTTTTTTATTTCTTCCATTTGTATACTTGTCACTTCATATGCTATTCAATTTGACATACAATTTTAAATATAAAAACTGGGAGATTACATGATGATGATGGCGATGGTGATGTGAATGAGGATTGCATATCAAAAAGATAACTATAACATTTTATTTTTCACATGTATACAATTTGTATGAGATGTAAGTATGTGCAGTTGTTTGGGCAAAAATGTATTTGAAAGCTTGTTCACATCATTGCACTATTTCTTGCAATGTATAACTTATGCGCACTTTTATTTCTTAAAAATGAAATAATCTGAAATCGAAATGGAAAAAAATACTACACGAAAAAGAATACTTGTGAAAGCCTTAAGAAAAAAATTCAACTCAACAAGTTTTTTGCTAAGCATGTGCCAGCGATGAAATATTTCGTTGAAGAAACAATTTTTAGATTAGTTTTTGCAAAACAACTATTTGTACATATGAAGACACGTATTGTTAGCTGAAATATATTAAACGGATACAAAATATTGGTTTCAAATCATTTCTGTCTAAATTGTATAAATTAAAAAGCTTAAGTTGGTAGTATTTCATTATCGGTTATATGCTATTTAATAGTAAATCATTTATTCTAATGATTTTTATTTGTTCTATTTGGATATTTGTATTTCATCCAACGATATTAATAAACACATACATTTACATAATTATGAAGTACATATATAATTTACAATGTATATACATCAACATAAAATTGCACACATGATTGCAAAATTATGAAAACAAAAAACAAACATTGTAAAAAGGAAATGAAGAGCAGGAAAGTATGTCTGCAAGAATTTTGATACAAAAAATATTTGAACCCGAAACTTCATGACGAATAACAAAAATCGAAATACAACAAACTACATACAATGTCCTTTATATAACTGGAAAACTATTGTTTTAAATAATGCACTCAAGTATACATACATATAAGTATGAATATACAACAACATTTTTATGCAGTAGATACTTATAGTTTGTTCATAAATTTATTCTTTTTGTTAAAATGTCAAATAAATTTTTATTTATTATTTTCTTACTTATCTCAGACATTTCAATATTTTGCTGACATTAACAAAATAAATATATACCTTTATTTTATTTCAACGTAATAAAAATGTAGTTATTGTTTTTACACTTCAATAATTTTAGAAATCTTGTAGTAACTTTTTAAAATTAAATAAATTCTATTATTACATGCATATTTATTTTTTTAATAATTTATTCACAAAAGTATTTCGGTTATTTGATGGTTCTTTCTCACCGATATTTTTGGAAAAAAATTTAATCGATTCGGTTTTTGTAAGTAATTTTTTAAATTATGAAAATATAACCAATACATGATAAAATTTTGTTACGGTCCCCAAAAGATTTGCGTCCTTAGTAACACTTTGGATTAACTCTCTTAGACTCTTGCCATAAAGAACAAAACTTGTGATCGTATAAATTTTAAAAACTTAATTAATTCAATTTGCATAGTTAAATTGCACATTTTTTTAATAACGCCTTTACGTATACGTGTTAATGAATTTTTAATATTATAAATATCAAGTATTCGCCTCATTTAAGAAAGCTGTATGACTACTTTTTAAGATGTAAAAAATTGATTTTTTATTTGATTTTGATGTTGAATGTAAAATAATTTAGATTTTATATGTTTAGGGATTTAATAAAAATACCGAACGGTTTGGAATATGTGAAAATTATCACTTATTTTGCAACGAAGAAACCGAGGCCCGAAATCTTTGGGGTCTTATGATTTGTCTAGGTCCAATACAGAATATCTCTAAATGTTCAATAAAACCCTATAAATTTCTAGTATGATTCTACAAAACTCATAAAAAGCTGTTAAAGAACGTAAAATAGATAGATTTTTACATTAACAGATAGATATTTACATTAAACATATATTATAAAAATTTCGAAAATTAGTTAAAGAACCCAAAAGTACTAGAAAGCCTTTATAAAACTTTAGCAAAAAAAAGCCCAGATACAGCGAATATCCATACTTTTATGTTACTATATCTACCATTTTCTAAAATTTTTTAATTAGCTCAATGAACTAGAATCAAATAAAATTTTCCGTTTACCTATTATTAACATTCAAATATATATTCTATTATACATATATGTATAAATCACGTAACAAAATAAAACGTAAATCACTTCATTGTCATTTTATATTAAATATCCTAAACTACTTAGTCTTAATTTCCACTCGTATAGTTGAAATCTTTTTGTCTTTTTTGCTTTAACTTCTTTTATTTTTCTTCCTTTTCTATTCAATTATGAAACAATGAATAGAGAACAATTTTATTAAGATGATGAGTGGTAGAGGTAGGACTAGTGGATCACATCCAATTAGCATTTTAAATTAAATTAATATTAAATTAAGATGTACATCATCTTTTTAAAAAGGATATATACAAATATATGTATGTATGTAAGTATGTATGAATATATTTACTTCCTTTTAAACACAAAAGATAAGGCTATATAAAATTAACATGAACTACAAAAGGTACATTAGGGGTATAACATTTTTAAAATATTTAAAAAAATCAAATCAGCAATATTTTTTCCATAACTAAAGAAAACAATTAGAAAGCCATTGATTAAATATCATATTTACTAAGAATATTTTTATTTAATTGCTTTACCTTTTAACTATACTACTGGTTATCCCATGTATTGATTGTACTACAATGTTATCTCATTAATACATATAAAATTTATCGAAAAATATGTTTGCTTCACTTCCACCAATACATTTACCATGTAACTCTCAGAATTACTTATTCTTCATCTTCTGGTATCTTCTTTATTAAGGTATGTTTACTGCTAATATGTCGTTCAAACATTGTATTAAGATTACTTAACATCTCCAGAGATCAAACTATAGATTAAAAAAAATACTACTAACTAAAACCAACAACAACAGAAACTATTCACTGGCGTAGAATGCAGGTCACAGCTCTTTTAGGCCCAAATAAAATTAAAAAATAAAAAACAATTTGTTTCTATGCTGCAAAAATGGAAACAAAATCAAACGGAAATATATGTTCATGTAATAAATACTACGGATCTGTTAGAATTTACAATTTGTTTATTTCCCTTTTTCACCTCAAGTAATCAACTTTACGTTTATTTGACTTCCTGCACGTATTCGGTTATCAACATACTAACTTACACAAGTACAGTGTAAATGTACATATGTATATACCATATTTGAACATAGAAAGTAATAAAACTACTAGAACAACATTGCTTATAACTTATTCTACTCAACTTTGTCGCCATCATAATTTCCAAACAAATGTTAGGGTAACATTGACAACAACAACTGCAGTAGAATGTATTTAGATATATAATTCCTCTATGAATATATATTATAGTTTACACATGATATTTGATGTTGACCAATCCAAACACAATCATACTTACTTATAAACATGCAGTATATATGTACATGAAAGAGCACCAAGGAACTGCCATTATTAGAATCTTATAAAAAAAAATACCTTTCAGTGAATGCTTATTAATGTTTTAACTAGTAAGTTAGTTGGTTAGGTAGTTAGTGAGTTAGTTAGTTAGTTAGTTAGTTAGTTAGTTAGTTAGTTAGTTAGTTAGTTAGTTAGTTAGTCAGTTAGTTAGTTAGTTAGTTAGTTAGTTAGTTAGTTAGTTAGTTAGTTAGTTAGTTAGTTAGTTAGTTAGTTAGTTAGTTAGTTAGTTAGTTAGTTAGTTAGTTAGTTAGTTAGTTACTTAGTTAGAAAGTAGAACATGACTTCTTTTCCCAAACTATTTTAATTCAGAATATTTTTGTCTAATAAAAAATATAAATTGAAATGTTGAAAAACAAAATCTCAAACAACAAAACATCAGCAAACATAGTAAATCAAATGTTCTTTATAACACCCGGACAATTTCGCGGACATTTAATCGATTTAATTCTAAAAATCGTAAAGAATTAAAAAAAAGTCCCAAAAGAAATTTCAAAAATTTTTAACAAAAAGAAAAATATAATTTAAATTCGAAGTATTTTAAGTCAAAGCTTCTAGATTTTATTTGAAAAAATTAATAAGAACAAATTCATACAATTTAGGAACTTATTCTTAAATATTAATAACAGGGTACACTAAACAGGTATATGCATCACTACAACAATACAAAAACAACATGTATTTTGTTTTTGTAATTGTATGAGCTCAATGACAAAATAAATTAAAATATTTTAAGGGATATGCATGTTTATATCCTTATATTAAGGTGTATGCTATTGGTAAATGTTACAGAGGAATTGGCAGAGGACCTGACAAAAGCAAGATTTTGGAATAACCTGATTTGTGCCACGAAATTTGTATCTTTAGCTACAAAAGTTTGGCAAACGAAAGTGGGCGAAAACGGGCGCAATACTAAAGATTGTTGATATCTGAATTGGCCTGAGTTGTGTCAATAAAGTTGTGTTGTGGCTACCAAAGTGTGGCTAAAGACAACAGCCCTTTCAACGTGCGCAATACGGAGGATAGTTGATATCTGGAATGACCTGATTTGTGCCATTAAAGTTCTATTCTAAACGGATGAAGTTTGGCTAAAGACAGCGGACCTCAGAAAGGGCGCAATGCGGAAGATGGTTAAAATGTATTTTTTGTGCAAACAATATTATTTCTTTTACAAACTAAACATTTTAAATTTTTTTATTATTAAAATTTTATTTTGTTTCAAATAAACAAAAACATATTTTGACAGAGAAGGTATGCAAATAAGAAAACAAAAAAATTATCAGCTGTTCGATTGCATATACCTGTTTAGTGTACACTGATTAATAACTTTTGTCAATGAAAGCAGTTCATAATTTTTATGCTGAAACTTTTTTCTGTGTATGCAGCGTTTGTACTCACATTTGTATGTATGTATATGATCAAGTTGTCAGAAGCAAAGTATAGCTTTTACTCTTCCAGTGTTTTCAGTATGTCAATGTTTCTTTACTACGGTTTGGAAAATTGGAAAATGTTGTGGTTTTAATGCTTAAACTTGACTTGACTAATACAACTATATGAAACTTAAAGGCATATTGCAGACATGTTGGCTTTTATATGGACATACACAAGATTTACTTGCAAACACAAATATGCATGTACATAAGAGGTGTCACAAAACATAAATTTTGCTTGGGTGGGTCTTATTTTCTTTATAGTGTCTGAAACTATCAAGCGCATAATTGTATCTAAGTAGGATATTCAATAATAGTCTTAATATTTACTAAATTTTACACTTTTCAATCTATTTTCCGCTCGGGTTCCCGTAATCCGATTGGACTTAAATTTAACATCAGTTATTTGTAGGCACTATTAGGTAAAATAATACCCTATCCAAACAAAATCGATATTATTTGGATGCCTCTAATGTACTTTTATATTACAGAACACAAGTGTTTACATGGTCAAGGTATGTGGTTCCTAGTTGATAAGGTATCCACATGCTCAAGACTCTTTTAATTCCTATACATACACATATCGATGTACATACATATGTATGTGTAAGACTGCAGGAATGTGTATCTGTATACGTATGTATGCAGAAATGTGGTTTGGTTTTAAGCAAATTTACTTAAAATTTAGTTTTCTTTATATTTTACCTACAGAGTCATTACTCACTATACATATACACCTTAAACTTAGCATAAGTATGCAATTTACAAATACAGTGGATGAAAT
Organism: Lucilia cuprina; assembly: GCF_022045245.1. Classification (NCBI taxonomy): domain Eukaryota; kingdom Metazoa; phylum Arthropoda; class Insecta; order Diptera; family Calliphoridae; genus Lucilia; species Lucilia cuprina. Next base: position 100,805,513 of record NC_060952.1, on the reverse strand, counting down.
ATACTGATATCAAAGTTTGTATTTTCTAAAACGGACTTATTGAAAGTCCAAATAGTTTTAAATTCTTTCATTTGATTTAAATCCTGAAATTATTATGTGTAGTTTTTGTATTTTTACTAAAAAAAATTATCTACATTGCTGTTATTATTTTCCATACTGTATAAAGTAAATGAAGGAAGAATATGTTTGCAATTTTGACCATAATGTTTAAATGTGTAGTTAACATGAGCCTATAGCTTTCTTTCATACTTTCTTATTTTTTGGTATCAAACGATAACAGCATTATGACAAAACAAGAAGTTTCATGAAGAATAATGAAGTCGACCTAACAAACATTGACGTTAAAAAATTATTAATATTTAATTCTATATATTGTCATTAGAAATTTATCTAACTACACACTTACTTACGTATGTATATGTATAAGAACTAATAGTTATAAGCATGCATGCATGAAACACAAACATTCATTCTCTATATCAAGTGTTGCTAGAAGAATAAAAATACATTATTCAAACATTTCATTATTCATTTTTAAATATTTATATAAAATTTTAAACTTCAACTTTGTGCTTTAAGTCTCTATAAGCAAAAGAAAAAATGAATAACTTTAACTCCCAATTAACACTGTCTAGTTATTTTTTTAACATTAAGATATTTTGATCGTTTTTATACATTATTTTATCTGGAAGAATAACTGCCGGTTAAAGAATAACTGGAGCTGGCGAAAATGTTTGCAAATGTTTAAAATTTTCCTTCCTTAAAACGTTTACTTTTTTAAATGGCAGTATGGAGTCAAAATTAAAGTTTATTTTTATAACATTTTAATGAAATAATCATACATACAAAAATAAGTTAAGAAACTAAATATGTATATTATTTTTTCTAAGAAATAAATTTACATACAACCTAAATAAATTTTGAAATCCATGAATCCGTCAAATTATACGTATGCTTTATGCAATTAAAGGGATTCAATAAAAAATTACTCATACGTATTGAAAGCATTTTGCATATGGAGAATTTCATGTCAAGTAACTGAACTCAAAAAATCTATTTTGACGGAATTTGCACTAAATACTTTTGGATAGTAGATCAGACACAAATTTTTAGCTCTATCGGTCAGTAACTGCCGGACTTAGAGGGGGTCATTTTGTTTATACAGGCTTTTTTCCAATGAGTGTAACTTTTAACCTATTGGTCCTAATTGTCCAAAGGAGTTCAGAAAGCTATTTATTAATTCATATGTTGTCCAATAATGGGATGCGATAAAATGGAATGAAGATTTTTTTTATATTTGGCACTTAATTTACCCTATTTAAAAAATGTTTTTTTTTATTTTATTATTATTTTCTGCTCAAAGAAAAGCTTTCTTTCTTTTTAATGCTGGGTAACTTGACACGAAATTACCCATATGTATTTCAGTAATTTATGTAACATAATTTAGCACTTAAAAATATTGAATATTCTTAATTAATTCATAACGATGATGTTAAAATAATAAAGAAATATTTTGTTTGTCTAGTATGGAACTAGATTTAACTGTAAATTATTGTAAAAATTCAACTGTAAATTCTATGGTTACATTCTAGGCAATCAAAATATTTTTCTGTTGTTTTAATATCATCGTTTTAAATTTATTAAGTATATTCAACATTTTAAAGTTCTTAATTATGTCATTGTCATTACAACTTATTTAGGCATATTAATGGTCAAAATCTAAAAAAAAAATTCCACCGTTAGCTATTAAATAAACATAAGTATATATTGCTTGATTCCCAGCAGTTCGACAAAGAGTCTATGCACCATCATTCGTCGCAAGTGTACTCTTTGTAATCGAAAATGTCGAATTTGTGACTTTACACACATAAAGTAATCTAGAGAGTGGAGCGTTAAACAAACTTAAGACAGAAGATTGTGTTACCTCCTTTAAGATAACTTTCTGTATCTTTGTAATATAGAGGGTGGCAATTGACTTTCTCGCAACAAATACTCATTGCGCTCCATCGACGCTCTTGTTCGTCATTTTATCTTTCTGATAGATTAAGAAACTAACTGCTAACCTAGTGTTGCCCCGAACTGATGGGATATTTCATATAAAGTACAACAACAATAAGGAACTGTCAGCCAATATTATTTATGATCAACTTTCTAATGAATTATGATTATAACATTTTTCGAGCACAATAAAAATACACATTTCTACTTTATTACTTATTTATACATATTTATACAAACAGTATTAAGGTTAATTATTTATCTATCTATCTGAAGCAACAGAAGCAACATCATTAAAGGCAAAAGTGTAAAATGAAAGGCAGAACAAAGTGAAAAATGAAAATAATTCACACTTGAGACAAGTTATTGTCGAATATACGACTTACTCTCTAAGGTCTTTTGTCAACGGGACAGTCGAATTAATTACACTCCAATGAGTTTTTTGCAACAAATAAAAGATTCTAACTGAACAAGTAACAAAATTTTAACAATACTATTATACATAGACGGATGGACAGACTGACTGAAGCGCCTACTAGCTCACACTCAAATTCAAAGAAAACTCACACTCATAATAAGTAAGTAAAACCATGCCATAGCATATTTAACTACTTTATGCCACAACAATACAATGTAATTTATGATGCTATTTGTAGTTGTTGTTTTTGTTGTGCAACCGTACCCCATTTTCAAATGAACAATAACTTTATCCATTCATTTATTGTTCAACATCTACATCCTACAAATTTGTGCATAGATTGTGATTTGTAGGAGTGATACTGTAGATTCTTCTTCCATTTTCCATCTTCCTCTTCAGCCATTGTGGGTTTAATGCTCATCGAATATTTTAGAAAATTTCACAGAAGTACGACAATATGTTTATTTGAGTGTTAAATTATGTTGTCGTTTCATAATTTAGGGTAAAATAATTTGCAAAAGCATTTTGTAGGGAAGTGTAAATTTTTTGACTCGATAGTAAAGAACAACATCGTAAAAGGAAGAAAATCAATTTACAATTTTTCACTTTTTAACCCTGCTGCCCAATAAAGATCTATTCATTTAAAAATAGTAGAGACAATTAAAATTAACTAAATTAAATAAATTTCTGTTTATGTGTTGTAAAAGAATGTTTAAATAATTATTTACTTTACCTTCAAGAAGTGTGCACTCAATGAATGGGAGTTTCTCAATTTATGTGTATTAGAGACATTGCGTTTAAGGTTCCTACATACAAATATAAATGGACAAAATAAGGTCAGCCTTTTATTGAACTCTGATAATATGTTTTAAATTTTACATTACATAAATTACTCAAACTCTATACATTATCTTCAAAATATATTCTTAATTATTTTAAAGAAACCTTCAGTTACAAAATTTAAATATATATTTCATTGAATATATTCTACTGCAGACAACTCATATTCTTTATCTCTAAACCTTGACAACTCTATGAATGTGGATCAAGATCACAAAAGTGTAAATATTTACAATTTGCAAAATATTTATATACTTAAGTACCTCCCTCTGCTAGACTTCCTCTCGCTTTCAGCCATAAATGTTCATATGGTTGATATTGTAGTTTGTAGTTGTGGGGGTGTTGTTAATGTTAAAACTTCTTTTTATATATAAATACCTGTGTTAAATTAAGAATTACAGCAATTTGTATTTAAGGTTTATTTAACAAACTCTTAATAATTAGTGCTGCAAACAAGAGAAAAAAATAACAACTTAAAAACTCAGTCGACAGTTACAAAATTTGTACTCTCAACATCCAACATTCAAGTTAGTATTAATGTAGTAGTATATGTACATATGTACACAATACATATATAAATAAGTAAATTGTTGGGTGGTTGTTTGTTTATTAGTATGTATCTATGTATAATAATGTGATGTGGGGTACAAAATCAAAATAAAAAATTTTCATCTTGACAAAAGTTCAAGTATTCTTTCCTATTTTGTTCTTTTTGTTTTAATTTCTGTTATTTTTTGCACTTTAGACTTGAACATTTGTACATTTTTATATTGTTGTTGGAAATTGTAGAAAAACATTTGGTGTTGAAAGTAGTGCGGGTATTTAGTAGATAAATAGAAAGATATGGGTACACTATACAGTTCCTGGCAGCAAAATAACTAATTAACTTTAATTTAGCTTTCTTACAATTTTTTTTTTTTTAATTTTTTGTTGCCGCCAACACTCTTACATACAAGAGAATATGAAGAGAAAAATAAAAACAACAACATCAACATTTTATTGCTACTTTTGTAGTCGTCATATTTTAATTACGTTTGTTGGCATGACGCTACTAATTGTGAATTATGGTGTAAATACAGTGCAAATGTCAGCTGTGCCACATAGAAATGGTAATTTTAACAACAGCAACAACATCTGTAGCAGTGGCACTGGCATTTGTAGTGGCAACAATATAGTGTCATCTATAAACGGCAATAATACAAACAACAAAAACAATAGCTTTGGAAACATCCCATGGAATAGAAGCGTTGAAAAACTTACAAACATTAATGGCGATAGGAATACAAACACAAACTCTCTACACATTGCTCTGCCAGCTATGCCAACAATTTACAAAGACAGCAAATATGGTAAAGACGATTCCATTGATAATTATGCTGACACCAACTACTACAACATCCCCAATACAAGGCTCAAAGTCTCAAACAATAATATCATAAATCATACAGAAACTGATTTAGTAATAGCAGGACAATTTGGAAAATTAAGAAAATCTCGTATTTTTGGCTTATTGGGTTCAAATTTTTCACTTTCTTACAATTTATCATTGAATAGTGGCACTTCGGCGGGAAATATCACTGTGGCCGCTCCTGCTTCAGCTTACTATTATGCACCGGCTGCTTATTATCCCTATGGTTATTATAATCCTTATGGATACTATGATCCATATGTGTACAATCCATATGCATACAATCCATATGCATACAATCCATATTCTGGCTACGGTTATTACGGTTAATAACAAACATGTATGTATCTTAACCGTCTTTGCAAAAATTGCTACAAAATATTTAATTGTTTTACACTAATAATTTATAGACTTTAAAATAAGTAATTTATCAAGAGTAAAATAATATGTTAAAAAATATCGAAACATTAAATTGATTTTATAGTCAGACCTATTATTAAAACAATTATATCAAAATTAGACATTAACTGCTTTATGCAAAAACATCTATTAACTATTTTTCTATATAAAAAAATACTCCGTTTAAATTATAATTAAATTTAGTAATTGTGTTTGCATATTTTTTTAAATATTGCAATTTACTAACAACAGAATAATAATAGGATAAAATTTTGTGTAAAACAAAAAACTAAAAAGTTTTACACATTAGAGCTCATTATTTTAACACTTGATTGCATGCATGTTGTTTAACATGCTGACATAAACTTGAATAATTTTGTATACACAAACACTCAAACCTTTACATGTACTTGTATTGGTAAACATGTTAATCAGTCAAGGGCCAATAACCTAACATACATACATTTGAAAAAATGAATTAATATTTCAAAATATTAGTCAGTTTGTTTCAATACTACATTCTATATAAAAATGTTTACTGGGATATTATGTTTTGCTGGTTACATAGTTAGTAATATGTTGTGTGTAAATAAATATTTTGTTAGCAGCAACAACAACAGCATGACAACTTTCAACTTCAGTCTTACTTCACTTCAGGTTATTTTTTTAAAGCAATTATCCAAATACAAGTCAGAGTTTTCCATATTTTACTCATGCAGAGAAATGCAGGTTTGCATGAACGTTTTTAGAAAAGCATTCTCCTTATCATCAGTAAAATGTAATAATGTTCATTTTTAACACTATCATCGACAAAGACATTGGCAGTGAGTGAACAAGTGAGAGTGTGAAAAAACATGAAACAAATGCACTCAAAGACATTAAAAATCCATTTAGCCAGTATAGAATTAAAAAAAATTAACTCAACTAAATGCATGAAAAAACTCATCAAGATGTTTAATAAGTTTAAAGTAGAAGTTTTTGTTCGTTTTAAGAACAGTTTGTCAAAAAAGGTTCATAACTGCATATTTGATTTTTATTCACATTTTTTCACCTTTAATAATAATTGTAAAAATTTTTATTATATTATATAACGAACACATACACATATCATAACTTAAACATCGATCATATTGGTAAAAAAAACGGAGATCTGCGATCAATTAAAATCGGTTTTTAACAAATCATGATAAATCGTCTAAAATAGATACTTTAATACGAGAAACATCTATATTTTTTGATAATTCATTAATATTACGATGGAACATTTTGCATATTGCGAAAAGTAGTGGCGTTTATTTTGATATAAATAAATATATTTTATTACATTGATTAATGATTATTACAACTAAATCTAAATTATTTTACAAACCTATATTTACATTTTAGTTGTAATTAAGTATATAAAGAAAGGAGGGTTATATTTTATAAGACATAATATATTTGCACAACTATAGAGTAAACTTTCATGCAATTATCTTTTTCTATTACATTTTTCAACTGCCTCAGGCAGTGTGCCATGGATAGGTGGATGGATGGATGGATGGATGGATGGATGGATGGAAGGATGATACAAGTACTACTAACAATAAAAACGTTCGCAAGAGTATCGCAAACAATGTCTACTCGAAATTTTACAAGTACATTTATACACGGTGTGTCGTAGAGACTCAATAACTGACTGCGAGTAATCTACCAACTTCGAGCTAGCAAAAGCCTTGTCTTTGTACTGCATACATACATACATACATACATACATACATACATACATACATACATACATACATACATACATACATACATACATACATACATACATACATACATACATACATACATACATTCATTCATATGTTCATAAGTGTGTATAGACTTAAGAATGTATTTATGAATACATACAATGACATTTTCTTTAACAGTTTCTTCTGCTCCTTTGGTAAATATGTTGCAATATTTTGAATTGTTAAATATTTTACAACATTTACAACTTACTTTGTACACAACTACCTTGCCAACTGCCATTATATGTAACTGAGACTATGTTTGTGTTTAAACAGATGTGTAGATACGAATGTAAGTTTTCGGTATTCTCTGGTAAATTAACGACAAAATGAAAAACTTAAAATTCAAAAAATTCTAAGATAAAAAAACAACAATAAAAACTGGTAGAAGAAAAATATGCCATTGGCAATATTGACAAAGCTACTCAGTTTTACATTTTTAACTATACACGTGTATTTTTTACTCATCCACACATAACACATTTACATAAATGTAAATAAAATACAGTTGTATAATAGTAGTTTTTATTATTGAAGACGGTTCATCAACAATATTACAAACCCTAAGGATTTATTTTTTTGAATGTGTTTATGTATGTATGTATGTATGTATGTATGCATGTAGGTACCCGTAAAAATAAATTTTTGTTATATCTAGTAGCTATTTTTAAAGTCAAGTAAATAAAACAGAACGATATTTATATTTAAAATGCTCAATTTAGAATTGACATTGAATCGGTTCAAATATTCTATATACATAATATATTTTATATGATAAAGAAACAATTCGAAGAGGATTCTTAAAAAAAATATTAAAGTATTTTAAATGAAACAGATAAACAACATTATGTTCCTAACTAAGAATTTACTAAGTAAATAAGACACAGTTATGTATTCCGCCGAAAAAGTTTACATAGACAATCCATTGAAATATCTTTGTATGTATGCATGTGTGAGTGCGAGTTGTGGCAATTTGAAGCAAGTAAATAACTAACCATCATCACACAAGGAACAAAGAAACAATTTAAAGCATTTTAACTGGATTTCAATGGAAAAAACATTCTTGTATAAATAAAATGCTTTAGTCAACTTGTACGTGCTCGTATTAAATGGAAAATTGTAATCCGTGCTCTTTTAGCATCTCTACCACTTTATGATGGCAGTTTGTTCGAATGTGTATAATGCGTCGAAATGTATGTCTGTCGTTCGTTCGGTCGGTCGATGGATATGTTTGTAAATGTTGCAGATAGTGTTTATGCCACAAAATATAAATTGGCAACTGAGACTGTGTATAATTTTGTTACCGAAGATGGCGTGTCTGTTAGTTTATTTGTTATATCTTTGTATTAGAAATATTTCAAATAGGTTGGCATTCATTTTTATCAAATACATCTGCTGGAAAAATTTAAGTTTTTAAAATTTTTAACAAATTTAGAATAATTTCAATTATCTTTTTTAAAATACACATTTATGTATTTCGATGATTTATACACTCTGTCTTTGTTTTCAGGGAAGATATGCTTGTGTAAGCAAACAAACTTTAATATATGTAAATCTAGCAGAAAATAAATAATTTTACCTATATATGTATGTATGTATGTAAAATAATAATTTCTAAATAAAGGCTTTTTCAAAAATAAGCTTTATACAATATTTTTTCCTTTTTTATTTAAAACTTCGAAATGTAAAACAATATTATTGGAATTGCTTTCTTTTTGACAAAAAATATGTAAATTTTGATAATTCACATTTTGAATTTTTTTATCGGATATAAATGAACTTAATACTCATTCATTTTTTAATGTTGATTCAAAATTGTTTTTTGTAGACATAAAAAATCAAATGAATAGATTTGAAATAATTTTTAATTTCCGTCCATTGAAATCATTACAACAAAAATTTGTAAATATAAATTTTTATTAATACTCGAATATTAAACTTACTTTAAACAAATACAATATCCATTTAATGTTGTACTAACAATCACGTATGCTTTGAGAAATTTACCACAATTTCGAAACACGTTTGCTTCCAACCATCCAATCCCACTGCTACAACAATGTTAGCAAATAAATAGAGTGTTATCATCAGTACGAATTCACAAAATATAGAAAAAGAAACTTAATGCTCTTCGAAAGTTTATTTTTGCAATATTTGCTAATTAAACCATTTAAGTGGGTGGACATTTTTCTTTCAGATCTCTTACACACACACACACGCACACATATTAAATTCATAGATTAAATATTTTGGTTGTAACAAAAATGTTGACAATATTTAACAATGATTCTTGAATTTTGCCACAAGATAAATTGCTTTTTGCCAAACTCCTACGACATAAAATCTTAAATGAATTTTGGTGGATGACTGGAACTCACTTACAAATGCCCACACAAACACATTTCGTTGGCAATGCAACACTGCATGCAGCTGGCTATTTACGACTTTTCCAAGATTTATGTAAACGGCTATAAATTTGATGTTTGTAAGGCAATATTTCATTACTCCTACAGTAACGAGGGAAAATGGAGTTTTTTCTTAATGTCATATCTCATGACAGGACAATTAATTTGCATAAACATCTTTAAATATATACCTGCATTTATATTTTTAAATAACTTTGAAAAAATAAATAATCCATAGAAATTATACGAAAAAAGTTTCAAATATTTATATATCATTAAAACCATTCGCTACATCCTCTATGAGAAAATCTAAATAAAATGAAATAGTGTGAAAATTTCTAAAAGAAACCCAAATATCAATATTCTAACGACCAAAAAATACACTACATATTGTATTTATGTACGTATGTATGTATGTAGTACTTTTACAAAAAAAAAAACGACAAAGTATAAATTTATAAAAGCAAACTCTCTAAACAAACATTTATTTAGAACTCGTAGTTGCAGAAAAAAATGTATTTACCAAACTCTTGAAAATTAAACGTTTTGGAAATCCACGAATGCAAAAGTACTTTTTTAATTCACAATATCGGATAAATAAAAAGAAACAAAATTATTAAAATTTACTAAAAAAATGGTTAGTTGACAAAAAATATCAATTGAATACTTACTAAAAAATACACACACAAACTATATATGTATACATTAGAATGTTACGTGGAAAAGCCTTTTTAAAAAATTCTTTTAGGAATACCACTCCATTTTAGAATGTTTTTTTTTTAAATTTATATGCCCTTTATAATATAATAAAAGACGTTTTGACTTATTTGTTAGCATTCTTGTAAAGTTGTTGATATTTTATCCACCACATTCATGTGTATAGATTTTTAAAGGGAATTGCGTACAACTGAATTTTTTCTTTGTAACATTATGTAATTAATAACAAGTAAGAAATAAGGCGTAAAGCGAGTCCGACCAAATGATACCCTACATCAGTTATGTAAATAAAATGTGATTTATTTTATAACATACGCCAGAAACTATTTTAATTTTCATAAAACTGCTCGGCAATAAGGCAGAGATGGAAAAATAAAAACACATTTTTTTATTTTAACTATAAAAATTTACACATATTTATTTACATTCTTTATTATCTTTCCGTATTTTTTGGACAAACAAGGTTCCTTTCTCTATTGTGTGTTCAGATGCAGTCGTGCGAACTATTGAAAGAAACAGCAACAACAAGAACAAAAGCTAACAATAAATACTTTTGGACAAAACAGGGTGGTGGCAAATGTATGTGAAGAATATTAAGATGATGGAAATCACGCCTATTTAAAGGTTACCACTAAAAAACAATTTAAATGGAAATTAGTTTAAATACAAAAAAACAGACACAAACACCCACAAGAGTGTGAGTGTAAATGGCTAAAGTATCCTACATTGTTGTTGCTTTCCTGCTCAATAAGCAAAACAGAATAGAAAAAAATGAAGAACGTAAAGAACGGAAATAGAAACAGAAACTAAAACCAATGATAATGATATCGACCTTGGGGGATTTGGAAATGAAATTAAGAGATTCTCTATTTTTTAAAGATGTTTAGATTTTTCGCTTAGGGAATCAGTGTTAGGGGGGAGAGAGAGCGCAAAGTGTAATTTGATTTGATGGAAAATAGAATAACTAGACGATTAGTATATTATAAGTACATATTACGTTGTAGGAAAACATTTTAAATAATTATGTATATATGTATGTATGTGTGTATGCAGTTTATTAAATAAAAAACTCAACGATTTTAAGAACTTAATAAGAAACAAATAAAACAAATAATTTTTTATTATTTATTTTATAAAAAAACTGTTACATAATTTAAAGCCATGTCCTTAACGACTCTAATTGAGTTAAATATTTAAAAAATCTATTCAAACGTACGTTCTTATATGAAGAATTTATTATTAATTATATAAACAAATTCACTGTTAAAAAATGACTGCTTGTGGCAATAATAGTTTTAGCAATGGTGAGAGTTGCTAACCATTGAAATAGTCAAAAAGCAAAAGGCAATTTATTGTTATTAATGGTTCATGTACGTGGTGTTTTACACAAAACGAACTTATGGCGATAACAAACAAAAACAGTCAAATAAATGTTACCACACACTGACTTCCCGACTCATGCAACGACCGACCAACCGACCGACCAACCGACCGACTGACTGACCGACCAATAAAAGCGTGTGTGATAATGTCCATTGACATATCTTAGAAAGAAATGAAAAATAACAAAAAAACTAGTACAAGTATCTTTTATATTGTCTCCTTGCTTATAATGAGGATTTAGTGAAGATTTCATAGAGCTTCATAAAAATTCTATTAAAAAGAGTAATTTCTTGTGGAAATCTATGTGTGTACGTGGATGAGTGTTTTTTGTTGTTTTATTCATTTATACACTTTAGAGTAGTAATTCTATTTTAGATTGTCTACAATGTTCTAGTTTCGTTCTAAAATATACAATTTTTCATAAACACGTAAAACATATACATATATGTAAGTATGTATGTATTTACGTATACTTTATCTATACTCTACATTACAGACTAACACACATTTATGATTACATAGAATCAGTCTAATAACGTCTTCTAGATAATGTGTTAAATAATAAGTTTCAAAATTTTTACGCCCATATTCTATATAACTAAAGATTAAACGAAAATATAATTTTTCGAAATTGCTGATAATGAATTTTCAACCATTTTAATGTTCAGCATTCCCAAATTACTATCAAAGTTTATTTTGAAAAGCCAGTTAATATGTTTGGTAGTCATATATTCGGCGACTGGTTTTCAGACATTTACAAATGCTGGTTTGTGTAATAGTCCTGTATCCGTAAAAGGTTATATAGCCCTTCACATAATTTATGCTGATTATACTCTGACAATTGCTTAAAAAAAAAGATAACTTCCGGTGTGTAATAAGACTAATTATTATGATGCAGTTGAGAAAAAGTATTTAAATGACTGCTCTCTAGGAACACTGAACATACGATTGAATTTTACTATATTTAAGTTGAAATTCTTCCTTTGAAATTATTAAAAATATATGAATTAGAAAAAAATTCAATAATTGATGTAAGTAAAATACTGACTAAAGGGATGCATTGACAACTTGACACCTGCTGGGGATACGGTATATACATACAATATACAGTTACGTGGTTATATAAAAGGAAAAATAAAACATTACAAGTAAACAAAAGACATTTATTTAGACAAATAAAATATAAAGAAATAAACCAAATAAAACACTTTGGGAATTGTTAACTTCGTGTGAGTGTTGTTCTTTTATTTTTTGCTACTTTAGCAAATAATTGAAAAACTTGTAAATTTTGTTGTTCTTAGACATTTTTCTTCTATTAATTTAATTGAAGATTATCTGACAACCCTAATATTAGAAAAAAAAACCTCAAACAGGAATCTAACAGCGAAATGCTATTTATTTCATTTACTTACATAAAATACGTTTGCTTTTGCACTTTTTCTACACTTTTGGTTGTTTTTATTTTTTAATATTAATGTATTTCTAGCATAAAATGTTTTTAGCGGTTTTCATTTGAGTAAACATTTCTTTAAGCTTAATAGGCCCACATTTAGATAACGATTAAATCGTTACATTTTCTTACATTTCTTAAGGAAAAAAATAACAAATATAAAAACATACATACCTACACTTGTATATAAAAACATACATTCAAATGTATAAAGAAATTTATGTAAATTGTCATTTAACACTAAACGATTTCTATCTTTTTTCTTTCTTAATGCTGAAACGAGCAAACAACACAAAAACAACCACAGCCAACACATGTGTTTACAATTATTCGTCTTATGGAAGAAACAAGAAAATGCTAAAAAAAACTAAATCCAACATTTACTATCGAATAAGAGGGTAAATATACAAATATAAACGTAAATACATACATACATTTCATACACTTACAACATAATACTCATACATGAATGTTTAATGTAAAAAATTTACCTATAACTACTACAGCAACTACTTTCTTCGTTACCATCTTGAAAAACGTTTGTTTGCATGGATGTTCTCATGATGGGAGTGAAAATGCTTGAAAAACTCTTACAAAAAGGAATTAAAATAAAGTTTTACCATCATTAGCAGGCAAAATGTGTTTTCTCATTATGGTCCTTAGCTTACCTTGAAAATACTTTTCTCCACAACTATAATCCAAATGGTGTAGAAGGTTTAAAGGCAAAACTTTCTTTTCGAACAAGAGATGAAGAAAAAAATAAACCATTTCCTTTAAACGTTTGGCAGTTCCAAGTAATTAGAGGCAACACTATTCTCCATCTAAATCGCTCATACCTCCTTCATTGTAAATGCATATATACATCGTAAGACACATACCCAACGCACATTGCATATCAAAAGTAATTATTTAAGGCTTCTTTTTAATAAATATTCACACTATTTGCTTAATTTTGATTTTAATTTTAAAATTTAGCCGAATGAATTATTCACTTTTCCAATAAATAAAAAATATTTTGAGAAAATCGTTCTCAATTTGAAATCATGTGTTTACTGGGAACATATAGTTAAGAACTTTTAAGTACTGATATGTTAGCATTATGTACATATATTTCCACAACATACCATTACAGTGGAGAAGTATTTTGAAATTTCTTAAATGGTACTGTTTTTTCTCCTCTTTGTAATGTTACCAATTTGATTTCCTTCACTAATATCTTCGAACGACTTTTGAATTGGAAACTTACTTGTTGTTTTTAGACAACGTTAGACAACTTCGAGTAAACATTTTATTTGTATTTTGCAAGTTGGGGTCATTATTTTACACGGTGGTGATACTGGAGGCAAGCATTTAACATGCTCGCTTAAAAGTATAGAGTTAGGTAGGTCAATAGGAGGGCCTGTTGTGCGCTACTTTTCAGGAAAAAATTGTTTGTATAAATGTATGTACACTAAGAGTATATACCATCATACTAACATTAGACATGCTCATTTTGATCATATAGGATCTTTGTTGTTCTACCCACCATCTAATTATTTAAAGAGGCCTTATGGAACTCTCTCACCCATATTTTTAAATTAGTTTTTTTTTTGCGTCGAATGGTTAAGCGTTTGTCAGGCTAACTACCTCGAGCTCCATTCCCATTAAAGCTATTACATTCGCCCTTTCGTTGCCGACTACTCCCTAGTGGCCTGGTACCCATATGATATAAACCATAGCTCTGGGAGAGTATTCAATTAAAGCTTTCTTACAAACCAATACAGTCTAATTGCCTTCTGGCTGCCGGTAAGTGCTGTGGACGCCATATTTATTCCAATCAAATTTACATACTCCGTTATTGCTCCGACTCCTGCTTGGTAGCTTGTGTTATGATTAGGTAAACAACGGATTCCTACTGGTATTTGCTCTAGTTTTACACTTGACCAAGACATTCTATCAGGGATTAGAATTTCAAAGATTGCAACATATTTTGTATAAGGTAAGTCCGGTGATTGTGTATAACCTTCCAGTATACATTGATGACGTCTCCTATATCCGCTTTTACTGGGTTATTTAGACCCTGCGAAACTTTTATCTTTTTCCCAATTTTTGGTCCGCGGTTATATTCCCAGATGGTAGACAATCTGTCCTCCGTCAGCTTAAGTGTTTCTAAGCTAAGAGCTGTAGGAAAAACTGGAAAACTCCGCCGAGAGTTAGGTAAGTATTTTATACGATATAAAAATGAGGAGTTTTATTTTTGAAAAAAAAAATTGCCTACAAAGAATTTTTTTTGTAAAAAAATTTTCAAAAACAAAATGTCTAGGCTAAAAAGTTAGCACCTACATTTGTAGTTAGTTAGTACTTACATATATAGTTATTTGTAATTAACTATTCAAGATTAGTTTTTGTTTACAAAAACTTGCCAATTGTTTTATAGTTTTCTCATCTACTGTAAGTACAACGATGAACGTCAACCATAGTATGAGATATTGTGCGTGTGTTAAGTATCAAGAGCAATGTGATTGTCGAAAAACTTTCAAATGAATTTCCGTTAAATGAAAAGTTAATGGTGTATCGAAAAATGAACATACAAAAAACATTTTTAGCTTTGCATAAAACACAAAAAGTTACAACAATAATGACAGTTATACAAACCATCTACATGTATATACATTATATACAGGTGTTAATATTATATACATATGTATTTTTATAAAATAATTTATTTATACAAAAATTAGAAATCAGCTACTAAAGAGACAATATTTAAAGGCTAATATTTGTTTCAGTTTTATTTTATTTTTTTACCTACTATCATAAATAAGTTTTATACGATTCTTATTCTCATAAGAAAATGACATTAATATAAGGTCTCCTCTAGAAAATGGCTTTAACGATCATTGATGGCTTTAAAATTTAGAGTTCAACTGTGAAATTTAACATAAATAATTTTCATATGATTCATCTCTTTATTATCTCTCTTATTATGATCCGTTTCAGAAAATGTCTTTAACGCTCCATGATCCGAAGCCCTCTAGGTAATTGATTAAGCCCTATTCCAAATATCATCCTGATGTTCACAGGGGAGCAGCTCACACTCTTAATTGTTATTTGAGTTTTTTTTTAACTTTATACCTAAAAAGTAGTCTGTCTAACGTCAATATAATTTTGTTTGACCACGTTAAAAATATGACAATTATTTTAAAATTTTTTCTTAATAATAAATATTTTATATTTAAATTTTTATTTATTCATTTTTTGTTGTTTGAATTTTCAAAGTTTTAAGAAAAATTTTCAAATAATTTTTCATTAAGATTCGTTAAAAGAAAACAAATCAAAACGTTCAGAAATAATGGTTTTTTAATTATTAGCATTATACAAAAACATTTTACTTAATTTAATTAGAAAAGAGCACCTATGATGGCAACTTACTGACGTGTTACTTAGACATCTTATATCAAATGTCAGCGGAAAGATGCTGACTTGTCATAAAGTCATCCAATGTAAAATGTCTTCAGCCGATGTACATAAAGAGTCAGTAGTGACAATGTCATTAAGACAAAATTTCCAACTGGGTATTTATATGTATCTATAAAGACTTGAAGTAAATAAAACTTTTAGTATAACAATATTTAAAAAGAACACTTTAAATTTCATTATTTTAGTTTCTTTGTAAGCCAAATTTGTTTTTTCTCACTTTCGCTTCTACTTCTATGCAATACAATCTTCTATGCCTGCAGCAAAGTTTATTAAAAAAAATGAAGAAATTTTACAATGAATTTTTGTTTTTGTTTTTTTCTTTTTGCAATGAAATTGAAATTAATTCAATCTCTAATGAGTTTTTATTATTGCTTTTCCTTAAACTTGTTTTTACTGTACTTGAGTTCATAAGTTTAATTGTTGTTGTAGTTGTTGGTTCTGTTGCAACTAACAATTGTAGTTTTAGTTGTAGTAGTCAGTCGTTATAATAATGCCATGGAAATGTTGTTTCAACAATACAATTAGAATCTTCTAACATTCTTGCATTTTGTTTCATTTAAGTTTAGTTATTACAGACAAAACAACTCAACACTGAGATATACTACATACATATACTTTGTATGTACATGGGGTATATTTGTATGTATGTATCTACAGTTATTAGCGATAACCGTCAAAGTCGACTTTGAATAAATTGAATTATGTTAATGCGTCGGAACATTATATCACTAGAATAATTAATAATTATTAATTATGTCTAAAATCTAATAAAGTATTTTCATTTATACCCTAAATATAATATAACAGCCACAAAGTACAGATTGGGTTTGCTTGTTTATAACAAACAGTAAATCACTACAAATCAGAATAACTTTTAGCATATGTGATAGTTGTATAGTTTTTATATTCTGCAACATCAAATTAATGAATAACGTTTTTTTAATTAAATATGGTGAGTGGTATTTATGTATGTAAGATTTGAAACAGCTTAATATAATAATCTTGTTTGTTTGAAAATTGATCGTGTTCGTATTTACTATTTTTGAGTTAAGCTGTAATTGTTTGAAACCACAGCAATTTCGACATTGGCATCTTGTAAGTACTTGCATTTAAATGTTTTGCAAAAGTTTGATAGTATGTCTGTGTGTGCAAGACCAATGGCGTAAATCTCATTTGCAACACATTTGCAACACTTGACGCTTTAAAAACAAAAATATTTCTACATAATTATTATTATTATTGTTGTTGTTGTTTTTAACGTTGAACTCACTCAATATATGAAACTTAGCTCAGGCAGTGTGATATCTGTTTGTGAGTATAAAAGTGTAGAATATATTTGGTAGGATTTCTAAAAATGTTGTAATTTTTGATTGCAACAATAATTGTATTGTACAATTCAGCAACATTTATACAATAATGTGCTGTTTTTGTAAGTATATGCGCGTTTTTGTTTTTTACTTTATCAAATGTAATACTTAAGCTTACATTCACTCTATGGTACATACATACATTCATACATACAATACGCGTGCAAACACAATCAAACGAACAAAAATCTAATTTAAATTTCTTAACATCATTTGCCATGTTTTCTACTGTTATTGTCTTGCTTCGTTTAGTTTTGTTTCGTTTTTGTTTAGCTTTTTCCTTTTGTCTGCTAGTAGAAGGACTTTGGCAAGTTATAGTATTTCTGTTTCCTAAGGATATTTTAGTTTCTTTCTAATGCCTTTGTCTTTTCTCTCACTACAATTGTAATTATTTTTTGTTAAATAAATTTAAATGTCCATCACTGGTGTAAAAATATAAACATTTCTTTTATTAAATATAAATTAATTTCTTGACACTCTTTGCAGTATCACCATAAATCAAATGAGTGAGTATTTTTTATTTTATCCACT
This sequence comes from Lucilia cuprina, assembly GCF_022045245.1. Lineage (NCBI taxonomy): Eukaryota > Metazoa > Arthropoda > Insecta > Diptera > Calliphoridae > Lucilia > Lucilia cuprina. Next base: position 100,787,360 of record NC_060952.1, on the reverse strand, counting down.
TTTTACGCTTTTTTCAATTTATTTCATTTTTTTACAAAAACGTTTAAATTTATAATACCCTTAAGACTTTAGCAACAACATTCAGTGTCTATATACTAACGCACAGGACTGATGTATGTTGACCAACTCACATGTATTTCTACATGTATATACATATGTATGTGTAAGTGTGTGGTACTAAAAACACACCAACCACCAACTGTCTAATAAACTTTTGTTATGCTTTGTTGAATTGTAATATTGGTCTGTTTAAGAACTCGTCTGCTGGTCACATCCATATTCATATATACATTAGACTTGCTCTCAAAAATATATTAATTTTGGTTTAATCTAAAAAGCAAACTTTTGATACATTTTTGAACGACAGTTTAAGGATCATTCATTCAAATTATTATTATTTTTAAATACAGGTCTAATGTTCATGCGTATGTATGTGTGTTTTATTCTTAGAACAGTATTTTATGTACCCTTTTATTTTTGTCCTGACAGTTATAGAAATTCATGGCATATCATATCACTTAAAGCTTTTCTCTCAAATACCCTCACGCTTGACTACACTTCAATATTGTTTACTAAACAACAAAAAAATAAACGTGGGAAATATCTTCGGCTATAAGGAATATTATTTATCCTTGAAAGAAACTTAAAAAAAAAACTCATTAATTCTTAAATCTTTTGATTTTAAAATTAATTTAAAAAATTTCAAAATGAGTTTTAAAAATATTAAATTATCCCAATTCACGTTCTGCAATTGTAAATATTTGCTATTAATTATGAACGATTTTTTGAGTTTTTATTTACAAACACACAAAGTACATGTTTTTTGCATCTCCGGTGCTTCTAGAAGATATATTATAATCCCATTTGTCACCTTTTGTCCAATTTTATTGAGTTTTTTTTATTGGTTTTGATACCCTACACCACTTTAATGGGGAGAGTATATTGGGTTTGTACTGAAGATTGTAACGCAAAATAATATTGTGAATTATACCCAACTTAAAGTATACCTATCGGCTTAGAATCATTTTCTGAGTCGATTTAGCTAAGTCCGTCCGTCCATGCAAACCTTGTAATCAAACTTTTATAACATTTCAAAATTTAACTTATATGTCCACAATTTTATTTAACAGTATATCTAAAGCATAGTACAATTCAACTTAAATGCTTTATTATGAAAACTAAATCACATTTTATTTTTGTAACAGGTGTAGTGTTTTATATGGTCGGCCTCGCCCGACTATAAACCATTTGCAAATGCAATGATACAAGACCATTTGCCCTAGATTGTGAATAAGGCTATTGATTTGGTTTATTAAAATAATATTTCCAATAGAATGACATATCTGACCTATCGAACAAAATGCCATAAGCTATAATCTAAACAGCCGAAATCCGTTATATGTGAATTTAATGAGAACTTTTTCTTGATTTGCTTGTATATAAATTTTAATAAACAGACTCTTGTTTGTCTATGTTGCTTCCAGACTGACATAACTCAAAAAATATCGTTTCCAGAAAGAAGAAACGTTGATGATTATTCACAATTTTTTTAACATTATTAAAATGTTATTAAAATTCACATCAAAATGAGGTAACAATTTTTCGTAATAGTTTATAAAATGTATATAAAAATATGAATGATTTATAACACTTCACAATTTTTTTAGATTATTGAAATTTTTGGTATATTAAAAATCATAAATATTTTTAAAAACTTTGATTTATGAACATGCACTCTATACGTATACTTAATATTTTAACATACATTGTAATGAAATTAATTATTACTTATACGTCCTGAATTCATTTATAACAAAATATATATGTACATACATACAAACGTTTGTATTTATGCATTTATGTATTGTATACGTATTTCGTTTTTTAAGAATATTTGGCAGAAACTCTGCAACTAATTTAAACAATTTTATGAATTATTTGAAAACTTTTCTAATCTATTTATTTATACTAAAACAAAATAAAATTAAAAATAGAATTCTTTAAATTATCATATGAGTAAACAAGTTTATACTTTTGTGTAAATGTATGTACTTTGCACACGTACGTACGTACGTACATATGTATGTATATTTTGACATACGATTAATAAATTCTAATTTAAATAAAACAAAACATTTAAAACATAAATAGAAATAGAATAGAAAAGATATAAAGTTCATAGAGAAGTTAAAAGAACGTCGTGTAATACAATACGAGCACAAATTAAAGGATTTCACAATAAAAGCATTATAATAAAAAAGTTTAAAAGACAAAACATTCCTAAATGAAAACAAGCACTTCTATACAAATAAACACATACATACATATGTAGTATGTATGTATATTAGTGTAATAACTTTTTGCAAATGCTGTGTAGGAAATGTTAAGAAATATGACATTATTTGTTCAATATCGTGAAAAAAATTCCAGCACCAAACGCAATGAGGTTTTGTATAAATATTATACATTTGCATTATTGTTGATAACAGAGTTGATTTATATGATCAGTATTCAAATAGTTTCAATAAAAATTACGAACAAAAGCATTTTATGAATTACTTCCGGCGCGGTAATTTTTCAACCAAAATAGCTTTTAATTATTAGAGCAGTATTGGCTATAAGGTATTGCTCTCATATTTGGCCACTCAAAAAAATTATGACCCTAATGTGGATATATATTTATATCTGTATATATCGACTCAAGTACACTTAAATAACAAAATATGAACCAATTCAAGCATTAAATCCGTAGTTAAATGCAATATCAACCTAAGTCAAATTAGAACTTTTCATAAAATTAATATTAAAAGTTCAAAATGTTCTTCAGAAATACATATTAATTGCATTATATTTCAAAATTATAGAATCTACATGTTCTTTAAAACTAAATTAATATTTTTTTGCATATACATCTTCTGTTTGTGTATTTGTTTGCAAACAAACAGAAGTATAATAAAGTTTTTGTTTTATAAATATTATCTGGTTGTTTCCAAGAACATACATACGTATGTATGTATGTTGTTTTTATTATTTAAAAAAAACTTTAAGAAATTTTAAGAAATTTTCATGATCTTTTAATTATTCTCCTGAAATCTTGTAGGTATTATACATGATATGTATATCGTATATAGTACCTCGATATATTTACTTACATATACCGTTCCAATCATATTATTAAATGAGAACACGTTGTAAAAAATGTAATTTTTTAAATTTAAAAGTTCAACTGTTTATTGTAAAATTGTTTGCATTTTATTATTTTGTGCATTTTTAACTAAGTAAATGGAATTTTTTTGTATCTAAGTATAGGCGTAGTAAGTTATACATACAATAATACTAATTTAAAAATAAAAAACAATTTCCTTTTTTGCAAAAAGTCTATCGTTGTTAATACAATTATTGGTTGTTCAAATACCTTCTGTGATTTTTTTCGATTTTATTGCTAATTTAATTTATTATATCTATGATTTTCAGTATTAATACTATTGTTTGCCCTCAGAATGTGTATTTGGGGCTTTAAATTTCAATTATAAACAAACTACTCCCCCAGTGCTCATCACCAAGCACTTCAACATCAGAGTCAACACATTTATAATCATAATCATCATTATGTTCATCCTAGTCAATGTCATTGTTATTGCCATCATAATCATCCGCAACATCAGCGTCATCATTATCATCAGAATTGTCATCATCTCATCGGTATCGTCATCGTAATAAAATGCGTTAGTAAGTGAGTGAGTGAGTGTTTGTTTGAAGTGGTGTTTAGTGGTTGCAAATTTAATTAACAATTTGACGCACAATATCCGGCGGCAACATAAAATTATTTTTTCTTAACGGTATTTCACTCAACTGACGGTCGATTGGTAGACGTGTGTCGTAGAGAGAGGGTGACTGGCAGATAATTGCAAATGTGCCAAAGATACACGACAACGTAAAAGTCCATAAAAAGAAACGATCCAAAACCATTGAAACAAATTTCCAATCTTCTATGATCTAGAGCAATATAAAAGACAAACAAATATAAAATCAACATAAAACAAATTCAGATAAATCCCAAAATTTGCGTTTATCTATCCAAGTAGACAAGTATACATCTGTGTATGTATTCCTATACATATTAAACTGTGTTTGTATGCCTGTGGATTAAAAACAAAAAGCTCAAAAAGATTTTTAATTAAGCCTAATGAAAACCACCAAAAACTCATCATTTTATGCATGAATTGCACAATTAGTTCCACTCTTCTTATTCTCTCACATTCACCTTCTCTTCTTACTTGCTGTTCACTATTTCAATCACTAATTGTCCTGCCTTTTGCCCCCCTTCAATACCGACCAAATAAAATAAAAAATAATTTGTTTTAATAGCTAGCAACTGCTTTTACAGCTGTTAATGTTGAGATAACAAACACACAAAAAACCAAAAGCAAAAAAATCAAAAAAAATCCTTAGATGAACCTCAGAAACCGTAAATCCTAAACCAATATCCTTTTTATTAATAAATACCAAAATATGTATGTATTTGCTTTATTAAAACACTAACTTAAAACTTTTTAAATTACAAAATACCAATTTGTTTTCATATTAGTTCGATATTAATCAGCAGACATTGTTTAATCGTTTTAATAATATATGTATATCCGCCTAACTGTTTAGAAATAGTATAACTCAATATGTATAAGTTGAAGTCGATTTCCTATCAACAATACTTTTTTCAAACTTGTAATTTAAAAACTTCTTAAATAAAATAATATTGAGAACAAGCCTACTCGAGCATTACATTAATATTGTTATATACAAACCTCGTTATCTTTGTCGGCATCCTTGATATGTTGCGCAATAAATCTGACTGCTCGTAATGCCTGCAGCACCTCTGGTGTCAAACGACGCGGTATTACATTATCAGAATCTATGAATTAAATTTTCAAACTTTTAAACAAACATGTTTCTGATAAATTAGATATTATTTAAAAAATATTTGTTTTATATATTTTATATTTTATTTAGTGTCCAAAAACAATTATTTTTTTTTTGCCATATGGCCGGCATGGCCGACGAAACCCTACATTAGTTATTAATTTTAAATGTGATTTATTTCTTATAATAAAGCAATTAAAAAGATGCTTTATATTTGGGATATATTTTTATTTAATATCGCAATATTGGTCTTAATAATTATTGTGGATATTCAAGTCATTTTCTGAATGGGACTTTGTAAGGGTGCTAGGATCAAATCATTTCGATTCGGCAAAGTCATCAAGGCTGGTATAAAACTTAGTGGTGAGGCCTTTTATCAAGATACAATTATAATTTACATAATTATGAGCTCAAAAGCCCTTTTCGGGGGTTCAGTTGTATGGGGGCTAGGTGAAATAATGGATCGATTTTAGCCATTTTGCCAAATTTCATCAATTTATCTTGAAAATTGCGACCTGTACTTTGATAACAACAAATTTTCATGGACACACGGACGGTCGGACGGACATTTTAAAATCGTCTCAGAAAGTTATTCTGAGTCTACCGATTGACTTTAAGTTACGTATAGTACTAATATTTTAGTGTGTAGGGTATAAAAAACAAGACAGTAATATTGTATTTATACCTACCTATGGATGGTTGCACACCATTGTCATATACAACATCCTGGCCATCTTTAAAATCACAAGGGTAATCAGTTATACTATCCCTAACAAAAAATAATTGGTAATTAAATTTTTAATATCAGATATTAATTGATAAACACAAAACTGACATTTTTAATCAAAGTATTTTAAATGAAAAAAAAATCATTAAACATTTGTAAAAAAATATGTTACTTCCCTACATAATATCGTATGTAGGTCTAGTCTATAGTCTAGTCTATAATCTAGTCTAAAGTCTAGTCTATAATGTATTCTATAGTCTAGTATGTAGACTAGTCTATAAACTAGACTTTATAGTATAGTTTATAAATTAGTCTATAGTAAATATTCCTTAATAAGATAAGATCAAACAAATCAATAAATTTATTACCGAACGTCAATTTCATTTGTATAACCATTGTATTCGGGATAATAGTTGGCAAAATCAGGCATATCAACAGGTGATCGTTGCATGAACATAATCTTTGGCATAAAACTTATGAATACGGTGCGTACCCACGGTGACATCTTGTGCGTTGAAGGGGACCTAAGAGAAATGTATACATTACAACGTTATAGATGGATAGAGATATGAATGAATATGAATATGAGTAAATGGACTGTCAATGAACATTATGTCCTTTTTATTTATACTTACCGAAAATGTATGTTTAATACACACACTGTTGTCCATACAGACAACGATACCAATATCATTGTAAAGAGTAGATATTTGCCTAGTAACGGTACTGCCAATGAGGTTGGCGGTATAATTTCAGCCAACAGGAGGAAGAACACAGTCAAAGACACAAGAATAGAAATACATAACGTAACCTGTCAACGATATGTATGTAAATCGATAGATCGATACGATACGTTGAATGGATGCCAATCGAATTCAATCGCATCGCAATGCATTACATCAATATTAATAGAAAAAATAAAGGAAGTAAGGACGATATTGTATTTGGCACGTTTGTTGTTCATTTTTCTTATTTTAACAATTTTGAATTTGAACATTAGTACATATACCCAAAGACGTGTACTCATACATACAAACATAAACGAATTGAACATTTAACATTGTAATACTTACGAAAAAATACACTCACATACATACTAATGATTTAGAAACATACATACTTATACATATATAAAATTATTAATTGATCATTTAATTGCAACTTGAAATTGACTTGTTATATTTAGTGCGGGTTTCTCACTCCTCAGTTAAACTAGGCTTAACTTGCTGTTAGATTAAACTTGAAACAAATTTAGGCTGACTTTAACTGATGATTGTGTTTTTCAGTTTTAGATTTAAGCTCAGTTTACTTTGTTAGTATTGCCAACTTTTCACTCAAAAACATAAACAATGAACAGCTATTTTTTGCAAACAATACTTTTGTAAAATGGAAAATTTTGGAAAAATGTTAAATAAACATATAAAAAAATAATATATGAAACAAAACAAATCAGAAAATTGCAATTTACTTAAAATATTAAGTTTTTGTTCTTCCGAAATCATTGTTTTATTGTTTTCTGTTAATTGTGTTTTCTCACTTATAACTTAAGTTTAATTGGCCAATTACACTCAGTTAAACTAAGATAATATGTAACTTTACTGATAACTGAAAAATACGAAACATATATTAAACCAGGTTTAACCAAAGAATGAAGATTATCGTTATCAGAAAAACTCGCCCTTAAATAAAAACAAAACATTGTCTGCGTTTTGATAGCAGAAATAATTCTAGTTACAAACAAGACAATTCATCAATAAACCACAAACATAAACAAAACTTATAAATACGATATTTTAACTGAAATATTATTTCCTTTAAATGATGTCAAATTATTCGATAAACTTCACTTTTTAAATTCGATTAGATGCAACAATTAATTTTTAACACTATCGATTGATAGATAAAGTACTTCATTCATATTTAAATGGATTTATTATTAATTGTTGTATAACATTTTAGTACAATAAGAATGAGTAGTATGACTATCATTTTTATTTAAAAGGGCATATAACTTGATCAACTGGAAAGTATGAACTGATGAAAGAATGGATTTAGCAATTTCAATAATTATCACAAACACTTTGTGATCATACAGTGCCATACCAAGTCAAAATTTTAAAATTGCCCAGTGTAAAATTGACGATAATTTAACTGTTATTGCTTTAAACTCATACACACTTTAACACATACGTACATACATACTTAACAATAAACAATTTAATTTCAATTTAATATAACATAACTACCATACAGACATATATGAATTTTTTTATTTATTGTTTTTTTTTTTTTTTTTTTTTTTTGCTTAAATGTACACACAACACAACTACACAATCGATACGAATATGGATTTCATAATTACATTTTAAATAATATTGATTAATATTGATTCACAAAATACATTCGATGATATTTACGTTATGAAATTTCACTACTCTTGAATTAATACAACTAAATGATCATAGCACATATACGTTTGTATATAATTCAAATTTTACGAGTATGATCAGTTGTGTTAATTTTAAGATACATTATTTATATATATTATTTTAATATTAATACTCAAAGAAATTATTATATTAAAAGCAAACAAAAAATTAAAATGAAATGGAAAAATTAAGTCAAAAAATTAAATCAGAATTTTATACATAAGATGAAACTAAAGATGAAGAAAAATGTCCAATAGAGGGGAAATAAAAAAAGAACATTTTAGTAACAGATCTTAAGTAACAGAACATGCAAACATTAAAAAATATAATAAGATTTATATAAGTAAGTACGTATAACATTTTAAGCAATTAAAATATAAAGTTATAGCCGATCTCAAATGATCTTATTAATAGGCCAACAAAATTTACTATTAACTCAAACAGAAAACAAAGTGAACATTAACAACAGAGTTTAATTGAAGGAGAAACTTTAAATCACAAAATTCTCACCTTTTCACCTGAATCACTGGGTAAATAAAATACCAACACCGTTAAGAATGTTAACGCTACACAAGGTATAATCAAATTAACCGTATAGAATAAAGTTTTGCGTCGCATTGTTAATTTAAATGTTATATCTGTGATAATACAAAATTATTTTAGTATTTTTATTGTTCATAAAAAAACATATATTTCTTCAATGTTTACCTGAAAAGGGCTCTAAGGTATCGGGATAATATTCTTCATTTTTAGTTGCAGGAACTTCCAAAATGTCCCATTCGACAGACAAGTAAAATTCACTTAAATCAATTCCAATTTGCACCAGATTGCTACCAGGAACCTAATATTGTAAAAAAAATAAATAAACTAATAGATGAGAAATCAAAACAACAATTTGTTTGAAGAAATCGATTTTACTCTAAATTGCAGTTTTTTTATTATTCTGAAGTTATTTATTTAATCCATCTTAGCAAAAAATGTTGCAGTATGCTAATTTAAATAATTGATTTTATTCATTTATTATTGGTAATACAATTGCTAATTACATATATTTAAACTTTCTTAGCAAACAAAGATATTAAAATAATATTGTTAAATTTTTAAAATTTTTATATTGTATTTTTTAGTAGATACAATAAATAAATAATCGATACACAAGTTTTTTGAAAGGTAATTTGATTTATCCTATAAATTTACAATTATACCATAATGTGTTATTGCGACGCAATTACATACATACCTGATCTAAATGTTTCAAATCCACTTGTGCCCCATTATATGTCCATGAACCAAACTTCATAAAACAAATTTGTTCATCATATGGGAAATATTCGACATTCATTTCACATGATGATTTGTAAATTGCGGGTGGCTCCCAAAAGACTTCTCCTGTATATTTCAATGTTGCTTTTGTCATTAAGGTTACCTTTATTTATATAGATTAAGTTATTTGATTGTAAATCAATTAATCAAAAGAGACAAAAAATATATTAAAATACGTTATTAAACATCCTTCGTGCTCATGAATACCAAAATTTGACTTATATACCTCATAATTACCATCCCAATTGTTATACAAGACAATATCTGGCACCCATATATGCTCTGACGGAACATACAGTTGCTCAACTCCACCATATTCTTCGGGATCCCAACGTAATTTGTAATCAAACCAGCGCTAAAAATTACAATATTTAAAGACACAATAAATTATGCAGATTTTTTGGCAGCATACCTGTTTAACCCATAAATTAGTTGTCATCACTTGATTTCTGAGATTTACTTCAATTAATTGCGATAATTTCAGGCCCAGCCACACGGTAAGTGTTTCCGTATTATTTACTACTGGTCGAATTAGGCGATTATAATTGCTTAAAAGGTCATCGTATAAACGTTTAGTATCTGGATTGGCTTCGAAACTTAACGGAGCTAATAACCGGAAAGAATGATAAAAAAATAAATTAACTCTTGTCAACAAAAACCTGTTGCCGTTTGTTTGTAAACAACTTTTAGTTTGTAAACAACAATATTCTCTTTTCTGCTTTCTCTCTTCCTTTATGCTTCTTCACGTTAGGTAAAGACCTGCGTACTTTATGGGTGGCATCGCAAAGGATACACATAACAATAGTCAAACTACTTACATATTTGTTTTGTTATATTGTATTTAAAATTTTATTTCTTATTTATTTATAATAAAACTAACATCTTACCCATTGAATATGTATGAGAAACTAAAAGAAAAACTAATAATAATGATAGTCGCGACATTTTTCTAACGATTTCTTTAGAATATTTTTTACATAATTTTTTTACAGAAAGTATTTTTTATAAAAGCGACGATGAATGATGCTTCGTGCTAAGACAAATCTTATTACTGACTGAATCAATAGCAGTAGGATGCTGCGCTCAAATCCTTGTAGGATATGAGAGATAAATCGCAAAGTAGTTATTACTGATTTAGTTATCCTACGCCGATAAAAATTACCAGCGATAACGGCTGGTGAAAGATGTTATAACAAATTTGATTTATTGATTGGTATAAATTAGCGACTCTTAAAAATACATTATTTTTGTTTTAAATTTATGTTTTCATTAATTTTCATATTACATTTACAATTATTTTCTTCTTTTTTATGAAACATACATTATTTTGATAACAAACAGTGATATTTCTGTGTATGGCAACACTACGAAATTCAATAATCTTGTACCCAAAAACATCAAAGGGTATCCCCTTCATCAGAATCAATTTATTTTTGGATTAACTAATCTGATTATTAATTGGCATTTGATCGACAATTTAAAAACCTTCCAAATTTTTGTACTTTTTCATTTCTCGCTTAAACAAGCAAACATAATTAATAACAAGTTCACACGAATAGCGAAATTATTTAATTCGGCTTCTAAAATACAATAGCCAATTAACAGTTTTCCATGACTATTAGCTATTTGTTTTAACAGTCCACCGCCAATGAAAAATAAAAACATTCATTCATTATTTTGGTTTTTGGAATACATGTGTGTGTATGACACACAAAACAAAGTTTGTTGCATTATTTTAACGTATTATATAATATGTAATAATTTTTATATACATATATTCAGTTCGCAATTGGGGGTGAAAGAAGAATGAGAGAGTGAATGACGAATAATTGTAACGTGTGAACGGGGTATAACTGAGTACTCAAAACAAACTTCGAGTATTAATTTAATCACTTACCGTTCAATCCTAGGTTATTGTTTACGTAAAACATTTTTCAAAAAAAACATTTCACAGACGTGAAGCATAAAAAACATATGCATAGACTGTATCTTATGAAAGTACCCTACAGTAAGACGAACTAGTTCGACAACGGCGATACAGCCACTAAGAACTACCACTAGTGAATTTGCAGCCCACTAGGCAATGTTATTTACTGTTGAATTTAACATGTGGATGTAATTGCGAGTGGCCGATTGACATCATATGTATAAAATATTTTCATTAATATCACTAGTTCAAATTCTTTAAAAAAACTGAAAAAATAAAAAGATAAATTAATTTTGATTCTGGGGTTGAACTTGGCGTCTTTCAGTTTGTAGTTATTACAACTAGTGAAAGGTGCAAATTGTCGCTTTTCGTACTGAAGGGTAATTAATAACATCGTTGCTAAGTAACCGTTATATTTATAAAGGTATAAACAAAAAATTTTTAAAAAAACTAATTTGCTTTCTGACATACTGAATACGGAAATATTAGAACGAATATTATTATAATTGTTTAAAACAGAATGTCTTTTAATTACACATACAATTATCCTCAAGTGGCAAGAGAATCTGGATTTAAATTGCGCAATTACAAAGATGGACCTTTAGATTTTCGTTTAATAGGTAAAAAATATTTTCTTTTGTAAATGAGTTTCATAATTATGTACTTTTTGGCAGGCTCATTGGAAGTAGAGCGTATTTTAAAGGACCAGAGTTTAGAACATATTGATGCTGTGTTAAGTCATTTATCGGAAGCACCTTTGGGATCGATTTTAGAGTCAAACATTTTAGATAGCGGCATAGCTAAATATTTTATACTTTCACAATTTTCAGTGCAATACTTGTTGTTTTGTCGCAAGTTTTTGGAAGAAACGGTATCAGACTTGAGAGAGTCTCATGGCGCTTCCCAAATGGAACTTGTTTCTGTGAAACGATCCCTAGCAGAAGCTAACAATGAAATACTACAGTTGCATAAGAAAATAACACAGATAGAAGCTATACATGAAGTTATATATCCTTGTCATTTGTGCACGAAGAATTTTGTTAGCAATGATGCTCTAAATTTGCATATTTCTCGCAAACACAGCGGAATTTTCACCAAAACAGAAATGAAATCAGAAGCACCACAGTCTTTGTTAAAAGACCGCGAAAATGATTTAACTCTAATAAATACCATTAAACTCGAATTGGAAATAAAACATTTAAAAGAGAGACTAAACAATGCTGAAAGAGAAATTAAAGAAAATAACACAGAATCAAGGGTTAAAAATGGGTCTACACTTCCTACTGAAGCATTAGAGAAATCTGAACAGATTTCAGTCCATAGTATAGGTATACAAAGTAATTTATCCGAAATAAAAGAAAAAAATGATAATAGCGATGACGACCTAAGTTCTTCCTCACAAAGTCGACAACAGATGTATATGTTAAAAGAAAAACTGCAAGAATTTGAAAAGTGGAAAGAAGAACAAAAAAGTCAAAACTCGAAATTTTTAACTGAAGTTAATAATAAATTGCAGGAACTTGGATCAGCCCTGGAATTAACAAGAAGTCAGATGGAGCATGAACTTGACAATGATAAACAAAACCCTACATCATCTGTTAAGGATTTAGAAATATTACTGAGTAAAAAACTTGAAGATATAAGTAAAGCAAGTACAGCTAAGCTGGAGGCAGTCATAAATAAAATAGAAATATCCTATAAAGATAAATTGGATCAACTGGAGAGGGAATTGATTAAATTAAATGAACAGTCTATTGTGCAGAAGCACATTAAATCCAATGACAATCAAATAAAGCGCGAAAAAGAGGATACATCGAACCAATCAAAGGAGGATCCTTTCCAAACAGTTGAACTAAATGATGAAACACCAAACAAAAAAGAAAACCTTGAAATCACAACAGACAAGAATCCTGTTAATGAAACTTCAATTTCTGAAAGTAATCATACTTTCGTAAAACAAAGTAAATACCCAGAAAAAAGTAAGTACATAAATCAACTATATATATAACTGATATACATATTACACAAATTTCACAATTAGTAGATGCTGATAATCGTATCAAATCTATGTCTAGTGGTATATCAGATGATGGAAGTACAGATGTTTCAGATAGTCTTACAGATGAAGAACATAAAGAAGAAATAAAAAACAATTCGAATAAAATCAATACAAACAAGACACTAGTCATATCGAAAAAGGTCGCGAACACTAGGTAATTACGCAGTGTAAATGCTAATGCAAAAATAATTAATTAACTAATTTAGATTTGTGTTAACGTTTTATTTCAATTTCATAGGCAACCGCCACCTAAAATTGTAACAAAAAAGGAAGCAACAAAACTTACAAATCAACGTCTTTTGGCATTAGGTGTGAATATGAGAACAAAATCATTACCATTAACTTTAAAAAAACGAATTTCAACGGAACTTAACGAAAATCGAAACAAGTTGAAACAGGTAATAAATAGTGAACATTTCAATTTCTATGCATTTAAATAAAAATATTTTATTTAGGAACATCCACACTTTTATGCCACCAGAAACAAAATAAAAAAATTTGTAGACAAATTGTGTTCAACAAAAATGCCGGAAAATGCAGAAGCTCTACTAAAAGCAACCAAACCCACCAGAACAAAAGTTCAAGAACAACAATATTACAATGATGAAAATTATGTATCAGATGAAAATGATGATTCATTAGAAGCATCAACGCCTTTAAACGTAAATACCACAATTACAGAAAGCAAACATTTCAAACAGAGATTGGAACGCATATTATCATCTCCGATAAGGAAACCGGATGAACATATTACTAAAGCAATAGTACACCCACAGAATTTAACACAAAAACCAGTACCCATGCCACGTAAACGTGTTATGTTCCATCACCCTGATCGAGGGGAAGACGTTTAACACTCTTTTTAAGTATAAGCGAGAGTAATGAACCAAAAATGTTAAAACAATAAATAAAGCTTCTAGTTTAAAAAGTGTGCTATTTTATAATTACACTAGTTTACGATATAAAACCTATATGTATCATATCATATTTTAATTAATCATCAAGAAAGCAAATGCTAAAAAAGGGTTAAATTAGGAGGAAAAACATTATTTTTGTATACAAAATAAATTTTATTTGATTTTGATTTTTTAGTTGATTGTTAGGTTCCCAAAACAGGTGCAAGCACCCAAAAATCAATTCAAATTTTCAAATATTTTTCCATCACTACTGAAAAAGGTTGCTTAACAAAAATACTTTATCAACAAATTTCGACGTAAAAAAAAGTTTTAATTAACCACCGGACATAGCCATTCTAAAGATATATGTTCCATTCCATGAGCAAACAAATTAACTTATAAACTTGTGTTATAAATTGAATATGTTATGGTAAAATGTTTTATTGAACATTTACTTTTGATCTCGACTTTATAATTTTTTAGTAAAATGATGAATGTATATCGGTTTAAATAGATTTATATAAAAAAAAATAATGTACAATTTAAAAAAAAGTATAATTTATATAAGTTGAACCTGATTCTTTTGTATTAAATCAGCAATTAATTGATATGGAATAATATGTTGAGAGCCAGCAGCTAAATCCACTTCTTCATCATCCACTCCAACGACAACAGCAGGAACTAAAAAATACAATTGATAATTGAAATACTCTTTTTATCTTAAACTGAATAATAAAAAGAATTTGCGGTAATACAGTCTTTTAAAAAATTATACTTTTATAATAATATATATACATATATTATATTCTATGGTTTTTGATTATAATCCTCAGAAGTTATTTGTTGTACATCTTACAACTAAAAATAATTTAGAATTTAAATTTTAGATTAATGAAATACGAGATTATTATTATTTTTTTAATAGAAGAAATTAATTAAAATTAGAATAATCATTGAATTAAATTCGAAGCTATAGAAAATGACTTCTCTTAAGAATTAATAAAATGGAATCTAAAGAAATAAAATTAAGTACTTGAATTATTAAGGAATATTTTAAGCCGTATTGAATATTAAGCTGAATGAATTCTAGTTGAATGATAAAATAATAAAAATATACACTTTAGTAATGAAGTGAATTTGGAAACTATTTATATCAACGACTGTTAGAGTAAAAACTTACCTGATACGTTCGCTTTTATGAAAACATGACTCATAAGGTTTGGTCTAACTACTCGCTGATCAGCTTCAGATCTTTGCATATTTGGCATATATTGTAATGCGACTTGTTGGAAGTATTGTTCAACATTCTCGTAGTATTCCTGAGCAAATTTCGTTTCTTCAGGGGATAAACGTTTTTCATCCGGTTCACGATTGGACTCTTCATTTAGTATGTGTTTGCTAAAAGTTTCAATTTTTTGTAAACGGCATCTTAAATAACTGGCTATAATATAACGAATACGCTCTAACTCCATTTGATGTACAACATAACGAAAATCATTCTTATCTAAATCTTTCATATTATCTTCCATGTGTGCAACCTGACCCATCATCAATTCAAGCATATCGCTTTGGTGTGGAAGGATCTCAGGTGCACAAATTTCATTAGTCCAAGCTGTCTCTAAAAATTCTAACACCTTTTGAGCTGTTATCTCTTCACCCTCATCGTCATCATCATAATCGTGTGTATTGGACCCAATGTTAGAAGTATTCAGGTCATCATCACTTGTATTTTTTGATTTAGTTGGATAATCTTCTTCAGACATTTGACAAAACAAAATCTGTAGTCTTGTTACTATCACAGAGGATTCATAGAAAGTTGTAATATGTAGAGAATATTTATTTTTATACTTTGTGATTTTATCACATCACCTAAAATAAAAAAGCGCGAATTTTTGTAAATAATAAACAAATGCTTCTTCTTCGTTTTGTAGAACATTCACTCAAATTAACAACATATAATTTTGTGTTATTTTTAATATTTTCCATTTTAAACACATACATTTTGAATGATTTTAATTACAATTTGTATTTAAATAATTTCTTTTAAAATAGCTTTATATAAATTGTAATAAATACATGAAAATAAATCTATTCGCAGCCCATTTAGTGAAAATTTATGAAAAAATATGGCAACACTATCAGCTGTTAATGCACGTGAAGTAAAACTGTCAAAGTCAAGACAGAATTTATCCAAAACAAAACAATATTCCAAACATGAATTCCGAAGAATTTAAGAAAAACTATCGTATTATAGTGGAAAAGATCTTTAACAATTGGCAAAATCTACGCTTAGCCGTTGAACATGGAATGGGAGGAAGAAATGGACAAAAAGTAAGTAAATTAATGTCAAAATAGCTTCAATATCACATGATTGTAATTTTATAGGTGGCTATTGAAATCATGAACTATACTTATGAGTATTGCATTGGAAACGATAATATCACACAAGGTGAACTACAAGATGTTATTGAGGATTTGATGGATCAAGAATTCGATACGATATGTGAGGACGGATCTGTTTCGGAAATATGTAAACATTTGTTACGCTACAAGCAGATGAGCTTACAGGGACAATACTCCGAAATTGAATTGGAGCTAAATAAATTACCACAAGGTAAAGAATGGTTGAGACCTGATGTCAAAGTTACCTACACTCCTATCGAGGGTGATTCATCCTCTGAAGAGGGTAGTGATTCTGATGATGACGATGATGATTTGATGGATGTTGAAGGGGGCGTTGATGAGGAACAAGCCTCCGGCAGTAGAGTTACTAGATCACAGTCCCGCAAACAAAAAGATGATTTTGTAGAACCTGAAGAAGGTTGGACCACAGTCAGAACTAGGAGAAAGTAAAATTAGTTTTCACTTATTTTGTATATTTAAAAATTTTATATTAAAGTCATAAAACAATAAATTTTTATTCAAATAGTTTTTTATTCACTTCCGCCAAATCCAAAAATCGTAGGGTGTCAATTTGATCTTCCACTTTAGGTATGCTATGCTTTCCTAAACAATAGTTACAATATCCAATGAAATTGTCACTATTTTTACAGGATTTCCTTTTTGGTGTCATTTCTTGTTGCAATTCATGCCAGGACTGAACAAATATTTTTGATTTTCCTTTTAATATCAGCTGAACATCAACAACAGAGGCCATCTCATCGATACCAGCTGTAAGGGACATATTGATAGCAGGATATATGAAAAATGCAAAAAAGGATAATCCAACCAGAACCAACATAGGAAGAAGTACAGCAAAATATTTATCGGGAAGAT
This sequence comes from Lucilia cuprina, assembly GCF_022045245.1. NCBI lineage: Eukaryota > Metazoa > Arthropoda > Insecta > Diptera > Calliphoridae > Lucilia > Lucilia cuprina. The sequence goes on along the minus strand of NC_060952.1, from coordinate 100,769,806 downwards.
AGGTTAAACCCCATTCTTTAGTTGGCAGAAGTGCCCATAAAAAATAAAATACAAAAAGAGCTATAACTAACAGATAAAAAGCATAACCATATATCGCTCTATGCGGTGTCGGTGCTGGAGTGTGTTCCGGCATTTTTAATTGTTTCCAAATCAAATGCTTTGATTGTGTCTGTACAGAGCAGCAAACTCTCAAAGAACGAAGTTATTGCAGTCCTTAAATTTTTCACTTGATCCGCAATAAAATGCACTTCAATGTTGTTTTCCACTAATCGCAAATCTTTACTTACGAAATTGCGTCTGGGTTCTTGGTCTACACTTAAAACTCGGAATGCAATTTCTGCGTGTCTTGAGGTTTCGAAGGGAATTTTTAATGTCCTACAAAAAAATATGTAAAATTACTTGAAAAATACAGAATGTTGACGAACTTACGCCTCTGTGTTTCTTGAAGGGATCTTTGATTCCAATGGCATTTCGTTACTCGTATGTTAAATAAACTTCCATAAATAATAAATATATTTAGGTTTTTCTTCTTCTTTTTCTACAAAACTCACTGTGTAATAATAACACATTCATTAGACAAGCTTCTAAAATATAAAATTGCTTTGAATCGATTTTATTTCATTTTATTCTTTTGTTTTTGATAAACTTTTGTCGAGGGCAATAATATTTACTTCTGGAGTCTATTTTTGTATATCAGCATTTTTAAAAGTACACTGAAAAAAGTTTAAATATTGAGACTCAGAAATCACCCCAGGGTATATCAAAATATAGAAATGTATTTTAATATACTAATGATAGTGGATCTCTTAACCAGCTTGTAGTATGTATATACTAGAACACAAAAGTCTCATTTCTTTAGTTTAATGGGACCTTACAGTTGTATTTTTACATATAAAACAATACCCACAAAAACAATGAAATAAAGAAACCTAAAACACAAGGGTGTCCCTTAGATATGTACATCTCATTGTAACATTTTACAGTAAGCAATTTGCTAAAATTAATGACAGTCGATTTTGAATTATTTGTTAGTAAGTCCGTTCGCGTTTTAAGCGGTATATGTATTTATGTATACCTTGGTAGGACTTTGAGTTTTGCACAGTATAATTTTTATTTATATTTAAAAAAATTATGTACATTTCAATTTACTTTTTCTTATGTTAAATAAAATTTTCGCAGTTAGAAAAATACTACGACTGTTAGTTGGAAAAGATTTTTTTTTCGTTTGAAGACTTTTCTGTTTGTGCAACGTTGCTTTACTCTTCATCTTCTTTGCGGTGAGACTTTTTCTTATCGCTGCGGCTAGAGGACGATGATGTAGAAGATGTACCGGTTTTACTAGAACGTTCACGTTCTTTATCACGAGATTTTGATCTCCGACGAGATTTTTCCCGACTTCTTGATCTTTCACGTCTAGAACTAAAAAAAAACTAATAAATTTAACTAAATAATATTAAATATATCTACCGTTCACGATCCCTGTCACGGTCACGCTCTCGATCCCTGTCTCTTCTTCTTCGTTCACGCTCGTCATCAGAGCGTTCACTGTCCTAATTTAAAGAAAGAACAACATTTAGAACAATGGGTTCTTATTTTTGTTACGAAAAAAACTTACTTCAACTTTTTCACCCCTTTCCCTATCACGTTCCCTCTCACGATCTCGATCTCTATCGCGATCCCTTTCCTTATCACGATCTTTGTCTCTATCCTTTTCCCTCTCTTTTTCACGAGATTTTGACCTCCGTCGAGACTTTTCCCGACTCCTTGAACGTTCACGTCTCATTCTGATTAATATAAAAAAATGCATATATTTACGTATTTAACATAAAACAAAAAGAAATCAGCAAAAATAATTAATATACTTTATGTGGTAGTGTTACGTACCTCTCTCGATCTCTATCCCTATCCCTTTCACGTTCCCATTCTCTTTCTCGGCGTCTTCGTTCACGTTCGTCTTCTGAACGATCAGGAGGGCCATTTGGGCCCATCATTCGTGGCGGTCCCATTGACATATGCATTGGAGGACCTCCAGGACCACCAGGTCCCATCATCATTCCTAATGGAGGTGGTCCCATTCCCATATTTGGTGGTGGCATTCCACCCATCATTGGTGGTTGCGGATGGGGATGTCGCAATTGCGGTGGCGGCCCACCCATCTGAGGTGGTGGTACACCCATTGGAGTCGGTAAAATTCCTGGAGGTCCAGACATTTGTTGTGGAGGTCCAGAATTTCCTGGTCCTGGTGTTAATTCTTTTATACCACTAGGTACCCAATTTGGATTGTCACCACCCCACTGTGAATCCTGTGTTGGTTCATATCCATAATCAAAGGGCTCAGGTTCGTGAAAGAATGCTTCTTCCCCGGGACCTTGAGCACCAAAATTTGGTGGCATTTGGCCAGGTCTTGAATATTCGCGACATTCTGCTGTCATAACTTGGATAGCATTTTCTTTTGTTCCCGGTTGACTCACAGGTCGTGGGCCTCTGGGTATAGATGCAAATCTGGGAGGAATTCCCTGATGGGGTGCTTGGTGCATACCGGTTGGTGGCATCATACCTGGAGGTGGCATTTGTATCTGTTCTCCTAATGGTCCCATAGGTATTGGACCAGACGGCATCATGCCAGGAGGTGGACCTGTAGGTATATTTCCATCTGCTTGTCTTTCCGGCTGTGGGTTCAAGTTTTGAGTCAAACTAGCCAATCCGACACCACTCTCAGCAACACGAAATCTCTTTTGGCGTTCACAATATGATCTCCAAGTTTCCTCGTTAAAACCATAATTGAAATAATCTGTTATATCAGCACCTGGCTTGCGCCATGGTTTATCTTCTAGAGAATCTATACTGAATTCATGCGCAGCTACCCCATTAATTGAACCCACTCCTTCAAAATCTTCGATAGAAAATTTTCCTACCTGAGTAGACTTGGACTTTTCTTGACTACTAGCTCCAGCCAACAGATTCGAACGTTTATTTATATTATAAGTACTAGGCGCAGCTTTAATATCGCCTATTACAACGTTTATATCATCATCTGAATCATCATCATCATCGTCTTCTTCAGCATCATCATCTTGGTCTCCCTCCGAATGTTCATCGTTTTTCTTAGTTTCCTCCTGTTCATCACCATCGGTGGTATCGGCCACAGTAGCTGCTGCTGTGGCCTCTTCGTCCTCCTCCATTTCATGGGCAGGATCTTCAAAATCAGCTAACTCTTCACCGGGAGGTCCATCATCTTTGTCTGGCAAATTATTTAAACCATTACCTTGGGTTACAGCTGCGAGTGCTTCATTTTCAGCTTTTAGCAACTCTTGCGAATTTACTTTTTCCATGCCGGCTTCATCGTTGGCATTTTCAGCACCTATCCGTTCTTCCTCATTTGTGGTGGAATCTGGATTAGAAGTACCATACAGCCAACTATCTTCATTTGTATCATCTGCCATTTCTACCGCTAAAAATTAAACCTCTTTATTTTATTAACAAAATCTGAACAAATATATAATCAAAATTTATGCCACTTTATTAATTTACTTTGAGTTCTTCCATAGATTTATAAATTGTCAAAATGTGTATTTTACTGTCAAAAATATGTATTAAAAAAGATGACTCTATCAAAAGTAAATTAATAAAGTGGCATCCAGTGTACACTTAATAAGGTAGCCTCGTCCGCACAGCTGATCATCAGCTTTTACAATCTTATCTGTCAAAATTCCTGTTTGTTTACATAGAAAAAAAATCGCAAAAGGTGTAAAAATTTTAAAAAGTGAAGAAAATTATGGTTTTAAAGGAGTTTTCTAGGTCAATCTTGATTAAATGTCTTTGTTATCCTTCTCTCTTGATAAAAAAAGAAAATCTTTAGCTCCGGCATACGTTCCAAATCAGTTTCAACTATTTTTAACACGACCAATCACTTTTCACAAAAAACACGTTTAATTCGGAAAATTGGTCTTCCAATAGATATAGTTATGATTTTCAGACATTCCACGTTTAATTAATATAATATATTAATATTAATAGTTAAAAATTTAAATAATTGCTAAAAACTCATATTTTTATTGTGTTTATTTGTTGCTTTTTCATTCTACACACACAGCTTTTTTTGACAGATGGGATTATTCTACAATAACAAATCGCCTGTTGTTTTTGTATTGTTGTATTTGTTGTAGCGACGAGGCTACCTTATTAAGTGTACACTGGTGGCATCACTTGAACAGCTGACTACTTTTTTAACTAGAAAAATTAAATTAGTTGTCAAAGTTTGTTTTGAAAATTGTTAACATTGTTTATGTAGCCATTTTTAAATTGTGTTTTGCTATTTGTTAAAATTTGTGAAAAGTTGAAAAAGTGAATTAAAAGTGGTTTTAAAGTAGTTTAAAAGTGTTATAAATTGTATAACATATAATAATATAATTTCCAACTTAAAAGTAATATTTTATATATATGTTTTGTTCACTTTGTTGTTAAAGGAAATTTTATTTTGACACAATCTTGAATTATTCCGAAAAAAATCCATGTGTTTATTTATTTATTTACTCAGTGTACACTTAATAAGGTAGCCTCGTCGCTACAACAAATACAACAATACAAAAACAACAGGCGATTTGTTATTGTAGAATAATCCCATCTGTCAAAAAAAGCTGTGTGTGTAGAATGAAAAAGCAACAAATAAACACAATAAAAATATGAGTTTTTAGCAATTATTTAAATTTTTAACTATTAATATTAATATATTATATTAATTAAACGTGGAATGTCTGAAAATCATAACTATATCTATTGGAAGACCAATTTTCCGAATTAAACGTGTTTTTTGTGAAAAGTGATTGGTCGTGTTAAAAATAGTTGAAACTGATTTGGAACGTATGCCGGAGCTAAAGATTTTCTTTTTTTATCAAGAGAGAAGGATAACAAAGACATTTAATCAAGATTGACCTAGAAAACTCCTTTAAAACCATAATTTTCTTCACTTTTTAAAATTTTTACACCTTTTGCGATTTTTTTTCTATGTAAACAAACAGGAATTTTGACAGATAAGATTGTAAAAGCTGATGATCAGCTGTGCGGACGAGGCTACCTTATTAAGTGTACACTGAATTTACTTTTCTAATGTCTACATATAAAAAGTTGTGAATTTATGGTCAACTATATCAGTAAGATTACCTTAATTATTTTGAGATCTAGCAATGTTATCATTTTCAAGTGAATTTTCAAAATAATACACTTAAAAAAATTACACAGTGAATCAAATGAGTGAGTCAACCTCTTTTTATAATAAATTGAAAAAATTTATAATGCTATTATGTTCGAATTTACTGAAATTTGGTAGACTTGGACACAAGCGATAACAATTCCATATAATATAATATAATATTCAAAATTAAATTCGATAATTTAAAGTAATGTTCAAAAAAAATCATGCTTTTAAAATTATCTCAGAATCTGAATTAAAGAACTTAAAAGATTAATTTATTTTCAAAAAATTTGGCAGTCTATATATATACACTTGAAAATATTAAAATAAAATATTATTTTCGAAAACTAGAAGTAACATTCGAAGAATTTCCAATTCGTTCACATTTTCAATACACGATGTGACTTGATTTCAAAGCGGAATCACTCTCATTACTAATAATGTTTGACTTGACTTTTGACTAATACTTAAAAAAATTACTATTGTTAGTCCTCTATGTTAGTCTAAATTTTGCCGTATTGATGTGCACTATATAGGAAAGAGGTACTGATTTCTGATTTCAATCTTAAATAATAATTATTTAATAATAAAATTATTAAATAATTATTTTTATACAAAATAATTATATTTTCGCAACACGGCAAACAATTTCTAAATATTAATTTAATAGTTAATATAAATACTGGCTCTACTTATACCCATTTTAATGAGAGAAAATATAAAATATTTGCCGTTTTACATAAAATGTTTTGTTTTTGATTTATGTCGGACTTGTAATAAATGAGCGATGTGTCAAATATTTACAAACTTATTGTGTGGCCAACTGATATCTCATAATTTTGTTTTCGTTATCATTTAATTTAATAGCCCCAATTAAAAAAACTAAAGGGAAAAGCCGTTCGTTTAAGTATATAGGACAAACTATAATCAGATAGTACTATATCGAAATATTTTACTCAACATTATTCAAGCTGTTGCCCCGAATTTTTTATCTAACTATTTAACTTAATATCGATAATGATGTAGGCAAATTAATAATTTTTAAAACCGTTGTTTTTGTTCGTCTAAAAACTAGTTGGCATTTTTGGAATTCAGTGATTCCATGTCGCTTTTGCCGAATAAGAACAAAAAAAATATTAAAAAATAATGAAATTATATATGAAGGTATACATGTACCTACATAGCATGTTTATGCAACAGTAATGCAAAAATTTACTGTAGTTGTGAAAACTTCATAGGTCTATGTAGGTATTTATGTTCTTTTATATACATACATATCTAATGTACATATAGAAAACACATTCGTTTGTATGTAGGTATGTACATACCTACAAACGAAGTATATTTATGGACAGTTGTATGTGAACCCCCATGTATGCAGTAAATAGAATTACATATGGTCAATTGCTCTGTAGAAGATTTTCAAGAATTTCTATTATGATTTAATTAACTAAGTAAGTTTTAAATTTTCTTCGTCTTGGTAATAATTTTGAAGATACATACATAAATTTGTATACATTGTATATTGGATTATACATGTGTATATATCTCTATATACATATGTATTATGAAAGTTTTTACATATATGTATCTATTTAAATTGTGAATTCCTTTCTTTTCAACTTTTTAGACGTTCGTCAACAAATATCTGTTAATTTCACCTCGCTTATATACATATACATATATTTCAAAATTCAAAAATATTTTTAAAATTTTTAAAATATTGGCAACTCTAACAGAAAAGCTTAGATTCCTGTAAAATATTGTAACGTAAACACAATTAAAGCAACATTCGATTTAATCAGGTAGGGACGTATTTTAAGAATGAAATAAAAAAAGGTTGATATTTGTACCTATTTATGTGGTACATATACCAATTAAAGATAAAATATTCGATAAAGTTTTATAGCTGTACATATGTATGTTTTAAACATATGCATATTTATATGCAATTTTTTAGACTAATAATTGCGCTACCACTTCTACCTTTGTTTTATTTCGAAATACATACATACTTATAAAATTGATTAACATTTTTGAAAATTTGTCTGCATAGTGTTTTTAATATGAGAACTATTTATTATAAGATTTTTAAACAAAAATATTCCGCACTTTTCATTGATTTTGGTGCATTTATCAATAACGTTTATTATGGAATCATATATTAATTTCAAATTATATAACTATTGTGCCGTGAATTAACTTGAGATGCAATATACAAAATAACATTTATACTAATATACTACTAGATTTATGTGTATTTAGGTATATATGTATCTATTATGGTTTTGTGTTTTCTTCTAATGTTTGATTAATGTGATCCACTAACCGTTGTTTGTTATTTGGCATGTTCGTAATCATAATTCGAAATTTGGACTTTTAGACCCCAGAAAAAATCAATATTAACTTTTATTTAATCTTATTTTTTTAATTTAATTCCCGTCATTTTTAATGAGAAACAGTTTTAGCGTCAAGAGTTTTTTCGTCAGTAAAAGAACACAATATGAACCTATACAGCAAACAACTATTTTGTTATCGCTTGACGCTGTTATTGTGATTACATATATATACGAGTGTGCTTTTCCAGAGAAAGAGAGCAAACATTTCTCATATAAAAGCGCGTCATTTTATTTCCATATTCATTCAGTCGTACTCGTCGTGAAGTGCAGTTTATATTTAGTCGTTTTCCACACGTTCAAATAAAAAAAATAATTTCTAAAATGGCCTGCTGGGAAGGAAAGAAATACAAATTGGACAAGAGCGAGAACTTCGATGAATACATGAAGGAATTGGGTGAGTTCATATTGTCTCTAGTATTTCCGCTTGTGACCATAAAAAAGAACTTAGTTTTTCATATAAAATGAAATTGGCAAATGTATAAAATGAACGTGGGTTAATTTTACTTGAAGTGAATGAATTATACATACATATGTATGTATGTATAAAGATAAACGGAATAAAAACACCGGCCGGTATAATACAAATTTTAACAAACCGGTTTATGTTCTCTTTTTTTTGTTATTTTTTGTTTTTGCAATAGAGATTCATTTTATTCATTTTTGATTATGGTACAGCACAGCATTCTTTAATTACTTACTATGTTATTATCGTTTTATTAAAAAATTTCGTGGACCGTTAATTGTCCAGTTAATAGATCTTTATATAGCGTGCTGTTGTTAGTTGAATGATGGTGAAAATTAACCATGTGATAAATTGTTTCTGGTTCATTGCCAAAAAAAGCTACAAACAATACAATTTTGAAATATTTATCTAGAAATAACAACGAAATGAACATTCGTACTAGACTTTAAACTTTATGACAAACAAGTTTGTACGTACATACATACATATAGTAGATAATTATTTCGAACTTTAATGTACACATGCCTTTTTCATAGAAATAGGGACTTGTTTTTGAATTAAATCAAATACCTTACAAAAGCATACCTACTGGATATGCTTTCAAAAACAACTTAGTAAAATCAATACGTAGAATAATAATGCTTTAGTTTATTATGAGACTTTGTTTTCACATTGTATATTTTACATTTGTTTGTCACTACAAAATAGGTATTTTATTGTAAATTAAATACCTATTCAAAATTAATTTTTAAGGGTAAATAAAAAAACTAATGAATTTTTGCTTATTCATTGGCACAGGGTATACTTTAGTTCCTTTTTAGCTATTGATTAAATTTTTCCTGTACACAAAGCTGCCAGATTGCTTTCTTAGAGATTCATTTACTAAAATACTTGATAACTAAAAATTCTGATTTTTAACTAAGTATTTACCTACTACTAGGTAGGTATTAACCATTCTATGTCTTTCACTAAATTTAATATATTAAAACCTTATGTGAAATGCAAAATGTTGGAGCAAAGTCTTAAAAAAATAAAAAATAATGTACCAACATGTTGTTTATTTAAATATTAAATTCAAACAATTAGTAGATTTTTATATTAAGGGTTTTCATTTAAACGTTCAAAACCCTCGTAAACTGTGCAACCTGTGCATGTTTCCATTCTAGCAATTGACTTATATGGAAATTGATTTGCACAACCCTTATAAGTTTGAGCGACTATTTACACTGGCAAACTTGCGCTAAAACATTGTGCATTTAATAAATCCGTTCGCTATTGTTCACTTTTGAATTTATGGACTTGAATATTCACATTTTATACATATTTTGTAAAATTTTTTGTTAAAATAATTTATTTATTATTTTTGATTTTGTTTGACATTGTATTTAAGTGTTTATAAATATTGTAATTGAACAGAATTTGAACAGAGATTTCATGAAACAAGTCGAATAAACTTGCCCACTTGCAGAAATGGGAAACCCTTATTTATTTTTATTTGTGCAAACTTTTCTATAAAATATTTTGCGATTGAATTTTGGACTTTGAAACAAAACTTTGATATTTTAACATTTCTCTTTAATGTTGTTTTTTATTTGTTTGTTTATAATTTTTTTGTCTTTGTTTGAGACATTTTAAATAATAAAGATTCATAACCGTAAAAAAAATTGATTAGAATATCTAAATAAAATATAGTAGTAGGAAATTTAAAATAAATATTTCTCAAAAAAAAAAAAAAAAAAAAAAACACAAAACGCAGATTTGTTTAAGCAATATTGAATTTAATGTTTACCTATATATTAGTTTTACAAAGTATAAATTTTCAATGTATATATTTTCTTATAGGTATTAATATAACAATCATGGCTTGATAAATAATAAAATTAACATAGGTTAATAATAGGTATTTTATTTTATTTGAAGAAAATATTAATTATTTTAAGATTTAATGGTATTTCATATTAATTCGAACATTTAGACGAAAAGTGTCTGTTTTATTTGATTAAAACAAACTGTATACATTTTAAATTGTTATGTGTCTGACTTTTGATAATGGCTGATTATTATAAGTTTAAAAGTATCAAAATTCATTAACTATCAATGTACACCTGGAACAGTGTGTGTAGCAATAATCGCATTTAATATGTATTAATATTTGTTTATTAGGTTTATTTTTATTCTATATACAATTAAATAAATACGTACATATTGTATGTACCCATGTATATACATAGGTATGCGTTGATATACATATGCAGATAATGTGCAGTATAAAAAATAAAAACAGCAAATATACAAATTTAGCAAGTAAATAGGTATATATTTTATAGCTGTTTTGTTTCTTATCGAAATTTTAGCAAACTTTTGACTTTATGGCCTGTTTTGTTTTATAATAAATTTGCAAAAATAATAAAATATACAAGAATATAATTGTGATAACAATTAGTCATAAAGTCGGCTCTGACCATAAACAACACATGAAGAATATTTTTTATTATTTGATAAGTTTTTTACTTCAGCTCAGGTCGCCCCTTTATTTTAATAATTTTTGAACACAAATACAGATAAAGATGAATATGTATAGACTTTGGACGTGTTTTTAAACATTAAAGATTACAGACATACATATACATACATATATGCCCATATAAATAAATATTTCTTTAAATCAATTATAGTCAATTGAATTCCATTCTTTAAATATCAATGAGAATTTAATTCAATTAAGTTTGAGAAATTTTTTCCCACCTTTATAGGGGTCATGTAAAAACATAAAATGTATAAAATACATACGTAAAAGATCATGCGATATATTTATAAGTATATACTGCTGTGATATATTCTATAAACGATGGGCAAGATCAAGCTTAATTTATTTAATAAATTGATGACAGACCAACCATTCATTAATTCATCTCCACTTTACATGGATACACTGTCATACATGATATGTGTATACAACAATGTATACTACTCGTACATACAAAGTTGATTTGAGTTTCTAAATTACACATCGTTGTAAAAAACTTAAATTTATAGGGCATCTCATATATGTAACTTCTTTAGGTGGATATGTAATCACATAAACTGTACTGTACCATCTCATAAATATAAATATTCTCATACATATAGTGAATCAACTACGTTTTTATCAATTGCAATTTTCAAAAAATTATATCTTCTTTGTATAATTGCTGTATTATTAAAAAAATTAACAAAAAATATGGGCAAATTACTTAGTTTTCAATTTAGGTGTTTCCTACTAATTCCTTTCAAATATTCTATATTATTTTCACTTTGTGAACGATATAAATTGACTGACTTTACACTCATAAATTGTCTTGTTTTGCAACTTGTAGTTGGGTTTGATTTTTATCTTTATAAATATCACACTTAAAGGTACATTCATGCATGCGTGCATAAATGTTTAAAGAACTCATTGTGCAGGAAAGTCACTCGCCTGGCTGGATATTTGTGCAATATATTGTCAATTACATATTATGAAAATTCAATTTATTTATTAAATTATAACGTTGAACTTTAAAAATCGTTTAAAATTTAAATGTAGCTTGAATGAGTGTCTATATTTTTTCTGGAAGAAATTTTGTATCCATTTAAAAACAGATGGAGTAGGTATGCAAAGGTTAGCAGGGTGTAGTTTCGCTACGTAGCTACATTTTGTTTATCATAAAAATGTAGCTACATTTTGTTTATCATAAAAATGTAATTTAAGCTTATTTGTGGTTTTTTATTAAACATATGTATGTTTGTATATTCATTTATTTGAAAATTTATATACATTTATTGTATGTATTTTTACGTTGAAAATATTATAAACACTTTTTCATTGGATATACAAAAAAACTAGGTGTTGGCATGGTACTCCGCAAGATGGGCAACTCTGTGTCCCCTACTGTTGAATTGAAGAAAGAAGGTGATGTATACACATTTACCACCTCCTCCACCTTCAAAACTTCTACCATCTCATTCAAATTGGGAGAGGAATTCGACGAAGAAACTTTGGATGGCCGTAAAGTAAAATCTGTCTGCACTATGGACGGCAACAAATTGGTACAAGAACAAAAAGGTGACAAACCATCAACCATTGTTCGTGAATTCACCGACTCTGAATTGATCACTGTAAGTTTAACAAAAAAAAAAAAAAAAAAAACAATAATCAATTGAACAACAAATAATTTCTCTCTTTTCTTTTATTTTAGACCCTTACCATTGGTGATGTCAAATCTGTCCGTGTTTACAAGGCTCTATAAATTTCTTGAAAATAGTGAAACTATTTGTCTATTTAAACTAATTCAATAACTCGGATTAAGAATATGTTGACTACTTTCCTTGCATTGCCTAAAAATTATTGACTGAGTTTTTTTATATATTTGCTACTCTGTTATTTTTAATAAGATCTTTATTAACTAATTATGATATGGCACATGAACATTGTTATTAAATAACAATATTATTTTGCTTTCTATTATTTACATAATCCACATATGTATTTAAGGTTTGTAAGCCAAAAACAAACAAAAATGTAATAAAATTAATAATGACAAACAATTGCATTTAATTAAAAAAATATTAGTTTTATTTTAAAATACTAAACAATAAAGTTGAAATTAATAATTCATTTAAAAACACATACATATGTATATAGGAAAATAAAGAGCACTCCTTAAATGTCCTAGGCGAGTACCACGTTTCGAGATTACCCAAATGGATAATGCACTCTAACAATATTTACAAATGAAGCAATTTATTTCTAATTAAGTTGAGTGCAGTTATACTTTTCTTATTACTGATTAGGTATGATTATTTTATAACATGAACTGAATTAATAAAATATATTTGATCGTGAAAGTTGACAATACTTTTTATTTTACAATTGCAGACAGTTATTGACATAATCATTTACTAACCTGGATGTCGTATGATATCCTTTATGTACAACCAATTGAATGTCACCCCATACACATACACACTTAAATATCTACACACTACGTAAATTGGTCAATGACATCACGTTAACAACATCCAATAAACAGACATATTTCATTTCCAAATCTGCAAACTATTTACATTCAAGAAGGGATGAAGTATCTATTGCTGTTACTATATTCAATTAAAATGCGCAGGACAGAAGTTGTGTTGTGATTTTAACAATAAATCGAAAGCTTTGTTAACAAAAAAAGTCTTCTTATCACAAGTGAAAACACCGGCAAAGTAAAACCGCATTAAACAGTTCTTCTCTACTATTTTGGGTAATATAAAAAATTATCAGATTGATAGGGGTATTTAAATTTAATTTTTAAATACATTTATATATATATAAAACTGAATATTGTTTACATCGGTTTGTGTTTATTAAAATTATGAAATTTGTCTAATTAATTTATGTGACGCCTACAGATATGCTATTGATTTTTCCTGTATTTAATACTTTGGAAAAAATGCCGTAAAAAAGAATTAAAGAAAACAAGTATAAGTTTTAAAAAATTTACAAATTCTGTAAAATAAATGTACATAGTAAAATATTTATTACATGCTATTAAAAAACACCAGAGTTAGAAAACCTTAATTAAGCTTTTTTAAAAAAAATTTACTCTCAAATTTGTCTGCATGTGTAAAAAATTCAGGGATTTAAAGTAATTATTTAATTTTTTACAAAAACAAAACACGTAAACTTAATCAGGAAATTCGATTCATAAATATATAATAAACATGTAAGAAAGTGTAGTGTTATTAAGGATTCTGTTAAAAAAATATATAAAAATGTTTTGTGTCCACATATGTATGTATATAACCACTCTACATATTTCATAGCGATACTAATATTCAGTCACACAGGGAAACTTTTGTTGTATTATATATACATTATAAATACAATTTTTACTTAAAATTTGTTTGAACCAATTTTTGTAAAGACTTTTTTGTTTAAAATTGTATTTTCTAGTTCTGTGTCATTTTTTTATTGTTATCAATATTTGGAGATATGGACAGAAATACAAGAAATATTGTTCTAAATCCGTTCTATCAAAGACCATGGTTAAACCATGGAGCTGCCGCATCAGCTGCAAGTGGAGGAAAAGGTCTTAAAGGTATTGTAGCTGGAGGTATAACCGGAGGTATTGAGATCTGTATAACATATCCCACCGAATATATAAAAACTCAATTACAACTGGATGAAAAAGGTGATCGAAAAAAATACAACGGCATATATGATTGTGCTAAGAAGACTGTACAGCAAAGAGGTTTCTTTGGACTATATAGAGGACTTAGTGTTTTAATATATGGCAGTATTCCGAAATCAGCAACTAGGTATGTAAGAAAGGAGGTTAGAAAATACGTACATACGTACATTCATACATACATAAGTATATATTTTTTATATTTAATTTTTCAATAGATTTGGAGCTTTCGAAACACTTAAAGGATTCATGATGGATACTAACGGCCAACTTAGTGTAAGTGGAAAGTTATTATCGGGTTTGGGCGCAGGAGTATGTGAAGCTGTCGTTGCGGTTACGCCAATGGAGACGATAAAAGTAAAATTTGTACATGACCAGAGAAGTGCTGAACCTAAATTTAAGGGTTTTTTTCATGGTGTTCGTTCAATTATTCAAACTGAAGGTAATTGCATGAATGCACACATAGATCAAATACATATTTTATGACTTTATAATCACTGCTTTAATTTTAGGTCTTGGTGGCATTTATAAGGGCTTAACAGCTACTATTCTGAAACAGGGTTCCAATCAAGCAATACGCTTTTTCGTTATGGAAACATTAAAAGATATCTACAAAGGCAATGATCCTGAAAAAAAAGTTCCTAAACTTGTTGTGGGTGCTTTTGGTGCTATAGCTGGAGCAGCATCTGTATTTGGCAACACTCCATTGGATGTAGTAAAAACTCGCATGCAGGGACTAGAAGCTTCGAAATACAGAAATACTGCCGATTGTGCTCTACAAATATTGCGAAATGAAGGTATCTTTGCATTTTACAAAGGCACTGTTCCGCGATTGAGTCGAGTGTGCTTAGATGTTGGTATAACTTTCATGATCTACGATTCATTCATGGCTCTATTTATGAGCTCAAAATAATTTTTTATAAACTAAGTACATGCATATGATGCAACTATAAACAAGTTAGTTGCTTTGTAATAGTTAACACTAAAAAGTAATTAAAGTTTATTAATTTATATTTTATTTATTGTATAACAACATTACATTGAAAAGTCATTATTACACTTGGTGTGAATTTAAGTTTATAATAATATCGTTAAATTTATAAGGATAACAAAATGATTACACTTTATCGCAATTTTTAATGTTTTTGTTTTGAAAATAAAAACTTATTTTTGCAGCAATCAATTTGAATAGTAAGAAGATAGCAATCACTTAAACTATTATTATTTGATCGTAGAAATGCCTAATATACAAATTTGAATAATAACAAATTATTATGGGTATAACAATTAATAATCGTTAATTGATAATAGAATCATACATATTTATGTACATGTACATATATAAAAAAAATTCAAAATAAAAAGAAATTTTAACAATTCATATTTTCATATTGATTGATTATCGCTTTTAAAGATTTATATTACAAATGTCTTGAAAAGTGGTTTTTACAAAAGTCATCAAATAATTTTACGAATTGAACCACTACAATGTCCAATTGTAAATTAATATAAAATTACTATAACAATACTAATGATATTTTTTTTGGCATTAAAAGATTTAACATTTTTTAAAAGCAATCCACCGATTTTATTTTCTGAAACAATTAATTTTTGTACCCAGAGACCTATTCATAAAACGAACAAGTTTCTACGTTAAATAAACGTTTATAGATTTAAGAAAATGGTCTTTATGGACTTAAAATTTAATACAACCTACAACATTGAATTGTTTTAAGTTAAATATAAGATATTTTTATTGTAATTCATTTAGAAAATCTTTATATACAGACAATGTTAATTATTTGTAC
This sequence comes from Lucilia cuprina, assembly GCF_022045245.1. Classification (NCBI taxonomy): domain Eukaryota; kingdom Metazoa; phylum Arthropoda; class Insecta; order Diptera; family Calliphoridae; genus Lucilia; species Lucilia cuprina. Next base: position 100,753,751 of record NC_060952.1, on the reverse strand, counting down.
ACATTCGGTATAATTAAGATATGCAATTCTTACTTAATAAAACCGAAATGATGCTATTAAAAGTAAAAAATGCATTTTATATATTAAATTCTGGTAAGCGAAACTAATGAAAATATTATAGTCCTAAACCTTAAAGAATAAACTTTTTAAAACAAAATGCGTGGAATACGTAGCGATTATTCACTAAATTACATAATACAATGATATCTTTTTGAGCTTTTTTCGAGTTTCCGCTATAAGTTTTTTTTTTTAATCTCTTGGTTTCTTAGGATTTTCTCTTAAATATGCTCATATTACGTCATAATAAAAGCTTTAACACTAATGTTCGGCTAATACGAATACATTTCAGATGAGAGGCTGAAGCTATTTTTATTTTAGACATATAGTTAGTTTAGTTAAGCATAAAAAGAAATCCATGAGAATCCGAAACATAAAACTATTTATTTTATTTTGTAGATGGAATAACAAATAAATAATTACCCATTGGTAGAGACATCTACAAATTCTTTTAATAAAATTTTTTTAACAAGACTGTATTTAATAAAATATTTAAACATCACTGTATTTTATATTGTTGGTAGGTTGGGCGACTGGTTGAGTCTCTGACTTTTTATTATATTGGTTTCGTTGTTGTTTGGTTTAGTTTGGTTTGGTTGAAGAGAGTATCGTATGGTATGACATGTTAGAGCTAAAAAAATACGTAGTATATTTGTATATACATTTCCATGTTCATATATACATAAATAAATTTATTCATACATACATACATACATACATACCTTTACAATATACAAAAATTAATGTTATTGTTGCTTGTGTTTAGTCGACTCTCCAAAGATGAGTGAAATATTAAAAAAAACAATATAGGTTGGAAATTGGAATTAGTTTAGCGATCACAGTAGTTGCTTGATTGGCACTGTATCGTACGATTGTTTTTTCTTTTTTGTCTGTGGACAACTATCGAGTTGACTGGCTGGAAAAAAACAAACTTTAATGAACGCGTTTTAATAAAAACCTATCATCGAACAGTGTCCGAAGAATTCCAAACTCATGTAATAAAAATATTTAAATTCGTTAATTATTTAGTAACTTAATATTCAATTTTTGTATTAAATCGCTATTTATAAGTATAACCATATGAAATAATCAATATATATATATAATATATATAATAAATGATCATATACTTTAAAAAAAAAATCGATGACGTAGTGCGGGAAAGTTTTTGAAAGATCGCAAAAGAGTAATTCACAACACATAGATACTCTTTTCAATTGAATAAAATCTCAATAAAATATTCTGATAGTTACAAAGCAAAAACCGAAATACACTAATATCCATTGGTTACTCATCACATTTAAATACAAACTTTGTTTACGAATTTGATTATGGAAATTGCAAGGAGTTTTATATAACCAAAGTATAACTATATAACAATTGTATTGAACATAATTTGTTCTTTAATTATATTTTTTGTTAAATTTATGACATAACTCTACAAAATTCAAAGATTGCAAAATATATTTTTTTACGCAAATATCACTTTATAAATATTTACCTAAATTATATACTACATAAGTATGTACATACATATATATTAATATGTTTGTTTGATTGTATTTTACTTTAAAAACGCTATCAGTACAAATATGTATAGATTATTTCAGAGTCAAGAGCATTTTTAAACAAACGTTATACATTTGAACGTAGTACATAATTTAGTGATGTGAATTATGATATAAATAAAAATGTGAATATCATTTGGAAAAAAACTTAAGAAATAAGAGCTGATGACATTTCTTAAACACTATGTTAAAACTTGATTCGTATGTACATGTATTAAACTGACCTATATACATACTTAACAATCAAAAGGTGTTAATCACCCGATCCTGTCGGATTATATGTAGATTTAAATAAGTAAATATTTACGAATAATAAAAGCGCTGATTAACAAATAGTCTTTATATATGTTGTTGACAGAATGGAATCAAATACAAAGGCACAGACAATATTTTCTGATTGTATGTTGAAAAATATATTTTGAAATTCAAATATGTATGTACGCAAGTTTTTCATACGTTTAGAAAGTTTCGAATGCAACAAATTATAAAAAGGGAAAATTACGAAATATGTTATGCATATATGTATAAATTCAAACAATGTGTACTTATAAATGGCATCGTCGATGTAATTTAAACTATAGACTATCTGTAATTTAAACATAATTAAAAGCAAAAGCTTAAAACGTACAATACAATCACATTTGATAAAAATGTTTCTTTTTTACTTAGAATGTATATTTATATAACCAATATTATTAGGTCTAAATATTATCGTAGTTGAAGGTCATTATGTAAAAATAAGCTATAAGTATTAGTTACATCTTTTTCAGACATTTCCTAAATGTAAAAACAGCCTTAGACTTTGTTATTAGAAGAGTTAGTTATAACTGTTTACACGCTTTTTGCATAAACAATTTTAATTAACAAATTAAGACCAATTATTCGACAAAAAAAATTATTTCATTTATAGTAATATGTAGCTTTTAACATATTTTTTTAACATTAAGTTAATGAATGCCTTTACTTACAGCTTCATTCCGTACGTGTATATAAATAACTTAATATATATCCAAGTTATAATGGATCGTCCTATTGGTGCCTTCGTTAATCCCTTTGGCCAGCGTCCCTGGATGGCACAGACTGGTGCTGCAGCTCCAAGTGGCGGTGGTAAAGGTTTAAAAGGTATAATTGCTGGCGGTATTACCGGCGGCATAGAGATTTGCATCACATACCCTACGGAATATGTCAAAACACAATTGCAATTAGATGAGAAAGGTGCCAATAAAAAATACAACGGAATCGCTGACTGCGTGAAAAAGACAGTCAAACAAAGAGGTTTCTTTGGCCTTTACAGAGGTTTGAGTGTTTTGTTGTACGGAAGTATACCGAAATCTGCAGCTAGGTATATTCAAGTAAAGAAAGTCATATGAATGAATTTAATACATTTATCTTTGTATTACAGGTTTGGTGCATTCGAAACATTACGTGGTCATATGGCTGATGCGAATGGCCAACTGAGTACTTCTGGAAAATTGTTGGCTGGTTTGGGAGCTGGTGTATGTGAGGCTGTGTTAGCTGTAACACCCATGGAGACCATTAAAGTGAAATTTATTAATGATCAACGTAGTGCGAAACCTCAGTATAAAGGATTTGCTCATGGTGTAGGCTGCATCATAAAAGCAGAAGGTAGGATTAGAAATTGTAGTTTTGTACTAAGAACAACCAGTAAAGTTAATTTGTTGTTTTTGAAGGTATTAGCGGCATTTACAAGGGTTTAACGCCTACCATCTTAAAACAGGGTTCCAATCAAGCAATTCGCTTCTTTGTTATGGAATCTCTTAAGGACCTGTATAAGGGTGATGACAAAAATAAACCAGTTCCTAAATTATTGGTTGGTGCATTCGGTGCTTTTGCCGGTGCTGCTTCAGTGTTTGGTAATACTCCTTTGGATGTGGTCAAGACTCGCATGCAAGGTTTAGAAGCCTCCAAATACAAAAATACTGCCGATTGTGCTATGAAAATTTGGAAGAATGAAGGTGTTACCGCTTTCTATAAAGGCACAGTACCTCGCCTAGGTCGTGTCTGTCTTGATGTGGCCATAACATTCATGATTTATGACTCATTTATGGATTTATTCAACAAAGTGTGGAAAGACTAAATAATTTACTTCATCGACTAAATCCGACTTAAACTGTGTACTTTTTTTTTAGTTTATTTCCTTTATATATTAAAATATTATTGGCTATACTAGTCAATGCCCAGTTAATTATTAACATCTTGCTAGTTACTTTTTAGTTACATTTACATAATGTATGTGCACGTCGATAATGTTTTTTTTTAAGATTGACACTATTATAAATGTGATGCAAAAGAAACATTCTTTGGAAATTGCATTTAAATAAATATTACGTATATATATATATGTGTGTATAAATTTATTTTTACTTACAAACTTTTCTGTTTATTACTCGTAAAAACAACCATGTATAAACTTTATAATAATAAATACTACTATATTGTATATATATATTGTGTTTTTGTTTTAATTAAAGCTTTTTTAATTAACTGCTTAAGCCAATTTACAACTCAATGTACACATCGCACATTTGCAAGACAACCGTCATAAGTCAAAAAGTAATATTTTGAATAAAACAAAGAACAGTACATTTATTTAGTTTTGTTTTATATTAAATCTAAACTATGTTTTTACAAGCAAAGATTATGGCGGTGTTCCCGAAAATGTGTACAATGAGAAGTATATTTCATATGGTTAATATTTAAGGAATAATAAAGAAAATTTAAAAACTATTTACAAAATGTCTTCTTACATTTTCAAATCATCGTACAATATAATCTGGTTTAATAAATGTCTATCGAATAACATTTAGAGGAATTGTTGAATGTTTACTAGAAAGAATACGTCCAAGTTTTTCCTCAAGCGTTTTGCTCAACTCATGCCAAGTGCACTTTCCAATTAGCGACACTTCTTCTAATGGTGGCCTAAATACGACTAAAACATTTAAGCAAATGCCATCGGTGGTATGAGGAGGTGGTGATGGGCAATGTTCAACACTCAAAATGCCATGAGGACGATGTTGGGGAAGTTCGGCACCAAACAATTCAATCATGAATTTACGCAATGTTGAGTGCAAACTTCTCTGAGGGTGAACTTCAACGGTTGGAAAATGATGTACGTTCTTTTCGCTCACCAAGACGTTCAGGGCATTTGTTGCTCTTTTGCGTATCACGGCCACAACTCGTAAATAATTCTTGTGATGGGAATATTTGGTAGGAATAACTTCATTATGCCATAACACAGGTTGCGGTGAATTGTTGCGGCTGACATAAGCCTTTCCAATATCTATGATATTTAAAATATCGTTTGCCCTTAGTGGTAATTCTTTGATATCGCCAATCCATCTTGCTTGCAGGGATTCGCTATCGGCTTGTGCTGGTGTCTTTAATGACCCACCTGTTATTCGACCCGTCAAAACAAATCGAAACCATGAACCACCCGCAGCCTCTATCGCTAAAAGTGTACTTATTTCACAATTTAGTCCAGTTTCTTCGTATACTTCTCTAATGGCCGCTTCGCATATGGTTTCATTTTTTTCCATACGTCCAGCTGGAAGATACCATTTTCCTGAAATAAAAAAGTTAACACAATGTTACAACTTTTTTTAAAAGTATATTTATACATGTTGTGAATTTAAAATCTTTACAATATTATGTTCGAAAATTCAAAATTAAATTCGAAGTAATGTTTGATATTTGCTAAAGTAATCTCAAAAGGGATTTCTTCGAACTTGAACAGTTCAAATAATTGTATAGTTAGAAAAATTCGTTACAAATATTTGAACCTATTTCTTTAAATAAGAACTAACATTTCTATCTATGTATATATAAAACTAAATTGCTTTGCTTTCAGTATAAAATAGAAAGATATATTAGTCTAAGGTTTGGGTCTTTAGGACAATAAGTTCATTTACTGTCACTGTCTGTCACACATTTCATTCGGAATGATTTCAATTCCATTTTATTAGTCCGATCGATTTTTTTTTAGCTTCTCCACATTACGATTTTTTTTATTTTATTTTATTTTATTTATTTATTACCATAACCTAGCCTTTATAAGGCCATATACGGTTACAAATTTCTACTAAATTTTATAGTTAGTTCCCAAAAAAAATTTTGTTTTTAAATTAAATCTGTTTAGCTTACCAAATACAGTTTAGTAAAGGTTTTTATTATTGAAACTTTAAGGAAAAAAATTAATTAGATAGAAATTTCTATTCCACTTTAAAAACCAAAAGTGGTTTTATTCTGAAAGAATTTTTCATTTTCGTTTTCAGAAGAATAAAAAATACAGAAATAATTCCAATTTCGTTCGGAATGGAAATCTGTGACAGGCCTGTATATCTATATGAAAAACACAAGTAATTTTACATACCTGCACATGACTGTTTAGCTTCTTGCATGGCTAAAACCTCATTGTCTTCATTGAATAAAACACAGGCAACTATGTAGGTTACGGTTTTTCCCAAAACTGGAGTAAAATCAGAAGCTGCACTTGGCTGTATGCCCTGGGCCTCCGCTGTAGCATTTTGTTCCTCCAATGAGAAATCACACAATTCCTGTGTTATATCGCCTAAATCCTGACCAGCTATAACATTAAGTAATTTTTGTTCAATCGATGGCAGGGAGTTAGTTTGAGGCATTTTCTTTGAAAAATAATTTTATTTAGAAATAATGGTAAAACGTACATACATAAAACAAATATGGATTAATTACTTCTCTGTAGTATTTGCAAGTGTAGGAGATGAGAAGGAAATAGAATCTAGTACGAAAAATAAAATATTTCATTACATTATTTAAACGTTTTCATAAAAGTCAACAAGAATTTAGTTCCATTTTCTTTACAAAGCCAAATTCCCTCTCAAATTTAACAAATTAATAAATCAATAAAATCCAAATGTTATAATATTTTTTAAGTTTGTATATATTTTTCCACTACTGTATATCTTTTATTCAGCAAGTACAATTATGTGAAAGAATGTTAGATTTCGTTCTTTTAAGTATAAAAAGTTTTCTTTATTCGAAAATAAATGTTTGATTGTATGTAACATAATATAGCAAAAAGTATGGTTTTTCTTTTGTAACAAGAGAAAGGAACAATAGATGAAATACTCAACAAAAGACAAAAAAAGTATAGTTAAACTTTTTACATTGATACAAACATACGTATCGGGATAAAATTATTAAACTTAAGAAGACAAAGAAAAAACACGCACTTATCAGTTTACTATTGATTCCATTCATCTTCAAACTTTTTTGTATTTTTTAAAGGCATTTCTTTTTTGGCTTATTAAAACAAGCTTAATAATTTTTAATTGAATGAAAACGTTAATGTATCATTGAAGTAAATGCATGTACATGTGTATGCGCATAAATATAAATAAAACATGTATGTATTTACAAGTATTGTACACAAATATTAATTTACAACATTAAAGCAGAGAGAATACCTTTGAATTTGCATATGCAAATTAAAAATGTTTGGAATGCTAACAAGTTTTTATTTCGTTGTTGTTAAAGAATTTATTAATTTTTTATTGATTTGTGTATAAATTCCAATTTTTTTGTCAGATTTTATATACCTAAATATACATACGTAGATATAAATGTATATTCGCAAGAAGATTATTAATTTATTAAATTATAAATTTTGTATTCCTTTTTTATAATTTTGTCAATTTGCCAATAGTAAATACGACTTTCAGAGATTCGCCTGACACGATTGATTGTTGAAATAAAACTGTTTCGTATTGAGCTGTGTTAACTAAGACATAGTCTACGATCATAGACCTGTTGGAGTATATTTGCTCTGCTTGTTGAATGGTTGGGTATAAGTATAGAAAAATGTTGTATTATCTGGGGGAGCGAGTTTATTGCTGGATGTGAACACAAACTATCTACATATATGTATACATATGTTAGTGTGATCTACCAGCCAAAATATGTAAACATTCATACGAGTTTTTGTACCATCTATACAACATTTAGTTGGAAATAAAAACAATAACAAACATTTATACAACAGGTACATAGACAGTTAAACACTGGTTTGACTTGTTTACTTTTACTGTTTACACTACGTAGTACGTACCTACATACACATTTGATCATTTTTTATTTGTTATCTTAATCAAGAGAGTGTTTATAACTGACCATAGAAAGGAAGTCGAAAAATAGTTTTCAATTAAGAATGAAGAAAAACATAAAATTTTGAACTGGTTACTTGTCTCTTTGTTTATTTGTTTCGGTAACTAGTTTTTAGCAAATAACAATAACAGTTCGCAATAACATTAATTTATATACATACAACCAAAACGTATTGACTATTCTAGTCTGCAGTACACCTAACGTTTTGATATGCAGTTAATTTGACGAGGGAAAGTTTAAAAATGTATTAAATTTTTTTCCAAATTATTTACACCGTCATTTCTTTTTGTTAGATATTTGTTGTCATTTCTTTTTTGTTAAATATTTGCACGTTTTTTGACATCATTGTTTTTAATTTGAGATGGTCAAGGCCGTTCATTCATTCATTGAAAATATATACATATTTATTTTTGCTTTTTTTAACTTGCTCTATTTATTTGTAATCGTTGTTAAAATATGTAACTGACCAAAAAATTTACTATTTTTAATGTTAATCATCACATGGATTCTAAATCATGAATCAATAAAATTTATTTTTTGGTTCATTTTAGCTCAAACTTCTCTTGTAGGATTTTCAATTTAATACATTCATATGCACAAAATTAACTTCGTGGCAGCAGCATTATTACCTGGTGGAAGCATAAACGTTTTTGTTTTAACTACATAATAAAATTTATTATAAGCGAGATTTCTAATTGTTATATTTTTTTATTATTAAGTTATTATAATAATTTGTTAGATACATTATTATTAGTATAAAAACACATCTAATTCGTATATATGTACTACATACATATAAATCGATTTCTTCTAACCTTATCTACGATTTTTTAGTATTTTCGAAATTAATATCGTATTTATTGTTTTCACATTGATTGCGAAAAATCACGGAATTTATGAATTAAATGCTGAATACAACAAAAACCAAAACAAACTTTTATTTATAAAAACGAAAAACGTCGTCAACTCAAATATTGTGGTCGGCGGCGTATTGTAATAGAATATCTATTATTGTAATTGCCGACGCAAGCTAAATTTTAAACGCGATATTTCTTTGTTATAAATAATGTTTGTATAACAGTTTGATCCAGAAATATACAGAGGTGACATACTTAAAATTTCAGAAAGCTAAAAAGCCTTTTTAAAAAATTTGGGAGCATATGTAAAGTAATATATTCGACTTTTGTACTTTCTCCAAGTTTTCCCGATTTTTATTTACAAAGCCGATATATCATGATAAAAAATTAGCAAGTACAGACGGCATTTATTAGCATTAAACATCGTTATGACAGTGTTGTCTAAACAATTGTCATTATAATGTCATTATATTGTAAAATTTGTTTAGAATTTTGTTTTTGTGCAATTGAAATTGATTTTTAACATAAGTACTGGTTAAATTAGTGTTTATTTAAAAAAAAATCACATTTAATTTTAATCATTTTTATAAAATGCAGCATTTCGTTAGCCCTATGCATTAACATACTGAAAAAAATTGAAAATTTTTCTGCTGACGATTCGTCAAGTGTCGTGATAAATAATTGTCTAATATAGACACGAGTTTATTGTTATGAACTTTAAATAATATTTTTTTTATATCGACTTTAATTAAAAAGTCAACTATCAAACTTTACAACATGACTTTTTGACAATAAGTAGAATTATATTCGACATATATATATATATAATATGCAGGATATTTTGTTTAATTGCAGACTTGAATTTACAAAATAGCAGTTAAAATAGAAATCGCTAGAATTTTATGAAAATTAAATTTAGACTTATTATATTTGCTCCATTTGCAATTATATACTATTCGCTATTAATTTTGAATTCCATTAGAAGTAATATTTTTGTCTCCATTTAGTGAAATATCTATAGAATAATTCTATTGAGAGGTGATTTTATTTTTTTAAATTTAATATGAAATAAAATTGGAAACTAGTCGGCTAACAATCGATTTTATGCTGATGTCTGCCGCCGCCAACGTTAATATTTGTCGGCGCAGAATTTTGCTGCTTGTCTTCGTGTCGTGCTAAGAAATCTGTTTTTTCAATAAAATCAGAGTTTTTATATAAATATTTCTTGTAAATGCACAAAAAGTGCAAAATAAATGAATTAAATACGCACAATTTGTAGGAAACCTGGCCAATTTTGATTTTGCGGAAAAAGAACGATTATTAACCATCTTCAAATACCGACAATTTTCTTGCCTAAAAGCTCTTCCTTTTCGTTCCCCCGCCCTTCAGTATCAATTTGTGCGTAGTAAGTAAGTATACCAAAAAGAAAAGTGAACAAATTGTGAAATAAGAAAATATAAAAGGAAAAACAGGGAATTAATTTTACGTAAAAAATATAAAAATACCTGGAGATATAACCGTTAATTAAATAATAGCATTAATATCCGTTAGTAGCAGTTGATAACAAAATAATATCAAAGTTATCAGCAAAACAGAAGTTTTAAGGGAAGAGGAAGTCATTGAAATATACACCAAAGGCAAGAAATGTCCGACATGAATATTGATAGCATTATATCAAGATTATTGGAAGGTATTTATGATTAATGATTTTCTAAAGATTGTTTTTTTGCAACAAGTATTTGTTTTTTTATATTTTTAGTACGTGGCGCCAGGCCAGGAAAAAATGTTCAACTATCTGAGAGTGAAATACGAGGATTATGTTTAAAGTCTAGAGAAATTTTTCTTTCACAGCCTATTTTGTTGGAACTGGAAGCTCCATTAAAAATATGTGGTAAGAAATGCTGATCTATTACATAAATATAACTTTAAATAGGTATATATAGTTTGATACTTTCGGGAAGCTCCAAATTAAGGAATTCAGTACCAAAATAAAATTTTTATGTCCAAAAGCCTATTCGCATTTGATCCCCTAATAGTCAAATTAATACTCAATCGTATTTTTAGTATTTAAAATATGTATTAAAGATTAAATAAAAATTTAAATTCGTATAGAGAAAATGCAAATGACCCTAATTTTACCAAAAAAAAAAAAAAAAAATATTTTAATTAAAAACTTTTTTTCGATAAGTGATTTATTTTCCGTTAATAAAAATTCCCTTAATATTCAATTGTCAATACTGTATATGACAATCTTGTAATAGTTGCTAATAGGCCTCTCTTGTATTAGATCATTGATTTTCCTTAATAAATTGGATAATTTTTGGCCGGAGGACTCTAAATTTTATATGGACATTTAATTTTTTCGTTAGAGGCTTTGCGAATATAAATTATAATCCTATTAATTAATGTAATGAATTTTAATGCTTAATGAAAAATTCTCATGTATGATTTGAATAATATAATATATTCTTGAATAGGTATCAAATATTTAATTTTTGATTAATTAATAAATTAAATGCATACATTTTCTTTAATATTTAAGGCTAAGGCTATTTTACAACTTTTGACAATATGGTCTTTTGACAATACACACAGTTATGTCCAAACTGAATCTAAGTAAGCTTATGTAGCAATAAATATTCCGTTATATGTAATATATACACAAAAACAGTGTAGTGTCCCGTGGACAACTTTTTGTAGGCACACCACTCAAACGATGCGCATTAACGTAGAGAATACTGGAAAATAAAAAAATATGTATTTTTTAAACGCATTTTTTAATAATTTCCCAATTTTGAGCTTATTTTGGGAAAAATATTTGTATAATATTTAATAATATCTTTGGTTCATTAAAGTTTTTCATTAAATTTTTGTTTATATGTATTTCCCTCATAATGCAATAAGCTCAGGATACCAAATTCATGTTATTTGATACTTGTGCCAACATCAAATTCACATAAAGCTGTTCCTCAGGACACTATTGTATACAGATAAATACATATGTATATGTATGTATGTCGTTAATAACCTTAAATGTCATCGATTTAAGTATGACTTAAATGAACTCCTTTTTTGTTTCTAATAGTCTAGTATGTAGGTATTAACAGCATACTTGGTAGTGTGTTCGATTGTTCTAAAAGTATACAATAATTTTACTTAGATAAGTGTCAAGTGATTATTCATATGCTCACGGTTTAAAAATTTACCAAAAATATATTGTTTTTAAAAATTAATATTTTGTTAATTCAAAAAAATCTTGGTCCTTAATTAGCAATATTCCAAATATCACCCTGATGTTAACAGAAGAGCATTGGTTTTACGACATATGATTAGATCCGGCATTTATAATTTAATCAATAATTTATTGAAACTCTTCGATTCTAATGTAATATATTACGAAAATCTATATATGATTTTTTTTGTCTGGTTTTTATTAACAGCTTGAAAAAAAAATCAAATTTAACTAACATATGTTAAAATGTGAAGAAAAACATAAATCTTTATGTATTAGTCATGAACAATAAACCTTTAACCTTTTTTATTTGTAGGTGATATTCACGGACAATATTATGATCTTTTGCGTCTGTTTGAATATGGCGGATTTCCACCAGAATCAAATTATCTGTTTTTAGGGGACTATGTAGATCGTGGTAAACAGTCTTTGGAAACAATATGTTTACTGTTGGCGTACAAAATCAAATATTCTGAAAATTTCTTTTTACTACGTGGAAATCATGAATGTGCCAGCATTAATCGAATTTATGGGTAAGCACAAGTATTAACGTCATCTTGTAGGCAGGAATAAGTAAAAAATATATATAAATATAAAAGATATTAATTTATATTAAAACTTATTAAGATTTTTGTATTTTTTCATTTAGTTTTTATGACGAGTGTAAAAGACGTTACACTATTAAATTATGGAAAACGTTTACAGATTGTTTCAATTGTTTACCTGTGGCAGCTATAGGTAATAAGTGATGATTGAAGAAAAATTTATATCGTTTATAGAAATTACTACAAACATATTTTGATATTGCAGTGGATGAAAAAATATTTTGCTGTCATGGTGGTCTTAGTCCGGATCTTACATCAATGGAGCAAATAAGACGTATAATGAGACCTACTGATGTACCCGATCAAGGCCTTTTATGTGATCTTTTATGGTCAGATCCTGATAAAGATACAATGGGTTGGGGAGAAAATGATCGTGGAGTCAGTTTTACATTTGGTGCAGAGGTATGTAAACTATTATTTATGTTTTTAAATTAGTATCCATTTATTCAATTGTGTTTTCCATAAGGTTGTGGGAAAATTTTTACAAAAACACGAATTTGATTTAATTTGTCGTGCTCATCAAGTTGTCGAAGACGGTTATGAATTTTTTGCCAAACGGCAACTTGTCACACTTTTCTCAGCACCAAATTATTGTGGAGAATTTGATAATGCGGGTATGTGTAGTCATATTGTTTCTTGCAATTTACAGTTGATAATATTGAGTCTGTACTAAATTCTCTTAGGTGCCATGATGTCCGTGGATGACACTTTAATGTGCTCTTTCCAAATATTGAAACCTGCTGATAAAAGGCGATTTGTTTATCCTAATTTCGGAAGTTCAGGGCGACCATTAACTCCTCCAAGAGGAGCCAATAATAAAAACAAAAAGAAATAAGTTCAAAGTTCAAATAGTATGTTCAAAAAATTTTACAAACCCAAATGTGTGGTTAACTAATAAAAAAATAATAAATAATGAAAACACCATTTAAAAAAGTAAAATCTACAAAATGTTAACACAAACACACTCCCATACACATACACTGATACGTTTTGTACAATAATATTATTACACATAAATATTAATTTTTTTAATCTAATTAAAAATGTCAACATTTTTAGAATTTTGTTTAACAAATTGAATTGTTTCCACTTTTAATGTGTTTATTTTTATGCTTCCTTTTGGTTTTTTACATAGAATGTATTTTTGTTAAAAAAAAATAATTTTAAGATAACTTATTGTTTTTAGTTTTGTATTTTATTTTTCATTTTAAGCTACAATTCTTTTTAAGTTGTTAGTTGTATTTATATTTCATTTTTCTTAACTTAATGAACATCCTTACAACTTAAAATGATAACTTTTACACCAAATAGAAATCAACACCAGATTTTTTTAAGCAACAAATCATTCAAATACATACTAAGAAGAAAAAAATCAAACGAACACGAATATTTTTTAAAATAATAAATTATAATAAAAAAAACGAATTTGTTTCAATCGAATACTAAAACATTTGAAATATTTTGTTGTTCTTCTTTATTAACAATACACAAAAATTGTTTAATTAAATTAAATTCAAACTATTTATAATATTTATACACAAACACACTTTCACACAGACAAAAAAAAAAAAACCGTTTCAAAGGCAAGAAATGTAATAAATATAAAATAATTAATTAAATGTATTGTAATTGTATATTATAAGCGTTAAAATACTACAGCATACTCGGAGTGGAGAGAAAATAAAAACAATAAAAAACCTTAAAAATGAAAAATGAAAAAAGAGGCACTTTATAAATCAACTTTATAATTAATTAAAAAAGAAAAAGAAAACAAACTTATATAATGTATGTATGTATTATGAACGCATGTATGTATATCCTCAACAAACAGCACCTGTACAAGGTGTAAAACGGATAAATATACACTCATGAAGCATAAATTCAAATTATTAAATTTTCTCTTATGTATCACATTAAATTATAGAAAAACAAATAACTTTGGAAAACGAAAAACAAAAAAAAAATAATAATAATGAAACAACAAACAAGTTATATAAATAAAATTTTTAATAAATTTTAAACAAAAACAATCGAAAAACTAAAAAGGTGTTTTTTTATTTTTGGTTACATAAATATGTATTTCAATCAATTACAATTGAGGATTGATGTGAGAGACGAGGACTAATGCCGAAATTTATACAATGTCCACTTAACCTGCTATTAGAACTCGATATTCACCTCTCTGTTCTGCATTACGATTACATTTTCGTAATCATTTACGCAACGATCAAAAAAAGATATTCCAACAAAAAACAGAATCGTAAAAATAGAACATTTCAATTCGAATTGTATACAAAATAAAGGTGATTGAAATGTATTTTACTTTATTTTTCTTTACAATATCGTAAAAATCATGACAAGTAAATACTAGTACATATATTTAAATATTTTAAGATTATTTTAATTCCAAGTGACTGTTTGAAATTAACACTAACAAACTTAAGTACATAATATTTGCCTATCATTCTAATCAAGCAAACATTTGCAAAAAAATACATAAATAAATTAGTTTTCTATAAAAGCCACTCCCGACATTTTTAAAAATATTTGGTTTAATTAAAATCTACAATAAATCTTAAAATAAATATCATATGCTAATAATATACTATATATACTAATAAAACTTTAAATGTAGAAATGTAAATCTATATAATTTATTAAATAAATTAAGATGAAATTGTTTATATGTCTATCGTCATTTGTAACATTCAAAAGGTTAATTTTCTTCAATTAACTTGTATAAAAATATTAGCTTTGGATATTATTAGTTTATTGCCACCTTTAGTTGCAAATGGACGACATGAATGTATGGACTAGATATAGTATGTGATGTTACATCTTACTTTTCATAATTAATATATATTATAATTGATAACTTAAAGCTGCGCTTTTATTTATTCCCATAGGTATTGACTTTCGATGAGGACAATCCTTAGCTAATTGTTCCCGCAATATGCGTTGACGGGCGTAATATGGCATTGTGCTCGATGTTGTTAGTGATAATGACGAGAATGAGGAAGCCAGTGATTTTGTTACATTTTCATTGTCTTTCAAGGACTTACTACTGCCAACATCGTCGAAATCATTAAAAACACAATTCAATTCGAATTGTTGTGTTCCGCTAGAGTATCTCGCTGCAGGTGATGTTTGTGATCGTAATAAGCTTTTATGGCGATCAGAAAAACAGTATTTACTATTTTGCATACGAAACTCATTTAATGCTAAAAAATCAGCATTTAATGCATCACAAAATTTTGTAGTCTTCAAGTGCTGTAGTTTTTGATTCTGATCAACCAAACAAGTTGGAGTCCTTGAATTTGAAACATTACATCGTATGACTGGTGCTGGTGACCATGACCGTTGTTGTTGCTGTTGCAGGTGTTGTTGTTGTGTCATTCGTTCATAGTTGCAACGTTGTTCGGTAAACTCGTAATTAGTTATTTGTTTATTCAGCTTAGCATTACTATTGACTTTACAGTCATTTTTTAAATGTGACATTGACCATGATTTTAGTGAATGTTTACGATGATTGTTTGCCAATGCTACTGGAGTTGCTGTTCTTGCAGCTAATACTGAACTTAAAGTATTCGTAGAAGATACAGTTGAATCTACAGTGGCTGCAGAGTTGCGACGACTAAAATTGTTTGTTGCCATTTGAGAATGTCCAAAACCCTTCCGAGTTTGTTTCTTTGGATTTCGATTGATTCTAACAAATTGTGTTAATTCATTTGCAGCTACATGATCATTTTTATATTCGCATAAGTTTTGTCGGCGATTATTTTGGTAATATAATAACTTGTTAACTTGCGGTTCTAACGATGTTTTCATTTTGTGTTACTTTGGTTATTAAACACATTATACTATAGTATAAATACCATTTAGTGAATTTTGTTATCAGTATTTTATTTTACCATGGTAACTTCCATACATATACATATGTATATAACTAAGAACATTGTTAACAAAATAACCAACTGAGGTTTATTCCTTGGAATTCATTAGATTCATTTGAAATTACATATATGTGTAAATAAACAACTTCAATGCTAAAATTTATGATTAAACAATTAATATGTACTTTAAAACACAAAATAGGTACGTATGTAAATATGTATAAGTATGGTTAAACATTTTAACTATTTCTTGTAGACATCAGCATTAAGAATATATATATCATTTTATTACAGTTCACTAAGTATTATCATTATAATTACTTCCGGTTCCCAGGCGTATGTACACACATAGTTATGTATGTATGAACGTATGTCTTAAGATGCGATCAAGATGTGTACTTTGTCTTGTATGAGTGTGGATCTCGTAGTAGTGCGATTGTATAAGGTTGGTTCGGTTTGCAAACAAAGCTTAAAAAGTTCATTAAACTCTAAAACAAAACAAAGCCCTAACAGAAGGGCAATCAGTTGATCAACTGCTAACTGGACGTATAATAAACAATATAAGTCACATTATTGACCACAATAAACTTAAGAATTGAACAGGTTAACAATGGAAAAATAAATAAATAAATAAAACGTGATGAAAAATTATAGATGGGGTGCATGCTTTTTATACTTGTACATGCAATACGACGACGGCACACTTACAATATTATAAATATATTAATTAAACCTACTTTGGCATATGTTAAAAACTATTATGTGTGATTTAAATAATAATAATGTGGTAAAATGTACTACTTAAGACTACCGAAAATATATAATTCTGGTCCAACTTATAACTTTACATACATACATATGTATGTTGTCTTCAGCTCGATTTTAAGAAATCTTTTGTTCAATAAGTATTAATTTCAAATGGCCTCTCTGAAATACAAATCTTATATTTCCATGTGTAAACTGTTAGTACAATTTGTAATTCATTAATAAAATTTGGTATTTACACACGTGAATATTAGTAGATGAAAAGAATATTAGCAGAAAAAAACCGAAAAAGAGCTAATCCTCTATATAATTTCAAACATACAAATATGCATGATGACCAAGATTGACTATATCTTTGTACACATGTACATAGCAAGTAAATGTAGTGTGATGAAAACCCAAAAAACCAGTCACTGTGGCGAAATATTTGAGCCCAAAAGCTTACATTCGATGTTTAATGAATGAAATAAGATAGTGAGAGTAAATTCGAGTCATTTTTATAATAAGTGCATTACCCTGCAGTTTTGTAGGTTATAATGATCAACAATGCACTTGCGATATCAGCTACAGCGGATTTTAAAATTGTCCTATATATGTGTAAAATTATATACATAATAAGTATGTCCCTTGCATCCTTTTAAATTTTAAATCAATGTTTGGAGCTACATACATAAAACGCCTATGTACATACATATCTATAAAGTTTGAATGCAAATCATAAAATGTTAATATTTATATAGTAAAAGCAGTGAAACACGGTTGTCAGATCTTACAACGTTGTCAGTAAAATATTCAGAAAATGTCTAATAATCGTCTGAGCTTACAAATTATCTTTTGCAACGCTGGCAGAAAAAACATTACCTAAAATATTACAAGACAAAATATGTAAGTTGACAGTATTATTAGACATTTTCTGCACATTTTACTGCAAACGTTGTAAGATCTAACAGCCGTGTATACATAGCATTAGTTCGTAACGACTGCGATACAGCTCAATACTCCGATCATATAAGAATTTAGAACTGCCGAGTTATTTAAATTCCAAATTTTCATAATTGTAGATTTATCACTTAAATCCTTTCAACACTTTTATTATCACAAGTAAAACATAAAATGTGTGAATTTTTTCTCACTCTCTTTTAGTTTTATTTAGATTTGTTAATTCTTTATTTTACAGAGAATAAAGACAAAAAGTCTACGGTTAATCAATGTATGTGCGTTCATATTTTAAACAAGTCTTAGCTACAATCATACTTATATACATATGTACAATATATGTTAAAATTTTATATACCTACATATGTATGTATGTACATATGTTTGTAATTTATAGGTAAGTAAGTATGTAGTATTTTATTAAAGCATTTTGTATAAAAGCTTCCAGCAAGAGAGCATCCCGTTCATTGTATTGCTAGTATTTAAGTGATAATAACTTCAGAAATCAAACCGGGTCCATCCATTACGGTCGTCTTGCGAAACTCGGTTAATAAATAAACAGCATTTTTCAAAGTGTAGTAGTTAAATATTAAAAAAAATATACGAAGAAATCAAAATAAAAAAGTTATATGTATTTAAAACCCCATTGAATATTATTTTGCAAAAAGTGTAATATAAATATAAATATAAATATAAATTACAAACAATAAATTTTTAATCTAAACATGTATAACAGAATAATTCATAGTATTGCACTATTGCTACTGATAGCTTTAACTTATTGTGCTGCAAAAGATTTGCGTAAGTTTTATATTGGGCCAACGTTAACTAGCCGTTAAGCTATTTCATAACAAGTATTAGGTATTGTTTAAAATATTAAAAAAATATATTAAAATATTCTGGAAATTCCAAGATATTCTTCGACTTTTAAAAAATATTTCTAATTATCATTACTTCTATGATTTTAAAGATGTATGTACATAAATATATAATTAAGGCTTAGCTAAAATGAAAATTTTCTAAACTAAAAAAATTTAAATAAATTTCGAGAAAATCGAAATTTTTTGCAAATCTAAGATGAAATGAACATAATATAATGTTGACGATATCAAAAATATTCGTAATATTTTGTCTTCTCTCAGATTACCAAAAATAAAATTGTACTAAAATACGATAGAATTTATTTCAGCCTGATTATGGGAACTAGTACGAAATTTAGATACAAATTTGAACCTTAATAAACTAACAAAGAAAGTTGAATAAAAACTTAACAAAAGATTTTAAAATCAACTGATTTTTTTATTTATTTCACATAAACAATATGTTTCTTTCTTTTTTCATTTGATGATATGAAATGTTAAGTGATGAACATAAAAATATTCCAAGTTAATTAAAAAATAATTTAAATATTATCCCATATGTTATAGAGTAATTATGTACATAGTTTATTAATCCCAAGAGTTTTGTATGAAAAAAGCTTTAGATGCTAAAGATTAATGAAGATACATTTTATTGCTAATTGTTTTGTATTAGAATAAAAAAAAGATTTCTTGGATTGCTACAAAAATTAATTGTATGTAATTAAAAAATTCCGTTTAGTTAGATGCATTATTACCTCTTAATAGAAATATTATTAAATTTGAGATTACGATATAAAACTTGTTTTATAAAATCCACAAAAACTAAGCAGTCCGAATACGAAATATTGTTCAATGTCAAGTTGAAATACGTACAAAAATAAAAAACGTTATTTGTTAATAAAATAATAATAAAAAACATACATAAATAAATAATTTTAAAATAAAATTAATAATAGCCTTAAAGCAGAAATAGACAAAAAATAATAATGATGAAGTTGATGATGCTGATCTAGCAAGCCCACTGCTATCTTTTTAAATATGTACATATATTTCAGTAATACAAAATATTTTTTTACATTAAGGGTATAACTATTTTTCAAATTAGTATTCACGGTTCTTTAATACTTATTATATACAAATATATAAAATATATACAAAAGTTATACACCTAATGTACTTATGAGTAAACAAACATACATACATACATATTATATACATACATCTATAGATTTAGTTAGAAACTGACCTAGGCTAACTGAAATTGTTTTGTGTTTTAATATTTCTATTTTATTGTTTACCGGTATAATGATACTCCAAAAGAAGGAAATTATTAAAAAAAGAATAATTCAAAACTGGTTACAGTTGTCTACATAATTAAGACATAGATACTTGAATATTCATTTTTATATATAAGTTTTTGACATCTTTGTTGAGTTATCAATCATTATTCAGATTGTATATGACATTGCATAAAGTAAGGTGTGAATTGATATTAATTTTTTGATTTGCTGCTTTTAGTCCTAATTAATTTGCAAGTTAACAAAACTTTTTATTGTTAAATCTATAAAATTTTAATAATAATAATAATAATTCCGATAATCAGCGAACGTCAAAATATATTACACATTGGCTAGAATTTATTAAAATAACCACATCTTCATATTTAAAACTTAGATGTTCTTTTGTTCGTATAAACATAAAATGATATTTTTAAATTTTGAAGATATATTTTTTTTTTGATTTTCTTTTAGTTTGAACAATTATTTTAATTAATAATATTATTTTAAATTAACTACATATTATACAAGCACTTATTACCTCGTTGAAAGTGTGTTCAAGAGGACCTATTAATTTTCCATTTACCATATACGGAAAACATTAATAACAACAAAAAATTTGCATTTATTGTTAAAATAAAATAAAAATACAATGCTTTTTGAATTTTAATTGTTAAAAAATGTACACGTTCAGCTTTTAGTGGTTTAAATAACTTAATAACGTTCTAAGCGATTCTACTGCTCTACACGCATTTTTTTTATTTCATAACCATGTTTAAAATTTTAAATTGCGTTTATATCAAAACTAAATACGTTCACATTAGAATTGATTTAAATTATTATCTTATGCTGCCTTTTCACAATTTCCAATACACATTAATAATACAATTAATATTAATATGTATGTGTGTATGTGAAAAGGAATTTTATTTAAATACATTTAAAAATCATATTTTTCCTATATATGAAAATTCATACATATGTATGTATTTATGTCCTATATATTAAAACTATATACTTACTTAATATATTTTTCTTTATTTCATTCTATAGCTGAGGATTTTAATAAATGCAAACGCGATTCAAGTTTTGATAAATGTCTTGTAGATGCGGTAAACAAGGCAATCCAAATATTAAAAACCGGTAAGAAATGAAGACTATATTAAATGGCAAATTAAAAACAACACTTTTATGTAATTTATCTATTTTAGGGAATAAAGAATTTGGAATTCCACCACTGGAACCATTGGCTGTAAAATCACTAGTTATAGATGCAGGAACAGCACCAATCAATCTAAGACAAACATTGAAAAATGTCTTAGTTAATGATATGATATCGACAAGTAAAATAACAAGATACAGGTTTGTACAGCAAAAAAAAAAAAAAATTGTAAACATTTATGTATGAATATACACTTGTACAAGTATTAAAGTATTAACTGTTAATAAATATAAAAAATATAAATTTCGAAATGCTTAATCACGGTTTCAAGAAACTATTTTTTTAAATTTTAAAAATTTATTTATTCAGTCGAAATTTGGGAAATTATTATCAACATTATTTGCTTTCGATTTCATTTCAAGTTATGTGTTATTTGCATTAATCGTTTGAGGTTAGTTTAATTAAATTGGTAGAGAACGTGGAGTCTTTCGTATAATTATTTTTATTTTTAAAGAAGTACATAGTAGTAATTTGTATTGAACATTTAAATTCTCTGATTGGTTAAAATTTATTTGTGGTATACTAAAATGATAAAATAATTAATGCCGTTTTTCACGGAACCTTCTCATAATCTTGTATAATATTGCAGAACCGATTTGGACAATCATCTCATCATCTGTGACAGTGTAACAGACCGTATCGAAATGATAGGAGATTATGAAATGTCTGGCCGAATACTATTGTTGCCTATTACTGGAAACGGTCGTGCAAATATAACACTTGTAAACTCGAAAATCGAACATCGTTTGATTGGTGAGCCTTTCGAAAAGGATGGTGTAAAGTATATGCGCCTAAAGGATTATCGTGTTTCATTTGATCCAAAACGTGTCTATATGCATTTTGAAAATCTCTTTAATGATGCCACACTCTCACAAACAATGAATCGTTTTCTTAATGATAACTGGGAAACTGTGTTTAATGAACTTAAAACTGGATACGCCAGGAGTTTTGGAAAAATTTTCCGAGAAATTTCGAATCGTCTGTTTGAGAAAGTACCAATGGATTTGATGTTTTTAAGATAAATTTTTAACATGTATGAATGTATTATAAATATGAAATAATATTTAACGTTGTGGTTAGATGGTTATATGTACATATATGTAAAAATAGTCCTTTCAAAAATTTTTTAAGTTTTTATTTCGACTTTTATAAATGTTATTTTTGTTTTCCTTGATTATATAACTGATTAAGACATGTATATTAAGTACGTATGTAAAGTTATGTATAAAATGTTTTTATAAGTATTCCACTAAAAATAATTTAATAATTTAAACTAATACCTATGTTTTAATAAATATACATATGTCTGTATATTAAAGGTGTCCATAAAATATGGATTTTGCTTAGAAGCGCCTTTTTAGTTCATTAGTTTTTAAAACTAACTGGTGTATAATTTTAGCCGAATCGAATAACGGGAACCCATGCTGGAACTCGATTGAAAAATGTAAAATTGGGAGAATAAAACTACTTTTTAATTCTTCAAAAATTAAAAAAATATATAAAATATTAATATCGAGCGAAAAAAACTAAGTTATAGGTATTTTCTTTTTACAAATATGTGCCAACAACGACTAAATAATGCTTTCTTGAGAAGCCATTTTTGTTCACACCATTTCTGTATGCAATAAGTAGACCAAGCAATGCAAAAATGCATAATTATTTTAATAAATGGCTTGGGATATTTTCAATAACTTTATTGTTTGTTTTTTGTTACACATTCTTTATATCTCGTTGGATAGAAAATTTTCTCTCGATGATAAGATTTGGACGAAATGTTAAAAAAAGTTAATTTCAATAGCAACATATTTGAAAAAACAAAAAAGTCCTAAAATTTACCAATTTTACACTTTCCAATCGCTTTCCGCATCTGATTTGACTAAATATCAGTTAATTTTAGACACTAATACATAAAATAAGAGGCGTCTGAGCAAAATCGCTATTTTTTGGACTCCTCTAATGTATAAACATAAAATATATGAATACGGTACATCGCTATTTACTTCATACTAACATAACTCAATATTTTGATTAACAATTTATTGATAGTAGTTGGTATAATTATATTTCTCTTTTGCCAAAAGAGAAATACGTGATTCTAATCATATATTAAATTGCAATATAATATGTACAATTAAACATTATTTTACAAGCATCATTTTTTATTGTGAATTAATTTAATTATATATAACGGCAACTTTTAAAATCATATAAGGCTATTTGAATCTGGCGGTATAAAAGCATACCTTTTTTAATACCATTTATTTCTATTTCACGTTTTAGTACTTTACTACAATCGTATACAGCTGTGGCATTTAGGCATTAAAATTTTATCTAAAGAAACAGAGTCTCTCGAAGACTCAACCGCCGATAAAATTTTAAAGCCGTCGCAAAAAAAAAAATAAATAATTTATTATTCCCAACTTTTTCTCGAGTATTTAAATAGCAAACTTCCTGGAAGTATATCTGATTAAATTATTGAAAATTTGTATCTTGGAGGAATCTGATATCTTGAGAAAATTGATTTCAGTAGAAAAAACTGACAACCATATATAAAGATCAAGAATTATATTGTCGGAAAGTTATATTTTATTTATATATATAATATTATATTTTACTTATATATATTCTTCAAAAGAAGGTAATGGATATAAAAATGGTTAAAAATAGTACCTCCAATACTATGGTATAGATTTAAAATGTTTTTTCTCAAATACATTTTGCTGTAGTTTTAAAGGCGCCGCCAAACATTTTAGTGTTAGCCGTCGCCGTTGAATTTTTCAGCGCAGGTCTCTGAATAAAAATCAGTTCGCAGTTTAAAGTTAGTTCCGCATACTTATTTTTTTAATTGAATTTACAAGTAAATAAAGTAATAAAAGTAGTAAATTTTGTATAAGGTGAATAATTTGTACTTAGTGCTATTATAGTGAAATAAATAAAAAGAAAATTATAGATAAAAAAATGCTACGTTGTACAATATAACTCAAAACATCAATGTAAAGTTCTTTTTAAGGTGTTGCAGGTATAACAACAAAAAGGTGAAACTTGATTTTGTTGTTATTGTTTTTTGAAAAAAATTGTTGTGCTAAAAATCAATATGAAAAAAATGGGTGAAATCATCTAATGTTCTATGTTGTAATTTGTTGACATCGATTTAACTCAATGGCAAAAGTGAAAAAAACGTATAATAACAAGAAAATAAAATATGCGGATAAGTATTGAGAAAAAGAAAATTTGCGAAAAACATATTTAATTTGTGCAATACTGGTTATTAGATGGTACATATTTGTTTGCATTGATTTTCTTTTGTTGATTGAATGAGTATGTGTATGTACGTGAGTGTGAGTCTCTCCAAAAATACGTGGATAGTAGTGATGTTGCAAAATGACAACGAATCGGTATTCGGTTATTCAAAGAACTTTTTTAGTGCCTTTAATACACCAATTAAGTGAAATTTAGCATAAATTCTTAATTTAGTCCAAGCGATTATTTTATTGTAGCAGAGAATACTGTTAATGGGCTTTTATACTAATTTCCAACTTTCTGAAAATTTATATAATTTAAAATTTGATCATTTAATTGTTTAATCTTTTTGTAATTTGGAATTTCTCGTCAAAAACACAATACTGTTAAAAGTTCTGTTGTTCCTATTTGAATATATAGTCTCGTTTTGTTTTAATATATGTTAAAACCTCACTGCTGACTTTTGTAATGAGAGAACATTACATTTTTCTTTAAAAGTTAAAAGCAGCATTTGCCATTGCAATTTCGAAAATCCGAACCTTCAAGAATAACTTTTAAAGCGTAAGATTTCTCAGGAGAGTTTCATTTACTATTTCTAAAATGACTAAAATTTTAAAGTGAATATTTTGGTAGTGTATAAAAATTAATCGACTAATTTGTTTCTACTATAGTTTACATCACTAAAACAACAGTGTTGTATTTTGTATCACGGTTTCTTCTTTATTTTTATTTTGCACACCAAATATGTAAATATTTTTATTTGACTTATTCATGATAAATTGTAGCCTTTAAATTATAAAAAAGAAAGTTAAAGAGCATTGATTAATAATATAATTACGCTCGTTCACACGTACGTTTGAAAAAGCAAATGATAAAATGTACTAACTAAAGACCTTAATGTGAAACCAAAACAAAGTAAAATTAAATAAAAAAGTACGTGTATAGAATTATAAACAATTTGCTAATAATTAAGATATTTATTGACTTGCGTAGATAAAAATAAAATCATTTAAATATTAACAAATGCTCATATCTACGTATAAACAAATAACTGTAACGTGATAAAGACATCAGTGTTACCAGATGAACTAAATAATATTTTAATTATCCTTTATATTTTTCTAAAACGATACGGTAAAATCTTTGGGAATATTGAAATAACTGTAATACAGCCCTTGGGGCTGTGTTTGTTGCACACAAATTTAGAAGTCGGTTGTCGGTTTCCTGTATGCATGAATGTTTTTTATTCGGTAGATAATAGAAAGTTGCAAATGTGATCTCAGAATAATGCACATAAATCATAAATAAAAGTAAACATGAAGGCTGAATCTTTAAGAGAAAAACCAACCGCAAATCTTTGTTTTTTCTTTTTGTAGGAAAAATAAACAATTAAGAGTAAACTATAAAATTTTGCACATATAGGTAGTATGTTGGGCTATGTACATACAAACTACTTATATTGTGTATTTTAATGTGTCTTAGACAAAAAGTGAAAACTATATTAAAAGAACACGCGAATAAAAAAAATCTAAGAAACAACAAAACGCATAAAAGAACACAACAAGCCGTTAGATATTGATAGCCTGGTTTGTAAGCCAGACAACAAACACAATAATATATTGCAAAATACATAACGAAAAAATAACGATTTTCTTAAAAAAGTAACCACACCCACAAATATAGATAGTTAGTGTCAATGGAATGTGTGACTTCGATTGATAATATCGAAAATATTAATAATAAAAATAAATAATAATTCCATCAAATGTTCACATCCTTTTTGTACCTTTGTTTTTCGTTCTAGTTTAAGGACATTTAGTGCATTTAAGTATACATGTGTATGTGTTTTAAACACGCTATGTGAATTCTTTGAAAGGTTCGAATCTCAATATCTCGTTACAAGAAAGCAGACAAACAGAAGTTTGAACAAATTATTCTTATATCGTTTTTAAGATGTTTAATTTTATGAAAAAAGGCGTATCAGTGGCATCAGGAAGTGCTAGCGATAGGGAGAAGGCAGAGAGGGAAGAAAAAGAAAAACGGAAGCGTGAAAAGAAACAACGCAAAGAAGGCAAACATGCATCGGGGGTTCCCGGCAGTATGAGCACCGAGGAGTTATTGAGACTGGATGAGGCAATACATGTAAGAAACCAAAAAAATCTAAGACTATTTAAAGAGTTTTTCTTTTGCAATACAGGTTCGACGTTCGCTTAAAATAAGAGGCCGTCGTAAGGAAAAGGAAAAATTGCCCAGTGGAATAACAGCAGATTATAGTGCTGAGTTTTTTGCGGCATTAAACGCGGATGCTTCTGGTGGCAGTGAATTAGATCGGGGAAATGAGGAAATTGTAGCATCTGTAAACACGACTATAGAGAGTCGATATAATGGTAGCGGCAATACGAGCATACATTCCATTGCAGAATCATCAGCTTACATGGGAGCTATAGGAGACGTCTCGAAGGTGAGTAAAATCTTTGTACCATTTGTCTGTGAACTACTAATCTTGTCTATTATTGAAATTTCAGAGTCGTTTCATGCTTCCTGTTCCACCAAAACCACCTAAACGTGGTATTCTTAAAGGATCTCGCAGTAATATTAGTAATATACACGAGGAAATAACGGTGGCATCTCCAGATGCCCTGATTCGTAATACAATTCAAAATGAAATGATTTTTGATGGTAATCGAAGTATGGGTGGAGCTGGATCTATTGGCTCGAGTTCAAGTCAACATGGAACATCATTTACGTCAGTAGAAAGTTTACGAAGCGATGAAGGCGGTATACAACGGGCCATGACTTTGCCAACCAGTGCTCGTTATACAACACATGTTCCACATGCAAATCTTAGAGTAATGACCTCACCCTCCCCAAGCGCCGATAGTCTTACAGATACCACAAATTCCTCATTTGCCACGCCTCCATTTTCACTAAGCCCCATTGGAGAATCTCAGGGTATAGAGCGATGGTCTAGAGTGCAAGCATTTGAAGATACTGATTTACCCCTTCCTCCAATTAAGCTGGTTAAATTACCACCGCCGAGATCATTAACTATTCGACGCAAAAAGTCTCCCCGTCAAGATTTTGGCTTTAGTTTACGTAAGGCCATTTGTTTGGATCGTACAGAATCATTGGCAAATCCGGTTTTTAAACCTGTAATTTTTGCGGAACCCGGAGCTGGTGGTAGTTCTACCGGTTTGTTACCTGGTGATCGTTTACTGAAAGTCAATGGAACTCCTGTATGTGATTTATCACGGGAAATAATTATTGAAATGATTAGGAATAGTGGAGAATCCGTTACTGTTGAAGTAAGTCAATTGATACATACATATTATCATTGTATATATTATTATTTTATAAATATTTCCAAAATCTTTTAGGTTCAACCCGTTTCTGAACTAGTTGAACTTAGTCGTCGTTGCATGCCCCAAAATAATATAAATGATGTCGACGATTCTGATCGTGCTCTTCTCAATGTTAACAATTGCAACACTTTAAAACGAAGTGCAAGTAAACGGATAAAGGTAAGTCTAAATAATATTTTATATAAAAAAGTTCTCGTATTGCAATCCATTTTCTCAAATACTTTTTCTTTAAATTAACAACACTTGTGCGTTTCGCGGACTATCTCAACCTCAGATTCTAAATCATTTTGGTGTGAAAGATGTTTCTTTTTTATTTTCGCTGTATGTCGCATAACTAAATATTTTTGATATAAACGAAGTTTCAAACAAGAAGGGCAAAGTTTATATATATTTTTTAAACAACAGAATATTTTCTTATATATTAAATAGATATAACCAATACGTTGGTTATATCTAATATCTTTTGTTGATATAAAGCCTTTGTTTTTTTTATACAAAAATCATTAGTTTTCTCAATATATATATGTATATTCATTATTGGATCGAAGAATAAAAGATTTGCTTATTATACACTATACCACAGCACTATAGGAAATTATATTTCTGTATTTGGCCAAAAGTAATTACAACCAAACGCGTGGATCTATTTAAATAATTCCTCTTGATTTTAATTTTGGAATACTACTAAGAGGCCAGGGTAGATTTCTGACCATGTATATAAAAAGCATTAAATATATACTTTTCACATTGGTTGAAAGATTCATTTCAAATAAAATCGAGTACATATCTTAAGATAGTTCCCATATTATGTAAAACACCACTGTAGTTTTAATTAAAATGCAACTCGTTACATTAATCTACAATATGAAACATATACAAACAAATTTATTAATATTACATATTTGAATATGTACCTATAGTTTAGAGCAGTGGAATCTTTCAATAATGGACCATTAAAATAAAATCTACGTACATTACTTTAATGTTAATATAAAGCAACTTATTTATTGATTGAGATTTAAAGGAATGATTTGTCCCACTTTAAAGAAAATTTTACTTAAGGGACGTTTTTCCCATCTGTTTTCATGTATGTAATAATACGAATATTTTAAAACACACCTATTTGAACCTACGTAAATTATTAAACAAACTTATAATACTCTGTTTATGTATTAAAGTTGAATTTGGTTATGACGAACATGGAGACCGCAAGCTCTTTTAAAAAAATTGTTAATAAGCACTTTATTATTTCAATAAGGAATTTTAAATTTGAAGTTCTAATACATAATGTTTGTTATAAACAAGGTGGACTGTAAAAAAAACAGCAATGTACAAAGATCGTTGAATAATACTGTGGTTCTGAATTACTCAATTTGTATAATGGATAGAGTGTGAGCGTGCATGTAATTGTATGTGTGGCTAGATAAAAGAAAACAAATATTTAAAAGACAACAGAACACAAACTAAACAATATTTTGTGAGTCTACTTTGCAACCACAAAAACAACTTTAAAAAACTAACAAAAACAATGAGAAAAAGTCAGCCAGCCAGCAAAAATATATGGTAAACATATGTACATATACAAATGTATATATGTATGTATATGTATAGATATGTGTGTGTTTGTATGATTTCTTCCCTACATCAGAGCTAACTTAACCTACTACACACAAATAGGCGAACGAACAAATCTTTTCTAAAATCCCCCATATATTATGGTGCTATTACTTCTGTTGTATCTGCTCTTGTTATTGTGTTGTTGTTGTTTAGGTATGAAGCTTTTTTTTTGTTTTGTTTTTGTTGTTGTATCTGTTATTGCAACTGAAGTCATTTGGTCGTTTGTGGGGAATACATTTGTCTAGACATCAGTATGTTTAAAACCGTTTCTATGTACGAACGATTGATACATCGTCGCTGTAAGCGCAGTTATTAACTTCAATTATTGACCGTTGATTAGATCAATCGGTAGTTGATCATTCATAAAAATAAAGCATTGTTAGCAGTGACCAATATTTTTATTATTCATTCAAATATTCCGCGTCGATGAAAAATCCGAATATAATGTAACCAAATATTATAATTATCATTACATACAATAAAATGTGCATATATCAGTTAGTTTACATATTTATTTAAAGAAATTTCAATACATATTAATAACCAACGTTATTACATAACTAGTGTTTATTAAAAATATTTACTAAGATGTTACTGGAAAGTGTATCGTTAATTTTCACAGCTTTTTGTGTTGCCTCACGTGTCAATTAATTTATTTGTTATTTAGCTAATTATATTTCCTTAAAGTATCAATAACGTCATCTGTTCTTTTATTATTAAAAAAATGCATTAAATTTTGTTACATGGTTTATTATTAATATTAGAAAAATATACTATATTTCTAATTCATAATTAAGTTTCTAATAAAAAACGACATTTGAGAGTTACATACATTGTTATGTTCGTAGCAGTAAGTGTGTAAGGATATCACTCATACGCTAGCAGCATTTAAGAAGTTACAAAAAAAAAAAAACATTAGATTTTTTAATAATTTTTAGTAATATTTCTGTGGATGTAGTTAAATAATTTTTTACATTAAACGCTAAAATTTTTAATGCATTTATTTACTGTTACATTCTTAATTGTATCATCCATAAATAGTATAAATTTTATTTGATATTTTATAACAAATAGTCGAGTTAAAAACTAACAAATAAATAAATGAAATATGATATTGTTACACATATATTCATACATATATATGTGTGTATGTGCTTTTGTTCATATATTTATATCTAGTCGAATTGAAAACAACCCACCAGCCAGCCAACCAACAATCAGCATCTAAACTAAGTAGGTTTACTTGAAAGTCTTACTGTTGTTATATCTATTATACAGTTGTTTAACTCAAAACTACTCAAGGTTACGATCATTGCAAAGTTGTACTTAGAGTTATTTACTTGCGTTTGATTTCACATTAAACCGACAACTTGAGTTTTGCAAGCATTCCGCACTAATAGACAAATATTCTTTATTTTTTTTTTTTTTAAACCAAATTAAGTCTATGGAAGCTAAATATTTACATAAAAGTATAATAAATAAAAAAAAACATACAAAATATGGATAATGTGTATTGTTTACCAAAGACAAATGGGTGCTTCACTTGTCAAATCGATTAACTAAACTTTAGAATTTCATTTCTTTTTTCGGACTTAAGCCTTAAGTTGAAAAGGAAACGTGAACTGTTTGAAGTAGCATTTTATAGTTAGCACCAAATTTAAAACTAATAGAATACAGCAATAAGTTGATTTACCTCATGTGTTTTTTGTGTTCTAAAAATATTTTCGCTGCTGTAAATGCCATACAGTGGTAAATTGCTGTTGGCGTTTTATATGATCTTGGATCTTTCAATATGCTGGGTTTGGGAAGTTGTTATTTCTTTTTTTTTTGTTAATTTAGTAGAACTGAAATAAACTCAAATGTTGTTTTATAGGAAATAATTGTGTACATATTTGAAAATTAATTAACAATATATTCATTAAACCAACAATTGGTGAGTGATAATTGTATTAAAAAGTAAAGTTAACAACGAACTTATTTTGTGTGAAACGAGTAAATAACAAAGAAAAAAAATAAAGAACATTGAAATGAAAATCATAAAAGTGCCATAAATCAAAAAGTTAAAATATCGACAACTTAACATGTTTATATTGCCAAAAAGTTTTGAACACACTCTTCGAGCACCCATTA
Source organism: Lucilia cuprina (assembly GCF_022045245.1). Classification (NCBI taxonomy): domain Eukaryota; kingdom Metazoa; phylum Arthropoda; class Insecta; order Diptera; family Calliphoridae; genus Lucilia; species Lucilia cuprina. The sequence goes on along the minus strand of NC_060952.1, from coordinate 100,721,968 downwards.
TTCCGGCCACACCTGCTCAACCAGGTTCAGGTCTTAATCCGGCTTTTCACAAAGGATGTACAGGAAAAGCTCATGCTTGTGGCACAATGAAATCAAAACTTAATAAGCCAATTCCTCCGCCTAGAGGAGAAAAATCGCAACGAAAAAGCAGTATTAGTTCAGAGAACATAAGTGACAGTGGATCTGAACATCAAAATTCACTTGTATGGAATACTTTGGATTCCCCTGTTCATATCGGTGACCCAAAGTGTATAATTAGAAAAGGCTCAAAAGAAATCTATGTCCAGGGCAGTAAAAATTGCCTCGATAGCAGATCTCCATTACCTTCTAAAAGGACAAACAAAAACGCACCATCACCATTTCTGCAAAGATCGTCTAGTATATCTAGTACAAGAATTCGTTTACATAGTGAAGGTGAACAAAATTCTGAGTATGACCGTCATTCTCCAATTCCTTCGAATCTTTCCACCTTTGAACGTACACAAAAGTATCGAAGCTTTCGTACAAACAGCAAATCAAATGGAAATTGTAAAAATGTTCCCATTGCAACGACAAACATTAGACCTCCATGGAATAGTGCAGCAGCTGGAGTCAAAACATCATCATCTTCAGCCAACGCCATGTTAAATAATAGAGTATTTCGGTCATCATTGCGTCGTCGTAACGACACAATTTCATGGCAAACATTATGGGAGCGTTCGCTCTACATGCGCTATTGCGGTTCAACTATCAGTAACGGACATTTCAAAAATTTTGATGAAACTATTAAGAAAAAGGTTTGATTTTGAAATTTTATTAAACTCATATTAATTTTAAATTATAACTTTTACTACTTGCAAAAATGCAAATGTTGTAGTAAACTATAAAGTGTTATTTATAATAAATTTATCGGTAAACATACACGACGCTCTCTTTAAGGACAAAATGGCTCTTAATTCATAAAAATTTTATTAATTTTTAAAAGTTAGGTTAAACTATATAAAACGGCTATAGTATTTTATTGAACATAAAACTTGTTTCCCTTTCAAAGTAAAGTTAAGAATTATATAAGTATTTGTTTTTAATGCTCCACCTTGTTAAAAACCTTTTCACTAAATAAAACTTGTTTGAAGATACGGCTGGAGAAATGTTTTAATATTATATGGGTTAAAACTGCGTTGGCGATTTGCCCAGTGGTAATTTAATTATTATGTTGTTGCACTGTTACGATATTCAATGATTAAAACTACTTTAGAAATACATCTTTATATATGTGCGTAAATTTGAATATTCATATAATGATAAGATTATTTTATTCATTGAAAACCTCTTACAGATTTAAAAATATGTATTTATGCGGAAGTTTTCAGACATACATATTTATATGTATGAATATATACATACGCACATTAATATAGAACAAGAAAAGTTTCAATAAACCCGACTGAAAACTTCATTTAGCCTTTTCATTTACACGTTATTATTTAATGAGCACCTCTTTAAAATGTTCAATATTTTTTCATAATAAACCATGAGCGGTTCATTCAAAATTTGTAATTTTGTTTTGACATTAAATAACAAAAACCAACTAATTTTTAGAAAAGCCTCAAGTATACATTTATAAGGTTTAACCATACCTTGGTAATACTTAACCCCCTTATTTTGTAAAACACTTCACATCACGTTAAACATTTTTGTTTGAAAATTCTAACTATAACAATTATCCATATATACAATTTTTCACATATGGGAGATGCCACGTAAATAATTGAAAGATCGATATTTTTTCCAAAGGCTAATAAGGATTTTATGTAAGCTAAAAAAATTCGAATAAAATTGTATTGTATTTGAACTATTATAGTTTTTTAGATATACACATTTTTCTATTTAATTTGTATGGAAGTTCCAAACAACCCCCACCATCCTGATATATGCCTGATTTTTTCCAAAATGATGACTATGAAATTCCTATGTGCAAAATTTTAAGAATCTAGTTCTATTAGTTTCATAGATAAAAATTTTTTTTGTATTTATGTAATATGGGAGGTGCCACGCCCCCTGCTGCTAGTCCGCCCACTTTTTACTTCACTATAGACTTCAAAGAAACATACATACTAACAAACACATTAGTTATCAACACAGCGACAGCTGTATCAACTAAATGTTTTTTCGCCAAAATAAAGAACTATCGGCCACAACAACACAATAACCTCTTTAGTATTGATTGACCAGATTGGTACATCTTTTACTTCCACGGCATGGAAGGAATAGCGGAGTCATGGCATATGTTGATATATCTTATTAAAGAACTAGAATTTCAAACGGAAAAGAACATTAGATGTAGCATAATTGTTTCTGTTATAACGTCTAAAATATGGCCAAAATATATTTTTATTTTTTTTTAATTTAGTAGACGATATCTCGAAAAGATCATGTGGTTGAATTCTAAATTCAGCAAAACTCAATCCTTTAAATCCATATGTTAATATATCTTATTAACGAACTAGAATTTCAAACGGAAAAGAACGTTAGGTGTAGCGTAATTGTTTCTGTTATAATGTATAAAATATGGCCAAAATATATTTTTATTTCTTTTTAAATTTAGTACACGATATCTCGAAAAGTTCATGTGGTTGAATTCTAAATTCAGCAAAACTCATTTAAATCCTTTTATCTCTTGTTGGCCTGTATAAGTATTATTATCGCATATATTGCACATATTTACAAAGTTCTTTAATATCACTAAAATTCAAATACGATGCAGATTACTGTAGGAACTTTACCCACAATTTGTTTGAACCGTGTTTTACACTCATCCACGTACAAATACACACAAATTGTATTTGTATAATAAGTATGTGTGACATTTCTTGTGCTGTTGATTAAACTAAACATATACATACATACTTATGGTATGCATGTACTGCATATGCATGTATTTGTATATTGATCATTATGATGATTACTAACATCATTATCATTATATCTTAGTTTGGTATGTGTCTGTCTTCTTTGTCATATTATGCTATATTTGATTTACTTCAGGTTAATGAACTCTTCATTTCCCCCATTAATAAATAAATATGTTTAGTTTGGTGATCATACGCCCCTATAATGGTAAAACTTGTTATTTTGATTTCATTCCTATTTACATCGTAAATGGACTGACAATATTTGATCTGAATAAATAATTATATTTACGGTTAATTTAAAAGTAGTATGCAATAAATATTTCAAAACTTCGCCAAAAAATACTTAAAGGTACAATAAATATTGAATTGAAGATTTTTCAATAATTGCTGGTTAAAATGTTTTATGAAGTCTTTTTATGTGTGTATGTATGAAAACGAAAAAGGTGGATAAATTTTATGTTAGGTCAGGTATTTAATTGATTGACTGATTGAATTGAAGTATCATACAACATATATTCCAAATGTATGCTTTGTTTATAATTGTTTGTACTAAATATATGTGCACACATCCAATAAATTTATTAACAGACAGCCGCTCATAACTATGTGCATACTTTCTATTTTTGAGTATATAAAGATAATAAAGTTCATATTTTTTCTAAATTTTTATTCGTTTAATTAGGATATTAAATTTTGAGTGCAGTTGTATTAAGGTTGTAATTTTAAGGAAACAAATTCAATTGGTTTACTCTATTAAATGATGTCTATAAGTCTCGATCACCGCCGTTCGTAGATGCGAATGACGAATAAAGCAAATAATAATTGACCACACTAATGTTTATTTTTTTAAAATATACATACATATGAGGAAATTTAAAGTTTTTTCTAAAAATAGAAAAACATTTGTTTTTCCATCACTAATAGTTTAACGCACTATATCTAATGTTGAAGTACATATTTAAAAACAGTGTTGTTGAGGTAAAATGTTTTCTTGTTATATACACTACCCAAAGTGTGGAAAAAGATTTCATCAGAAATAGAAACCCGAAATACTTCAAATTCGGGTGAAATGAATTTTACATTAGCGTGTTATTGTTGGCAAGTCTGAATTAAACCTAATCTTATTTTAAAAGCAGTGAAAATCGGATACTTGGATGTAAAAAATAAAACACAATCTCTTTATGACACACTTATGAAAATTTTACTGGTTTTCACCAAATGTAAAAAATAATAGGAAAAAAAAACGATTATTTTCTTTAAACCATCAAAATATTTAAAATTGGTCTTGTTCTATCCGAGATATCGTTCATTATGATACTTATTAACTCCTATAAAAAGCCTGTTTCAAAATTTGACTTAAGTGTCCACAATTTATTTCAAAAATAAATGGCTTAAGTATGTATATCTGAGTCAAGGTACAATTCAACTCAAATGCTTTATTATAAAAACTAAATCACATTTTATTTTTCAAAAGGATATGGTCGGCTTCGCCCGACTTTCTTGCTTGTTTCTTACTTGTTTTATTTTTCCACCACTATTATTTAATATAGAGACACGCCTTTTAGAATGATTAGACTTTAATATTAGTCTCTCTACTATGTTGTAATGATTTTAAATTTTTTGTTGACGAAAGAAAAATATTTTAAAAATGACAATTACAAATAATAACCTCTTTAGGAAAAATGTCCTTAACTAAACGAAATCGTTGTCTCAATAAATAACATTAAAATAATTATTTGTGTGAGTGTTTAATAAATTTGTTATTTTTTCAGTCTCGCAATGCAAATGAATTGCAACAACAAAATTCACAGGAAGAAAACTCTATTTCGACTACAAACGAAGCAAACTGCAATAATGACCATGTGTGGTTGGTACATCGTGGCGGTTTCTGTGCTGCTTTACGTTTGTCACAGACCAAATCCCATTTGGATAATCACAAGGTTGTCATACAACTCTTGCACAATGGCGAAGAGATGACTGTAGACGAGGATGATATAGAGAAACAAAATTCTCCATCGTTAGACTTAGTGGAAGATATATGTGAATTGAAACATTTAAATGAGGCGTCAGTTTTACATTGCCTACGCCAACGCTTCGCCAGCAATCTCATTCATACCAAAGCAGGACCGACATTGTTAGTAGTTAATCCAATGGCACCATTATCATTATATTCTGAAAAGGTATATATACATATATATATATATATTATCTATCTTTATTGTTATTGAACATTATTAGTTTTAAAAATATTTTAATTTTTTCTATAGGTGGTGTCGATGTTTCGCGGTTGCAAGACAGAAGATATGCCTCCGCACATATATTCTTTGGCGCAAACCGCCTACAGGGCAATGTTAGAATCTCGTCGCGACCAAAGTCTTATATTCATGGGTCGTTCTGGTTCTGGCAAAACAACCAGTTTTAAACACGCACTTTATTACTTGGCGTTGGCAGCTGGTAAGTGTCAATATCAGTATATTTTTGCCTGGTTGCTATTTTTAAAATATTGTTTTCTTCATTGATGTGCTAAGATATGTCGAAATAAATAATTCAAAAATTCATTAGAACGATAGTGAACAAATTTTCTTTTTACATACATATATACGTAAATATCAACGTATTTTTGCCGTATTAGGGTTATAATTTTTATACAATTTTGGAAAATATTAAATCTGGCCTCTCCATTTTACGAAAACCATTTTAACCCGTGAGTTTCTCTAGCATACGAGTTGTTAAAGTTTCAATATTTATTAAAAATAAAATTTAAAATTAATGAGATGTTTATTTTTTGATATAAACAGTGTTTATTAGACACAGATAATGCTTATATGTGTCAGTATTTGTGCCAAAGTGTTTCCCAACATATTTTGAATTGTAATAATATTTTTTCTAAAATTATTGGTCCGCAAAATGACTTTCCTATATTTAACCCTTAATTTTCATCCTTTTTAGGTTCCGTTAATAATTTCCTAAATGCTGAAAAGGTGAATTCGGTTAACATCATACTTGAGGCTTTCGGAAATGCAAAAACATGTTTAAATGCGAATGCTACACGTTTAACCCAGTTATTGAGTTTAGATTTTGATCAATCTGGACAGATAGCATCGGCGTCTTTACAGGTATGAGGCTCGAAAATGTAAATTATAATGGATCTTATCTTAACAATTTTACATATATGCAGGTTTTATTGCCCGAAAGACAAAGAGCTGGACGAAGGTTGAACAATGAACACTGTTTTCACATAATGTCCCGTTTGTTGGCTGGTGCTGCAGGATCTTTGCAAAAGGAGTTGCATATTGATAGCCTACCCGCCGAAGATAATCACCCGTTTGTATCATTGTCACAAAAACTTGAAGATCGACAGCGTGCAGCAGCAGAATTTATGAGAGTAGTTCAAGCATTTGAGACATTAAATATTGATCCAAAAGCTGTTAGGGGCATTTGGAGTATTTTAGCTTCGATATATCATTTGGGATTGGCTGGAGTGACGGTTGTTGGAGCAGGTCCTACAGCAAGGACTCAATTTGCAAATCCATCTGCGGCTCGAAAGGCAGCTGCATTATTAGGCGTGTCGTTGGAAGATTTATCGGGCGCTGCTTTTAATGTAAACGCATCTGGCAATACAAGTCCATCGAAGACATCTGGAGACAATATTGAGTGCGCATGGGAAAGTTTAGATGCTTTAGTTATTGGATTATATTCGGAAGCTCTAGCTGCGGTTGTAGCCCTCATAAACAAAGCAATTTGCACTTCAGCTCATACCATTGCGTCTATTGTTTTAGTTGATACACCAGGATTTCAAAATCCTGCAAGCTGCGGTTCTCAAATAGGCGCTACATTGTCGGACTTGAAACACAATTATCTACAGGAACGTTTACAATTGTTATTTCATCACAACACTTTAGTCGCACCCCGTGATCGATATGCACAGGAATTAGTTGAAATTGACACTGAATGTGTGGGTGATACGAATCCAGGACCCTTAGTTTCACTAATCGATAAAGCTCCACAAAACCACGTTGTTCGTTCTTCTCAAAGAGATCTGCGAGAACAAGATCGACGAGGTTTATTGTGGCTATTAGATGAAGAATCAATTTATCCCAATTCCAATGACGATACATTCCTTGAGCGTTTATTTTCCCATTATGGTGATCGTGAGCATCAAACATTATTGCGCAAATGCACAGGTCCAAAGCAATTTGTTCTTCAGCATTTACAAGGAACAAATCCCGTCTTGTACAGTGTTAATGGATGGGTACGTAATAGTCGAGAGCATCCCGCCATACGCAATGCTGGTTCTTTGCTTCAAGATTCGTCTAGAGATGAAATCAGCCGCCTTTATATTGGTTCGCTTACCCGGAGTTCTGGCGGTATAGTATTTTGTGGTTCATTTGCTGGCCTTGAGGGCACTCAATCATTAAGAAGAGTATCAAGTATTAGAAGATCCTTTACTTCTGCAGGAGTAAAACGCAATTCAATCATGTTACAAGTTAAATTTACTGTCGATGGCATCATCGATACTTTAAGAAGAACCGGTACACATTTCGTTCACTGTTATCTTTTGCAACATAATGCTGGACAACACACTGCATTCACATCCAATGGTTCCCCCAATACACTAGCTGTTCAAAATGCCAAAGATGATTTGGTTAATATACCGTTATTGCGTAGTCAGGTATGTGGTACAAATACGTAACTGCTCACGATTACTTATACATACATACATACATACATACATACATACATACATACATACATACATACATACATACATACATACATACATACATACATACATATATTAAATTATATCATTATTGTATTTTTTATTTAGTTGAGGGGATCCCAGGTTTTGGACGCCGCTAGATTACATCGTTTAGGTTTTCCAGAATCTGTTCCCCTGGGGGAATTTGTTAGACGTTTTGGTTTGTTGGTAGGCGAATCAAACAAAGATATTACAGTCGAACAAATATTGTCTTCCAACGAAATTGACCCGACCACCTATCGCATTGGACCAAGTCAGGTAAGTGAGAACATTTTATTTGTATTAAAATTAAACGTGCTATCTGATCAATAAGATTACAAAGACTTAAAATTGTGTTTAATATTACAAATATACATATATACAAAAAATTTATTTCACAATTATTATTAAAAATAAAAATACAATTAGAGCAAACGTCTTGTGCTCTGATATAAACCACCTAAAAGTTGGGGTGATATGTAACTACTTTCCAAAAAATTTGGTGGTTGTACTTTTCGTATTCGTACTACATTTTCTAAGCCATATGGCAAATTACGTTTAGTGCTTAAATAAAAAAATCCAGTTTTCGGCACCGCTGGCTCTCCGCTCATGTAAACTTCAGCATGACATTCGTCTGTCCCCGAACTGCATGTACAATTATAGTACTGGTTTAAGCTAGAAGCATTTAAACATTCAATAGCTCCAAACAAATTTGGTTTACGTATAGATTCTGCAAAATAATACAAAGCCGCGAAGTGATCACAAGCAAAATCAAATTCCGCTGCTGTGGCATTTGGGCAATGTGGTTGGCCTTGACCCCAATTTGGGAAGAATGATGCTTGACTTAGTTGAACACTTGGATTACCCAAATGAGAAGTATCAGTGTGAATTGACTCAACATACGTTGCATCATTAGGTGCCAAACGAAAATCTGCAGATAACCCAAGTTGCGCCAAACCAGCAGGATCCAAAGCTATAATGGCTCCAAATTTTTGAGGCTTTAAAAGTTTGCCCGTTAAACCCGAAATATGGCTGCCAGCACTGTGTCCTATTAAATAAATATTATTCATCTCAACATTGGTCTCCTTTTGCAGAAAACGAATAAACTTTGCTATTTGAGCAGCAATTTCCGAAAACTGCTGAGAAATCCGTGGATAACTAATGTCAAGAGCAATATCACTCCAATCCACCAAAATTACATTAAACTTTCCCCTACTAAAGTAAGCATCCTTTATAGCGGCATTTGAACACGAAGTACTTTTGCCAGCCCATCCATGTATAGAAAATCTGAATTTACATAAGTACAAAGTTAAGTATGTATTAATGTATGTAAGTACACAAACAAATACTTTACCTTACTGGCCAATTGGTATTAAAGTTTGAGTTTCGCAATGCCCTTATATCTCCTGTGCGCAATATTTGCCGTTGGTTAGGGTTATAGGGAGTATAAAGGTCGTAATGTATGCGTTGACTGCCCAAATTACGTAAACGTGGATTAAGCAGGACTTTAACTTCCTTTCGTAGCATTTCCTGAATTACACTAAATATTGAGATATCACAATGTCCTCGCCTATATGATAAATCAGCAGACAACGACACTAAAGTGAAAAACGAAACATGTATTTGATTTAAGTAATTTAATGTTTTTGTTAATGCAATAAAATGGAATTTTAAAACTTTGCATTCTAAAACTACTGGCTTTTAGCCATTTATTTAACATCACCATCACGAACTACCACATACCACTGACACACGCCCCTAATAAAAATACATAGACAAATAAATATCTCATGGCTTTGACTTGATTTCAAATGCAACACAATAGTAGTAGCACGGCAACACAAATCCAGCCAACTTGAATAATTCAACGTTTACAATATTATATTGTCGTAAGTTACACAAATTTTATGCGACACATTAAACAACCTTCGCGCAGCGCGTTCTGACAACAAATGCGTTGAATTCTAAAGGCTCCATTAGTTAAAAGAACATTTTGGAGACTTCTTAGCAAATAAAAATAAAACTACAGTTTTATGGCAAAACAAAAAAATGTAAACGTGAATGTTAATTTTTGGTTAAATTTTTACAAAAAAAATGTTTAGAAAAAATATAAAACACATCGTCTCACTAAAATACATACACATATGTACAAACATATATGTATACATTCTCACTTGATACACTAAAGACCAATTCAGCAACTTAAACAAGTATATACACATGTATCTTGTACTAAACATAAGCTAGAATAGCTCCTTATCTATGCAGAGTATTGATCGTGGTATACAGATGCATTTTATTTATTATTTTTTTTTTTATTAAAATACAAGCTACAATTCTTCAAGTGTAATTATGTTATTATATGTTCATATGTATGAACGTATGACATAGTACAATGCAGATAAAAATCAATCTTTGAAAGATTTGTGTGAAGATCGAAACAACATGTCATTGGCTGTAATTGAAATGCTACTGTTTTTGATAATTTTGTGGTCATTGCTAGTGATCAGTGAGAAATCGAGCGAGTTAAGTCAATAGCCACTTGCATTCAGCTAAGGTCATTTACAGCAATTAAAAATAAATACAGAAACACGGACTGTAATGTCGTTGATGAACATGACGTTGAGTAATTTTTGTTGCAAAATTTTTCAAATAACTTTGAACTTTATTTTTATTATTATAAGTTTTTTTTTCATGTATTTGTATGCAGACTGGTATGAAACGATAGATTTTTTTTATTATATCTTTGTTCTTAAATATTAAATGCAAAAATCTCAAATCACAGTCGAATGTGAATATTTACATACATATGCATTTTTCCCAATTTCATGCAAACATTTTAACATTAGTTAAATTTCTTACAAAAAGGCTAACGACATTATTATTATGTATAAATAAACAGTGTTGAAAAAAAAACTTAATATGTTTGTATGTATTAGCATTAGAATAGAACCAAAAAATGGTGTAAGTTACAATTACGCCCAAAATTTTAAAAAGTTCTTTGTTTAAAAATTATAAATATTTCCCCTATGATCCAGTTAATCAACAATTAAAACTAAATTACTTAGATGGGAATCTCTGATACATTTTTAGGAGCCAACTTAAATTAAATTTTTGCTCTTCCCTTAAACAATTTAATACTTGTAATGCACAAAGAATTTTAATGTTCATTAATTATATTATTTAATTGCTTTTAAACGTTGATTTACTACAGATTCTAAACAAAAGATATTAAAGCATTTATTAATTTTTTTATAAAATCAGTTTAATTTCCATTGAAAATATATATATGTACATATATACTATGTACATATGCATGTACATACATATGTATATGGAAGGAATGCTTAAAAAATGTGACAATGTATTTCTAAATTTTTTTAAATATAAAAAAATATTTACCAGAATATTACTCTACATATAACATGTATGTATATTTAATCTTACTAATCAGTTATGTTTGACACTGTCTAATTTCCATAAATTTATATTCGTATTTTTTATTTAAATTAAATTTGATATTAGGCTATTTCGGCTTTAGGCCTAATTTAAACTTAAACAGTTTTGTAAAGAAATAGAACAACAACAAGTAGTAATATAAATTAATTAACTATATATAATATTTCCTTAACATGTTAGAGTTGCTCTCTTCAAGTGGTTCTAAAAGTAGAGCTCAACGAACTTTGATCAGTTGTGATCTTATAATAATAAAAAAAATTTATAAAGTAGTTTTTCTAAACGAAATGTTAATAAGCAATTGAATGTTAACGAAATATATTGTTTTAGTTTTTAAAAACACAAGTAAATGATATAGTTATTAAGGTCTGACTTTCTTATCATAACACATAGATCGATAAATTGTCTTCTATTATTTAAAAAAATAAATTAACAATAAATTAAAAAAATACTTGTTTAAAATATATACATAAATACATATTCTATAATAAAATATTAAATGGCTCAGTTCCAGGGTCATTAAATGTAATTGTTAATAAAATATAATAAAAAAGTGATACAATAAGGAAACTGAAAATACCTGGGAAGTGTTATAAATAATTAAATTATAATTGAATTTTGCGCATTTTTCACTCACAACTCTTCAACAATGAACTTCTTTACATTAAACATACTTCAAACGGGTTACATAAAAAATCTTGATAGAAATGTAGAAATAAATTTAAAAGGATATAATCGCATCTATACGTTTGAAAATCACCAATAAATTGTCAAAAATACTTTCGAATCATCACTAGACCTCAAATATTTTTGGGTAAGATCAATGCAATTAAACAAGGTATATTTTTGTTTATTATTGGTTTTGAAATATTCAATTGCTTAGATGTGTGTCGGGATTAAATTAAAATATTTTGTTTCATTATAACACAACATTCATTTTAATATAACCAATTGAATGAAAACTTTTGAACTCATTTAACCTTTTAATTTTTATATGTACATTATCATTAATAAATTCTGCTCATCTTCCATTAACTACGACTGGATATGTCTAGTTGTTGTAATTCCACTTTCACTACTCATATTGCAACTTAATAAAACAACTACATTCACTAATCGTACGTATTGCAGATTAAAATTATTCCTTTTGTTGTAAAACTTAAACGACAACAATATACATAGACCGTATATAAATGAATTTATTTATTTGTTGCAACTTGTCCAGCTGATTGACTGGTGATGATGGTTTGCAAAAGATTTAAAAGAAAATAGGAAGAAAAAAATGTTTTCTTCAGAATTGTAACTGTAAGAAACAAATTTATCATCTTCATTATGATAAATACATACATGCTATATATTTTTTTTCATTTAATTTCTGACGTCATTCACTACATGCAGTTGTGGAAGTTTTCCAGCTTCTTTTCATGGTCAAGTTCATGTGCATATAGATATTTACTATAATATGATATCGCAGTTGTAAGGTGCACATTCAGATATTCATACACAGTTTTACAAATATACAAACAGTATACAGTCAGCACTATATGTATTCCTTTGAAATATCAACAAAAACAGCAAATATTACGAATAATTTTATTATATTTCAATCGAATGTGGAATTAATTCTTTAGAAAAAGAAAACGAACAATTTATAGTAGAATTACAATTCGATTAATTACAACTTTCAATAAAACTTGATCCTTGTTTTTATGAGATTTATCTGTCAGAGCATCACTAATATTTCAGAATCTTAAAAATCGATAGAATTTAAATGTTACATACATAAAGTTTATTTCACTTTTTTATGTTTTATAATGGTTCTGAAAATATTTTAATATGGCGATTGCCATTCTTGATCAAAACCGATTTTAAAAAAATTTAGTTTTTTTGTTTAAGTTATTTTTAGTTTAAGTATTTTTTGAATAATATTTTAAAGATTCGATTACTTTTATAAAACACTATATTCATATCAAAAAGAAACGTAATTTTAAATTTAATAAGTATACAGCATATAGTATATCGTCACTTAAAACGCAAACGGTGTGAGTTGATAATGTTTTGTCGATAAAGCTTTTTGTTAATAAAATCACTAATTTTGGTTCGATTCAGTACATCAGAATAAAAAATAAGGGCGGGTTTCTTACTAAATTAAACTAGGCTTAACTTGCTGTTACATTAAACTCGTAACACATTTAGGCGGACTTTAACCGATGATTGTGTTTTTCAGTTTTGGATTTAATTTCAGTTAACTTTGTTAGTATTGCCAACTTTTCACTCAAAAATATAAACAATAAAATGAAAAATTAAGTAAATTTGCAATTTAAATAAACATTTAAATTTCAATTTACTTAAAATATTAAGTTTTTGTTCTTCCGAAATCATTGTTTTATTGTTTTTGTTAATTTCTCACTTATAACTTAAGTTTAATTGGCCAATTACACTCAGTTAAACTAAGATAATAAGTAACGTTACTGTTTACTGAAAAACACAAAACATATATTAAACTACGTTTATATAGAATATCTTTATCTGAAAAACCCAGCCTTAGTCGATTTTAAATTGTTGGTTAGTTAGGGCAGTTTGCGTTTTAGGTAACGATATGAACGTATTAAATGCATAAGAACATGCATACATATGTATGTATATAGTATGTTATGTGCTAGTTTAAGTAGTTCTAACTTCCACACTGAAACAGTCCACCTAAAATGTTTCCGCGTTAAAGATGTTTCGTCGTCATCTAAAAGTCCGTCTTATTAATTGGTCATATTGAAATTTGCAAAAAAATATTTAATGTTATCTTATTTACATACGTATGTACGTGTATATTAAACTATGTATTTGTAACTTATAAATTGCAGATACTTGTGTGTTTTTTAATTGATTACTGATAGATACATGTTTTTATCTTATGGATAATAAAGATATAGACAATAATGAAGCTACTTGTTCAACGGGTTATCCATCATCGACAGAATTTGATGTACTTGAATATTGTTGTAATATAACTATAAGTGTGCCTCTTATGCATCACGATTATATCAACATGTTGCTACAACTATTCTCACAACGTAATGTTGCACATGAAATGTGGCGTTTATTTGTTTTATTATATGGATTAGCAAGTGTTTTTCTTGTTAGCAAATGTGTATGTATGATTTTAAATTTTCAAATTAAAAAAAAAAAAAAACTTTTTTGCTTTCAAAAACATTTTGTTAATAAAAATTATTTTTGATAAATTGTTAAAAAAGTTCTTTAGTGTTAAAGAAAGCCAGATGGTAACTGAGCGCTCTTTGGGTTTTATGTGATTTATTTGGAAATACATACTAAAAATAGTTCTTCCTATATTTCCATTATTTACTTTTATTGTTTACATATTATATTATTATTTTTTAATCATAAGAGGATGGTGGCATGAGTTTTTCTTAACCTTAATATTATTTTTTGAATTATTTACTATTCTGTAGCTTCATAAAATCAAAGTCATTCTAATATATGAAATACATACAAATATATTTACTCCTTTAAATAAATACGAATAATGTTATATTCATATGAAAAAAATACATTTTCACTGTTTCAATAAATATTGTCGAAGCAATTTGTTAGAGTGATATTTACTTTTATTGGTAGTATGAAGAATTAAATTATTAAAACAAAGTGAATGGTGTGGAATAAACAATAACAACAAAATAGAAAATTAAACATTTCCACAAAGTATGTATATGTGTATATGAATAATAAATTATTTGTTAGTAACTACTGTCTGCTAGAAAGTTCAGATACAAATTTCAAATAATTAACATCCATTTATGATTAATTTACTTTCAAAAATCAACATGAAAATTTGTATTTATACCCTACACCACTATAGTGGGGAGGGTATTATACGTTTGTGCTGATGTTTGTAACATACAAAAATATTTGTCCAATACCCACCTTAAAGTATACCGATCGATTCAGAATCATTTTTTGAGTCGATTAAGACACGTCCGTCCGTCCGTCTGTCCGGCTGGCTGGCTGGCTGTCCATGTAAACCTTATGCGCAAGGTACAGGCCGCAATTTTCAAGATAATTTGATGAAATTTGGACCAGGCATGTTTTTTGGCACAAGGACGAAGCCTATTGAAAATGGTTGAAATCGGTCCATTATTTCACCTAGCCCCCATACAACCGTACCTCCCGATTTGAACTTTTTATGTTATAATTACGTCAAATATTCTGCTATCTCTCTAAAAATTGGCACAAATAAGTTTTATATAAGTGTAAATGATACTGCAGATTTTCGTAAGGATCGGCCTATATTTGACCCTAGCCCCCATACAAACCCCCCTTCAAAAAATGACTTAAACGTCTAAAATTGACTTGTAACCATTAGTATCGCAATGAAACTCAACAAAACTAACTGTTATTTAGAAATATATCCTTTTCCCAAATTAACCGAGGATCGGCCCATATTTGACCTATATAAAGCCTCATTTAGAAATTTTAGTTTTTTATCAATAAATGGCTTAAATATTTTGGAATTATGGTAATATTCAACAGTTTCTTTACAAAAAATAAAAATTTTATAAAAGTAAAAATTGTAAAAATATACTCATGGTGTAGGGTATCATATGGTCGGCCATGCCCGACTATACTTTCCTACTTGTTTTAATATGTATATTAAATAAAATTTTACAACAAATTTAAAAGGGAAGAGAAATTGAGAATAGTGAGCTTAATTTTTCAATGAAAATTTCACCAAATTCTGTAATTAATAGCAATGACATTGCAATTTATTAAAATCGAACGAATATAACATTTTCTAATTCTTTCAGCCTATAAAAATATTTATAAATAATTAATACTTTTGACATTGTTAATGTTTGTATTTTGTGTTGTTTTTTCGTATGGTTTCCTATTGTCTTAATACCCTTAATACTCAAGAACAAATTTTTACGTGAGATATATTAATGCATTAAGAGCCTGTCTAATATATAACTGAATTAAAGTTTAAATAAATGTGCAAAATAATTGTACATATGTATATTTTTAAAAAAATCATGTATGTATGTGTATGTACATATGTATTTATATATTTTCCTACCATCATTATGGAATCAAAAAGGTAAACTTTCGTTTAAAGCCGTGAAATTGCATATAAATGCATTGTTTTGAAAACAACTACATTTTGGATGCCTACAAATAAGCTCAGTACATATCCATATAACCGAACAGTGTCTAACAAAATTGTATGTACCAATAAACATTACTATGTCAAATTTAAATATAAATAGTTCAATGAACGATTGTTTAATTAACATAATTCACATTCAAATCTAGATGTACTTATCATCCATTTATTGATCGAATAAATTAAAAATGGCAAATTTCAAATAACGAATAAAGCGAATAATATTTTCAATTAACCGATTAATAAAAACTTATTCAAAATCCAATCCAATCTTTATAATAAATGTTCTTCTTTTAATTCAATTTAATTATTTTTTAAACCGAGAAAAGTAACGTTCACTACTATTTACAGTGGTTTCTTGATTTAATGAAAGATATAATACCTTCCATTACCAAATTTTTATTATTTAATTATTGAAAAGTTGTTATCCGGTTTAACGTATTTTTTGTTTTTACTAAACTAAGCTGTGTTTTTACTAAACTAAGCTATATTATGAGCCACACTGTTTAAGTATACCTATACATAAACAAAAAACTAAAAAAAGAAACAAATGAAAAGAAAATGAAAACAAAACAAAACGCTGGTTACTTGGCTTGGTTGGTTTGGCTTAAATTTCTTCTATCAAATGCAGGCAAGCTTCTTTTCTACATACATGTACATACATATACTTACATATGTATATATATATTAGGTGTATAAATGTTAGTACTATTTTTTGAAATACCTAATCGAACAAAAAAATTAACAAAAAAAATTTAAAAGTTGTATTTCAAAATTTCAAAATGACATGTCAAAATGTTCGAAGGCGGTATTGCGCTCGTAAAAACGAGGAACCAGAATATATACTTTGTTGGATTTATGATAAATATTTCTTAGTGTTACACACGAAACGACAAATTTATATATCCCTCTATCACCACTAATGGTGGTGGAGGGTATAACAAGGAAACTTTTGACCCGGTCTAAAACACATATTTTTCATTTACACAAAACTGGAATAACTCAAAAAATATCAATTCGAGAAAAACGGCTACATAGCTCTTTTTAATGTTTTTAAAAAACTTAAATGGGATTTGTCTTACAAAAACATTTATAGAATTTAAAATTCTGCGGAATTACCGGTATTTTCCATAAAAAAGCTCTACTTGCAAAGGAACATCTATTATACATTTATAAATTCGTATAAATTTATTTCAGAAAGGCTTTTGCAACAAAAATAACTCTATAACACGATTACCTATATCACGTAGTAAAACGGTAGAAATTTGGTTACACACCTAATGTATATATTATGCGTCAGTATGTATGTATGTATGTATGTATGCGTTTTTTTTAAAGCTCTAACAATTACAGTGTGTCAATATACAACACTACATTGCATTTGGCTGTTCATGTTTGTTAATAATAATTGTTGGACAAATACATTAAACATTGAAGAAACTTTAATTCAGTCGGACACAAGACGCGATACCAATACAATCGATTTACAAATAACGGAGCATTTAAAGCGCATCAAAATATAAACACTATTTAAACAAATAAAAATATTTTAAAAATTTTATTTCCCTGCAAAAAATTTGACATCGGATGAGTGATTTTATTTAATTCAAAAAAATTGAGGGAAATGTTTTTGGTAGTTTAAATACAATCGCATATAAACAATGAATGTAATTTGAAATATATACAAAAACATGGATAAATTTTATGTTAAACCCAAAAGAAGTTCGGTATCAACCAATCCATCGTCGAGTAGAGTTAATACAACTGCTTCTAGGTCATCTGCAGAGATCTTTCAAACATCATCCAATACCAGACGATTAGGCGTTGGAAATATTTGTTCGAAAATTCGCCACAAGATTGAAGATAATTTAACACCAAAAATCAGTGGCAAATTATATAAAACGGGAAAGCATTCCAAATCCTTAACAGCTTTAAGTTCAATTGGCGCATCTACAGGAAAATATACATTGACGAACAAAAATTCAATTGACACAACATCTTCTGAGAGCCGTGAAATCAAATTAAACCCCAATGCTAAAAGCAACCAAATTGACAGTTCAAATGAAAAACCAAATCCGTATGCTGAATGTTACAATGTTACATCGAAGGATACATCGTATTTTACAAAATCTTCATTAGTTTCGTATGTCGACAGCGACGAAGATGAAGCCCAATTAAGCTTGAGTATAGCGAAAACATCTTTAGAAGACGAAATTTTTGAGGAATTGGAAAAGGTAGCTCATGATGAAAACAAATTAAATGCGGTATTGAAAACCTTTGACAAAATAATATTTGACTACAATGATCCTCAACTTCAAACAGAACCAAATACCGATGAACATTGTTCTAAAGAGAAAACAGAAAATGTAGAAAACTCGAATTCCGAGGGAGATAATAAAATAAATACATTGCTAAAAATAGAGAGCAAAGTAATGGACAATTCCAATTTAATAAATTGTTGCTTAAAATCCGAGACTGATAGTCGCCTTCAATTGGATTGCAATACGAACGAATGGAAAAAGTTAGAAAAATCGTCCTCATCACTATCTTTGAACCGTAGAAAATGTTATCAGTCGCCTGATTCTCCTTGTCTTAGGCAAATGCGACATGCGTTTGCCAAGCAACAAAGATCCAAATCTGTTTGGGAACTCTCGAACTCCACTAAAATACCAATACTTAGAGCACTTCCATTAAAAACGCGGAGTAAAAGTTTTTGTTATCAAAAATCTGATGGATCTACTCATACGAATAATTTTAAATCTTTGCAAAGTCAAAAGACATTAAAAACATCAATTCAGTTATTGAATGCTCAAGAGAAACCTGTGTCCTCTTCATCTCTGGCTACAGCAAATAAAAAACCGAAGTCTACAGAAAATAATATATGTAAACCAGATAAAAAAGTCGTTTTAGTTCCACCAACAAAAAATAAGAATACCACTAAAACACTAAATAAATCATCTTCGAAAAGTTTGTCTTCCAAGTCTAAAAGGTCAACAACATCTACTCCCAATCAAAATATAGCAACGAATACTCATATAAATACGTCTGCATCAAGCCGAAGTAATGTAAGTGATGAATTGTTAGACAAATGTTTGGAAAAAGGACAACAAATTCTGCGCAAAGTAGAATCATTAAATACACAGCGAACTCAAGTGCCGTCACAAACCAAAAAATCTATAGTACGAACGAAATCAAATTCGAATAAAAAAATATCCAAAGATAATTTAACACTTAAACGTAAGCAATGGCTACATAAACTTAATTATGCGAACGAAGAAAAAATAGCAACACCACCGTTGGAATCGTGTAAAATTATACCACCCGTTTTGGGAGAAACTTCCGACAAACATGCAGAACTTTTAGTACAAGTAACAAATGCAACCTACTTAACCACCAATAAGCAACGAATAATCTCTGAAGAAAGTCAGCTGGCGAGGACACATAATACGACGAATGAGCACGATATGATTGCTAAAAATCTTGAATCAGACTCGGATGATTCTGGCCATATTTCAAATGAAAATATGGAAATTGCCATTAATCATACATCACATTCATCATCATCAACCAGTTTATGTGAAATCTCCTCATCGACATCATCATGTTCTGCCACTTGTGATATTTCCGATAACAATGGCATTGTCACCAAATCTTTGAAAATGTCTGAAGTATTGCAGAAATTTGAACGTAAAGCGCAGAAACAAACAACAGCAACACATTCGAATGACAATTGGAGTCAAGCAGCCCAAAGAACAGAACCAAAAATTTTAAAAAATAACACTAAAGCAGCTTGTGGTGCTTTAGTTCCTCATGCAGTTGATTCTTCTTCACTACTACCAAATATTGATAGCGCTACCAAAATCGATTCTCGATATTGTACCACCTACAAGGTGGCCGAAGTTGAATCTGTTAGTGTGATTAGAACACTTGTCGAAATTTATCCAAATTACACAAAAGAGGTAACTATAAGGCTTCGCTGAACACTTATTTAACTAAAGTGAAAAGGTGCGAATGAGTGGAGGATTAAGAGAGAAGCATTTAGTAGTTTGCTTGTATTTTTATAATAATGTAGTTATTTATATTTGTTTGTATTATACTTATATATTTTCCTTTTTTTACATATTTATATCCTTTATTATTAGAAAATTTTATTACAAAAATAAATTAATCTTTAATATAAAATTGGTCTCTTTAATGGTTTGTCTTTCTTTTTATTTATTTGTTCCTTTAAAAAACTATTTTGGGTATGTAAAAAGAACTTGTTGGGTTATAGTTATTATATACACTTGATTTATTTTTTCTCCCTTCTCCCCATTTCGGTATCTTCTCTAAACAGATAAACTTTAAATTTGAATATACAGATGTATATAACATTTTTACCGAACCGATTTTTATTAAAATTAAAAAAAATATTAGTTTTTAATTATAATATAAATATGTGGTATAAAACACGAATATTTTAAGTAGTATTGTAGATGTAAATTACAAATTACATATACATACATATGTATGAAAGGCACGAGCCATATGTTTATGTAATAGGTAAGAACATTTTATGATTACAGATCAAGAAAATAAGAAGTTTTTTACTTAAAGAACAACTGCGTAATGCTTTAAGTTTCTGTATGAACACCTGTAATATAGTTCACGTACAAATACGTGATCTTGCAAAGGTATGTATGTATGTGTATATGCTTCCACAACCAAGATACTACAGGTGTCAAATTTTAATCAACTTAAATCGAGACTGATTACCATCGTAGTTAAATGAGTGTCTGACTGATTGGCGTTAGAGTAAACTTATGTACATTTTTTAGAAATAAAGAAAAACAAATTAAAATTTACGTCCGCGTACATTAATACTCGTAAGTGTGTACGTGCATTCGCATATTATTACACTAAAGGTGCGGTATAAGAGACCATTGCAGTTCCTCAAACAAATAACATGGTTTTGGCTATTTTTTTGCTGTGTACATTTATTTTAAATTTCTAGGAATTATTAATAAATATTTGCATGCTATGCACGTTTTTTGTAGTTTATGGACGCGAAAGACTTTCTTGTGAAAACAATTTATAAAAATTAAACGAATGAAAGTGAAACTAAAATCTGGGTGCGGGATTGCTAATTAAGACCTACGACAAAATATGAAATTTACGTAATTAATTTTTGGAAATGTTTGTAACATATAGGGACAACCTCAATAATAAAAAAATTGTATAATACATTTAATGCATGTATGTTTGTTATTAAAAGAAAGTGCTTTCCAAGAGTTAATTTTTAATATCATGCATATTCAAATTTTGAAATCATCCATATACCGATTTTGTGATATTATTTTTTTTTTTAATAATTATTGCATCGGTGGTTAGAAATTAAAAAATGATAGTACAAAATCGGGAACAGTTTTGCCCAGTTATCTCTTATATAACTTATATATTATTATTGCCAAATAATTTTGTATTTAGACATGTTTTCTAATCAAAAAGTATCAAAAAGTATTAAATTTTTGATGAAAATTACGTAACCTATCATGATTTCCTTTAAATTAATAATGGGCAATTTGGTGTCAAGTGATCCAATTTTTTAAATTTTAAATTTGCATCAAGGTTTCATTTAGCTCTATCGGTCAAGTACTGCCGCATGTAGAGGCTTTCAAAAATGGACATAATGGTCACACAGGGTGTAAATTTTCACCTATTCATTGCAAAAGTTCTCCAAAGGAGTTTAGATAGCTATTTCTTCACTGTTTCCAAAATTAATTCTGCTTACTTTTAAGCAAAATTGAATAAACTTATTCTTATTGAAAGATTTGCAATAGAAAAATACCAACATCGGTCAACGATGTTAATAATTTTGTTAATAATAATATACAAATAATTTCTCTTTTTATTGCCTTTACAGATTTTATTCCGTTCAGGTGTTTTGAGCGAATTAGAAGCAAAACGCGATGAACTATTATCAGATCGCATTATTCAATTGCAGGCGTACTGTCGTGGCCACCTCGCACGAAAGGCAATGGCTCAAAGAAGAGTACAAGTAAGTATTGTTTTCAAAAGTATATATTCGTACATGTAGTATTTACCTAATGCCTTATTAACTACCATTTATCAAGGGTTCATAGAACAAATTTTGTATGAAAATGTTATAAACTTTTGACAAATTGTTATGACTATGTAGCCTAGTATACCTCCATATGTATGTATACTATATACAGAAGTAACAATGATGTGAATGACCACTTTCACATTATTTTTTTTTTGTTTTGCAATTACATATACTATGTGCGGGATTTGACAAAAGTAATTATGTATGCAAAATACAAACGTATAATTTTTTTTTAGGAACTTGCTGTTCGTTGCATACAACGTAATGTTAAAGCATTCCTTGTTGTGAGAGATTGGCCATGGTGGCGACTTTTAGTACGTGTTATGCCCCTATTAAATGTTCACCGTACAGAGGAACAACTTAAAATCGCTAATGAAGAACTACTAACTCTACGAGCAAAACTAGAGAGAATCGAAAATGATCGTAACGAACTAAAGACTGAAAATCAAAAACTAGAAGCCAAGGTATGTATTTTTATTAAAAAGAATAATATTGTTATATACTTAGAGGCAATTATTGCTATGTGAACATGAATATGGGTATTTATTTAATGAGGTTATGAGTTTATAACCATGTAATTTCTACTTAACATACATAAGGAGTGAGATCGAAAAATTCTTAACATACATATATGTTTATAAAAAAGAAACCACTAAACTTACAGCTTTATTTTTTTTTTATTTGATTCAAATTATTATTACAATTTACAAAAAAAAAATATTTTTATAGTTTTAATCACTAGTGATGAAATTTTGAACCCTTTTCGGAAACCCTTCCATTAACGTTTTTATAGTGCTTTCTGTCACTTTGCTCGAACATGTAGTCCATCTCCGTTTAAAATCTACCACACTTTTGGACACCTTTTTTGTACTCTTCAATTCTATTTTAACAAGAGCCCAATATCTCTCCACTGGCCTTAGCTCCGGGCAGTTTGGAGGATTTGCCTCTCTTGGTACAAATACCACATTATTGTTCTTGTACCACTCAAGGGCTTGTTTACCATAGTGACAGGATGCCAAGTCAGGCCAAAAATAAGTGGACACATTATGAAGTCTTATGAATGGAAGCAGCCTTTTTTGTAAACATTCCTTGATGTAAATTTCGGTATTTATAGAGCCCGTTGTAACAAATGATTGCTTCTTTTGCCGCAACTGCATATTGCTTGCCATACCAAGAACTTTCTGGGAAATTTTGTGTGCTTTTGGGTCCTAAACTTTTCTTCAACATTCCCTCGAGCATCAGCAACATAAAACTTTTGACCTGGAAGTTGCGAAAAATCTGCCAGAACATACGTTTCGTCATCCATTATGCAGCAAGAATATTTTTTTATAAAACTTGACTTCAATTTCCGTGCTCTGTTTTGGCCTCTAAATTTTTAGCAGCGTTCCTGTCAGGAACTTTTTGAGCCTTGTATGTTTTTAAACCTGCATTAGCTTTAACTTTTCGTACCAAATAGTCCGAGCACTGAGCTAACCGAGCTGCTTTCCTACCGGATGTGTTGGGAGCTCTTTTGAAAATGCGTTTTTTTTGGCTTTAGAAACATCATGTGGACCATTCCTTCTACCTGAACCAGGTTTTCTATCAACTGACAAGTTCTCCCGGTTCTGTTTAATAACATTGGAAACAGTTTGACGCCAGACCTTTGTATGCTTGGCTAACTTTTTGTAAGACCAAGTTGGGTTTAGTTGAAAATATTTAATAATTTCAGTACGCACTTTTTTCTGGTCACTCATTTTAATCAGATTAACAAAAAAAATTAATATAATTGACATTACACATAATAACTGACATGTTTTTCAAAGGTAACTTGATCAAAAAAAAATCAAATAATACTTTGGTTGAAAAATGTAATGAAAAACGTGTGTTAAGAATTTTTCGATCTCACTCCTTATTTGTACAATATGTTAATACATAAAAGTAGTTAAAATTGCATATTTTAATAATGTTTATACGAAAGTTTTTTTTTTTAAATTTTGTTACATTAAATATTTGTAAATTTTGTATTGAATTTTTATTGAATCGAGTACAAATTCTTCAAGCATTTTTCGTTGACCTAATCTTACGCTATAGTTCTTAACGTCGTATTTTTTTATCAATATGCATTTGTTTAACGTCAATTATGTTACGAAATTTGACAATGACATTAAATCTTTATAATGCGGCCTGACAAGCGTACGCCAAAAATTTAAATACAATATTTGTTTGAGAAATACAGTGGTATATACATATGTACATATATATGTATGTACATGTACATATATATTCAAGTATAATACACATATTTCTGTTTTGTGTATATTAAAATTCTATATAATATATTGTATTTATTTGCTCTTGAATTGCGAGAAAAATAAGTGAAGAACCCCAAGTTTTACTATTCCTAGTAATATTATTTAACAAATTACATATAAAAATAGATTTTCTTATATTGAAATAAATTGATAGTTGCGAGTTTTCGGTTGAAGTTAGTTAGTTTGAAAGGAGGATGTACATATATACATCAAATCCGAAGAAATAGGCCTCCATATGGCCCGTTGTGTGCTCCTTAACCAGTGCTACAGGTGGTAATCGAACCCACCACCTCCGGTCTACCAGACTAGAACACAAACTAGACTAGAACAATTACTTTGCTTGGGTCTTTCGATATGCGTATGTTTCGTATTAATATATTTAATTGATATATTTTCATTGATATATTTTTTAAATTTTCAGTTTTTTTCTTCTGCAATTGAATAATTTCATGAAAAACGAACTATAAAATAAAAAATTAACTTTTTATAACATTACAAATACACATGAATCACTGTTAATGGTTTTTCAAACCTGATTTTAAATTAAAACGTTAAATTGACTTATTTGCCTTTCGGAGTTCTTAGTCCGTTTTTTTTAATATAAAAAATGCAATATATTTAAATAAATTGCAAAACCAAAAATTAAAACAAAGTAACGTTATTTTTTAGGATCATATTAACTTAGTAAAACTATATTAATTTTTTATTTAGTAACTGTAAAAATATACATAAGTACATAAAAATTTACTGGCTAACAGCCAATTTTTTTTTATTTTATTGCTTAAATTGTGCTATTTTCATTAATATTTATAATGTTAGTTTGGTAATTTGACAAATACGTAAAATGATTTATGAAACACATTTTTAAAACTAAAATTAAAAATATCTTTATTTAAACTATTTTTTTAAGTTTCAACTAGGTTTATAATAAACATATTTTACTAATTCAGACGTTTTTGATTTATCTGTCCAACTCTTGGCTGTCCAACACACTTTCCCAAGGAGTTGGAAGTTATTTCACTTCTCTTGGGAATTATTTCATTGAAAGTTATTTTACACAAATAGATTAGTTAACTTGGGAATTATTTCATATTTTAGGGATTTGTTTCATTTTGTGAAATAGAAAATGTTTGAAAATAATTTCTTTTTGCAAACATTCATGTATTTCATAATTTTTTCTTTGTTGCTTTAATTGTGTACTTTGGTGTTGCAAAAACAATATATGTATACATATCTACATATATACATACATATGTACATTAGAAACACTGGTCGTAAAAATTGAATTTTGTTGTGTCCCATGAACCATCTACAAAACCATCATATACATTTTGTTATAAAACATACTAACTGCCGGTTTCTCTAAATGCGAAGAACATTTTAATTCTGAAAATATATATTAAAAACAAGTAATACATTTAAAATTTTGTTTTCAATATATTTATAATAATGAAAATGTTGTTTTGATATTGTTATTCTTCATATACATAAAAAAATGTTTATATAATTAAAAAACCTGTGTTTTTATAACGTGGCTCCCACAAGATCTAGTTTGGTCATCCAGCAGTAATCGTCAAATATCACTGGTTCCTATGTATTATTGACAATTTTGTATGTTCTCGTTTAAAAAAGGAATTATATTCTTCTAAATCCATCTGCAAAGAACAGATGTCAAAAAGATGGGCATCGGACAATTTTAAAGTGTTTAATTATGTAATTTTATTTTTTTCATTTTATTATAAAATCAGCCAGAAATTCAAAATGCTAATTTTGCAATTTTTAGAAAATTCACAACAAATATAACAGAAAACATTAGAATAGAATATTCACTTTTAAAAAATCAATTCATTCTATAAGTTTCTGTAAACATTTAGTTTGTATACACACATTCACGTGTATGTATATTAGACCGACTCACAAAAAATGGTGTTTGATTTACCCCCTTAAAAATATTCGCTGTTATAAAATATTATGTTACCCAAACCAATTTGTGTTTAGTGTTGTTCGTTCGTGAGCTAGAGGACAGTTTCAAGAAAATATCCTATGGGGGACACGATTTTTCATGTTTAATTCAATATTTTACCCAGCTTCAAAAAATCTTTGTTTTGTTTTATGATTGTTTAATAAATATTTATAGTTTATCAATGGTCGTTCGTGAGCTGGACCGATTACAAAAAAGTTCAATTTCAGTTATTTTTTTTTCTTTAACAAAATATATGATATGATAAAAAAATTTTTTGGAATATGACAATTATGAGCAAACGGTTAGTTATGATTAATACATAATAATAATTCAAAAATGCCTAAAATATTTGGGAATCATCATAAAACAATGCAAGGAAAATTTTGAGAGGGTTAACTTTTGCTTTCCATAAAGAGGGAATCGGTCTAATACTTATGTACATAGCTAAGAGATTTTGGAGTAAATTTAAAAATTAGTGAAATAAACATAACCTGAATAGTTTTTTTCCATATAAAATGATGTTGCCAATTATTAGCGTGGAGGAGAAATTAGTTTAAAAAATGCAGTTTAATAGTATTAAACGTACACCAACGAATTAATTTTTAACACATAAGTCATCAATCAATGTTTGTTAATTTTTTTTTGTAAAATAAGTAAACCAAATTCTACAGATACATATTGACAATTAATGTTTAAAATGCAACAAAAAAGTAAATGTTATAATAGAAAACGTTTTTTTAATATTTGTTAAAAATAGATTTTGTTTCTTCAGTATTTCGAACCATTTTATATACATACATACTTGAGTTGTCATTCGAATAAAAACTATTCGATTAAACAATGAAATTACCTTTTCTTCAAACGAATAAACATTTTTCAATATAGAATAAAGAATAATTTGAAAAAAATTGTCGATTATTCAAATAATACTTCAAGAAATAACAGTGATTATTTGCATTTGCTTTTTTAATATTTGCAGTAACTTTAATCACTTGGACTCTTTAAGTCTTAGATTTTGGTTTGATTTGTGTAGAGGGAAAATAGTTCTATCTACAGTATTCCTCCGGTAGGTTAGTGGTTAGTGTTCTAGTCTGGTAGACCGGAGGTGGTGGGTTCGATTCCCACCCGTGGCACTGGTTAAGGAGCGCACAACAGGCCCGATAGAGGCCTAGGTGTATTTCTTCGGATTTGATGTGTATACATCCTCCTTTCAAACTAAGTAACTAACTAACTAACTAACAGTATTCCAAAAAATCGTTTATTGAAAAATCAAACAAATATACATTTTTTTATTTTATTAAATTATTTGTCATTCGTTCGAATAATCGAATATTTTTTATTTAATCGACTATTCGAATAATCCAAGGAACGAATAATTGACAACGCTTATACATACATATATACATATGTACATACATAAATAAACAATCATAAAAATTAAACACGCAAACGAACGCAAATCTAAATAAATAATTCATATTCGTTCTAAATTAGAATGTGTTGATTTACTTTTGTATACAAACAAACAAGAAACAAAATTAAATATTTTGTTAACGTTTATAAATTAATTTTTGATTACCTATTTGTGTCATTAAAATGTAAAATAAGATCGATGTAAATCTTTAAAATGTACACTTCTAATTTTTGTGTATTTTTACCAAAGACAATAAATATTAAATATATAAAATAATGTCTTATTAAGTAAATGTTTTTTATATTTTGATAATTATATACTAAATAGAGATTTATATGTATATCTGAATCGTATAGACATATCCCTACATATGTACATTACAGTGTCTCGAGGAAGACCCGTTAATTTTTGCTTGTTATCGATTTAAAATTTTGTTTGGCATTTGGATTATTAAGAATTTAAAAAACCCTTCATAATGCACCAAAAATTAAAAAAAAAAATTTACCGTGATAAAATCAAAATCACGGGATTTTGGCGATCCATTTCGATAAGATAGCGGAGATTTTTTTTAACATATTGCACTAAGATCAAGATTTTAATCGCTAATAAGGGACTTGTATTTAGTATAATAATACACATCGTTGAGAAGTATTCCTAGAAAAAAGTGGTCCACGGGACATCCTAATGTACATATATATATTTAAATGTGAATGCTGTAACAAATACTTAATAATTATTATTTTTGGCAATTGAACAAGTTAAAAGTGTGTTCTTCTTTGACTTGCTTTCCTTTCAATCAACAAAAGAAACACTTGCTCTTTTCATATTGTTAATATGTACATTAGACCGATTCACAAAAAATGTTGCTTGAGTTACCCTTCTCAAAATATTCGCTGTTATGTAATATGATGTTACCCGAAATATTTTCGGTTAAGTGTTTTCCATTCGTGAGCTGGACAATTTTCAAGAAAATATTGTATGGAGGAAACGATTTTTCATGTTAAATTAAATTTGTTACCCAGCTTTAAAAAATCTTTGTTATGTTTTATAATGACTCTAAAGATATTTCTAGTCGATCGATGGCCGTTCGACCTTACAAAAAAGTCCTTTTTAAGTTTTTTTTTTTTTTTTTATTTTACACTATTTCTTAAACAAAATTTTTGAAGCCAAGCCTAGGTGCAGAAAATTTGCAAAATTGTGCATTTATTTAATTTTTATTAGTAAAAAACCTAACAATTTTAAATATTTTGGAATAGCTATGAGTAGACGATTATTTACTATTAATACAAAATACGCGGCTATTTTGTTTCACAAAAAATAGTTCCAAAATACCATTTTTTAATTTGGTCCAGCTCATGAACGATGGATTTAAAATATTTTGGAAATCATCATAAAATAAAGCAAGGTAAATTTTGAGAGGTGTAACGTTTTTGAGAGGTGTAACGTTTTTGCTTTCGAAACAGAGTGTGTCTGTCAGAGGTGATCATTAGGTTGACTCTTTATAATTGTAAGATCATTCTTGCAGAAGCGGTGAAAAACAGTTTTTCAACCAATATCTAAATAAAACAAATACTTGTATGTCATTTATTCGTCTTATGCATATGAAAATAAACTGTATTATTTTTTTTTCTTTGAACCATCCTAATGTAGAAGAATCTAATTGTGAATACGAAAAGTGTAAAGATACGCACAAAATCGTATACGAATTTGTTGATGTTGTTCACATATCTTTATATTTTTCACAAAACAAACTGAAATCGGCATGTTCATTCAGTCATTGTATAGCAGTAGAGGAAGAAAAACCTCTAAGTGCCACCGTGAACGCTATTTTATTTCGTCCGCAGAGAAAATAATTTGTTAGAAAGTAGAGAAGAAAAAAAATAATATAAACAAGTACAACATATTTGCAAATATCATTAGATCGATCGTGAGAAATAAAAGAAAATGAAATGCGTGACAAATAATATAGAAATACGAAAATAAAACGGATTTGTTTCTTTTTCTATTAAATAAGAGAAAATTCATATTGCATTTAAAATATATGTAAAAAATTTAACGTATAAAAACAAATCAAATCTAAATTCAAAATTGACGACTCAACGAAAATAACGAACTAAAACGACTTTAATTGGCTTTAACCCAAATAATCCTTATTATGTATAATATCTGTTTATAGATAAAGGAATTCCATAATTTGTTCCTATGTCACCACTACAGACTGATTTAGTGGTGACACGGGAAAGTGAAGGGTCTAACGAAATGACCGCCTCACAAACACCTGAAACGAACCCACAATCAAACAAGAATATCCCGGGGTCTATAAATGCTAAATATAAACAAATAAACACAAATAATATCAGTAACAATAAAAAACATACTAACAATGATACACAAAACAATGAACACGATACTTCAAATGTAACATTTTTAGAGCGTGTCCGCTTAGCGATGCGTAGTTCCAAACCATCGATACCACAACCAATTAAAAATTATTCATCAATGGTCGAAAGACCTCATATACAATTGAATTCTTCAGTCTCCGCTCCATTAAACAAAGATGAAAGTAACTCTTCTATATCCTCAAATGCAACCAATGTCTCGTCCTTTGCCTCGCCACCTTCCACACCCTCTCCGCGTCCTCCAATACCACCAAAAGATCCCAATCGCTTACGTAAACAAGTAAAATTGATGCCAAAACAACGAGAACGTAGCCCGGCTCAAACATTTAACAAATCGTCGCGATCTTTAAACTATGATTCCGACGATGGTTTGCGCTCTTCCACTGGTACATCTAGAACGTCATGTAATGGAATAACAAATCAATCAGAGACTGTTGCTGATGGCACTAATGGCTATGCATCAACAGTCCCTGTAGAAGTCAAACTAAAACTTCCTCTTCCTAAAATAGATGCAACTGCTAACCCAAGTTCGTCTTATGTTTCGAACGGACACTACACACGTCCATCGGCTGAGCGACTTAGATTGGTTACACGTTCGCCTAGTCCAGCTTATTCGGTGAAAAGTACATCGTCCAGAGCCTCTTCCGTAAGCTCCAGTACCGTTACTTCTACTACTCGTTCTTCCTTTTCTCGCCTACAAACACCTCCAAGACGTGTTTTTCCACAGACATACACCCAAGGTGATCAATTTGATGCATATGAAATGAGAAACATGGAGCAATCGCCTGTAGTATTTGATGCGAATCTTTCATTTGTTTTGGGTTGTCGTAAGCAACCTGTTCATCAGTCATTTCGGCCCTCGCCTTCGTTTGAAGATCCTCGCACGGCATCAGCATTTTTGAGCGAAAAAATTCAAAATTTTCTTAAGAGAACTGATCATGTCCAGGAAGAATGGTCAGCTTTAGGTCGACGTAGTCGCAAGAGATCAACAGCATCTACCGCCAACAGTGGCAGGGCAACACCCACTAACTCTATGTATGATGACAATGATCCATTATCAGAAACAATAAGTCTTATCGAAAGGCAAAGAGAGCGTAACAGTATGGAACGCTGTCCATCCGTAGGACGTTCAAAGTCGTCCCAAAACATTTTGACCAAAGCTTTCCAACTCTCAAAAACTTTACCAAAAACGCCAACTTCACGTTCGAATTCATTGGCCAGAGAAATCTCTGATATGGATGATGATGACGACGATGATCGAACTATTCAAGAAGGGGATGATAACGAACTGGATGAGGTATGAATAAAAGCGGTATACATATGTATTTCAAGTGTATTCCTGTAACACAAAAACACATTGTTTCTTCATGTTTTTATTGAGAAATATGTATGTCAAGTTCATGGTTGTACAAACCTACCTAGTACATTTATATATAATAATATTTACAAATATATTAGAAAAATCTATCTGGCCAAAATATATGTAGATATGTATATTAATGTGACATTGAATAAAGAAAATTTATTTGATTTTAGTACAAAAACAAAAAAAAAATGGAATAAATATATATATGTTGTATACATGTCTGTACAACTAACAAAATTCTCTATGGAATGTTTATTTTTAAACGAAAAACATTTTTGTATGATTCATGATTTGTGTGTATTAATAATAACCGTGTTAATGCAATGTTTTCCTTTAATTTATTGTATATTTTAGAAAACTAAAAACTGCTATATTGTATGTATGTATATGTCTTGTTTTTTACAGTTATCCGAAATGACGGTAGATTTAGCTGAAGAACGTTCTACAGCCAATATGGCAACGGAACGTTTGGAAGCCGAAACCGGAGAGCGACTCCGTCTGGAAAAAGAACTGTCGGAGAAGGAAAACAAAGTTAAGAGTTTACAAGAAACTACCGAAAAACTGGAAATGGAATTAATTTGTGCCAAATCGGACCTGAATGGCATTTCTGAAGAAGAAGAAGATCTAGAAAACGAAGACGGCAGTTCATCTGGCAGTATATATAAACTTAAATATGAACGTGTAGCAAAAGAACTTGAATTTACCAAAAGAAGATTACAAACACAGCACGAGCATGATTTGGAACAGCTAATTGGTCTAAAAAAACAATTGGAGAAGAAGGTATGTTAAATTGGGTATTTCATCTTAATTTTTAAAATCGATATATTCTAATGGAATTTGCACCAATCTTGTCAAGAGTGTATTTGAAAAGATCGAACAAAACGTATCTGCCAAAACGGGTTTTCTTATATTAAGTATATTTCTTTACAAAATTACATAGATACGGTATATCTTTCGTATATAATTTTCGGTTCAGAGCACTCGTACTTGTTTTAATTTAATTCCATTTTTTCTAATATCTATTCCTTTTACTTCTGTTATATAGCTGTCCGATGCTTACGAAGAGGTCGAAGAACAACGTCAGGTCGTTGGTCAATGGAAACGCAAGGCTCAGAAAATGACCAATGAAATGAACGATTTAAGAATGCTTTTAGAAGAGCAAAGCGGCCGCAATAATTTATTGGAGAAAAAGCAAAGAAAGTTCGATTCTGAATGTCAAGCATTACAAGTAAGTACCATTTTAATAGCGAGCAATTCCTTTCATATAAAATTTTAATCAATTAAATTTTCATTTGAATCAATTAAATATGCCTTGCAAGGGTCCGAGATAATATATTAATTTTTATTTTATAAAAAATAAAAAAAAAAAATATTTATTTCTTCTATTGTAGGACACCGCTCGTCAAGAACGTCAATCGAAGGAACGTTTATCCCGAGAAAATGATATACTCATTGCTGAAAAATTTACGCTGGAACAATCATTAGCGGTAAGTATAACTTTACATTTATAAAAATAAGTAAACGCAAACATACGTAAAAAAAGATTTGACTAAGATGTTAAAAACTCCTTTGAACAATTTTAGAAAGAACCAATTGCCCTGAATGACCCAAATTTCAATCTTAGACCATCTAAGTCCAAATCGATTTTTGACTTGATACTATTTTTAAACTGCCCATATATTGTGTTGTTGAAAAAAGTTTTAAGATTTTTTGTTAAAATAATAACATTTCATTCATTAATAATTTTAAATTATTTAAACAAAATTATTTATTTTAAAGTAGTGTTAACAGTTTAGTTTAGAATTTATAAAAACATGTAAAGAATTTGCGAAGTTTTTTCGGAAAAGTTAAAATGTGTATTTTTACTAAAATCGAACCTGGTATTCGTTTTTTCTATCACCCACCATTTTCTTTCAGACATTTTATATAACTATAAAAATATTTTTACGTTTAAGGGTTAATTTCAATTTCTTCGGTGTCATTATAAATATGGGTCTTCAGTATATATTTATCCTAAGTTTAATGTAAATCGGTTGAGAACAAAATAATATTCTACTATCATATCAATAGGATTTCCCAATATTGAATAGCTTGAGTTTGACCTTCACAGTTTACGGGTTAAGACTATTCCATTTTACTAAACCTTTATGTATATGTATATGTGAGAGATATCGATATAATATGTATATGTGAGAGATATCGATATAATATCTTACTGTTTTATTCCTTCTTTATTGCCCATTAGCCGCATGGAGATTTTTTCGCAAAATTTGTATGTATTTTTGTAAATATTTCTCATGTAAATGTTTTGTGACACTAAATTATCGGGTGAATTTCTTGATCGATATTCGATTTTATATCTTATTGGAAAGATAATTAAATATATATTTCAATTATTTGATGTTAACATCAAAAAGAACAAATTAAGTGTTAACATTTTTGCAAAAATTTCCCACTTCAAGCCTGGCGCCACTAGTTAACGTAGTCCTCAGAGTACATTTTTATAACTTTAGGTAGAGAGGCAGAGACATTCACTATTCGCAACAATTGAAAAATTTGACAATTTTACATTTGTAACTTAAGTATGCAGTCAGATGAACTAAAAGATGAAAATGTTGAAAATTGGTGGGTGATACGACTTTTTTATTATTTTATATTCGGAATCAGCACACCAAATAACAATAGGATCAGGGAAAATTATAAAAAAAAATGTTTTCATCGTTGGCCTGTTTAAACAGAATAGTTAATTTAAAAATAAATTTAATATGATATTAATTCCCATTATAGTTTTTACTTTACATATATGTATATGAATATTATGTATATTTTTCCATGTGGGTCACATAAATTTATGTATGTATGTATTATGAAATGAATGAATAAATTCAATTACACTTTCTAAGATAGTATACCTCTATTAATAAGACTTTAACACTAATTCTTTATATATTAACAAAATATTTAAAAAACTCTTGTAAATATCAAATCAAAATAAAAAATAGTTTAAACTATAAACACACATACATATGTATCGAGGAAAAAATGCGAAGTAAATGATATGTACACACTTATTATGTTCATTTTTATATTCAGTTTGTTTATGCTGTTGTGTTTGTTTTCCTGTGTGTCACATACTACTACCCAGCAAAAAAAGTAGTAAATGCATTAATGAAAGTATTATGAATTTTTAATATTTTAATAATTGTTTTTAGCGTGATTATGTTAATAATTATATATGATAACAAAATAATAAGTTATTTCGAATTATATTAAAATTCATTTAGAGAAAAAATAAGCAATATATTTTAAAATTCGTTAAGCATTCAGCAAACTTGGCCCATTATTTTGTAAAACACTTCACTTTGCTTTGAAAATATTTTCATACAAATTTTTGAAAATAAAAAAACAATTTATATGAAAAGTGAAGTGAGGAGAAGAGATTTACAAGATAACCCCCTTGGAATTTTATTCTCTTATTAAGCAAGATTTTAAATGGTCCTCATATTACTAATTTTAACGAATAATAACTGCAAATATCTAATAAAATTAAAGTTATTTTTAATGTTTATATTATGAGATGCACATTTCTTTTGAATCCTAAGAGAATACCAAATTATAGTGAATATTACAATACACAATGCAGTTTCACATGAGTTAATTGGGTGCAAATTTTCATGCCTTATCTCATGTCTAATTTATTAGAATTTAACTGGAATTAACTAGAATACGTACAAAAGAAATCTTAAAGATATCCCTTCTTCTTTAACAACTTCAAAATGTTTTGCTGGGTAATACATATTTTTATGTACATTAGGGTGGTCAGATTTATATAATGTACGTATCTACTTTTTCTTTTAACGTTTAATAATTTTTTCTTTAACATAGTTTGAAAGGTGGATATTTGTTACAAAGCGCCTAGCCACTATCGAACCTGATATACGGTCCTTTACTAGAGTCTCTGGTGTTAGGCTTTACATATATTTCACGCAAATAAAATCGTGAAGACTGATGTCTAAAGGAATAAGGGAAATTAATCGCGCTATTAAAACTAAGTTAGTATATTACCTGTAGTCAAGTCAGGTAGTAAACAAATATTTAAAATTGTTTTTTTACAATGAAAATATTCTTTTTAAAACCACTCTAATGTACATACATTTGTATGTGTATGTGTTTCTATATCTCATTGCGATTTGTTTTTTTATCATGTTGTTCTGTTGTTACTTGTATATTTCTTTTATTCCTTTCTTTAGTGCTGAGTTGGAATACTTGTTTGCGTTCTGAAATACTCATTATTCTTTAAACACTCTCTACGTTATATACACGATTACGCTTCACTGTACTGCACGGAAAGAAAATTTTAAAATAATATCAATATTAAAACATTAAAAAAGTTTATGATTAAAGAAAATTAAAAAAAGATAAACATTCATTCATTTAACGTTGTGTTATTAATTGTTAATAATTTAAAAAGCATACATACAGAAGTGTTTAAAGTTTTATTTTAATTTAAATATTATTTTTCTACAACAGTGCATTAGAAAGAATTTGTTACCACGTCTGTTTGTTTGATAACATAAGCGTATGTGTGTTCATGTGTGTGTTAGTGCGTGTCTGTGAGTTCATTATGAAAAAATAGTTAAGATCGATTTTATTGTTGTTATCATTGCTTATTGGCGATCCCGATAAATATCCATTTAAATATGAGTCTACGTTATACATCATGTGCTACGCTGTTGCAAGTATGTTTTCTCGTTATTATTTTTGTTTACCGTTTATTTTCTTCTATATATATGTATGTATATACCTAGTATGTATGTATGTATGGTTGTTGTATACTACTGCTACTTACTGTAGTTTGTTTTTTATAATTTTATTGTGTGCTGTAGATATGCATTTAATTCATTTTTGAACGTCTTCATTACAGTGGAGCACAAAAGCACAAAAACATTTGTTTTTTTCTGTTAAAATACATATGTACATATATTTCATTCAACTTGGCCGTTATCAAATTAAAATTCTTGAAGTTGTTATATCCTCCGAAATTATTGCAAAAAGTATTTCCGATATAGGTATTTGAATAATGTGAAAATGTCTATAACCCAAATTTGATAATAAGATATTTAAGAAAACATAAATTTTCCTTTTATACTGAAAGTTAATTAAATTATAGTATGTAGTTATTTTGTAGTTACTCTGTTAACTACGTGTGTGCGTACATACATACATAAAATGTATATATAAATAATATACATCACAATGTACAGCAGAACTTAAATGAATACAACAAAAACCTTTATGTGAACTAATTAAACTGTCGGTCATTAAAAATATTTTCATACTTACGTTATTTTCAAAACTAGTGAGTTTCACTATTCTTCGTATTAACACACTTTTTATTAAATGTATAACATGGCATATTTTTTTTTTAAATTCTTAGAAGTCGAATTTTAAATATTGCGATATACAGACATATTTACATATGATCGTATGTTTGTAAAACATACTTGTTGTACATTCTTACATTCATATACACACAACTAATGTACAATTTATCAAAAATTTTTGTTTTTTTCCATTAGGACACTCGCCTTGAGCTCGATCTTAAGGAAGAAAAGTTAGCATCATTACAACGAGAGTTGGAGGAAATGACATTTGGTGGCGGTACTGAAGAAGAGATTGCTCAGTTAAGGCGATCCAAAAATGAATTGGATAGACGAGTCAAGGAACAAGAAGAGGAGTTGGACGAAATGGCAGGTCAAGTTCAATTGTTGGAACAAGCTAAATTACGATTGGAAATGACATTGGAAACAATGCGCAAAGAAGCGCGAAGAGAGGCTCAACAGCGAGACGAAGAATTGGAAGAAGCTCGTGGTAGTGCATATAAGAAAATTAAAGGTAAGTTTTATTATCTATGTACATTGGAAAGCAGAGGATTACACTCTTAATATTGCAAAATTACAGCCCTTGAATGTCAACTAGAGACTGAGCATGAAGAAAGAACTCTGTTATTGAGGGAAAAACATGAATTGGAACGTCGACTTTCATCAATGGAGGACCAAGATCGTGTTGATCGACAAGCTGAGGAGGCAGCTAATCAAAAAATCCGTCGTGATTTGCGTAAATACAAAGCTCTACTTAAAGATGCTCACGCTCAATTGGAAAGACTTAAGGCTGACACCCCTGGCAAAACTTTAATACGTCAACTTCGTAATCAACTTGAGGACGCTGAGTCTGCCCGCACTTTAGCAATGAAAGCACGACAAACTGCCGAAGCAGACTTGGCTGAAGTTCAATCGATGTACGAAGAGTCCAATAGAGCTCGCAATGAAGCTGAGGATCGAGCCAACGCAGCTCAACGTGAGCGCACTGAATTGCAAGCCCAAATAGAAGAAAACGAAGAAGAATTGGCCGAGCTAATGAAAAAGTACAGTGCTGCGGTTAAACAGCTAAACACCGAGCAGATTGCAGCTTCCGAATATGAATTTAAATTATCGGAATTGGAAGCAGAAAGAAATAATCTTAAAGAGCAAATAACAGAATTGCAACATAGACTGGAAAATATTGAAAATTTGACAGATCCCTCGGCGGCTATGATGTCGAAACGGTAAACACAATTAAATTTGATTTCTTTAAATTTCTTATTAATGCTTTTAAATTCTTTTTATTATATTTAGATTGGAGTTACGTACCAAAGAATTGGAATCAAGATTAGAATTAGAACAGGCCACTAGAGCTCGTTTAGAAGTTCAAGTAAATCGTCACAAAGAAGCCTTAGAACGGCTACAAAATGAAGTTTCACAAGCTAAAGTTCGAGAACTACAGGCCCAAGATGCACTGAAAAAGTCTCAGAAAAGTTTAAGGGAACTGCGCGAAGAGTTCCACGTTGTATCTGGTAGAGAACAAGAGTCTGTAACAAAACGGAAGGATTTAGAAAAGAAAATAGAACAAGTTGAATCGGAATCATCTGCACTGAAGAATGATTTGCGATTAGCTTTACAACGTATTGCTGATTTACAACAAGCAATGGAAGAAGGCGATGAAGATTTAACAGACAGGTAACACATTAATGACTTTTACACTCAAACGCAATTTAAATATAAAATTATATTGCAGCGAGGATTCACAAACTTCGGATGCCTCTCTTAGCGATCTTGAAGACCGTCTAAAACCCATACAAGTACGACGATCATCTCTGCAAAAGCAAAATGGAGGCTCAGTTAGTACCACCACCACATTAGTCCGAGAGAAAGCCGATAATAGCCCCAGGTAGGTGTTGGGCAACTTTATTTGGAATTTATTTAAAGCAGCTAGTTGCCAGCACTTAGAGGTCATTGAATAATAAAATAAATTGAATTCAGCAACAACTTAACAACAAAATAACAATATTTTTATTACATTTTGTTTACCAAAAAAGTCAGCTGCTTCTTTCTTAACTTTTCATAAAATACAAACAACAGAATTGGCTTATTTTGCTTCTTAAGAAACTAACGTCTTGCATATTTCCGCCTACAATTCGAAATGTATACCAACAGAAATAGCAATTTTTCATTATAGAATAACATTGACTTCACCCTCCTCTCCACATATACACAAATTGGCACTGACTGCCAAGAAATTAAATGATGATGACCCTAAACAATCCCTATTGGTAACAACAAATATCGACTCTCTTAAAAATGGTGATGTTTCTTAAGTCTACTGCGAGTAACTACGAATTCAAGTACATAAACAAATTGGTTGTAATTTTATTTAAAAGGTAAAAACTGGCACAATGTTTTTAACAAGCTTTAATCTTTAAAATGAAACCCAGAAAAATTAAAGATCTGAAAGCACTACGTGTTTACGTTTTGTTAAAATAATAAATGGAAAATTATATCTTAAACATAAAATATAAAAATAACATGAAAAGAAAAAAAACACCACCTAAAGATAAGTTAATTTTTGTAATAGAAATTATAACATGAATAATCACTAAAAAAAACATTATTTTTATAATACATTCGAAATTCAAACTGTTTCCTCATCATTAATTGAACGAATAAAAAAAATATGCAATTTGTAGAAAAGGTATGGAATCCTTACAAAAAATATACACTACAGTAATTGAAACATCTAGTATATTCTAATTTATTTTTTCTTTAGTTAAATCGATTGTTTTTATTATTATTTTATTTCATCTTGTATTTATCAATGTATAGATTTTTTGTTTCTCTATTATTAACTTGAATTATTTCTTTATTTTTAAATTTTATATTAAATGAACGAATCATTAAGCAAAATAAATACTAAATAAATAATTTCAAATGAAATATATTACAAATACAAACATACATACATATTTAAAATAAGATTTATTTAATTATTTTTGTTATTATTGATCTATTAATATAAATAAATAAATGCATTAAAATAGTTATGGTTAATTTATTAATTATTTTTATGTATAACATAAGAAGTCGTTCAATATTTATGCAACATTTACATACATACATAACCCAAAACAATAAAATAAACTTATTTTTAATATAAAGAAATAAAAAAAATCGGATATTATGCATGCATATAAATAAAATTAACAAAATAAAAAAATATTAGGTCAATATTATTTAAGTGTCATTTAAAACAATGAAAAACATAAAATAACACATTAACCAACCACACATCCTATATCGTGAAAATCCTAAAGTTCCAGTAAATCTTTTTTGATTAAACATTTTTTACGAACTCAAAAAATACTTGTCATTAGAATTTTTATATATTGCAAACATAAAATTAAAATAAAATAATAGCTAAACCTCATTAATAATCATTAAAAATCATAATATTAAAAGAAATAAACATTTTAATAAAAAAAAAAAAAAATACTTACACATCCTCTTTTAAACATTAAAATAAACATGTTTGTAGAAATATGCACCTACATACATTTTCATGTAAAATAATATGGTAAGTGTCGACATTAGAGAAGAAGAAGTCTTAAATTTTATTTAATATTAATAAATATTGTTAAAGTTCTTCCTACATTTTTCGATTTTCATTATCTAGAACTCATTAACAAATACTGATATATGTATATATGGCCACTGGCATTGCGTAAATAACCAAACTACACCTTAAAAATCCCGAATTTAAGATATATCTTTTTATAAACACCCCTATTCTACATTTCGATTACGTTTACGCATTCAGTTACGCAACGATCGAAAAAAGGTATTCCAACAAAAAACTGAATCATAAGTAAAAGAAGAAGTAATTCCCTTTCGTTTCAATGCTTTACGAACGTGTGTATTCTGACTTACGATCGTACCTACGTTTTTGTAAGTTGTTGTTTATGTGTCGGAGAGGCGAATCAAAATGCAGAATACCAAAGTTGCCAAACGGAGAAAATTTCGATTCGAATTGAAATGCAGAATAGGGGCCAAAGTTTTGATCACCAGAATATTAAAAATATGCGTCGTAGGGATAAGATTACTTACACGTTTCCCATATTTTGCATTTAGCGTTTAGTACATATTTTGATGTTTTTCGCTTTAGTTTTTTAAATTTTATTCTTAAATATTAACCCCCATATTCATAAAGATATTAATCACTTATTTTAGGTTTATTTCGTATATTTTGCATACAAAATTCCTACTATAAATCATCAATAACTTTTTTAAGCATTTATTAATACGGGGGTAAAAATATATCCGGCCTGTCACAGAATTCCAATCCGATCGATAGTGTAATTATAACTTGTAAATAAATCGATAAAAACTTAAAAAATAGTAAATTTAAACTATTGTTAATTTCATGTTAAAAATGTGAAAAATATGTCATATTTTTTTAATTAGTCTGCCTATTTTACAAATTGAATGCGATTACAATGGCTAATATTACTCATTTTAAAGGATGAAAACGAAAAAAATATAGGCATTAAAGTATACAGTTTTCAAATGGTTTTGAATTCTATATACTTCTGATAATGTCAACATTTAAAAGCAATATAAAAAAAAGAAATTGGGAAAAATTTTACTTGGTTATTAAATATGGATTAAGAATGATTTAAGATAAATGTTGATTAAATTTTTGTTTAAACTGTTAATTCAATTCCTTTAAATGTTACATTTTCTTTGGAAATGATTTGATGTGTTAAAAGTGTGAAAGAAAATCAATTTACATAAAGAATCAATGGAAAGTAACAATTGTGACTTTGAACTTATAAAACAGGTTGTACGTCCTTCAATTGTTTTCTATGTACGTAAGTAAAACACAAGTGTATTCGCTCTCGACAACGCCATTAAATTATAACCTTTTGAATTAAATGCGTCCTACACATGGAAATCAATACGTAAATCCATTCATATTTATGTGCCCACATATTGCTCATTTGCAATTAAAAAGTAACAACTAAATAAACCTAGTTTTGCCAAAAGGCGCCTTTAAAAATTTTAGGTCATTTAACTTTTTTCAAATGCCAATTTTACAAAGCAATTTTTCTTAAAAATTGAAATTTTACAATTGGCATTTATGTATAACAAAAAAAGTCATTATAAAGAATACAATAATTGACATTGAAAATACTTTGAAAGATTTTAATACATACATAACTCAAAACATTCAGATTTTGACTTATGACTATTTGGTAGCAAATTAGCGATGTACATATGAATATGTATTTGCATTAGATGTATAACCAAAATATGTTTATTTACAAAAAGATTGTTATGACAACTTTTAAGTTTCAATTTCATTTCATTCATTAATAATATCGAACTTTCGAAGATCTATAAGAAATGTTGTATTTCTCAAAAGCAACACTAAATATTTGAAATCAAATTAAATTTTTTATATATGTATAACACTGCGTTATCATCAAATGTCTAATTAATATACCGGAAAAATTAACTTCTAATTTTCAATAATTGTGTTGAATTGCCATCAGAGGCCTTTATGTTGTTCAAGTTTCAGAATCCACAATCAAGCATTTATTAGACTTCCACATATTTTAAACAAATTTTTTTTACATTTTTCAATAACAGAAAAAAGTAATCATCGGAACTTTTCCCTAATGCATTTATTGCATTTTAAAAATTAAATCCCACAGACCAAAACGTATTTTCTTAAGGATTGACCCGAACTAAATCCGAATTGGTATTCAGAATGGTAAAACAGATAAAAACTGTTATAGCATTAAAAATAATTTTAATTTTTTAATAATTTGTGGATGTTAAAGTTTCAGATATGTTTTACGAGATATCTGAAACTTCATTTTAAAATATCTGATTTGGATTCGTTGCAGCTTAGATAAATATGTAATTTGTTGACGTGTGTAATATGCGGTGGTCGAAGTGAAAAGCAACCCCTTTATTTACTTTTAATTATCCACCTGTTGTATATGTCTTGTAGTAGGCTATACAAATTCAACAGGAAGTTCAAATACTAAATGAAATATTAACAAAATAGTACGTCCTTGTGCTGTTTTCAAAATGTTTCTTGTATGTATGAATGAATGTTTATTAGAATGGCTCAGTGAAATAAAAATTCTTACATTCAGTTCTTTTTTTCGGTTTGGTTTAAAATATTCTTCTATGCATATAATTCCAAATAACGCATGAAAACTGGTTCATTGAATCGGTTCAGTGAATCGAATGTTATTAAAGAACATTCCTTGTAAGTCGAACTTTCTAAATTAACTTTTTCGGAAGCCAAAAAATAATATCCTTATGTCCATTGTATTTCATTTAAATAATATGAAACTTTTTAGCTTCCATACAAAAGAGATCATCCTAATGGATATACATACGTATGTACATATTTACATTGTATGCACGTACATATAACAACCCTGAATACAGTAAGTGTAAATGAGCTGCAAGTGTATCCTTCTACTGTCGTCTATCACTCACATCTTGTCTACTTTTTGTTTAATTCGTGTTTTGGTAGTTTGATTGCTACCATATCGATCAAACAAACACTTAGGCTTTTAGTTATTACTGCACGGTTTCAGTTAAATTTGTTTCAAAATGCTTTATTTCTTAAACTAAATTAAAGAAGAAAACATCTCACTCATATAATCTTTTAATACAAATAATTACTATGGATGATCGAACTATTGACTCGATATTTGCTGGATCACTGGAGTCGCTGCCTCCCGTT
This sequence comes from Lucilia cuprina, assembly GCF_022045245.1. Taxonomy (NCBI): domain Eukaryota; kingdom Metazoa; phylum Arthropoda; class Insecta; order Diptera; family Calliphoridae; genus Lucilia; species Lucilia cuprina. The sequence goes on along the minus strand of NC_060952.1, from coordinate 100,678,030 downwards.
AGTTCGAAAATTGTTCGTATTTTTACTAGTTCTACATTCACGGGTACGTATATATAGCTTTTAAAATAAGACCATTTATCAAAATGATAGTTGCGAAATTATGAATGACAAAATAGATACAACAATGGAACGTAATTCGCTAATGGCGAAATGTTATCCCCGCATTAAAGACTATTGTCGTGAAAAACATGGTTTGGAATTTCAGGTGTGTACAATTATTACATAATCACTATTTCGTTGTTGGAACTTCGTACATATTAGGTTGTGGATATGCGATGGGGAGTGCGTGACGAAGCTACAGATGATCACATGACAACTGAGCTGTGTATGCGAGAGATAAAAAATTGCCAAAGATTATCTATGGGTCCGAATTTTGTGGTATTTTTGGGCCAAAAATATGGCTATCGACCAATCCCAACATATATTGTTTCTTCAGAATTGCAACTGATTTGCGAAGAATTGACATCAATGGGAGTTGACCGTGCCTTATTGGATTTATGGTATAAAAAGGATAGCAACGCTGTACCGCCGGTGTCTGTACTTCAGCCAATTTCTTCGATATTGATTAATTTTAATAATAAACGTGTACCTAAGCTACAGGCAGAGGATCAGGCCATTTGGTGGGATACTTTGGGAAAAATGCAAAAATTATTGCGGAAAGCAGCTGCTTCACTTGGGGCTAGTGGTAAAATGAGTAAAGACGCAGTACACAACTATTTTATGTCAGGTAAGAGACATGGCAGCACTAACTATGTATGTATATAGTAGTGATTAAATAATATTTTAATTGGTTTTGAATAACATATTTGTGCTTTGGTCAGTAACTGAACGCGAGGTCATAAATGGCATTTTGAATGTCAAAAATACAAAAAACCATTGCCTTTCGTATGTCCGTTATATTAACAATATTAACCTGCAGAATCTGAAGAAGGCCTCCCTTTTTGTCGACATAATAAACCGAAGTTTGGATACTGAATCAGCAAAACTTTTAGCAGATTTACGAGACAATCGATTGCCAGCAAAAATTGAATCGAGTAACTCCCAAAAATATACCGTAGAGTGGATCGGTCGTGAGGGCCTTGATATCGAAACACATGAGGAGTATCTTAATCATTTCATATCACACTTTTATAAAAATATTATCAAATTAGTTGACAGAGCAATGCGCAAGGAAGACTCCAGTGCACAGGGACAGATAGTCACTGAAATCCTTCAGCATTTGCACGCTTGTAACAATTCGGTTAAGGTCTTCTATGGACGTGAGGAAAGTCTAGAACACATCAAGCGTTATATGCTGGGGGATTCAGATAAACCACTTGTCCTTTATGGCGAAGGAGGTTGTGGAAAAACATCACTTTTGGCTAAAAGTGCTGCACTTGTAGCAACAGAATGGTTTCCGGAAAAAAGACCAATAAATATAATACGATTCTTGGGTACAACCCCAGACTCAAGCGCATTAACACCAACATTAATATCAATTTGCCAGCAGGTGGGTGCTTAGTTGTATATGCATCATTCGATAACTCATATCGATATTGCCCATACATATTTATGTATTCCTCAATGTTATAGATTTCCTACAATTATATGTTGCCCTTTGAAAATATTCCTGATGACTTGGTACCTTTAACAGCACACTTTAAGCAATTATTAACTTATGCTAATGAAAATCAGCCTTTGACGTTATATCTTGACTCGGTTGACCAGCTAACTGGTACACAAGATTCAAATAGTGTTTCCTGGATACCTACCCGGTTGCCAGTACACTGTAAGGTAAGTGGGTGTTTCATGAATTGTCGGATACTAAGCCTACCTCACTCCTTCTTTCCCTAAAAATCAAAATTGGTTGTATGCAATATATGTAATTCAAAAGTATAAGTTTTCCGAAATTGCTTGATCTGTGCCTGCTATACTGAGCTAAATCTAAATTGTTTAGTTATCGATGTTGAGATGGTGGTGGGTGGGTAAAGTTTATGTAGGCTGTGGTATAACAAAACTAGTCTTCTTTAAAATGTTTACTTTTGTTTTTCCCAAAAATATACGCCATGAATTTATATTAGATCATAATATCATGCGCAAAAGAAGAAAACAATCCGGTTGTATCCCAAGAATATCATGTCTTGCGCAAAATGATTGATGTCGAGGAGAATTTTATAGAGGTTACAGCATTAGGCGAAGATTTAGCGATGAATGTCATTAAAATGTGGATGAAAACAGCATGTAGAGATCTTAATAACTATCAGTGGCGATTAGTTGCAAATGCGATTAGCAAATGTTCTTTACCAATTTTCGTGAAGTTAGTGTTTGCGGAAATATGCCGTTGGCGCAGTTATACTCGTCCTCAAGAAACCCACTTGGCTAACAACGTTATGGACTCAATTATGATGTTGTTCGAGAGAATTGAGAAGCAGCATGGTCGCATCTTGGTATTTCATGCTTTAGCATACATTACAGCTTCAAAGTCGGGATTGTCTGAAAGTGAACTGGAAGATTTGATATCGTTGGATGACAAAGTTTTAGACGATGTTTACCAATACCACTTACCCCCTGTTAGACGAATCCCACCCTTGTTGTGGACACGTATACGTAACGATTTACCTAATTACCTAAGTGAACGAGAGGCTGATGGTGTCAATGTAATGAACTGGTATCACAGGCAGTTTCGTGACACTGCAAAGGAGCGATATTTCAAAAACATGAACATGGCGATGTATTTCCATTCAATGATTGCCGATTACTACTTGGGTATATGGGGTGGAGGAGTACCAAAGCCTTTCAAGTTTACGGAAATACAAAGACATCGGTTTGGTCTCACGGAAAAGGAGGGTTCAGCTGACCGTAAAGTACCAATACAACCTTTGGTATTTACAAGTAAAGACGGAAGTTCCAAAAGATACAATCTTAGAAAGGTGAAAATGAATACATTAACTTCAATCATACATTTAATATTTTCTCAATGCTCTTGTCTAAATATGTAGTTTGGTGAACTTCCGTTTCACTTTGTTAGATCACGTCGATTTAAGGATCTGTTTGAACATGTACTTTTCAATTATGAGTGGCTACATGCAAAGCTTTCAAGTTGTCCATTACAAGCAGTTTTAGCTGATTTTGAAGATGCTTCATCAAACACAGAAGACAAAGAAGCAAAGCGAGAGCTGATGTTAGTTGCAGATGCATTGCGCTTAGGTGGAGCTATTTTAGCTGTGTATCCCAATATGTTGGCTCCTCAGCTAGTCGGACGACTTTTACCGGAAATTGGAGGAAATGCGAACATAAAAATGTTGTTAAGAGCATGCGACCATTGCGGTCCCAAAGACTGCGCACTAATACCGGTCAACCATTGTCTCCATACGCCAGGAGGACCCCTTAAGGTTTGCTATAATTATACATATAGATTTCCTGACTTTGAATTTAAAACCAAATACTATTGATACTCTTAAGTATTCCCTTGAAGGACATCAATTTGCTGTGTTTGCTTTCCGCTTAACCAGTGATATGCGCTACATGGTATCTATATCGACTCATTTCATAACATTTGATTTGTCAACGTCGGATTTAACTCGAGATGTTAACCCAGGAATAGAAGGAATAATGCAACAACTTGTTTTAAGCCCTGATAATAAATGGGCCGCTGCCTATTCCAACAATAATCAAACTGTACTGTTAAATATGCTTTCGAGTGAATTTGTGATTATTAATTCTCCATTCGAAGAATGCGATGGACCGATAAGCAGTCTGTATTTGTTAAATCAATGGTAATGATATTTATTTATTTATAACTAATAATAATTTTATCAATGTATGTGTAGTTTATTCATAAGTTGCAAATTGAAGTGGGCTCAATTCGACATGCGCGGAAATCTTGTGAAAATATTTACAACACATGTAGATTGCACAGGATGGGAAATTTTGCACATAGAATTTACAACACCAGCTGAATATAATCTCATATTTTGGTCTGGATCAATTAACGAATCACGCTTACGTTTCGATTCGTACAGAAACGAACTTTATACAGCGCCACTCTATTTTTTTAGTGCTCTAGCCCTTAATAAAAATCGAAAACAAATTTATGGATGCGCAAATGATAATAATTATGAAGTTTGTGTTTATCGATTTGAGGAATCGGATGATAATTCGTCTATTGAATGGATATTAGAAGACAAGCTACCCCGCTTTGAAAACGATGAAAAGGAAATGTTACTCCAGCTGCGGTTAGATCAACAGGATCGCATGCTTTTGGGCACAGCTGGAAAAGGCTTCGTAATTTGGGACTTTGGAGATGTAGATGGAAACCGATTAAGCGATAAATCTATGTATCTAGCATTGCCACATGGGGTGAGGAACATCACCACCAAAATAATGGAATCAAACTCTATAATGACCAGTTCAAAGTTGGACTATGCAGTCGCGGGTGTCCGAAAAAACCTTTATGTATGGTGTTTGCACACCCTGCAACTAGTTAAAGTTTTAGATGCTCACTTTGGCCGCATCATACAACTTGAAGCATTAACTATCGGAAATTGGAATAATGTAGTTACTTCATCGATTGACCGCTCCGTTAAAGTATGGAATATCAATAACATATTCGAAAAAGTGCATGTAATAGATCGACATGAACTTCAAATTGACAATATCAGGTAAACATTATTAATTCCACAAGTCATTTATTGTGGTAATTGAAAATTCCATTTTAGCTTATCAGAAGTGGATTTGGCTGTTACAGTCACACGAAGTTGTGTAGGGGTTTGGGAGACACGAACTGGACGATTAATAACTAAATTAGCGGATAGCCCTTTGGGAGCCATTGTAACACACGCTGAAATAACACCCGATGGTCGGTACATAATATCCTCCGAAACAGGCAAATTTCTAATATGGAATCGAGTTTCTGAGCAAGTTATCTACCGCGACGACCAACCTGGAATTCAACAGATAACGTTTATGGACTATGGATATAAAGTAATGATTGTTTCGTGTGCGAACATTAATCAAAAAGAAGCAGAAGATGCAAATCGCCTAATGGCCACCACAACCGTAAGAACTGTTCCAGGTACGATTATATTGAAGCCCAATTGTTTTCACTACATTCACAGTTTTAATATTACATATTTCAACTGTTTATCTTTGACAGAGGGGTCCATAATATTTCGATTTGAATATCCTATTCGCATGATCCCCGGAATATCTTTTCGCCAAGCAGTAATATCAGCCGATGCCGCCTACATAATTGTATGCACTGTAGACAAAAACAATAAAGATTGCCTTGCAGTATATAGTGCTACAAATGGAACTTTCATTTCAAAAGTTCTTTTGAAAAGCTGTTCTATTAAGGAAGTAGTCTCATTAGTACCAATGCCGCACAAGGCCAGTCAAGTAGCTGTTATAAACAGTGAAAAGGGCAGTATTATGGATATAAAAACAAAGAAACATATACGTTCCATACCAAAATGGGGAGGCAATATCACAAAAGATGGAAAGTACGGCATATATGCTCCATCCAGGGGAGGTCTAGAAATGTTGGAATTACGTAAAGGAACTACAGTTAAAACATTCATACCTAAAGTGGCCGAAGGTGTATTTTCAGTCATATGTATTTTTACTGAAAGTGATGAATACGTTTGCTATTATCACAGTGGTCGCAAAACCATACGAGTCTTTCGTACCTCAGATACCGAAATGATTGCTAATTACCGTTTACAAGCAGAATTGACAGCCATAAAGAGTACAAAAGACGGACGATGTATTGTTTTGGGCACAGTTGATGGATGCATGTCATCTTTAGCTATTGTAGATCCTAAAAATGACGGCATGATAGAATGGTTGAATGCTTTACCATCAAGAGATGAAAACTGGAAAACGAAGTTGGCAAAAATGAAGGCAAAAGTTAGCTTTAAAGCTGCTGTACGTGTCGCCACAATATCCTCCAGACTGGATCATCAAAAAATCAAGAACAAAGATTTGAAAGATGACATCAAAGCTGACAACGAAATGGAAAATACAGAAATTATAGGGGAATAAATAATACAGTACTTAAATTTGATACTTATTTTTTCTATCAAGCGGGGCAATCTGCGGGATAATCTAATTCCAGTTTCGAGTTTACTCAAGCAGCAAGTTAAGCCTAATTTAACTGAGAAGTAAGAAACCCGGCCTAAAACTTAAGCATATTTTAGTTGTTACAAAATATAATGAGCGAAATTTTACCACAAGACTCTGTGGTGCTAGTTTGACTTGCCGGCTGCTCCGCTTGACAGTTTATTCAAATAGCATAGTATAATTAATTGTTGACTAATTTTTAGCTTCCTAGTATATCTCGTTAAACAAATAACACTTTTAAATCGATGTTTTGTAGAAATAAAAACGCTTCTTATTGCTTATATGTAAATGTTTTTGTGTCATATATAATATGTACGTACGTATGTATGTATATCCAAATAAGATAAATTGCATAAAAAAATTAAGACTTGGTAAGTTAATATTCATGGTATCGTACCAAATTTTACAAATTATATACATTCAAACTTATTCTGCATTTTGATTACGTTTACGTTTTTGTAAGTTGTTGTTTATGTGGCGGAGAGTCGAATCGAAATGCAGAATACCAAAGTTGTCAAACGGAAAAAATTTCGATTCAATTTGAAATGCAGAATAGGGGCCAATATCGTAGTTTAATCGAAATCTCCAGGATTAGAAAATTGAAAATGAAAACTCAAAAAAGTTATGATTCTAATACACATTATACAAGTAAATAAAACATATTTAGTTTAATAATGGTATATAAGTTTATTTGATTATATTTTTAGGAAATTTTTATTAGGTTAGAGAGAATGATTCATTATTGATTCATAAATTAAAAAAGTAAAAAATAAAATACGTTAACTTACATCTAAAAAAAGTTGGAGTACTACAAGCTAAAAAAAATTATAAAAAAAATTGTGGAAAATCAATGAAAACAAAACTTATTAAATTGAGCGAAAACTATAACAAACACAGAAAAATGAAGAATCGAGTAAAAAACAATGTTATATTCGAGTATTTATAATCTCTTTAGAAAAAAAAAACAATGCAAAATAGTGTTTGAAATAACAAAAAACAAAAGAGAAAAAGTCCATGACTTAATACTAAGATTTTTTATTAAAACTAATAATATAAAAATGTATGTGTATAACAATATTTTTCAATACAAAATGAAGATTAGTTTTTTTAAGAATTAACGAATAGATGAAAAGAATATAATAATAAGAAACCAAACTTAGGCTAGTAATACCCATTTTCAATATCCGCAATAATTGCTTGAATTACTTTTGTAAAGAATAGGGTTGATAAATAATAATTTCTCAACTACATTTTTACCGCCTTATGCAAAAACGATTATTAAGTTAACAACGGTTATTAAAACCTGTTTTTATATGGAAAAAGTGTGTAGTAAACCATTGTTAACTTTAATAATCGTTTTTGCATAAGGCCCTTAATGTTTAAAATGAGTAAGAAAATAATGTTAATTTTATTTGTTGATGATTTCTCGCAGAGACTGTTTAGTTCAATTAAGTTTAAAATCGTATTTTTTAATAAGTATTTGTAATTATGCATTAATTATTTCTGTTAATTGCATTTTTAGTCCCAACAAGTGGGTTATAAGAATAGGTTTGTTTTCTTTTTTTTCTTATTGAATTTGAGTATACATTATTTTTATACGTATTGAGTGTTTATATTAAATTGTATTTCTGCTTCTGTTTTTAATTATTTTTAAGCAATTAAATATTTATCGATATTGCTTCAGTCAGTAATCCTTTAAAATTCGTTTATCTATCCCATTGTTTATACTCGCACAATATCTTACTGATTGTTAATTAGATGGATCGGTGATATATAGCTAAGGGTCGGTGCAACTTTATGTGGCTTTACATCAAAACATTTCTAGACTCTTTTAGGAAAGTACCATATAAACATGAGTTTTTCAGCTTCTAATGGCTCAGTTTACTGATACAAATACTAAATAGTTAAAAAAAATCATTAAGCAAGCGGCTTTGATTTTATTTTTAATACCTTCCCAAAGGGTATCGTAAAATGTTATAATTTAAAGCAGCGTTTAACAAGGAGAAATGCGGATAGGTAACTAAGAAGCAAAAGTTTGGAGGATTTTATGGATAAGATGAATTAAAAAAATCGATTTTCTGTGTCAAAATTAAGACACCTTTAAGCGATTATATGAAAGTAGATCTAAGTATGACTTTCCTTTTTTATCTGGGCCAACTTCGCTTGTATATGTTGCAGACGATTTGGAGACATTTCTGGTTTCTATATTATAAAAATAAAATAAAATTCTTGCATCATAAAAGTTTTAGTAAAAGTTTTTTTTTTCAAATGTACGTACATCTCTCCTTATTAAAGACACTTTTTGGGCATTCATTGTATTTAAACTAAGGTTTTCATCCATGACTTTGTTGTCCATCATCATTAAATGTGAGTTGGTTAAGAGACTGCCATCAGCACTTCGATGAGGAGCTAAATTTGCTTTAGCTCTTAACTGATTTAATCGATCCATCCAAAAATCTGGATCAGGCTTTACACCAGCATTTTCCCCAATTGCGGAAGCATGTTGATTCTGATAATTTGCATCTGTTAGGTATGAAGATCGTGCAACTTTTTACATATTTTTAAAATAGATATTAATTTTTATACAAAAGTATATGTGCACCCGTTTATGAATGTTCATGTGTTTTTGTATACATAGATGTGTTGTGATCACGTAGAGTGAATGTGTATAATTAGAAAAAATAATAAAATTAATTTTAGGTATTCTGTGTAATTCTGTATTGTTTTCGTTTGTGCTATTTCTACAAGTAGAATATAATGGAATGAAATAAATACAATTTAACTCACCTAAACGATTATCACTCAATTGTGTTGGTAAATTAGTCTGGGATTGATTTCCCTCTCCTGTAGTTGAAACTGTACGTTGAATTTCAGCCAATCCTTCCTCAATATATTTTTGGAAGCTAGGGCTAGCTCCTTTTAGAAAAGCCGAAACATCAATTTCAGGATTTTTCGTCTATGAGATAAAAACACTAAATTGAAACGGGTGTTTTGCAAAGCATTGCAGTTTCCACTCACCTTAAATTCATATAAATTTTGCAATCCTTGCTGCTTTGTATCCTTATCAGAAATTAATTTAAATATTTGGGACATGGTTTCGTGAGCCTGATTTGAAATACGCTGCTTAGATTGCAGATCTCTCGAAGATGCCGAACGTTGTGGAGAGGAACTCGGCAAATTACCCTCCTTTTGCAAGTTCTACAATTTAAATTTTTTTTTTAAATCAGTAATCAATCAAGTAGGGAAACTTTAAAAATAAATCCAAACCTTTAAAATTTTGATCAAATAGGCATGAAGTTCTGAATGTGTAGGAATTTGATTTAAATGTTGCAATATGGCATTTCCTTTAACCTTTGCCATGTTGTGTATAATTGTTTTCACAGTTCTCAAAGGAGTGTCCGAAGGTCGCGTTTGCCACCAGGAACTTGGTAATGCCAACATAAATTCGTGGACTTCAAGTATTACTGCATCATAGTTTAATTCATTACTCCGTTCAGGTAATGTTTTGACATTGCGCCATATGCATTTCATTAGAAGGTCTGTGAACTTCGGTAATCCAGCCTCAGGACATGTTTCTCGCAGCAAACGAATTAAAGCGCTAATTGTTTTATACATTTTAATTTCTATAATTATCATAATTTATTAATGTCTATCTGCTAACTAACTTACCAATTCATGTTTGTAAAATTGGATTTATCCAATACTTTTAAACAAATTCCATTTATTACTTTATTATATTGACCATCATCACTGGTATTAAGTTTCTGATCCGCCAAGAGATGTAGTAAAGCCGACATTAAATTTTTAATGCAGGCAACGCTCATTGTTTTACCCAACATTTTCGAATAGAAAAATGAGTAGAGAATAGATAACAATGGTTGATATACGACAAGCGATTCAGTAATAGGTATCTGTGAGAGATTCTGCAAAAACATTAACATTAACATTTCTGCTGCTTTGTTTCAGTGCTTGTTAAAATAAAGCATTTACCTTTAACTGTGCCAGCACGTTTTGAATGAAAATCTCCTCATAATCCTTTAAAACGGCTTGTTTCTCAGGGGACTGAATTATTTCGTTAAGCTCATTTATGGCTGCTCTGGCCTTCAGGGTGTCTGTACTGCTTATACCCTTTATTATTTTTATTAAATGAGGGTCATGTTTAGGCAAAACATCAGCCAAACTAAAAATTGACAAGTAGAGAAGTCGATATAAATATGGCGGAAACATTTCATTATACAGGCATGTATACTTACTTTGGCGAATTGATACCCATTGTTTGCTGATAGAGAGCGGCATTAAATTGCTGCTGTTGTTGTTGGGGACTCATATATGGAGATACATTATTGCCAACCATTCCACCTGCTGCAGATGGCGGAGGTGGTGTTGTATGCGTTTGTTGCATGTAACGTGATCGCGAAAGTAATTGTTCAAATTTTTCTTGGGGATACTTAACACCATCCTTTGTTGCAATGACTTTGATTGGTTCAAAGAGTAGAGAAATATCAACTCTAGGGACTTCAACACGTTCCAATTGATCAACACGTACCCAATCCTTTTCGATTTCAGCAATTTTGTTTGGATCTAAACCAAAAGGCCCCGTAGTTTTTGGGGGCTGTACATGTTGCGGCATAATATTAATTACGGGAGCTGCTGACGGTTGATCAAATGTCCTAAATTTCAAAAATAAAAAAATTCCAATTTTATTTATATCACACTGTGAGGTTGAATTATAAAAGTAAATCGGAAAATGCTAAAGGATAAAATAAGATTCATAAAATAATTTAATATTTTTTAATAAGCGTAATAAAACGTATCTATTGTACATATATTGTGAAGACTTACACTAACCTAAAAATTTAATTTTGTATTCAGTACGATCACAAAACCGTTTAAGTTTTGCAATCGAACCGCAAAATAACTCTTTAGATTATAGTAGATCTGTTGTTGATTTTGGCATTTGAAGTTCTTTTGAATTTAAACAGACAATTTGACCGCTATAAAATGCCATAATCAAACTAAATGCTACTTTTTAAAGAACACACACATAGACAATTCAAATACATATATATGTAGATGTGAATTAATTTAATAAATATTTTAAAACGACAAAGGCAAACAGTACTGCACTAAAAATCAAGACGAAACAGAACAAAACAATACTATAACGAAATTAAAAGAAATTTACGCTTGTCTTATTAGCGATGTAGCGCGCACATCTTTTTCAGCCATAGTGGAGTTATTAGCTTCATTTGTTTCATATTCAGAACTAAGGCAAAAAAAAATTAAAAAAATGTATCAAACAAACTTAGGAGCAATAAAAATGCAAATTTTCATTAATAATTTTAAAACTGCCAAAACAAAAACTAGCATGTCCAAAAATTAAAAATGTACCTCTGATCGTGTTCTTCAGGCAATGGTAATTCATCGCATCCGTTTGTTGATGGTTCATCTATTTCAATGCTGTCTTGATGTAAAATCTGTCCTGATGATTTCGCGCTTGTATTATTAGTTTCAGCCGGTTTTCTCTGTGGTTTTTTGGCGCGTTTGATGCGCTCATCTAACATAGACAGATCTTTATCATTGAGTTGACCAATAAGTTTGTAGATTTTATCTCCAGCAATGAAATAAGCTTGTACTACGCAATTAAGAGCAGCATTTCGTACACTATTATCACGATCTGAAATATGACGAGCAATTTCCTTTAGGGCCACCTGCTGTGATGGCTGACAGACAGTTAGTCCGTAAGTTTCAATCAAATAACCCAACTCATCCAAACATTCAGTGCGCTGACGGGCATTTTTAGACTTTAATCCTTCCATGACATAAACAAAAACTTTAGTATAGGGATAAACTAAAAGAATTTGTCGAAGCAGAGAGCGGACTCCATTGCGTACAGCGTCTTTGGGATCTCCTAACTAAAATTAAAAAAAATGTTTTTTTCTCAATTTTTCTTCGTAACAATTAGTTAATTCGTACCTTCAGTAATAAATGAGGTATAAATGCACTACCTTCATTCTCCGCTAAAATGTATTCATGTTCGACCAAAGTTAGAAACACCTGTTGTAAATATTCTAAACCCTTAATTAAAACAGAAGGGTTAGTATCGTAGAAACGCAACGAAAGCCACTTTAAAATCAAATCCAAATTACATATTAAAGCTTTCGGATTTTGTGGCAAATCTTCCATCAACGATTCTATCACTTTTAAGTGATATCTAAATACATAAACGATAATTCAATAGCGTTAAAGAAGAGAGTTAAAAATCCAAAAAATAATTATGATTAAACAATACCTAAAATCATCGTGAAACATATTGGCCATTAGGCCCTTGTTGACATTGGCTGTGGTCATCTGCTCTCGAAGTAAATCAATGAATTCTTCTCTAGGTGTGGTGAAAGTCCACTTTAACACTCGCATTTTTTGTTCATCTATTAATCTTTGATTTTTTGTATTGTTAACAGCTAACAAAGGTGATGTATCTACGTCCTCTTCTTTTTTACGGGATGAGGATGTATTAGCCATTCTCGCACCACCTGTACTCTTGGCAGCACCGGGCTTTTGAATTGCTGAACCACCACCGGCACCACCACCCCTTACTGACTTTTTAGGTTCCTCCAAAATGGGCGCCTGCTGTTTTCCTTTTGGCAAAGGTTTTATCGGAAGATTTGGACGAGCTTTGTCTAATGCAGCTTGTATATCCTTCTTTGAAGCTGGTTTCTGCTTGTCTAAAGCCTTTACCATGGCTTCGAAACCCAAATGAATCATTATTCCTAAAACAGCTTCATTTGAGTTTTTGCGTACATCCGCATTGCGATCACATATATGGGCGTACAAAAGTGGAATCATTGAAGTTAATTCCTCTTTCGAAATACTTTTAGGTGGCATTTGAGGCAATCTTTCTGCCAACCATGCCCATAGTTCGGATTTCAAAGCGGGCGAACCTGACTTTAGTGCATCGGCAATCATTTCATTTTCAAAAAATTCTTTATATCCACCTTTTTCGCCAAAACTATTGATGCAATTTAAAGCTGCAGCCCTAACAAAGCTCTTGCTGTCACCCAAAGCATGCAAGAACCCAGGAAATAGCACTCGTACGTGATTCTTACATCCTGGTCCCATTGCATTTGCTAATTGTTCACAAATGGACATAGTTGTTTGGGCAATTTTTGCATTTGAATCTACCAACCGCAACGCTAAAGCTGGTGCCAAATCCCCAATTGTAGGTTTTATTAGTTTTGCTTCATTTATTATAGATTGTAGCTTGTTGAGACCTTCATTTCTGGCTTTCCAATCTTTATCAGACATCTCCTTTAACAAAGATTCAGTTATTTGACTGGAAATGTCAACCCTTGGTAACATATCCGCTAAGTTCACTGGTTCCTGTTCATCTGCATCATCTCCTGCGTCGGCGTCAGCGTCACCAGCGCCGTCTGCAGATTTCGATGAAGTAGATGATTTTTTAACACCTCTTGTTGGTTTAGGAGGCTTTTCACCGACATTCTTATCAAATTCTGCTTGTATTTGTGACTTTAGGGCTGGCTTTTCGTTGTCAAAGAACATCATTAAAGCGTTTCCCATATACATCGACATTGTTCCGACTAGACCTATAGCTGCTACCCGAACAACAGGATTGGTGCTTTGAACTGCTTTTCGCACATCTTCAATTAGAAGTTTAGGTTGAATTTGAAAACCAAATTCTAATATGGCTTTATTTACCCAGTTCAAAGCTTCCGATTGTACTTTGGGCGATTTCTGTTCAAAAGCAAATGAAAACACTTTTCCTACAATATAATCCAATTTAGTTGCTTCTGCAAAGGCTGTCAAAACATCGCCGGCAGTACTTCCATTTTTAACATCAGCAAGTTTTTCCGTTATTTCATTTACAACCACATCAATTGTTGTGGTCGATATAGGGTACGTTTCAGCAATTGTCCGTATTATGTCCAACTTTATTTTCAAAACTTGGAAGTTCATTTCCTTTAGACCGGGTTTACGACCACTAACTGTCTTAACTAAAACTTGTGAAATTCCAGGCATTTTAGAGTCAAAATCAGCAATCTGTTGCTGAAAATTCTCAACAGCAGCCAAACGGTTTTTCCAATTCGAATCTCCCAAGCCAGTAAGTATATTTGCTGCAATTATCTCTTCTGCTTTTCCCTGCACCTCTTCAGGTGTCATTTCGCGTTCCGTGGCTAAGACTTTTGTAGCACTACCACTTTTAGACAGTGGAGCTCCAGAACCTCCACCGCTAGCAGCTGGAGTCGTCTTTTTAACAGCAACTTTTTTAACACCTGCTGTGGCAGGTCGAGATACTGGTTTTGGTTCACTAGAACCAGCCTTTGCTGGCGCAGCCGCTGCTGGTTTACTAGTTGGAGCTGTAACTGGTCTCTCCTTTTTTGCTCCCGCAATTTTAACTTTAATCTCAGCTTTCTCTTGGCACTCTTTGATTTTTGCCATTTTTAAAGCATCGACGTCAACCAGAAAAGGCCCAACTTGTTTTTCTCCCATCAATTTCATAAGGGTGCCAATAGCATCGGCCGAACTATCTCTAACTGTAGGATCTGGTTCGTTTAAAGTTTTTATTAAAGTAGTTACTAAGAGTTTTAACAATTTTTTATTTATTGATGCTGGTTGAGTGCGTGCAAATGCTCTTGCTAAAAACGATGCTGTTTCTGATTTTACACTTGGATTTTTATTAGCCAAGGACTCGACTATTTGTTCTTGCATCGCTTCTAAGTTTGTAGATGGATAAATCGCATCCATTGCATCCCTTAATGCTGACACAACATTGGCCTTTTTTTCCTTAAATTTCTCCAACAATGATGGAACGCACGCCTTAAGTAAACATGTCATATGAGAAAAATGCACATTTATAAAATGTCTACTCACTACTTACCATGGCATATGGAGAGAAACGTTTTCCTAAACCTTTAGCCAACATCGCGAGACATTTAACCGCCATAGCAACCAATACTACATTGGTGTCCTTAGTTGTTACCTTCTTTAAGGCACTAACCACTGGCCCATAATCTCCACTTTCGAGTTTCGGATTTTCTGTTAAGAGCTTCTCTAAAGCTTCCAATGATTCCTTTCGTAAAGTCCACTTTTTTTCTTCGAGTTTTTCATAGAAATCTTTTGGCATTTTTGAAAGAATATCTACAGGATCAAGAAGATCTATAGGATCAATTTCCTCCCCAACAGCGTCAACGTCATCTTCTAAAATAATAACACGTGTTTCGCATAAAAAAATAAGTTTCGTAAATTTGATTAAACTTTAGTTACCATTTCCACCGTCTTCATTATCAGCAGCTGCAGCTGACATTTGTTGTTGTTTCTCTTGTTGTGATTTTAAGTATCTTGATGGCTCGGCCTTTTCTCCCTTCAGCTTATCAAATTCATCTTCGAGCTCTTTAACAGTTACTTGAGGAAGTGACGAAAGCTGTTGTTTCATAGCAGGTCCAATCCATCTAAAAAACAATATTTTCAATAAATGTTTGTACAAAATTGTATAGATGTTTGTTAATTGGATAAATTCTTAATTGTGTTATTTTATGAAGGCACAATTTGTAAATATTTTAGGCTTAGGTATTATTGCTAAGTAATATAAAGGCTTTGTATTACTGAATAAGTAATATAAAAATTATGCTGCGCTTACTTACCTGTAAAGTTCAATTGCCAACTGTTTCCCTTCATCGCGTACAGCTTTATCACGCTCACTCATTAGTGGCGCCAGTTTTTTAATAAGCGGCTTCACATTAATGACTTTACTGCCGAACTCTTTTAAAGCTAGTGTTGTAGCCGCAACACATGCTGCTACTATTTTCGGATTTTTATGTTCCATACCTTTGATTAGCTCTTCGAGAACGGCTTCGTGTTTTTCAATTTCAATATACATCAGCGTTACTTGAACCGATAGCTCTTTGGTTTTAGTTTTAGGAGCAGCAATGCATTTTTGGACAATGCCTGTCATGACATCTCCTACGGTCTTACCAGCATGACCACAATTTTCAACGAAAATCAATGCTGCCTCAAGCCCTTTTTCCTGTGCCATGGCATTCGAATCTACCACCATCTTCTTAATCAGGCCCAAGAATTTCATCCATTCTGGAGACTTTTCATCATCAATCTCTCGAAAGATTTTCGCTGCTTCTTCATATCCATCTACACGTGCCTTCCATAGCTTATGAACACATCTCTCATCAACTGGTAATTTTTTATATTCCGTATCTTCAGCCATGTTTTCTTCTCGTCTAAACTTTAGCTAGCCTCAATGTCACAAAAAGAGCTCTTTTCCAATATAAGCTTATTTTGTTCCGTATTTAGTATTTATATCTTTAATATACACATAGAGAAAATGACAAATATAGAAAATGATTAAATTTATATGAAAATAATTTTAGAAAAATTACTAATATTAGCGTTTTATAAATTGCTTTTGGTGCGGAAAGTTTTTTCACCAAATTAATTAAAAAATAGTTTAATTATCAGGATGGCTATAAGTTACTGCAGTGTTATTTTGTCGCAACAAATAAGTTATCACTCTAATGTACATAGTACATGTATGTATGTATGTGTTAACATATTTGTGATATGCACATATGGTAGGCATGAGTGTTACAAATAAAGTATGAGAAAAAAATTGTCAAAGTGCAATGAAGCCTAAAAATATTTATGACCAGAGACGAACAAACTTGGTAAACATTATAGAATGATTTAAAAAAATATGTTATGGTTTATTGATTTTAAGTAAATTATCTCATTGCTAATAGAAAAAAATAGATTAATTTTGTTTTTAAAACATTAAAACCCACAATTTCTAAAAATTTGGCAAAATTTTATTTCTCGTATGGATCCAATGAAAGAAAGACTTTATTGAATTCAAATGAAGATTTGAAACAAGTAAGTTTTTGTAATGTAAATATCGTAATTATATAATTTTTACATTAAGTCAAAGTATTAATCTTTTTTAAATGCAGCATATTATTATAACTGCAGTATATTATTTGAATATTTTTGGCGGACGTTTGTTTATTTTTTATACAATGACTAAGTTGAGAATGAGAAAAATCGGTCAACAATTTCATATACCTTTCCTTAATTATATTTTTCTGCAGCTTATTACATTTTATTGTATGTATGAGTAACATTTCAGTTACTTTAATTTATTTTATTTCATTTAATAGATTATTTATATGTTTTTTAATACTTAGTAGTAAATTTTAATATTTTAAGCTTTTAGTAAAATTTTAATATGCAAAAAAGGAAGGGATAAGGCATTATTAAAATACATATACGGAATTTAAGAGAATATGTTAAATGTGGATTTTTCATTTCAATTTTTATTTGATAATTTATGCAACAAGTTTATTTAAGAAAAGCAAAAAATAATTGATGTCATACTTTAGAAACTACATCTAAAAATGCGATTACATACTATTCACTTTTATAAACCAATTATTTCCCAGTTAAAAGGAAGAAAAGAGATGTAGAAGTCATTACAAATGTACATTAAGTTTTGGTGAAAAATCAGTGAAATTTTCATAAGAGTGTCATTAAGGGAATGTGTTTTATTTTTGACATCCAAATATCGGATTTTAACTGCTGCTTAAACTTAGACTAGATATGTAGTCCAGAGTTGCCAAAAATGACACGCGGAAGCACTTCGAGTCACTAGTTCCGATAAAAATACTACATATTTTTCCACAGTTTTTTGCAGGGTATTAAAGGATATTACAGTAGGATGCTTAAAATTATTATATTGCTTAAAATAGCTTTTATAATTTTCAATCTCACTTAAATGAAACAGTATTTAAATAAAGGTTAACAATTGCAAAATGTCAGATAATGAAAGACATCTCCTAATCACCAATATTAATCAAATAATATGAACATGGTTTATTTATTATACATATTACTAAAAAAAGCGGGTTTCTGTTTATCTTTTAACTATTTTTGTTATACCTATTTCTGGTAACAATTACAAATATTTTAATATTTTCGAATTTATTATATTGGAAAGTCAAAACCGGACTTTGTTTTCTTATTACAGTACTCGTTACTTAGAAATACTACTTTCAGTGAAGAGTAATGTGTTAAAAAGATAAAAAAGCCGATTTTCTTTTACATCTTCCCAGCAAAAAGTTACATGACAAAGATGTTGTTTAATCGCGGTTCAAGTGATGACGAAGTGGTTCGATTTAGGTGAAACATGATTGATTTCATCATTAGCGTGTCATTGTAGATCATGTGTTTATGCGAGAATTTCGAATAATCTAACCAATGCAAATTCGATGATTCATTGTTTCAAGCTATTTGTTTAATATATATTTTCTGAAGATAGGAAAATTTTATAATAAATATAGAAAAATTATGCAAAATATTATTAATAATCGAAATTATGTCTAATGCTACATAAATCTCTTTTAATTAAGTTAACAATCTGAATTTATTTTAGAAGTTTTAAAGACATTTTTTAACTGCGGAATAGGTAGAATATAGGAAGGCATATAAAATGAGTTGTATTGGCACTGTTATTGTAGATGTAATGAAACCAAAACTTTATACTAATACAAATTTTTTTGCTGGGTTCTTCAGTATTTGAACTGATTATTTTAACTCAGCGATGAAATTAGAGCAAGTACTTACAGCGCAATTTTAAGAATAAAATTGCTCAAATAGAATACGAACTCGGGCATCTTGTTCGTTATTTCATTTTAATTCAAATAATGGTTTTCACACAGTAAAACCATTTTCTTTTTGTGTGCTTAAAGAAGTTATAACTAGCGCGCGATCAAATAAAATGTGCCATTAATAGGAAAACATCAAAATAATGCACATACTTACGAATCTGACTATATAATCAGTAATGCGGACGGTATGTAGTAGTGATTAAAGTGTAAGTAGTTATGTAAGTACAAGTCACTACCTAGTTTTTGCTGATATACCTATTTGAGATTCAGAAAAGGTTAATTTCTTAATAATTTGCAATATGTCATCCACATATGTAAAACAAACTTTAAAATGCATTTTTATATTACAACATTGAGAGATGAGTTATCCTAAAAATCAAAAGAATTCTTAAATATTGTATATTAATTATATTTATATTAATTTTGAGAAGATGTGTCTTTTCAATTCCTCATTATATTGCATTAAATGCATGTTTTAATTTAGAGAAAAAATTATAAATTTAGATTATAAAAACTATACCTATTTCATGTTGTAAACTATTTTTATGTTAATTTTTTGTCCTACCTATAATTAAAATAAATTCGAAAATATCAAGGACCCCAATTGTACTTTTTTACTAATTGTACAGCTTTTTAACCACGATGTGACTATACCCATGGTATAAATATATTAGATATATTTTTAAATCATGCCCTATACCTATAAAATAAAATAATAATAAAAATAAAATATTAAAAATATTAATAAATGTATGTGTAGAAAAATGGTGTTATGTATTATATTATAAAATAAAACTTGACAACACTGCTTTATCCTTATTTTATTATTCATTACTTTTTCATTATCTTCTTTTTTTGTCATTCTTCTTGTACGATCAATTTCTCAAGCTAAATTGAATCTAACGGAATAAATAGTTACATACATACATATATGTATGTATGTTTTATGTATGTACATACACAAGGAACCAATTCAATCAATAGAAGAAATTATGTCTTTTTGTTCTGACCGACAAATCTATTTATGTGTAATATACATTCGAAGAGTGGTAATATTATTACATACTTTATTATTTGTGTAAAGTTTTATTCGTCAGATACCTATGGAAATGTACATTTTTATTATCATTGCCAAAAATAGTCATCAACCCCCTAGGTGTTTGGTTTGGTGCAATACGGCTTATTTTAGCATAGAGTAATGGAATTTATGTCTCATCAAACAAAGAATGCAGATTTTCGTAACAAAAATAAAACAACAAAATGACGTCGACTTACCGTTTTTTATTTTTTTTATACAGATTTCAACTTTGTGGTTATTTACCAAAAGAAAATTGTACGGCTCTGTATATTCAACTTCCGTAGTTTTACAACGCCCAATTTTAATTTAGTTAAAAAATTATTTCAGTTTTTTTTATTTTTTCTATCTATTTTATTGATTTTACGTTCACTTGGATGTGTTTATAAGATTCATAGAATGCTCTTATTTGAAATATTTTATGTTTTTGAAGCAGACGCGAAACAAACTTCGATTTTTCACTAAGCAGAAATTTTTTTGCACACACACACAAATCAAATAAGAGAAAACAAAGCAAAATGTAAAAATGATGCGACGCAACTTTAAATAAATAGTATTAATAACAATTTACGCGTAAAATAATAATGAAATAAGTTATCTTCCAAAGTAAATTACTTCTGCAAAACTATTTCTCTGAATCAGAATAACTGGACTGGACGGAACGCAGGGTTCCAAAACAAACATTAACGACAAACAATAACGACGTTGGCGGCTGACGTATAAATTTTATCGGCGGCTTAAAATCGTTTGTAGGCCGGCTACGTTTCAGCTGTTTTAGAAAATACTTTAAAAAAGCGGCAAATTTGAATAAAAATATTTTGAAAAATCGGAATTTTAAAAACTGACATATATGTACAAAATCGGAACAACATATTTTTGCAGATTTTATCATCTGAATTTAAAAAAATATATATATATATATATATATAGGAACTATTAGAGTTTAAACCAATGTTGATAATGATAAACATGCTGTAGATTGATTTCAGATTTATTGCTCTTTACTTAAGTTCTAAAGAAATTTGTTTCCTATACACACGGAAAAGAAAAATATATTTTCTAGTAACATTTAATACTTATTTTTCAAATTTACGAAATTTGTACTATATTTCTTGGGGCAGTGTCACACGTTCAATATATATCGTGATCCATATTGATCAATATATATTGAACGTGTGGCAGTGACCTTAAGGCGTATATTCGAAGATTCACCCCATGTCTATATTAGACAAATATTTATCACAGTAAACGTCGACAGAAAAATTGTCAGTTTTTTTGTATATGTTAATACATAGGAGTAACAAAATTAGACTTCCTGAGAAGAATGATATTTAAATGAAGAATATTATCTTTACATTATTTATAGGTTTATCTTTATATATTTCTAGATTTATCATGACTAAATAAATATCTTTGTTATCCTTCATAATATCGTTTGCATGCTATTAAAATCAAACTATTAGTTGATTCGAATGAGGGCATACATACGTAAAGTCAAATGGAAAAGTAAAATTAAATTCCATCCATATGACAATTTATATGTTGGTGTTTACATTAGTATAAAATAATAACAAAGTATGTTTTCCTTTTCTTCTTTCTGTTTACGTATTAAAACGTCTTTGATCTAAGACGACTTGCTTGTTTTTTTTAGATTCAAAATATTCAAAATTTTTTAAATATTTTCATTACATATTGCATCCCATCCGTTTTCTCTACTATACATAATTTTGACAGATCATATTACATATGTGCTCGTGTGAAGAGGTCTTAGAGTTGTATTTTTGTGCATTATATTTTCGTAGAATTTTGTTAAACTTGTTAGCACTGTTTTATCATTCTTACTGTTTTTTTGTGCTACCAAGTTCGGTAAAAAATAAAAATGGCGACATAATATTTTTGTGAAGCCGCCGTGTTTGTTCAGATTTTCTAATAGATTGTGAAAAAGAAAACAATTTTAATAAAAAATAATTATACAAATAAGAAATAATCTATTCTTATTCAAGTTTATTTTTGCTGTGTGAGAAAGTTACTTAAGAAAATTCCTATTATAACTTTGTATATTAAAAGTGAAAAATAAAACGAAGGCGTAGAAAAACGTCTGTCTCATACGACATTGTGCGTAAAACCGAAGAAAGCCTAAAAAAGTGGAAAAATGCAATTTCATTAATATTATGTATATAAAAAGTTCTTAAAAAAGGATGGATTTCCAAAATTAATAAGTTTTTAAATAAAAAGCTAAAAAACGTCTCACAGGTGTGACCCCGTGTATTTTTGCAAATGCAGTAATCACCATTAAATGAAAAGAGACAAAACAAAAAAAAAAATCGAGGAAGATTTGGCTTAAATTAAGCGTTCTGATCCAGCTGATTTTAATACTTTTGTTTATATCACATGATAGTACTTGTTCTTGTGACTTCAACAAAGGAAAAAAAATTATCCGCTCTATTAGGGTCCGGGAGTTATGGGCCTCCAAAGTTTTGATATATAATTGCATATATCTTGATCAATAATAATCGGATATGGTCGATGGGTATCATTGGAAAGGGTATCATTGGAAAGGTCTTTGAAAGAGCTTTCCATTGATATGTAAGATGACAAATATCATTAACCCATTGAGAGCCAGGGTCAATTTTTATGATTTTTTCTTTTGACTTTAATGAGAATTTCTTTGCAACAATTCAAGATTGCCTTAAAAAATTTGTAAATAAAAACGTGTTATCTGCAACGTTTTGCATTTTAATAAAGTGCGTTTCTACAACTAAGAAAACGAGGATTATTTTTAATTGAACACAATTCAAGGTATGTTTAACATAAATAGAAGAGAATAATTGGTACACGATGGGAATGAATTGTATCTTGCATTTTTGTTGGAGCAAATGATTGAAATGAAGTATTTTAACTTATATGGCAACTCTTGTAACGGTAACAACCAGTCATCATGAATAAAAACAGAATATTTACATTATTATATACAAATGTATGTATGTATAATTATTATATGCATAATCATAAATGTATGTACATTAATGCTATTATGTGCAGAGACTGAAAGTGGTCTTAGCCTAGCCGCCGATAAAATTAAAAGTGGCCGCCGATGAAATTTATTTTGCTTAAGACTACTGAAAAGTTATTGACATATGTAGTATTTGTAATGTAGGTCTGTTCGAAAATGCATCACTGCGTTGCATCAGATGCGCCTTGCATTCCTAATTGCATCACATTTATGTATTATTTCAGACTGAAATAATACGAAAATAAAAACATTTTGAAATATTAAAATATATTTTTAAGGTGTTGTTTTTAATAATTATTTTTATAGGGGTGTTCAGTGGCACTAATGAGAACATAGGCATAATGATATTTGTCTCAATTTCAGACATTCACTTTAACTTTTAAAGTCATGTGCAACTTTTAATTAAATCGAAATAATATGTAGATAAAAGTTTACTCTTGTATTTATAAATGCTTAATAAATTAATGATGGTTTATATTAGTGTTCGTTAAACGGCCCTAGCATGCATGCTCAATCAAGTGATAGTAATTAGATAGATAGATTGTACCATCTGTTTGTGTTTTATATTTTTGTTATTATACCAGCATGCTTGTACTAGGGTTCTATAAATCGACATTCGAATAATCGAACAATCGACTTTTTGTCGAAATAAGTCAAAAATCAAAAACTCGAAAAAAGTAAAAAAAATACTATTAAAAAGTCGAAAAGTCGGAAAAAGACGAAAAATGTCATGTCGGAAAAAGTCGAAATGTCGGAAAAGTCGACTATTTATATAATACTAAAAGTAGACTTTTAACTAAATGAAAAAAGTCGAAAAATCGACTTTGCATAAAATGCAAAAAGTCGACTTTTAACTAAATGCAAAAAGTCGAAAAGTCGACTTGTACTGTGTATGAGGAAATTTGCTCATACAAATACAATTTTTGAGCAATAATTATAGTTTGTCTTTTGTTTTTTAAATCATTTCAAAAAATTAAGAGAGCCATACGACTGTCAAATTTTCCATCTGTATTCTCTCTCAATGTGTGATGGTTTTATTACATATTGCGTTTAGACGATCCCATCCGTACTCTTCTACACAAAATTTTGTCAGATCATATTACTTGATCGTGTAAAGCCGGCTTAACTCTTAAATATGTACAGTGTCTATCATAAGTATTCATACATTTATCATGTACATATGTAAGTGTGTATGTATTGATTAAAATATTAATTATTAGTATCCTCAATATTATGATATTTCTGACTTATTACATTGAGACAATCGTAATCTTATAGTACTTTTAATACCTAATTTAGCTTAGAAGCAGATATAATGATTTCGAATTTTAGGAAATACAGTTTTCCTTTGCGGTTTCTTAGTAGTGAGAATTTATAAAATATATATAAATATAAAGGGTGTTGTAACCAACGATAATAATAAAAATAATATGTAATAATAATTTCACGAACACTAAAGCTCATATTGACCGCAGTTCCGATAAAAATAATATTGCCACAACAAACATGTTCTTTTCGCTACACAAATTTATTCACATGTTAATAGGTATGATTGGATGTGTATTTTTTATGCATTAATAGATCCTCAAAATTATTTTTATTCCTAGAAGTGTTGTTATAAATATGTATCTCAAAATGATTGTTCTTTTTTCAATGACGTTAAACCATTTTAAATAAATTTACATTTTTGCATTAATATATTTTTGTACGAATGAAAAAAACATAAGAATTTTTCACTCTCCTACATACATAGTTTTGAAAAATCTATATTTTTGATTTTTCGATATAAAAATGCATATGTACAATTTATAAAATTTAATACCTATTTGGTAAGTTTTTCACAAAAATTGGAGAAAATACGGTGATGTGAATGAATGAATATCTTAATTGTATACCTTATTTGATTAATTTTATTTCTGCTTATAGGTATATCTATGTAGGTATTTTAACTAAATTTTAATTACGTTGACTTACGGTAACAAAATTTAATGCTTTCATATTTGATTACTTCATAGATTTCCTGAAAAAATGGTGTTAAATTATGATAATTATAATAATTCCATAAAAAATCGGAATCAAATGTACATTTCACAATTTTCGCTTTTTCAAATAAATGATATATCTAAATTATATGCGTATAATGCGTTGTGTGGACATCCAGGCTAAATATAGAGACATTGGCGAACTAAGTGCGGATCACTATCAAACCATGTTTCATTACTTCTTTCACTATTCCATGATACTTTTAGAAAAGGACGTTAAACTACTACTAAATTTACAACTTCCTTGGAAAAATATTTTTGCAGTAAAGCATTTAATAAGTTGAATTATGTACTACTGCTTTACAAATTAGATAAACTTGAACTTACACCATTTTTCTAATAACATAATAATTTTACATAAAAGTGATAATCCATTAACTAATTTACATGTCAAAAAAAAACTTCGATAACTCCACATACAGTGGTGGTCATGAGATGAGCACACTTGGCGCATATAAAAGTTAACATCAAATATTTTTGTAGTTTCTTAAACTTCTTTCTTTTCACATGTCACACATGTCCTTCGAGAATCACATCATATAGATGAGGCATACATTCGTACATACCACTAAGATATAAGAAATTTGTTCAGATGGGTTTTATTTTGTTTATTTGTATCCAGAACTTACTGGTGTAAAGGGTTAGAAACAAGTTTTTCTCAGAACGCCTTTTTTAAATTATGGCAGTCTTCTAGTAAATGAGCGAAATTTATGTGTTTTTTTCTAAAAAAGTCATCACAAAAACACATGGAATTTATCGATTAATAAACACTTGGTATAATATTCTCAATATATATTTTCTGTATTTGGTTAATCCAAACGTAACAAATTAAAATATTTCTATTATTTTGTCCAAAACTGTATATACTGTATGCATGTACATACATAAATATACTCGTTCATCATCAGCAAACCAACATCAAACGTTTTCAACGTTACATATTTCACACAGTTGAAGACAAAACACAAAAAAAAAAAAAGAATTCGCAGACATATGACGGCACACACTCTTGCCGTCTTTCGTCTAGACGAAGGAAATTCTTTCACAGATTTTATTCTATTTCACTTTTTTGTTTTTTTTTATATATATATAAATGTATGTATGTATGTACATAGCTGCTACCATTTTAAAATTTAGTTTCTTAAAATTTTATTTTTGTCGTCCGTGATGTCGATCTTTTTTGTTTGCATTCTGTTTGGTGAATTTTTCATGTGTTAGAAAATATAAAAAAATATTAAAACTTTTCGATCTTTTGTCTGCAGTAGTACATCAGCTATACATATGTATATATGTAAGTACATACATATGTGTATGTATATTAGTCAAGTCCTTAAAAAATAGATTTAAAATAAATCATATTTTTGTGAGATAATTATCATTAAAACATTAATATTGCAAAAAATCTAAATGTTATTGACATTTCTCCACACCATATTTATATTTATCACAATGAATATTTTATATTATTTATTTCATAATTCTTGAAAAAGAAACAGATACAGCTAAAGTGAGCATTGTTTACGCAATTTGTTTTTTTTTTTAATATTAAACATATTAATTTGACTATCTCTTGGAAATGTTTTTTTTTTTAATAATAATGACGTTCTAAAGATGTCTCGGATCCTGCTCGAAATTTTCGATTTTTAGAGATAACGTTCGATTTTTTTAGAAATAACGTCCAAATTAAATAGGTCTAAATACGTAGTAAACAAAAAAATAAGGCCTAGCAAAATTTGATCCGAGTACCGCTGATATATACACAAGTGTATTTGAGGTGCAAGTCTAATGTACGTTTCGCTTATTTGGTACAACTAAAATTTTGTGTTCTAAAGTCATTTATATAGTTTTCAAAAATGTCTCTTATTTTTAATATTAGAGATACAATTTTTTTTTTGTTAAAACCGTCAAAACTAAAATTCACGTTTTTACTAATATTCATTAAATATAAAATCAATTACAAATTTTGAGGAGAATTTAAAGTCTAATATGTGTCTAATTTGTTAATAAAATATTTTATTTTTGAGTTATATCAGTCTTCTAGAAAATGAGCGATATGTATGATATGCAAGTTCTACATTTAATTAGTATGTGTTAGTTTTGCCTTACTTATGAGGAAAATAACGACCCATCAATTTAACAAAGAGTTAATGCATCCGAAAAATACATTAATTTTCACTAAAATTTAATCACCTTTTTTGGATCTAATAATTCCTTGTTCACGAATGTACTCTTTGTAAACGAGATTGAAAAAAGTGGAAAGTGGACACTTAAAACAAACATAAACAAAAATCTTCATATATTATTTATTTTGTACATTTGATTTGTTTATGTATTGTGATTAATATGTAAAATTGTTTTGTGTTATTCGCGATTATCAGGTAATCAACTTCCTTTCCTGCTGTTAAATTACGAACGATTAGATCGATATTATGATTTGTCGTCTTCGTTACTAGCAACTAATAATGTTGTTGATCCCAAGACAGAGATAGTAAATAATTTAAATAAAATTGTACCATCTACTTAATTTTTTATTTTACCAATTTTCCACTTTTTAATTGATTTCCGTTATCAGATTGACCTAAAATTTGGTTTTAGACACAAACAAAATCGATATTTTTGGGTACTCTAATGTCCATTTTTACTTGACCTTGAGATCTTAATTGAGAATTGCATAAAGGTCGTGGCTTTGATTACCGATAGTTTAATTGCTTTGATACACGATATATAATCAAATTCAAACTGAGTTTTTTTTATTTTTTTTTAGGCAATAATAGCGTACTAGAAGCACACAGGTGTGCAGAATTGTTTTAATAGAATTTTGGATTGACGTACGGCTTCATCACGAATTACTTACCGTTTGCAGCACCGAGGAGATCAACAGTGGTTGCAACAGCCGGTGGTAAAACAACCGCATCAGCTACTGGTCGCGGATCTACCTCTACTGGATTATTGGGTTCTAATTTTGTAGCATTTTCATTCACAAGCCCGTTTAGTAGTTTTGGTAGTAGCAATAGCAATCAGAACGGCCAAAATACGCCAAATAACAACAGCTCATCCCAGCAGCAGCCTCAACTTTCTTCTATTACATCCACTTCTTCACAGATATTTCCAAAAGTAGCCATGACAGATATTGGCTCTTTATCTGCTTCCAATGAAGCTGGTGGCAGTCATTCAAATGCAACAATTGTCAAAGAGGGCTGGTTACAAAAACGAGGCGAACACATAAAAACATGGCGTTCTCGTTACTTTATTTTACGAAGTGATGGCACACTGCATGGCTGGCGTTCTAAGCCTAATGAAAACGCTCCGCCTGAAAGACCATTAAATGATTTTACGATCAAGGGCTGCCAAATAATGACCGTTGATCGCCCCAGGCCTTTTACATTTATCATTCGGGGCCTCCAGTGGACCTCAGTGGTTGAGCGAACATTCTCTGTTGACACTGAAAGAGAGAGGCAAGAATGGACAGATGCCATTAGGTAAGTTTTTTATTTATGGTATTTTGAAAATACTTTAATATTAATTGTGCTTTTTTTCTGTTCCAGAACTGTGGCAAGTAGCTTGAGTGAACTGGGAGAAACTGCGATGTGTACTTCAGATAATACAGATATGACAGATGTCGATATGGCTTCAATTGCTGAAAATGAATTGTGTGAAAAGTTTTCAGTTCAGGGCACATCAACACGCAGCAGTGGCGGAGTGAAGAAAGTCGTAAGTTATCTACAATTCGCATAGATTCTCTATTTATTATTTAATAAATGTTTTGTCTTGTATATCCTTAAGACTTTGGAGAATTTTGAATTTTTAAAAGTTTTGGGTAAAGGAACATTTGGTAAAGTGATTTTGTGCCGCGAAAAGGCAACAGCCAAGTTGTATGCCATTAAAATTCTCAAAAAAGAAGTTATTATACAAAAGGACGAAGTTGCCCATACCATAACAGAGAGTCGAGTTTTACAAACAACAAATCATCCATTTTTAATAGTATGTATAGCGATCTAATCGGGTTGTTATAAATTTAACTTATTATTATTATTTTTTTGTAGTCTTTAAAATATTCCTTCCAAACAAACGATCGACTTTGCTTCGTAATGCAGTATGTAAACGGAGGAGAATTGTTCTTTCATTTAAGTCGTGAACGTATATTCTCCGAAGAGAGAACACGTTTTTACGGAGCTGAAATTATATCGGCTTTGGGCTATTTACACTCACAAAGCATTATTTACCGTGATCTTAAGCTCGAAAATCTTTTATTAGACAAAGATGGTCACATAAAAATTGCAGATTTCGGTCTATGCAAGGAGGATATTACATATGGTCGCACGACGAAAACTTTCTGTGGCACGCCGGAATATTTGGCGCCAGAAGTATTAGAAGATAACGATTATGGTCGAGCTGTTGATTGGTGGGGCACAGGTGTCGTTATGTATGAAATGGTAAGGAATGATATTGATGTTAATAAATCACACATTTCATTCGTATTTTTCATTTAAATCAATTCCAGATTTGTGGACGTCTTCCATTTTATAATCGTGATCACGACGTCCTTTTCACACTAATTCTTATGGAAGAAGTGAAATTTCCTCGTATGATTTCAGATGAGGCCAAAAGTCTGCTGGCCGGTCTTTTGGCTAAAGATCCTAAAAAACGTTTAGGTGGCGGACCAGGTGATGTAAAAGAAATTCAAGTACATCCTTTCTTTGCCAGCATTAATTGGACTGATTTGGTGCAGAAAAAGGCAAGTAGTTAACGAAATTAATTAAAAACTACATACTTATAATAATGAATGATGATTACTCTTCAGATCGAACCGCCATTTAAACCCCAAGTAACTTCAGATACGGATACACGTTATTTTGACAAAGAATTCACCGGTGAAAGTGTCGAATTGACACCACCAGACCCCACGGGCCCACTAGGCTCAATAGCAGAAGAGCCACATTTTCCACAAGTAAGTAATGTCTAACTTTGTAAACATAATAGAAATACATAGCGTTAAAGCTTTCTTTCACGTTTGCAAATAATAATATTTAATTCGTTACATCTGATCACGCTTTACAAAATTTTGCAATTGTAATTTTAATATAAAGTTTAGTATGTATTAAAATGTTGCTTTAATTTCCTATTTACAGTTTAGTTATCAGGATATGGCCTCTACATTGGGCACTTCATCACACATCAGTAACTCAGCTAGTTTGGCATCAATGCAATAGAAAAGAGTGCAAAGCATTTGATAACAATTCAACAATACACATATTGCCTATGCCAGCAACTACAACAACAGCAAACAATATTAGCCGTGTTCACGTCTAAATAAAAGTCGTCCAACGTTTTCAACGAACTTATTTTCTTTCGTAAACGTTGGAACGCATTTTAGTATCCTAAATAACAATTATGACAAACAAACAAACAAACAAACTATAAAGCAACCACTACCATTAATTAAACAACAAAAACAACAACAGCTAATAATTAATTCAATGAAAGTAAACAAACACTGCTAATCCAAAAAAGATAAACTAATCCTTACAGATGATTTGTTCGTTCGCTCCGATAAAAGTCATAAAGGCCAAATAGATCTTATTCTTACTCTCTTAGCATCAAAATAAACTATAAATTAAAAAATAAAAAATAAAAATAATACCAGGTAATTTAATTTCTTTTGCACCTCCATGAGAGGTCAACTGTTAATTGGTAGCCGTCTGTTGGATTCTAAAGCCTTATTTGAGGCGATCATTTGAATAATTCATTATTTATTTTTTAAACTACAATTCACAAATAATAAACTGAGTAGAAAAACACAAAAAATCAGCATACAATACATACAAACAAACAAACAATATGATTTAAAACACGATGTATTTAAATCGAAACATTAAAAAATGAAATTAAATTTAATATAAATTAATATATACCTATTTAAAAGAAGAAAAATGAAAACAAAAAATTATTAAAAAAAAAACTATAAAAAGTTTATTAAATTTATATTATTAAAAAGCATAATACATATAACAAACAGGCAGTTGCATTATATAAATACATGCATAAATACTACTTACAACTTACTATAGGGTGCTTTAAAAAGCAAAAAAGGCAACCAACCAACCAAGAAATATTTTTTAATTTCTTTTTTTTTAAGATCTTTTGCAAATTAACAAATTGTAAAGACAATTTAATGAATTCAAAATTCATTAAACTATATGTACTTTACAGTCAAAGTAATAAAACGAATAAAAATAATAATAACAACAATCAAAAGAAGATGATCATGAATTTGTAAAATTTTATTCATCGCGAGTTTGACGGATAGATAATACTGTCAGCCTTGTTTGTTTGGTTTAACTTTTTTCCCTTCTTAATTTCATATAATACTTGTGTATTGTAAAGTATCATTTCTTATCTTAACTGAGTTTCCATTGATAGTTATTTATTTTAAACGAATTTAGTTTGATTGTAAATCTAAAGAATGTTTTATAAAAACTAAAATAATCAAACAAACTTTAATATAACATTTAAAAACAAGCCAAGCCACCAAGCAAGCAAGCAAGCAAGCAAACAAATGCCGAGACAACGTTTATGTATATTTTAATGCTTTTTCTTCAGTAATAATTTCATTTGAAGAAATATCTTTGTGGTTGGTTATACTACATACTTACATACATACATACATACATACAACACTGAATTAATAGTCAACAACAACTTACAATTCAGTATCTAAAGCTATGTAATTGCTATTTCACAGCATTTAAGATGAAATAAAAATTAAAAACAAAAACTTATAATAATATAAGAATAAAACATGTTAATTTTTTTGTTTTCGATATATTTTTTTATAATAATTTTGTTCTGAATCTTCTAAACCGTTACCTATGAATATGCCAATATAAAAATAGAAAAAAAAAGAGAGATACAATTAAAGGGATTTTGCTTTTTACTTTCAATGTACAATTTAAAGAAATTAACAACGAAACTATGTTCCACTATAGCGTAAACAAAAAAAAAAACAAATAAAATATACAATAGCTGTTATATTAACAGTTAAGTTACTACTCTCTACTGATCCACAAAAATAAAATTGTAATAATCAATCATCTGTAAGCCATAATCATTAAGAATAGAAAGAAGAACAATATTCTGCCAGCACTATCCGCACCAATTTATACCAACCGACACAACCTAATTTCCTTCCCCAGCCTCACAGTCTAGTTTTAAGCTCAGTTTTTATATACTTTATTGCTAAACAAAAATTCAAAGAATTTCATTAAACAAATATACATTAATAGAAAAGAGCGGCGTACTCTAAGAAAAAAGCAAAATCCTTTTTTTGATTTATTATAACAATTAATTGTTTTAATTAATTAATGCAACAAACTGTACAACCAACCAACTTTAATCGAAAAGTGTGATGTTTTCTTTTGAATTACATTTTTAGTTTTAAAAATATTATTTTATGTTCTTTTAATTACTACGAAGGTTTACTTTTTTCGTTATTGAAACAATTTTAAATTTGTTTATTTGACATTGTAAACATTTTCATAGGGTTTTTTATAGCAAAAATTTACCTAAATACAAATAAAATAATAATAAAAAACAAAACATAAAAATAGTTTAATAATAAAAGTAAAAAAAAAACAAAAATAGTTTAATAATAGAAATAAATCACTTTTTTAACTAATAACTAATGAAAGTAATAAACAAAAAACAATATAATTCATCAACAATAGTTACCGACTTCCTCTTAAACAAGAAGTTTTGCAGTTTTAGTCATGTAAGTCATATTAAATAATATACACTACTTTATTTTTTTTATAAAAAAAAAAAAAAATGGAAATGCTGTTTAATAAATATGTAAAGATTTTTGTATTAATGATTTATTGGTATCAAAGCCTGTTCGTTTGAGTACTTTTTTTTATTCCAGTATCACTCTCGCTTTTTTTGCATTAAAAATTTTCAAAAATAATAATAATAAAATGAATTTAAAAAAGAAACATATACATTTACGAACAGACTCAATACATATTTACTTTTTTATTTGTTTTACCTTTTGTACTAATTTTAATAAAAAAAAATACTTGTTTATACATGAAAAACAATACGATTTAATAATTCGATGGAAAATGTTGAGAAATCCGAAGAAAAGAAATACGGATCGAAAAATATAAAAACATTATTAAATATGTAGATAACATTTTATCTATGTAATAATTTATACATATTATATACTTTATACAAATAAAATATAAGATTAAAAAAAAAATAATAATAAAAACAAAAAATTAAGAAACATAATTCTTTTTATTTCAAAGTTACGTTGGCGGTAGTTATAACAATTCCCAATTTGATTTTCCTCCATACATTAAATGCCAATAATGTCATACAATAGCATTACAATCATAACAATACGAGGAAACATAAATAAGAGAGAAAAAGTCTAAATGGCCAATTAATATAAAATATTTGGTTTGAATATACAGCCAACCCTGTTTACATCTTCCTTCATAGAAAATTTGTCTTTAGTATTCTATTCCAAAAGAAATAAATTTCTCCTTGTTCTGTTTTTTTATTACAATTACTCAGTTAAGCGACTGAAATAAGGTATTTCAACAAACAGTAAATTCACATTGTTATTATTCAAATTATTAAAGATTCCATTCATATTTCACCACTTGCCAGATTTCACATTAAATTATTTCGCATTAAAAAGTTTAAAGTTTTTCTTTTTATTAATTCAATAGAATTTGTTCATATATTCATATTTATTGTAAGAGCTGTTTGTATTTAAAAATTCATTTTCATAGTTAATATTTGAAAATTATAATACAATAACTATTTCAACAACATTCCTTTGGCAACCTCCGAAGCTTTATCGGAACCAGCTAGTACTTCAGCGATTTTTAAACCGAATTCAAAGGCAGTTCCTGGTCCACGACTAGTAATCAAATTGCCATCTTGAACAACTGCCTGATCATCAATATAACTAAATAAATAAGAAAGAATAATGGTTACTATGTATTAACAAAAAATAAATATGGATATAGGTATTCGTTAGAATTACTTGTAAACAGTTTCCAATTGAGATTTTACAGATGGGTAGGATGTCAGCGACTTTCCTTGGCAAATACTATGAGCTGCTAATGCCGTTGGGGCAGCACATATAGCAGCCACTATACGACCCTCAGTTTCTTGTTGTTTCAATATTTCTCCCACAACTGCCGATTCGGCCATGGCCTTTGAACCACCCAAGCCACCAGGTAATATAACAACGTCGTATTTGTTAGATTTTGAAGCTTCCAAAGAAGTGTCTGGTAAGATCACAACATCTCTTGAGCACTTAACAGGTTCGGTACCACTTAAACCAGCAACTGTTACCTTTACCTAAAAAAAGTAATTTATTGTTTTATTTTAAAATATACATATATTTTAGGATGAATTATTTCATGTTCTACAAAACGATAGAATACAAATTTTCATTTTGGCAAAAAAAGAAACGTAAAATAAAAATAGCACTTATTTGAACTTACCCCGGCCCTACGTAAAACATCGGCGGATATAACAAATTCCATTTCTTCAGCACCTGGTGCCAAAATAATTAAAGCTGTTTTGGACATTTTTCCTAAGATCTTACTGCAAAAGTTACGTTCACAAAATCCACTTAAATTTGATGATTTCAGGCAAATATTTATCAATGACCTTCGCAGGAACAACATTCGGTATTTTTTCTGACACAAGGGGTATTAATGAGGACGGCACTTGTTGCAAATAACCAGTAGCAATTGTTTTTGTTATTTTCTACCAATCTGTCAAAATTTGCCTGTTGTTTTTGTAACTTTCGCATTGTTTTATAAAAAAAAGTCAGCTGTACGTGCGAGTCTATTTAAATATTATTTCGTTCTGACACTTTTTTAACAGCAGCCAGTATTGGAAATCCAGCGATTTTTTTAAAATCTGGTGATTTTAAAGTTTAAGGGGTTAATTTTTAGCTATTATGTCAGTTCATTCAAAAAACAAAATAATTGACATATTTTTTAGGGATTTTTAATATGCATACTTATTAAAGGCCTGTACAAGTCAATGATAATGCGATAATTTGCTAAAAAACGATATTTTTTTTAACAAATTGTAGCATTATCGTTGTCTTGAGCATGGATATAATAAATATATACATTTTGCAGTTATCGTTGAGAAAAAATTAACATCATTGACAGCACTGTAACAAAAACAACAAAAACTATTAAAAATTGGCAATGCGAAAAAATAATAGACTTCCATGGATGTAAAAGTTTATATATTTAATTTACATGATTTGAGAGTAGAATGAAAAATACTCCAAACTAAATAGTTGAAGAAACAAAAAATATAGCGTACGAACCTCGTTACACTGTTAATATTTTTTATCATGAATTAAGAATTTCTAAGTGAAATATTAAAAGGAAGAATTTAAGTTTCACTACAGGAATAACTTATTCACCCCTGTCACCAATCATCATTTCACGTGAAATATGTTCCCTTTTCACTTTTTTCGTTCACTAACATATTTGTTGTGAAAAATATTTCCCTATTGTGAAATTTGTTGATAGGATTTTGTAAACATTGAACAGCTGTTCCATACAAAATCAACTATTGTGAATGAATTGTTCACAACAAGTTCATGATAGCAATTTTCCCTTCGAAGGATATGAAAATTTCAAGGGAGCAAAATTTTTATATAGGCAAACTGAACAGAATTTTTGAAAGATAAGAAAATAAAAGTTGCCATTAATCCCGTGTACGTGAGATATTGGAAGCCAAAGGTCAAAAGTATATATCGATTATTACGCATACCTTGATTATTGTTTGTGCATTTCTATTTTTAAAACTTATATTTTGTTGTAAGCATTGTCTCAGAATCACTTTCTGCTCCAGAGTGTGATGTCTGTCTATCTAATACATATATGATTTTTACAAATTAATTATTAAATGATGGTTAACTTTAGTCGACTTCTGGTATTAAAAACTCAAAACGGCAACGCTGGTATTTCTAAAAGTTGTTAAAAGGGAATGTAAAAATAGCACTACCATAGGTCATGTAAACAAAAGAGGAAAATAATAAACTAAACTTTTATTACTGATGGAAAATTGGAAACTGCTATAATCAATACAATTAAATTTTATGAAATATTGCAATTAAGATCTTATGGTAAGTATAGATCTTATGTTAGTCAGTAACTCAAAATAACTTTTAACCAGTTTTCTTTTCGAATCAAAGAATTTGCTATAAAATGGCATCGATTTGTTATTGCATATTTTGTTTTAAATGCATAAATTGTATATTTCGCTTTAAATTGCATATATTTTGCATATTTCCAACATAGCATACTTTTCTAAAACTAATTGTTTTTCTCTGAATTTCACATTTTTACAACAAATTTGGTTTTACATATTTAGAATTTGTGTAAATAAATATCAACAAATTTCGATTTAACAAAGTACTGGGCATTATGAAATACAATTCTACATAGTTTTATTTAATTTTAAAAACCACAATAGTTCGAAAGGTATTTGAGAAATATAATTTATACAAAAATACATTCATTCACCATATAGCTATCGAGCTTTCCACTTTTAGAAATTAAATATATACTATTTAAAGTCGAAAACCTAAGATCTGAATATCTATTGATAGGTACCTTCACAAAGAAATATTTTTTGATGCATATTTTTCACATTTTTAGTGCATATTTTCCCACTTTATAGTGCATATTATAAGCGCATATTTTTAGTACATAAAAATTATTGCGCTGTTCATAATACATATGTATGTACATAATTCACAATGATGTAAAATTACATTTAGTTTGAAATTAATTATCATTTATTAACACTTTCAAATGTGTCACATCAAATTTGACAGCATTTTTCATTGCCATTTGTAAAGTAAAGCTTCAGAGAAATTCTCCAACAAAAACAATAATAATATTTAAGAAAAATTAACAACAAAACAAAAAAAACACTCAAACAATACTTTTGTTTGAATCACAATGACCGCCACTTTATCTTAAACATCTATTATAGAAAAAGAAAATCTTAATATGAACACCGATTGACTTTGAACAAAAAGCCTGCGATTTGTCTTACACATAAACTTACATATAAACACATATTGTCCGGACAAGTAAGATGCAATTAATCATCATTGTTTTTGTTTAAGCAAACATGACCCTATTGTGGATTGTATTTCTTCTTACATACAACCATATTTACTTATATGCCAGACATGGAAAATTCCGTACTATGTATTGTCTGTCAGGGGCCTAAAAAATGTTGACATTTTACCTGCTGATGCAGTTTGGTATTGACAATGGGCAAAATCGGTATACATTTGAACCTAGTCTCCATAGAACTTCCCGTTTAAAAATTTACACAGTTTTAATCGTTCTTAAGATATCATAAACATCTTACCTTATTACTGTAAATTGTTAGCAAAACTTCGGATTATCAGTCGATTGCGCTATAACGTAGTTTAGTCCTTTTTTTGATTGAAAAAGTGCCATATTACTTTTTTGCTTGAGGTTTAGTAACGACATCAAAATAATTTTTCATGAGTAGTACGTTTGTTAACACTTAATACGCTTTAAGATCTGCCGGTATGTTTCGTTAACTACCACACACACACACATGCATATATACAATTATATGTATGTATGTTTAATAAATCTGTTTTTGTCACCGTTTCCATTGAATACGAATGAAGTAAATGCTCGTGCGTGCTCTTTGTTTATTATTTTCATTTTTTTCTTAATTTTTCATCAATATGTCGAATGCGATTACAACAAATAAGCGAAGAAATGGACAGATTCATCTAGGTGTGTTTCGCAGGCATTTCAGTTTCAATAATAAACAAATATTAAGAAAGAAAAAACAAAGAGCTTTCCCTTTCATATATGTTTTTGTACTGTTATGAGTATTTAAACAAAATTTTTAACACTTTAAAAGCAAAGGCATTATTAATTTTTAAAAGTGTTTGTTAAACACGTTCGACTTTTCACAATATACCCAGCAGATCGTCGGTATAGTACAAGCTATCTCTTAGGATAACACCAGTTTCACATGTTAGCTATGTGCATGTCTTACAAGAAAGTCAATTATCACTCCATAGTTGGTTTTGGGATGCCGGTCGCGTTATGGGACATCGGTATATGCTGGGGAATTGTCAGGTTAGTATTCAATTGTTGCCTGTCATCCTGTAGATTGATCTTTATGATCATGAGAATGGAACTGATGCGACAGATTGGTGTACGATTGAGAAAGTCTCCATATATTGAAGATTAGTACTGATTTAGTATGCCTTTTTCGCTTCGGGGAAGTTCTTCGGTGCTGTTGTCATCTTAACAGAATATATTGATACATGCTACGCTACTATTTGTCGTGGCAATTATTGAAATTTATTGACTTTGGAATTCCTATTTCCTTTGTCAAATTATAGGTTCCTAAAAGTGGGATGCTGATCCATTTTGTTGGGTATTTCGGTCTACCAAATATGTCTCTAGGTGCTGTTGCCAAAACAACAGAGCCATCTCAGTAGTGTGGTTGCGCGGTCTTAAAAGGCCACCTGAGTTCTTTATTGATACCCAGTGTATGAAAAAGACCAGCATGAAATAAAGCCATCAAGGCAAGTGTTCACGTAAAGCACTCCGACATTCGTGTCACTCCATAGATTACAAAGAGATTACCAGAAAGCTAGTCCAAATAAGTCAATGTATGACAATTAACATTTTAACTTAGATTTAGTTTTTACATTTGGAAAGCAAAGTTACAACTGTTTTACAAAGAGTACATTCTTAAAAGTTAGTAGAAATGACTGTATTTTTCGGTTGTATTGACTTTTTGTGGAACTGCAAAGAAGTTTTACATACATACATACATACATACATACATACATACATACATACATACATACATACATACATATGTACATACAAATGAATATTTAGTAATATTCTTAACATAATTAGAATAGTTTTTGTAGTTTGATACACTATATAAGGATCATTAAAAAGGACTTTAAATAAATAAACACTTGTCAAGATAAATTTAAATCATTCACCTGAACAACAAAATATACTTTTTTTATATAATTTGATAATTTTTCAAAAATGTCCATTATTATCTTAATAGAAAGGGATTTTTGAAAATGATTAGAATTAAATTTTCATTAATAAAAAAATTATTTAAACTTTGGACTAAATACGTATATTAAGTTTTACATTGTTTAAATGTAAAGTTCTTCACAATATTTTCTGTAAAATTATGTGTATATATCTATAAGTAGAACCTTACATTAAATTTATATTAAACAAGGTCAATCAATTATATGTTAGTACTTCCATACTTTCATAGTTTTAAATTAGGAATTAAGTACTACAATATTATATAATTTAAAAAGATTTGTAATTTTGTTTTAAAAAATTATGTAATAAAATAAAAATAAACAAACAAGTAAATTGTATTGTTGATAATATTTAGAAAACCAATTAACAAATTATAAGTTGCCAAAAAATTAAACATACAAACAAGTCATTTACGACAACAATAATCAAAATTAACTCACAAGGTGTTTACGGTTGCATCACATTAAAAACTGTCAACAACAACAACAGCAACAAAAACATTTCAATGTAAATCAATTATTTTGCCGTGTGTGTAAAAATATTGTTTTGTATTTCTCAAAAAACAGCTAGAGTTGAGTTCTTAGTTACACAAACTTAAGATTATGTAATGCTATAAACAAACTTATTCATAAGCCTATCAAAAATGAAAAAAACCAAAAGATTGGCTTGACTTTACATATTTTTTTAATTAAAGGTATTTTCGCGCTACTATAACATCTTAAATATTTCCAAAAACGCGACTTATGACATGATAGTAATAACAAAGATTCAAATTCGGTAGTTTCGAATTCAGTACAACCCAATTTCTAAGAAAAGTCCCCCGATTAAAATTTGTTATTTTTACTGATAATCTATTTTATAGGGATTAGACTCAGTTATTCGGAGAAAGAAAATCATTGAAAAATAAAATTTAACATATAAATTACATTTTGTTTTGAAATGAATTATTTACCACTTGCATAGATGGTGATTGACCAAATTGTGCTTCAAAGCAAAACATTCTTAACTGCATAAAGTTCCATATAAATTCTTTATTTCATTGTTATTTAATATACAGTGTTATCTTTTGGCGCACACGCAATGCCATGGCACAGTGTAACGTGCCATGGAATAGGATTTAAAATTTAAAAATAAATTAAATTCTTAAGGAAAGCACAAATTTATAATGTTGAGTAGTAATTAATGTTAGTTTTTTAATTATCAAAGAATATACAATTCCGAGTACTCTGAAAATCTTCTGTGGGGAATATATCTAAACGATTTTCTTTATAAAATTATGTTAAATTTGTAAATTATTGAAATGAAATCCAAATTTTAGATCTATAATCAATTTGAATGATAGAAAACAAAACATTATAACTGTATAATGATAAATTTTAAAATCATTTTTCCTATTTTTGTATTTTCGCTTTACTGTGCGACACCTTAAAAGATAAATTAATTGCAAATATGTTTAACAAGTTTCTTCTTGTAAACGGTTTTATGTTCCTTTTGGCCTGTTTTTTGAAATTTTTGGCAGTTGGTGGTTCAAGTGCAGAATTACAGTTAATTATTACAATTGTATGCAGTGGCATATTTTGGTCTAATAAGCAAGAAATCCATAAAGTGACTATGAAACCTAACCAACGGCTATTAACTGAAAAGCGTATTTAATTAAAGCAACAATGGGATTTCATTGTACGCAGATACACAATATTTACTTTGATGCGTTTTATATATGTATGTACACATGTAATATTACATACAAGATGCCTCAACAAGAATCCATCAGTCTCAGCATACTATTTATGTAATTGAGTAAACAATTTATTTAGACAAACAAGAATTTTGCTTAGAGGAGTTTTCGTACTGACTGTACAAAGTGGCTTTGATGTAATTAAATGTATTTGGTGTTTTTTTTCTTAGAAAGAAAAAAATCTATAGACTTTACACTTCGTTAAGTAAATTATTTTAAGATTATCAAAACATAATCACCATCCACTCACTGATTGCATGCATAATCCATCAAATATTTGGATTTAGTATATAAATAATTCATAATTGAAAATTTTTTTAACTCATCCGATGCAAACAGCAGGCGAAGCTGCAGCGGCAGTGGCAGTAGCCATCGAATTATTAAGAAACGAGTGAAATAATCTATTATTATTATTACTTTTTTCCATAATTTTTATTGAAGATAATTAATTGCAAAATTGCATGAAAAGCGTACATGTGCTTAATATATAAATTTTTCAAATTGAACTAAAATTTTTGAAGCTGTTTATTAAATTAGATATTAATAAGTGACAAGAGATCAATGATCCTTTACATGACATTATATGTATAAAAGTAAAAATATGAAACTTTATTAGAAAGGGTTTTCCCTCTAACGGATAGTTTACTTTGTTTCAAATATCATGTGTATATGCAGAGGTAGTGTTATTGTGAAACATCAAAATAACCTTGTTTCTTAAGTCTTTTGTTTTCCATAATGAGTCAAATTGTACACCTACTAAAGAGAACAATATATGTACATATAAATACATATATATTTATAATTTACTAAAATAATCTAAATATAATGTTAAAGTTTGAGATAATTCTATCTGCTTAATTTTTCATACAACAGTTTTTCTTAAGAGCCAAAGTTTATTTACACATAATTTTATTAAATTACACACATTGATAATCATTATTTGAATAATTGAATAAAACTAAATTTATTATCCGAATATGCGATTTACTCTAGGTTATTTTGATTGACAAATACCGCTAAATCAACAAATCTTAATATTTGTATAGAAATATCAGTAGGGCTGGAACCTTTTTTTTTTAATATAAAAATCCAATTTTGGTAGAAAATTTACTTGACGGACATAGCTTAATCGATTTAGAAAGTGATTATGAGTCGTATAATTTAAGAACCACCTTATTAGTCTTTAGTAGGACTTATATTTTTGTGTGTTACAAACATCAGCACAAACGCATAATAGCCTCTTTTCATTATTATAGTGTAGGGTATAAAAAATTGTCTTAAAGATGAAGATTTTATCTGAATAGTATCACATATATAGCCTATATTGCTATCTGTGGTCTCTTTTATATTTACATATGACAGAAAAGGCTGAACATATTAAGGTGTAGCAAATACAATTTATTTATCCTTTTTAACACTCTTGTGATGAGTATATAAAAAGGGTCCGATTAGATAAAACTCAACATTTTATAAATATTTCAGTTGTCAAAAAAAGTTAATTTCTTTATATATGTACAATGTACATATCTATATTTACATAAATAAAAAAGTTTAGTAGTGTGGTCGCCCTAAAGATGTTCCTAAATAAAGTGAAAGTTTTGTAAAGGTTAACATTTGTCATTAGCTAGAGATAGCTATTTTATTTTAAAAACGGGATGTTACATTATATAAGTATATATTTTTGTTTGAATCCAATATTTCATAATCATAATATAAATATATAATAAATGTAAATTCATAAATGGATTGAGTTTAAAGAAATATTTATTTAATAAAGAAATTTTCTTAGATTCATGCAATTGGAACCATTCTAATGGATATTAAACAGACGGATTCGTTCGTATAGACAGAGAGATATTGTATGTTTGTATATATAAACATTCATACATAATACAATGTGTGTCCGATAATGCAATAGTTTGAACTAGAAAATGCATCGTTTGTTTTTTTTGTTGCTGTTGTTAAGTATGTGCTTGGAGCAACAACAGAAATAGTCGAACTCCTAGTATGTATTGAAGAAATCGAGTTTCTATTTTGAGGCAACATTTATTACATTTTTATTCATTACCGACTGCTTACTTACTGCGTTTTTCATTTAGCTTTTCTCTTTGTGAATCTCTTTGATTTGATTTTTTCGAGTATGATCTTGTTATGCTGCAAAATGATGTTTGTTGTAGTTACATATAAATTTTTTTTCTGATGATGTGCTGTGCTGTGCGGTCGGTACTGTGCTCTGCTCTGCTGCAGATACAATCTCCTCCGTAGTTGTTTTGGTGGTTGATTCAAGTTGCAGTTAAGTTGCAACCTGTTGCAGCACATTTTTGTTGTTGCCGTTGTTGCTGATGTTTAGTTAATTTTATTTTTCCAGTATTTTTTTATTATTTTATAATTTTTGTTTTATGTTTCGTTGTATTGCGTTCATAT
This sequence comes from Lucilia cuprina, assembly GCF_022045245.1. Classification (NCBI taxonomy): domain Eukaryota; kingdom Metazoa; phylum Arthropoda; class Insecta; order Diptera; family Calliphoridae; genus Lucilia; species Lucilia cuprina. Next base: position 100,634,806 of record NC_060952.1, on the reverse strand, counting down.
TGCACTCGTAGCATTAAACGAGTATAAAGATGATAATGAAGTTCATTTGCTAGTAGTAAGTAAGTAAGTGGTGGCTGGTTTTAATACATGTTAAAGAATACATGTTAACTTCTGCAATATAGTGTGGCATGCATGCAATCCAATGCAATATGTGGCAGAGCGGCTGTGGTCCGGTATTCACTTGAAATGCTCGCGAATGCTGCTAATCAAGTCAGTTTGGTGGAGAACGCGTTTAAGAAAAGTACAATTATACAATACAGATATATTTTTGTGCAATACCGAATGATCGATCAATAAACAGTTTAAAAGGCAAAAAGTTTAACAATTTACTTTAAACATCAAATAATATTTATTGAATTAGAAATTTATACGTACATATATGTGTATGTGCTTTTGCTTTTAAAAAGTACCTAAAGACACAAATGAACGTACGCACTTTGTTCATAATGCTAATGCAGTGTGTATTTATTTGAACTTCATGTCAAGTTTCAACTAAATCTGTAAACTACATAAGTTTTGGATGAGATAATTGTAAAACAATAATAAAAATTGTTTAATTTAAAAATAATCTCGGTTTATATGTTCTAAATATCAATAAATATCCATTTATCATAAAATTGGTAAGTACAGGTGTTAAATTGTACGTCCTTATGCATTTAATATACTTTCATTGACACAATTTTGGGGAGTATTCAAAATAAAAATATTTTTCCAGTAAAATGGGAATGACCATTAAATCAAGTTGAATATAAATTCGTAGAGTTCTAAAATCAATCACTCCGAACATAAAATGGCAATCCATTTTATTTTAACTTGTAATCATAATTGCACTGTAGCAGAAAACTACACGGAAGTACTTAGTATTAGAAAAAAAAAACAAATAAAAATCTTAAGTAAAATCTCAGTCATTTTACTTTGACATATTTTTAACCATAAAAGCCACTTTATGTCTGCTAATAAAACGACAATACAAAATAATTGCGTTAAGACGAGTAAATAAAATAAAAACTTTTAATGTTAAATAAAATACAATTTGAAAAAGATGAACGAATCAAACAAGAACTCATATACTCACACATCAATAGAATAGAATTGGATTGATGATAGATAGTAGATGTATACATATGTAGTTACTTATTTGTAACTTAGTATCTGAACTCTGTTGCTTTTCTTTTCTTTTGTTTTTTTTCAGTTTGTTGTTCTTTGAAGAGCTTGGGGAAATTAAAAATGAAAATAATTTATATTTCAATTTCTGTGTGTCTAGTTCTAGGTCTAGTATGACGGACTGACGAGTGACTTGAATGACTGTTTTCTATTTCTTAATTGAAATTTACAATAGTTAAGAAATTAAAAACGCACAATCACAAACAGATATATAAATCTAAAAAGAACAAAACTAAACAAACTTTAACAACTTGAAATATTTTATTTTAATGGCGAATCGAATATCAAGAGATTAATTTAAACAATACTTGTGTGTGTGTGATGTTTAAAAATCATTATTACCAGCATGCGTCCGTTCGATCATCATGTGTTTTTAAGTTCGTCAACAAGATTTATTTCCTTCTGAGTTTTTGGAGGACTGTTGGCTGCATGCCTGCTCAAATGGATGAACAAAATCAAAATAGATTGATGGTTCATTGGTTAACAAAGAAAACATACTTAGTTACAATCATACACACGTAACGATCGATGGATGTGGATGCATTACAACTTAGAAGATACAATACATATGTTTCAGTAAATGTTTGTATGTGTGCATGTGTTCCCAGCCTAGATGGATGGATGTATGTACATATATCCACAGACTTTTTTCTTACAAACAAATATAAATTGAATGACTTGTCTTAAAGATCCGTTTTAAACTTATGTAACAATGTGTTATTTGTTTTTATAGACCCTCAATGTTGTTGTTTTGTTAAAAAAAAATAAAATAAAAATAACTACTTGTAAAAAACCTAGTAAGTGGTTTAATATTGAAAAAAAACTATAACTTCTTTTTCATTCTTTGTTTTTATATCTTTTTTGGTTAAAACCACCTAGGAAGTCTTGTGAAGAATGTTTATGTTGTGTTGTTTTATTTTATTATATTTCTTTGTTATAGTCACAATACAAACATACATACGTACTCTTTAGGGGGCCCCCATTCTATGCATTTATAAAACTACTAGTATAGATTTTTCAAACCACACATACATATGTAATTTGTTATGGAATAAGATATACGACTAATCAGAATCTAATAAACAAAATAATCTTGTTCTTATTGTGAATAGAAATTTCTTACTTCTTTTATGTAAAGTATCTTATGGTATAACAATTAGATTACTTCTTTGTTTATCTCAAGGATAATTGTTTGATAAAAATGTAAGCTGTGTTTTTTAATCCATAAAAAACTGGACCATCCTATTTAACATTATATATGTGTATGTGTGCATGTAAATACATACATAAATTCATATTATTTCAACGTTATTGATGTTTTATTACTTGAGTTTTTTAAAGCCTAATTCTTAGAACTCTCATTACTCAGGGCAAACTGCATAAATTAGCTAAAAGTATTAAGTCAAGTTAGTATATCATACAGACATGAAAAATTAATTAATACATTAACATTAGGGTGTCCCGAAAATTCAACACATCAATATCTATATTTTCCTCGATGTCCACATTTCACACATTTTCTAAAATTTAACATAAACAAGATAAATTGAGCATAATTAAGGACAATTTAGTTTATGTATAATAAATTAAACTTTAATTTCCTAGCGGGAAATTTTTTATACAATATGACAAGATACCAAATACTTAACCTACGAGAATAGTGAAACTAGCAAAGGACTACATTTTTTAATAATAAATATTTGATTTTGAGTAATTTTTGGGCATTCGTACAAATGAAGATCATGATCTAGTGATTGCGTGCGTAAATGCATGAGATTGTATCTGAATGAATGGATTTAAAATACCGTTACAATCATGTTTTTGTGTCATGTTGTCAACCAACATTTTATTATAAAGGAGCTCATCTTAAGCTTGTTTAAAAAAATGCTTATATACATATACATACATATGTAGTACACTTGTATTAATGTACCACTGTATGTATATGTAAGTATAAAAAATTACGAATACAAAAGTTTAGTTCACATTCATTTGGTAGGATGAAAAGACAAGATTTGTCTGTCATCTTGTCACAACCTCAACTTAAATTTGACCAACATCGTCAAGGAATACAACAATGATAAATGATGTACATATGAACAAATGTACATATGTATTTATTTTTACAATCCTATAGTCAAGAAGTACAAGTATGTATATAAATATATAATCTGCCATGTAAACGAAATACAGGTATTTTCACTTGTTTTAAGAATTTTTGAGATTTTTTAAACAAAAAAAATTGTACGTGCATTTCTTTAATTCGATTCATCGATCATTATCCCTTTGTAAAGGAATCGCTACAGAAATAAATACACGAATTGTGAAAGTTTTTTAAATGTAGTACATGTTTTGGAATGAGACATTTATATATAACATAGCAAGATACAGAAATAATTAACCATCCTTGGTCAGCAAGATAGACATACATAAATGATCATGTGTAGAAATCAAATCATAAAAACCTTCAGAATATAGAGTTTTGATCCAGAATTAGCAGTATAAGATTGAATACAAATCTTTCTCTTTAAAACTTCAAATTACACAGGCCTTTGATTTGTTTGTGTAAAATAAAGCCAAGGTTGAATTTTTTGCAAAAATTGGAACTTACCGTTAATACTTAAGACAATCTTGAATGTCGACAGATTCTTTCAGATGACATAACAAATTTTATAAATAATGATGTCTTCTCGCTGTTATAACATCTCAAAAATGACTAAAATTTTTGATATTTATGACACGATAACTGGAAAACCTAATGTGATGGAGAAATTTTGAAGTAAGTAAACTATTATAATTCGTAGGTTCAGTTGTACATGTAGATTTTACATTTAACGAAAATTAACAAGTGCCCAATATAAACATGACATATTATTTTTAAGTACATAATTATAAATTAGCCTCTACATTTCAATTTTAGGTTAGCGAAGCACTCCGGGTTATAGTTAATTTATTATAAAAGTAAATAAATTTTATCTTTTCATTTTTGTTGTTTGTACATTATTACGAGTATTTTGTTATTTTTTCAAGCACTAAATACAAGAAGAATAAGTCAAGTGCGTTAAATTCAAAAGTGCAGTTATCTCATCTCACTTTGTGGTCATATGTTGTCGGTTGTACACCGCTCGGCGGAGATCTTACAGTCAGGCTGTCTAAAGCACATAGCTTTAGTATGTGTGTAGATATCTGGTGTTTCTACTTCTGAAATTCATCTACTAGAGTAGGTAGTACTCTACATAAATAAGTAGTATTTCCATGACTATGACAGCAGTGAGTATGACTACAAGTCCGAGTGCATTTGCAAACAGCTTTCAAACATTTTTTTCTTTCTTTCTTTATTATCAAAATATTAAATTGTTTTTTTTTGTTGAGCTTTTTGCCAGATTTGTTAAATTTCCTGATTGAATTGCTTGCCACCAAATACTATTGAAGATGTTGTGGTCGTAGTTTTTACACCCAGAGAAAATGTGTTCGTAACATTTCAGCACAATTTGTATTAAGTATTTTGAAAATTTTTAATGAGGATAGTTAAAATACTTGGAAGATAAAACGGTTTTGCTAATTAGAACAATTTAATGAAAATTAAGTTTTTTAACTAATATTTTTTCTATGAGGTTTCTATTTTAGTGGTAGACAACTTAAAGATTCTACATTTTTGTTATTTTGCATAATCTATGGATGTGGTGTAACTTGTTTTGTAATGAGAAAAATTGCATGGACTTTACAATGTTGGTCGTTTAGTCTACTAACATGTTTACATTTGATCACTTCAAGTAAATATTAGTATTACAGTTCTTTCTTCTTCTTCATCATCACCGTCGTAACAATCATCAAACAAACGCCTTTTTCAAGTTAGCCACAGATAGAACCACAAATAGCTAACTTGTTCATACATACATAAGTAATATGTATTAAACATGCCCTTCGCTTTATGAAAAAAAATTAAAAAGTTTTTAAGCTTAATTTAAAAACAATTATTAAGCGTAGAAAATAAAAGGCATGTTATAGACTTTTTGCCAAAATAAATTGCTGCACACAAATCGGCGTGTTAATAAAACAAAGATACGTTGTTTGTGGCTTTAAGAGCAGGGCTAATAAATGTACATATGTACATACATATATGTATGTATATATGAGTAGAACATTCAAGTTTTCCTAAAAGAAATATTGAGTCATTTCCATTAAAGTGGGAACAATTGTCAGTCAATAGTATTTATATAATGTCAAGAATGTGGTACTATTTGTAAAAGTTGCAACAAGATGAAGTGCAATTTTAATCAAATTGAAATTAGATTGTAATTGTATAGTGGTAGCAAAATAAGTGCAAAAATTTATTAACAAATAATCGTAATAAAACGTTAAATAAATAACCCAGCAGAAAAAAGTATAGAAAAAGATGTAGTTATTTCATTGCATCTAGTATCCCTAAGTGCTTTAAATACGAGTGAAAAAGCTATGAATTTTACTTTAGGGTGTCATTGGAGGGATATTGTTAATTTTTTGAAAATCTGAACTACATCTAATCAAAGTTTTAGAAGTAGTAAAAATACGATATTTGGATTTATAAAAGTGACCACATTTTTAGATGTAATTAAGATAAAATTTGTAAAGTATGACATCAATTATTATTGCTGGGAACTTTACTAAAGATTTAATATATAAAATTTGCAAATCTTTAAATAAATAAAAAGGGAACAAAATTATTGAAATTTTTTAAGACAAAAATTTGATATTGAAATATAAACTTTAAAGAAAAAATTTAGCTGAAATCATTTTTTTTATCTGTGTTATGAATATTGATGTATCAATTCTAAGACCAGACTTGGATTCAGAGCCTGACTTTCGACTTTTTGAAATATTGTTGACTTGTGTAATAGACATTTTTGGAAATAGATGAAACTGTATGAAAGAACGGTCCACATTTTTTGTACTCAGTTCAAAATTCCAACTTATGCTTGTCTAGTAGCAAATAAGCGATATATGCCATTCATCAATTTGGAACTTTCCTCACAGAACTTAAACTGTTGTTCTTATGTAATTATTGGTCCGTTGATTTGTGAAGATAAAAAACTCTGTAAATCTGTAAGTCAAAGTTATAATTTTATTATGTAGTCCCATCAAATTTATAAAAGCAATTGTCAACACGCGAGAACACAAAACAGGAAGTTTTCTTTTAAATATTATCTTAAGAAATTACGTCTATTGTTAAAAACAGCAAAAAAAAAATAACATTTAAATAGACAATTTTTAATCTTTGTATGTTTGTAGTGTTGTGAGTAGTTGTGTGGCGACATTTCTGCTTGAGTATCTTAAGTTTTCGTACTTTCAAAGATGCATGTAATGTAATTTTCCTGTAATTGTTAGTATTTAGTGATTTTTAACACGCTCTGATCTAAATTCATCATCTAATGATATTATAGTTCATTTACACACATGGTAGTTAAATGACACAAACTATATGTGAAAGAAATTCGTTCTTGTTGCACCTGTTATTATTATTTTTTTATTTTATCTTTTTTGTCTGTGCTTCTCTGTTACATAAAACTTTTGGTCGAAACGCCCTCGAAATGTAATATAATGAATGCATTTCTTTTTGCCTTTACCATCAACTGCAACAGTAACGAGAGCATTTATAGCAGTTTTAAAACAGTTCAAAAAGTCTTAAAATCATGAGGATTCACAAAAATTTATTATATTTGTTAAGGTTAATTTCATACATTTCATAATTTTGAATTTTAAATTTTTTATTGTGAACTATTTTTCGATAGCAAAAGGCTTGAGTTTATCTAACAGTTTTGGTTCTGTGACTTCGCTATAACAAATTTGAGTTTCCATTTTCAAAGTTAAACTATATTTGTAAACATCAATGTAATAATTGTGAAGCTGTAATAAGTACTGTTGAGTGTATGAATGGTGTAAGTGTTGGGTTGATTATATTTTTGCTGTTGTATTTTCTATAATAACATGGTATCAACGCTATTTACCGTCTACTTTACAATTTTCTTGAGCTTCTTGTGTTAAGATATACTTTGGTAAATAACTTAAGGCTTAACGCTTTTGGATAAGAAACAAATGAAACTACATACTTTAATGTAGTGATTTAAAATTATAACATAAATATTTCAATATTTACATTCATATTAGTAAATATGTATTTTTGTTGTTATCTCTTGTGCAAAATTAAAGAATTGTATTAATATGTAACAAATGCAAAAATATTACACATTTCCATAATCAGAAAGAGTTTAGATTAAAATCCAAAGACACAAAGACAATTTTAAACAAATAGAAAAACATAATTTACATAATTATATTTTTTGCTGGTCCATACATATTTTCGTCATCATCTTCTTGATTGGGTCGTTTTTTCTATGTACATACATTCATTTTTAAAAATAAAATAATAAAAAATATAAACTATTGTGGTCTTGTGGAGAAGATGATTTCGTGTGTATTTAGGCCCAGTTACGTGATGTAACAAATAACGGAAAAAATAAAAGCCTGTTTATTGTTGCGATTTTACATTGTTGTTGTTATTATTGTTGCAAAGATTCTTCTTTTGAGAATGAAAACAATCGTGATGCTGATTGTGGTGCTCCTGCAAAAAAATAACTTGTAGTTTGTTTTCTGTACAAATATGTATATGGATATACATACATAAGTATGTTACATACTACATACATATGTATGCATGTAGTTATATATGTATATGCATAAGTGTCTTAACATACATATACATTTACATTAGTATTTGTTTGTAAAACTTTATTATTTTAAATGCAATTTTATTTTAGTATTTCTCACAAGAAATGTATCAAAATTTAAACGTGTTTAAATTTTTTAAAATTTACTTAACTGCCAACGTATACACACACATACACTCTAAATATCCATCTAAAACGGGTTGTTACAAAATAAAATTACAAAAGAAAAATAACTGCAGATAGATATTTAAGTTTATTACACCCTACAGAACTACAAATTCTTATGGGAGGATTTTATTTAACTCATAGTTGCTAACTGTAAAATTATAATTTTATGGTTCACTAATTTAAGTGAAACTACGCCGCTCAGCCCCTAATAATAGTCACAGTCTAATCTATAGTCTAGTCTACAGTCTAGTCTATAGTCTAGTCTATAGTCTAGTCTATAGTCTAGTCTATAGTCTAGTCTATAGTCTAGTCTATAGTCTAGTCTATAGTCTAGTCTATAGTCTAGTCTATAGTCTAGTCTATAGTCTAGTCTATAGTCTAGTCTATAGTCTAGTCTATAGTCTAGTCTATAGTCTAGTCTATACTCTAGTCTATACTCTAGTCTATACTCTAGTCTATACTCTAGTCTAGAGTCAAGTCTAGAGTCAAGTCTAGAGTCAAGTCTATAGTCTAGTCTATAGTCTAGTCTATACTCCAGTCTAATCACTAACTATTTTAAATTTCCATGACTGGTTCTAGTGCTCAAAATAAAGTTCGAAAATTCGAATTATTACTAGATAAGTTTTAAAAAAAATAAAATCAATTTGTATTCACAACTATGTGATTTTCCAAATTCGAACTTAATCATATATCAGTAATTTTATATATTGATGGATCAAGAAGATTTTTCAATATTTGCTAAAAAATACAAATTTATGATAGTATATGATGATAATAAGTGTGTGTAGGGTATTTTTTATAATATGAACTTGTTCTTTATTCTTTTTACCTGTTATTTTATTGTAGTTGTTAGTTAAGTGGCAGATAAGTGTATATGAGGATACTCGACACCATTAGTAAAGTTTAATGATTTTTAATTTAAACAAATTTTAACCAACGATCGACAATCAAGTCAATCATGTGTATGTTTAATACGTGAGTATGTATATATCATCATACATATGTACACAGTTATACATTATCAATGTACTGTAGAAATATAAGTAAATAATAAATTCTGGTTGCCATCAAAATTTCAATTTCATTTAAAGTGTTAATGGATCTTGTAATACTGCTACTACAGTTGCATGCAAATTGTTGTAATTTGCTTCCGTCTTTTAGAGAGGAGTATCGTAACACGTTTGTTGCACTTACCTTTACCATTACAAATCATGAATTTTATCTTAAAGCGCATGGTTGCCAAAATGAATCGGCGGCTGTTTCTCTACAATAATATTTTGTTTGTTTGGGTGTCTGACTGTAAGACTCTCTGTCGTAATGGCTAGCATGTTTGCCTAGCGTACTGACTGGTAAAACTTGCTCTATGTTGAGTTAACTTGGTCATCTATGTTTTTTCTGTTTTTTGTTTGCTTCTGCAGTTATTTGATGAAGTTGAATCAACACTCGTGCCGAAAACGTGACCTAGGCAGCTCAAAAATCTACACTTGCACCTTTTACATTTACAGACAGCACTGGCAGTAAGCAAGCACCCATTCAGACTGCTGCCATGTAAAGCAATAACCTCAAGCCTTTAAGGCATTTGGCCAATCTGACAAGTAAAGGTACAAAAAAGTAAAATACTACTACTACGCCACCAACACCACCGCCACCCGCGTTTTACAACTTTGGCTGTTTTTCTCTTCTTCTTTACTAGAAATACTACGAGTAAATGTCTGCATGTTCGTTATTTACATGAGGTTAATAATTTGCACCATCCGGGCATTTATTGTTTTGTACCTTTTTTTGGCTGGTAGTGTCTCTGTTTATGATTTTTTGTTGCAGGATGTTTGTATGTATGTATATATGCTTTTTTATCGTTGATGTTTTACCTTGGCTCTGGTCATGACGATAAATTAAAATGGTTTTTTGTGTCCATACTTTCAAGTGTATGGGGGTTTGTTTGAAAATATGTACGTATATATGTATGTATGTACATGTGAATTATACAAACATTGTAAGTTCGATGAAGCTGTTGTTATTTCTCACTTTTAAGTTAATGCTACAATATTAATCTTAATTTTCTCATGTGCTTGCTTAAAGCTAATCCTTTGCTATATATCAGCAACTTTATCTTGATTTTTACAATCTTACTAAAAACACTAGAGTATGCATGTTTGTATGTATTTCATGTACGTAATGAATACGAACAAATATGTTGTTGAAAAGGATGAAACATGAAATATTTGTAGGCAGGTACTGCTATTGCATTCATACATATATACATACGTACATAAACATACATACATACATAAATAAGCAATACTGTTCGAAACCTAAGGAAGCTTTCCTAAAAAGTTATTAACATTCTATTTAATATATTTAATAAGAAAACTAAATTAGTAATTAGTTGAAAGCAGTAAAAGTTAAATTTTCTACTAAATACAGAATATATATATCATCTCATATATTGCATAGCTTTTAAACAATACTGTATATAATATATATTTGCACCTTGCTTCAATAAGATGAAATTTTATACGGTGAAAGAGATGGTTTCATAAATCAACAGATACAAATTCATAACCATTATTGATTTCTTTAGAGCGTGATGTGTCCCTCAATATTAATCATAATGATGTAGTTTAATTACGTGGACTCTCTAAAACCTTGGCGTGTGCTTAAAATATATGAAATAAATTTTTAATGATTAATTAGTAAATACTATATGGGTGCAAAAAAAAAAATAATGTATAATACTGTGAAATGCGTGATTTAAATATAAAATAAATATGGCTAAAATGGAGCAACTCCTTCAAATTTATATGTTGGTTTCAATTATTCCTATTACTTCTGTTAAATGACTTTATTTTGAAATGACTGCTTTATATTTGTCCCAGTTTAGAGTTTTACAACACTTTTTTATTAGAAATTAATGCCTTTTGAAAATATAACTACTAAAGTAACATCGTTAATGTTTTTGTCATGAGCATCAAAATCATGGCAATCAGTCACAACAACATCAGCCATTTGTAACAGCAAACTTGTCTTCATAAACGTAAAAAACCGTCACAATATTTTTTTGTTTTCAGTTTTTGCACATCATGCGATATAAATATTTTTCTTTTTAATCATTTTCGGAAAATATGTGAAACAGCTCTAAACAATTTCACATAAATATCTCGTGTATTTTGTTTAAATAAAAAAGAAAAATAATAATAAATATTAAATTATTAAAACTATAAAAAGCATATGGATATCAGCAGTCTTAGTGATGGCTCCGGGCTGATATAGTCGCACTATCAATTTATGGGCAAAACAAGTTGTATGTTTCAACTAATAAAGCATCGTGTACATGAAAATTGTAATTCAACTGAAATTGCAACAAAATAAATATTTCGTGTAAAAATGTTGAATCAATTATATTCATTAGTAGTAAGTATTACGAGTATCAGTGAAATCTATCAGTAATCAGCGTCATATGTACAAATTATAACTGTATTAATATATATATAATTTTCTACAAAAATACTGTTATTTAAAAAAAAAGAATTTTTTAATTAGTTATTGGCAATAATAATTTGCACAAATAATAATAAAAATATCAATTTGCTTAAGATAGCGCCAGTATTCATTATAAAATTAATGATCAGAATATTTCTTGTAAAATAATAAAATAATTACAGTTATTGGAATTTTGAATTCAGTTTTTAAATAAAATATGAGAAATAAAACAATCGTGCAAGGACTATGTAATTCACTAGACTACAGTTAACAATATAGGCTAGACTATAGCCCAGGCCATAGGTTTGACTACAATACAAAATATAGACTAGTCTAAAATATAGTTCATACTATAGATATGACTATAGTCCAGTCTATAAGTTTGACTATAATTAAAACTATAGACAATACTAAAGATCAGACAATAGGCTACATTATACTATATACATATATAGTCCAGTCTGTATACTAAGCTATAGTCAGACAATAGACCATAGGCTAGACTATAGTCTTTAATATACCACTGAATTCCAGACTATAGTTTAGACTATAAATTAGACTACACTATAGTTTAGGCTAAAAAAATTCTAAAGTTTGATGATCTAGATTGTATACATCTATATACATTTTGTGTATGCAAAATAAAAGACTTAAAACACAAACTTGTAATACACAATGCAGTACATTGGGAGCCTGTAAAGCTATTTAAATTTTTAAACTTCTAAAACAAAATAAATTTATTAATCCATATAATTACATTTCTCATATAAATTGGCACAATTAAAATTTTTTCTCTATGCTTTTTGCAAAAGTTAAAGTATAATAACAAAGTTCAGAAAAATGGTTCATATTTGAAAAGAACATGGGTCAGTAACCTAAAAACAAAAGCTAAAAATTATAAAGCACCTTGTCATAAAAAAAAATATTAAAAATAAAATATACTATGTAAACAAATATAATACATAGACACATACATACATAGATATCCATGTATACAACAGCAATTACATGAACCGAAAACTCTAAGTACATGGTGGATAAATCCAATGAACGCTGCCAACCTGTTAAGAAAAGAAAAGCGAAATAAAAAGAAAAGAACATACAACATTAACCAACTAACCAGCCAACCATCCAACCAACAAAAACAAACAACGAAGCAGCCATTTAAATCATATAATGACAATAACAGCATGTGTAATAAAGAACAAATTAAATTACCTTAATCTGCGCTAAGCATACATACAAACATACTCTACACATATACATGCACTTCGTACATACATACTACTTGTATAAATTAAAAAAAAAACACCACATTCCTAATTAAAAATGATTCAGAAAATCTTGAAAAATTCTTAACTCAAAAAGAGACAAACAAGCCTTAATCGATGGCTTAGCAAGAGGTGCCTTAATGCCACACATTGCAACGCTAAAATAAAACATATCTGTTAGAAATCGTCCGCGAGCACTTTGAAATTTGTGTATTTTTTGTTATAAAACAGAAGAAAGGGGTTCAAGTACCAGTTAGTGTTTAGTTTTGTTTACACGAGCACTTGAATATCGAATACGAGTGAGCAGAGGAAATTTTCATTGTTGACTAAAACACCTTAAATGATTTAATAAGTACCCACTTTAGTTGAAAGTTCTTTTCAACCTTTTATACAAATTTGTTGTTGTTGTTGTTCTATTTGATCTAGCAGACGACCATGTTAGTAGAAGAATATTTGAATAAAAGAATGGTCTGTTGGTTAGTTGGAAGTTTAGTCTGTCTGTCGGTCGGTAGGTTTAAGAACCAACATAAGACTTAAGAAAAAAATTTTAAATGTTGGGATATGTGTTTATGAATAGTCATTGTGTGACTATTTTGGCCTTCATGGTGGCGCATGGCCCCTACTGTAAGTTACTTAGGATGGGCCAATTTGTATTGTGATCTAAAAAATGTTCTTAATAAGAAATTTTAAATGACAGATAATAATAATGAACTGATTCTTAGTTAGTATCAATATCTTTGGGAATATATGTCAACAAACAGATGGACATAGTTCAATCGACTCAGTTTTCGAAACGGAATGACAAACTGATTATAACCTTCTCACAAAGGTAAGGAGTATAATAACAACAAGTGTGTTATATTCGCCTACGCCGAATATTATATACTTATCATACCCGTATGCAGTAAATGGATATTGGCTTGTAAGAAACTTATTTCTGTGTATCGAATATCATAGCTTTACTCGCTAAAGGAGGTCTTATATAGGAGTAGGATTAATTGTTGGCCGTTTCTCATAAAGTTCGGTAAAGGGGGTTTGTGCTTATAACAAACTTACTTGTGTCGAATTTCAGCGCTGTACTCGTATTTTCAAAATACTATTTTTAAGCCAGTAGTAAGTGTTAAAGAAATATTCTGAGGGGGACCTTATAGGTGAGTAGGGTTAATTATAGACCGATCCTTATAAAATTCGGTAGAAAGATTTTTGCTCGTAAGAAACTTACTTATATCGAGTTTCAGCGCTAAACTCGTCAATAATGGGACGAATCTCATAAAATTTGCTAGAGAGAATTTGGATTATATAAGATTTTTTATGTTGAATTGGGCCTATACGCAAACGTGAACCGATATTGCTAATTTTCAATACCAAACAAACTTTACGCAATTTCAACCTCTTTTCGTTCGTACTCTATCGTGCTTTCAGCAGACAGACAGACATGGCTTGAGTTCAATAAGGATCCGGAATATACATCTATATACTTTTATGGGTCTATAATCAATATTTCGATGTGTTACAAACTAAATAACAAAATCAATATACCCATTATATTTTTTATTGTGGGTATAAAAAATTATAATAATTCTTGGAGAAAAAAAAATTAAAGAACTAAACTTTGGTTACAATTGAGTATAATGTCGAAGAAACAGGGGCATCCTAATATTAATTGTAATTTGTGTTAGTGTTAGAGGTTGGGTAGTTTACATACAGTAATTGAAATTAAAATAAAAACACAAAAAAAAAAAAACACATTATAAAAGATGGACAGGTTCATCACTTCGGTTGAAAGTACTTATGTAGCAGTAATTTATGTATATAATGATGTTTGTTTTATTTATTTTATTTACTAACGTCTATTAAATCTTCACATTAAATAATTCGCAAACTGATTTAAATTATATATTAAAAATTTCAATGCTGTTCAGTTGTGTTAAAGGAGATTAAACGATTATTTTTATATTTTTTTTTACAAATTAAAGAATTGAAATCAATTGATTTAACAGTAACTTAACAAAAATTTTAATTTAAACTTTAAATATATTAAATTTAAACTTTACAGGAACTGACAAAATTCTTATGTTCTAATTAGAACATTTATGAAAATAATACTAATAAAACTTGATACAAATTTCATACATTAATTGCAATATAAATAGTTTTGTCTTAAAGAGATTTTAATAGTTTGATAAATGATTATACATTAATGTTAATCATACATACATGTATATGTATGTATACTTTGAAATGAACAAAAGTTTTTATCTTGTTTTGACAACAAGTGATCAATTTATTTAATGTTAATAAATAATGGAAAAGAAGAAAAAACAGTTTCATTGTTTTTTATTTCCAAAAGTGATTCAGTGAAATGTCCCATAGAGTTATGGAATTTATATACATATAATATAATTTGGTAACAAAGTTGTATGAATAAATTAAATTGACCCTCAAATTGGTTGAGATGAATAAAGTGCGTGAATCATTTAGTAGATAGAAATACAATACAATAAACTAATAGTAAAAATCGATTACTCATTGATTAACACAAAATCTGCTAACCGAAGATAAATTGATACAAGGTCTAAGGGTTTTACAATTTTTTTTAAACAGACATACATATTGATAAAAATAATAATAAATATAAACAACAAAAATGATTTATGTTCCAAGTAATCTGTATGTGTTTATATATGTTTCGAATTTTCTCTTGTTATTGATATGCATCGATAAGATAAAATTAAATCTCTTTCGCTTGGAATCCACTAAATACATGCAGATGCATGAGTGTGTATGTATTTGTTTTAAAATTCCGTTAAGATTCAATAATACAAATAAACATTTTACTTTCCACAAAAATGTTTGTTTTGCAAAGAGCACAACTTCATGTCTATTTGAAATTTACTCTCTAATTTTACACTCTTTAGAAATGCTGCTGCACAAAAACAATTTCTTTTTTGCAGGCAACAGCTGATTCGTTAAAGTTGTTGAATGCAACCAGTTGAATATATATGTATATGTACATGTGTACGTACACTCCAATTTCTTGAGGTCTTGTATGTGAAGCTAATTAAGTTCACCGACACCTGTGTAATGTTCACTCTTTGTGATAGTAAATTAGCGTTTTTTTCAGTTGTTTTAACGATTTTGGTAGTTTGTATATTCCTGAACTTGATCCTATAATTTCCGAAGAAGAAAAATATCTGGTAAATTAGAAAGTCATATGTTATTTTTCACCTTTGTAAGAAGCACACATAAAAGTTTTACGTTTCCAATGGAGCCTTTTAATAAATAACGAAGTCTATTAAGCAATGTCCTTCTGCACGTTCGTATATTAGACTAGAGACAATATCATAATAGAAACAATAAAGTTCCATCTATATGTGACAAAAAAGTTGCTTAAAAGAAATGAATCTTCGAACGCTTATTATGTTAACACTGCTTTGCGCAGCATCTTTACGATGAAAGAAAGCTCTCTCTCTTGGTGGGGTTTTTGTTTGGCTTAAAAAATAAAACTCTCATGTAAATATGTCGGTATTTTCATTACTCCAAACGTTGGTTTAATAAGTACATATGTATGTATGTATGACTCAATGAGTGTGTTTTTGTCGGTTTAAGTCTTTTTTTCCCCGCCATTTAGAGGTTTTATGTTTAAGTTTAACACAATTACTGCACAGTTCCGTCACAAGCTTCCACTAGAGCGGTTCGTTCGGTGCGGATGGCAAAAAAGTTGTTATAAAAAGTGTTTTTCAAAAGATAAAATAATACCAAGAAGTTAAAAAAGAAAAAAAAACAACAAGACGAAAAAGCAAATGTAGTTTTAACAAAAAGTGAAAAAAATCAAAACATGTTGTAGTAATATATACTTTCATATCTATATACATAACTAAATACATACATACTCCTTATTATATACATACATATGTATATGTATGTATATATGTGTAAAACGTACGTATATAAATAAATTGCAATTTCAAGTTGAGTGAAATACAAGTTAAAGATCATTTATATATTAATGATAAATGCCATTTTTAAAAGGAAATTACTTTTACCTCCATGTCTCAATCAATCACTAACATTCGTAATAATGACAATAATAAAAAATAATACTTAAATATAATTAAAAACAAAAGAGAGAGAGAGAAAAGTGTAAAAAAAAAATCATAAATGGAAGGTGTTTCACTTAATAAAATTATTGTAATAAAAAAAAACAAATAAATAGGTAATTGTTTTAAAACCTACGCAAATGTGCAAAAATTAAATCAATGACAATAATAATAATAAAAAAATATATTTTTTAAATACATAACTAAAACCCCCTTATTAAACACCTATATAATAAAATAAAAACTTCTTTAATACCAGCCAACACACTGCGGATAAAAGAAAAAATGCCGTCAATATTTGGTTTAATTGTTTTTTGGATTTTGAATTTTTTATGTAAAAAGTGAGAGTTTAGTGATGAATTTTTTCTTCAATATTTTGTTTTTTTTTTCTTAGTATAACATTTATTCCACTTACAATTACATATTAATGTGGTTGCTGTAAGCAATTTACTTATGAAAAGTTATGTAGTTTTATTTTTTTTTTATTAATGTTTATTTATTTAATAATAATTATTTATGCAAGAGTCGCAAAAACTGGTGCGCATGCGTTTGAAATATTAAAAAGCGGAAAATGAAATAAATTTATATATTTTTTTGAAATATTGTCTGTCAGCGTAGTGAATGTTGAAAAGTGTCTATTATTAACTGAAGCACGTAAAATTTATTACAAAATCTTACAAGAAAATTATTAAATCGGTCAAGAGCGAACATGTTATAGACAAAAGTTCAAAAAATATTTAAAGCAAATTAATTTCACAATTCCATATAATATGTTTGATTTTTTTAAACATCTTTTAAGAAAGAATTAGAACGTATTACTATTGTTATTATAATATAAAATATTAATTGATTTATTTTATTTTTTAATATTTTAAATGTTTTTTGAAAATTTTTATATAGATCAGATAATTTATTTCCTAGACATACTGCCTTATTCATAATAATTTATCAAAGGTTTATAGAAAAAATTTTGTATGAAAATTTGTTTTATAAACCTTTGATTAATTGTTATGAGTAATGAAAATGAAATGAAAGTTGAAATCAAATGAAAGTTCTTTAAGATATTTATCTCTTGATATATACACTGCTTATATTAACTATAGTATATTAATAATTGTGAAAATGTCATCTTTCAGATTTTGCTGATTTTCAATAGTAAATGTCCGGAGACTGTGTCTGATAAAATTATTCGAGAAAATAGATTGTTCAATATGTGAACATACCGTTTTCAAATTCTTCTTGCAAATTGTAAATACATACATACATATTTACATATGTATGTAAAGTGATTAAAAGTAGATTTTCTTTTGTCTAGGCTTTTTATGTAATATGTAATTAAAGTGTTGTGTAGATTATTTAAAATAGTAACTACTTGATTAGCTTTAGTAAATTTCATCGATCACGATCAAAACGGTTCACTAATGAATTTACCAAACGACCAATCAACTAAGCAATCTACTTAGCTCTAGAGCCACCAGTCATTTAACCAGATACATGTAGACTTAGCGGCAAAAAAAATTAAATAAAAACGTTTTATAGTCAAGCAGCCAGCAAGTAGTCTTTTAATATTATAATATGCGTGTCACGTTGCTGTGTATCAAGTTCAAATTGCATTTACTGTCAACATAAAACGCAATGCGGTCATATCGTTACACAGATACACACATACATACTCATGTACATAAATACGACCACTCGTACACCGCTAGTCTAGCGATTTAAAGAAGTAGAAGAAGGCTGAAAACAGAGATAGATACTTGTTGACTTGTTTCGACAAAAAATGAGGAGCATCTTTAGTTTATTAAAAAAATGCACGCATGATTGCAAAATACTAAATAGACTTATTCACTTACTCGCACTCTTTCCATTGTTGTTTATGTATTATCTATCAGTCAGTCACTAAGCCAACCAGCCAGTCATCCAGTTAGTTAGTTAGTTATTTATTTAGTAGTTCAATGTGTTTTAATTTTTTAAATCCATTTTTTATGTTTTGTTTTTCTTCTTTTCTAAAATGCATTTCTTGTTCTATTACGACATTTTTGTAGTTAGTGAGCAGTAGATAGAGAAGAACAAAGAAAAAGTGTTGAAATCTTAAAATTAACACCATTTTACTACTTTATGTTAATTAAGAAATAAATAATTAAATAACTAAATACAACCTTTTTCTCTTCTAACAGCCGCAACTTGTTCTGAAGTTATTAATATCTCCATAAATGTTTATGGTGGATTATTTTTCTTGGTTTATTTAATAAAAATAAATAATGTTTAGTTTTTGTTTACATCTGCTGCAAATTACCACGCGATACAAATTAAGCAACAATCTCTACACAACACACAGCATGTTTTCAGCGAATACATTGTATGAAAACATTATTTTCCAATACAAGTATTAATATGATTCGATCTGTTTGTTGTTGGTTGATTCACGTTTTACCAAGAATTGTCATCAAAATATAAGAGCAGGATTAGGAGAGAGTGAGAGAGATAGGTAAACTGGGATCTTCCTCTCTTGCTTATGGTCAAATGTGGACTTTAAGTAATAGCTTGTATGTATGAATATACACCTATAATTATCGGATACAGTTACAGAAATTTTTCTGAATTTCCGTTATTTTGGACTGATTCGTATATCCTTGAGACAATTGTAATTCATCAGCCGATTAATAATTTGACTAATTAAAACATTAAATCGATAGATTTATCTGAAAGGGAAATGAATATAACAAGTCAACTATTTCCTGAAGAAGTAAAAGTGGCAATTTTCACAAAATTTTATTATATGATTTAAGGGTATTTCAAGTAATTTTGCAAAATTTTATGAGCGCAGAAACTTCATGTCCGATTTGCAAAATTCTATAACATTATTATTTTTAGAATTACTATATTATTTATGTATTAGATATGTCATTAACAGATAAACTAAGTATTTAAAAGATTTAATCCCAATTTTACAGAGTTAGAAATGTATCGAGTTGGAAACTAATAAATAAAATCAGCGATATTTGTACTTTACGTGTTATTTGTGTTTATTGATTATAGACAATGGGAAACTGTTGCATTAGAATGAATAAATTGCGTTAATGTTCAGCATAGATGTGTATATGTTTGTCTTTGAGACACATATACATACATTCATAGATACACACATACCCCAATATATGATCAACTTTAACTTAAGATCACTAAGATCTGAGTGCAGTATTTTTAACGCTTGAACACACAATAGACAGAATGATTTACCGTACAAAATAGAAATATTTAAAGAAAACAAAAATTAATTAACTGCACATACAGTTCAGAATATATTACATACACTGCCACACACAGATAATTGCACAGTCGAAAACATACATACATACACCTCAATAGACATAAGTGCAATCAACCACCATTTCAGACCAGACAACTTGAAAGGTATTATCGCATCTCGGCATATGAGAAGAAGAAAAACTAACTTGAACATAAAAATATACATATTTACGTATGTATGTATGTATGTATGTATGTATGTATGTATGTATGTATGTATGTATGTATGTATGTATGTATGTATGTACATTGTGAACTTACTTATAAAAACTTATTTATTTATTTATGTAAGTATGTATGTATTTATATTGTATAATGGGGAGAAGGCGAAGCGAACTATATGTCCCTGTTAGAGGCAACTAAAGAACAAAATGAAAAAACAGCAAAATTGTGATGGTTAAGTTTGAAGAAAGAAAAGCTTCTCTTTTTTTAATTTTTCATTTAGTTTTTGTTGTTGTTTCTGCTGTAGTTAAATATTTTCTAACCAATTTTCTTTACTTGTGAAAATTACTTATTGCCAAAGCATTGAACTCTGCTACTCGTCGATGTGGTTTTTCTTATTTTTATTATTTTTATTGAATTTTACTTCAAGAGTATGAGAAGAGTATCGAACGAACATGTTTTAAAAGTCGACTAATTAGTGTACGTGTTTTGTTACAGTTATCATCTGCTGTTATATATAGAAAAATAGAAAACTTTAAGAATCTGTTTTTTCGGTACAATTGAATCGGGATTGTTTGGTATGTTCATTTGCAACCTCTCCATCTTTTTTAATGCATAAAGAAGTTTACAAACTGATGTGAAAAAACCACCATAAAAAACTAACAAAAATTACAAAAAAATAATGCAAAAGAAAATACTGCAAAAATAACAACAACAATAACAAAAAGTAGTCAAGTATTTCATTTAATTTTTTTTGTTTCTGCACTGCAACAAATGCGGAAATTGTTAGAAAATTGTTTACTAATGTGTCGCTAGTGAATGTTAAGCACGAGTGTTTGTTTTCAGATGGAAATATACAGACATTCATACACTTAAACACAAACACAGATGTGTATGTATGTAGTTATGGCAGTATATGTGTGTGTGCAAACAAATTAGAAATAAGTTTTAATTAATAAAATTGTATTCAGTTTTTATTATAATCTTTCCATGCTAAAACATTAAAGAGATTTTCGTTTTCTTTATTTTTTAATAACAATTTGTTATTGTATTGCAATTATGAAGGCAATTATGAACTAAAGTCACAACTTATCCAAAATTATCTACATTGGAGGTTTTCAAGCATTGTTTTCATTAATGATGTTCTACTGATTGTCTCGATTAAGAAATATATTAAGAATTCTACATTTATCAATCTAAACCATATTTATTTATTTTTATTTATTTTTAAGGAATGTTTGTACGTAAATATTCTATAAAGTTTGTTGCTTAAGTCTTTTTGTTTTTATCTACATTATACAGATTTGTTCAATTCTACAGCTGATAGTCTATAGTCTAGTCTATAGTCTAGTCTATAGTCTAGTCTATAGTCTAGTCTATAGTCTAGTCTATAGTCTAGTCTATAGTCTAGTCTATAGTCTAGTCTATAGTCTAGTCTATAGTCTAGTCTATAGTCTAGTCTATAGTCTAGTCTATAGTCTAGTCTATAGTCTAGTCTATAGTCTAGTCTATAGTCTAGTCTATAGTCTAGTCTATAGTCTAGTCTATAGTCTAGTCTATAGTCTAGTCTATAGTCTAGTCTATAGTCTAGTCTATAGTCTAGTCTATAGTCCAGTTTATAGTCTAGTCTATAGTCTAGTACATAGTCTAGTTTATAGTCTAGTCTATAGTCTAGTCTATAGTCTAGTCTATAGTCTAGTCTATAGTCTATAGTCTAGTCTATAGTCTAGTCTATAGTCTAGTCTATAGTCTATAGTCTATAGTCTAGTCTATAGTCTAGTCTATAGTCTAGTCTATAGTCTAGTCTATAGTCTAGTCTATAGTCTAGTCTATAGTCTAGTCTATAGTCTAGTCTATAGTCTAGTCTATAGTCTAGTCTATACTCTCGCCTACAACGAGTTTTCATATAAAATTATATCAATTAACATCATCATATCAACAAATTACATAAAAGGAATTAAGTTACTGAAGAAATGCAAAGTTTGTAAAAAATCATTTGGCTAAAAGAAATACCAATGCAAACTATATGATTTTAAACTTGTTTCTAAACACATTTGTTAAATTATCGAAATAAAGTGGTTTAGCTAATATCATGCATCAAGATTTAATATTTAACATTATTTTTAGCTTAAACTAAAGATAATCTTTCGAATTGATTTCATTTGAGATTTAAAATTCGTGAGTAGAAAGACCAGAAGTAAAAAAAAATAAATGCTTAAACTTAAATAGCTATAAGTTTGACATTTAAATTTACATAATTAGTTTAAAACACAGACGCACACTAAAATTAAGTGATTAACTGGGAAGTTTTTTTTTTTCATTCCGTGCCCATAATTTAAATCAAATTTACATACTGCTTTTTAAAAACCTAAAACAAATTTAATGATAACCCAAAAATATTTATAAACGAGTATTTATTATCGTTTTTATGATTTTATTTTATTTCTCTGTTCAAGATTATAAATTGTTACGAAAATTTTATTGAGCAGAAAAACTTTTACTTTAATATTTTGGTTTTTTTATATTATTTTATTTTACAGTTGTTATTGAAAATACATTATTGGAGGATGTTAACTAACCAAGGGCACAATCATTTACACAAAATTCAATAACATCGAAATAAATAAATGTTTTGTAACTAAAAGACTGAGTAAATAATAATAATAATAATAAAGAAAGCATTTAAACTGAACAAAATATATAAAAATCAAAAAGTAAAACGTGCAATAAAAAATTTAAGCAATATTTTAATTAATGTTTTTATATTAAAAAATAAACTTAATATTAAAACATATATGTACATGCAATAAGAGTATTTTGCCAATAATAAAAAGAAAAACGTTTTAATTTACATTTTTAAACAGTTAATAACAAAATAAAAAAAGTTAAAACAAAAGAAAAGAAAAGTCAATGAGAAATAAAAGAGAAAATGATATAATTTATTAATTATAACAAACAAACAAAAAAAAAAAATAACTTAAAGAAAAGTGTTGTACACATCATTAAATATTATTGGCAACAAAAAAGAAGTCATAAAGTTGTATTTTTAACAATAAGAAAAGTTTACAAAGAAAAAAATTAATGAAAATATTTAACATACCGCGTATTTGTAATTGTTTTTCACTTTTATTTAAAATTCGTTCATTCCATCGTTTGTTTGATTGTTTCTTTGTTTGTGGCATGAAAACGTAATCAATTCATTCAAAAATAATAAAAATAACTCAAGTGTAATGCACCGAAACCGTAGAGTGTGAGAGAAAAACTGACATACTGCCTGCTGCCTGCATTTTAATAAAACAAAACAAATACTAAAATAATAACAGTCAAATGGAGAAATTTTTAAAAAATAAATTAAATTAACAAAGATATTTCTAAATAAAAAAAAACTAAAAATATTAAAGTCAATTAAAGCATCATTATTAAATAATTACTATCTTAGATTTTTAACATTTATGTTTCGTAAGTGTAAAACCAGTGTTCACTTATTAATTAATTACAGTTATAAACAATTGCCCGACTGCCTGTCTGTCCATGCATCGTTTGTTTAAAGTCATTAGGAAAATATAAAAAGAAAAACTACTAAATTACAAACGATTTAAAGAAAAATAAAATAAATTTATTGATACTGGCCGATCATCTTCTATTACCAATACCCACCAACACTACCAATACCAATACTATTCCAGCATATATTTATTTCCTTGTTCATGTACCGATCGATGACTTGATGTTTTGGATTTTGCTTAATTTTATAATTGGAAAAACAAAAAACTTGGTAAGTGAATAAATTATGTACTTGAATGAAGAAGTAGCATGAAAATATAATAAATGTTAAGTACACAAGATTATTTGAACCCCATAAAAAACACACACACACAAAATAGATCCAAGAAATTCCTTATTATTATTGTTGTTAAATAATTTGTTGAATTTTTAATAATAATAATGCTAACATTACCTAAAGCCATCAAGCAGAATAATGACAGAATAACACGTAACAATTCCATACGAATAAAATGACATAACAGTATAAGTCTCCAAATCTAAAAGAAAAAAAAAAAATACATAAATGCTTACTTACACTTACATGCAATTGTAGTTGTATTAAATTTTATTATTTTCTATGTATGTCTGTATATGAATGAAATCCACATTTATAAAAACATAACATTGTTTACAAATATACGCATCAGTTATATCAAAGAATTAATTCGTCCTACTTTTAAAATTATATTTAAAAAATGCTAATTTTTTTGATTTGAATGGCTAGACAGCAATAAAATCTTTAACTATCGTTCATACGTCAAAGGTAATACGTGCGACGTGTAATTTAATAACACGAATAGTTGGACGGACGCATATACTGATAGACAATAAGATCTGATTTTATGTAAATCATCATAAATATACTTAAAGTAATGCATATAGTATGTAGTAGTCATTGAAAAGTTAGTGGTTATGTAAGAACAAGGCATATATCCATTGTCTGTTTTGTCTCTGGTGTTCTAACAGAACTTAATAAACGATTTGATTCTTTGAAAGAATGATTGGGATGAATAACAACTTTTAAGTGAAAACATATGTTTGTATATGTATGTGAATAATTCTACTATGGTCATTAATACCCTTTAAACTTTTTCAATTCTTTCTTTAATTTTAATGATTTATAAACTAAATACTTAGAGCGAGTTTTACCTCTTCTCCCTGAGGGAATAAAAGTATATTTAAGTAAAGTAAATTTTTCCCTCAGTGTGACCTATAAAACCAATTTTTTTATATTTTTAGAAGTAAGTTTAAATATCCACACGTTTTGATAAACAAAAGACTTAAGACACAAACTTACATTTTATTAAGTAAAAAATTGTCAATTTAAGGATCTGAAAACTTGGGATTAAAAAAGAATTCATGAAGTATAACAACAATAAAAAACAACACAAAAGCTGATTTATTAATATTACAAAGATTTTAAGATAAACAAAAGACTTAAGAAAAAACCATTTAATGAAGTAAAAACGCTAAATAAATACAAATAAAATTCTAAAATTAAAATTTACATTTTTGAAAAAAAAACTTTTGTAATTGGTGTTTAAACGTCACCTAAAATGCAAAAGACCCTATCTAATATTTTTAAAATTTTACAGGAGAAGTAATAAACTATTTCAATTGAAAAGTTTGTTTCTATCAACGCGATTTATTTGTACATATTGTTTAATAGTATAATCTATCAGTTATTATTAAAGTTGACAATGGCTTATATACAAATGGATAAATTGGACTTTTTATTCCAAAATACTTAGATATAACTTCGACGAATGTCTGACAGTGATAAAGAAAGTGCTCCAGAGTTTTACTGTCTTCTCCATATGCTCTACATTCGTCTGAATTCGCACGGCCAATTTTGTATAAATGTGCTCGTAATCATACTAACTTTAGACTTGCTCAATTTGATAAAATTTCTCATTTTAATGTCATCATAAATGCATGTATTGCTTCCTCTTTACGTTTTTCAGGGCTTTTTTGAGATACCCTTACTTTTGAGGTTGATTGCACCGACCAGGTCGTCTTCGGAATATCTGGCTTAGCCCTGCACCGTAATTTTAATATTTGTATTTTTCATGTTTGTTTTTTTCCAGTTTATGTTCCGCGGGGAATATAAACTCTCTCAGCTTAAGTGACTTTAAGCTGGGAGAGGATAGATGCTCCATCACCACCCACCATCCGCCAACTGGGGACACGCTTGGTAGGAAAAACTGGAAAATACATTAGAATCAACATAAAATCGATTTTGGATTTTTTGCTAGTTTGGGCCGTTTGTGTTTCAGGTGACGATATGTGTGTATATTGCACACATGCGTATAAATGTAAAGTGACAGACAGCATTTATGTATTTATTTATTTATTATTATTTTTTCTCAGTGTAAACAGCTGAATGATTTTGGTGTTAACAAACTATTTGATCATGCTCTCGTTTTGTTTTTGTTTATTGCTTAAACTTTTAAAGTTAGTTTTTGTTTTTGTGCTTTTTTTATCAACTTTATTTCTGTGCAATGTAAATTTGTAAGCATGCGTGACTTATTTGTGTCATTTTGAAAAAAAAAAACAGAAGAAAAAATAAATTATGCAATAAAAACTCTTTGAAATGTACGTTAAATTCATTTTAAAATTGTACATACTAGTATGAAAATAATAAAAAGTGTAAGTTGATGTTACAGACATACTAGATACATATTAATGAACATATGCATATATGTATGTACGTATGTTCAAATGTAGGTTGAGGTGTTTTATATATTTATTTTTAGATATTTAAATACATATTTTGAACTTATGATTAAATTGTTGTCGCAAAAGTATAATATTTCAACTGTATTAACAATTCTTGTTATTAACTTACGAAAAGCTGTTCATTAATGTTAAAAGAAGTGTCGAGTTATTATTTTTAAGCAAATTTAAATCCTTTTTAGATTTATGACTCCATTCGAAATAAAATTTTTTATATAGCTTTTTTCACTTTTAGCTAATTAGCTCATATAACAAATTTATTTTTCATCTTAAATAATTTACTGCAATAATATCACTTTAATGAAAGAAATACTTATTGCAACAAAAACTTTAAATATACCCAGACAAGAAATGAATGGATTATTTAAATTATTTAAAACATTTCAACTTATAAAAATTTTTGTATCCCCAATTATAAACAAAAATGATTATTCCATTAAAAACTTTACTTTTTTTGCTTAATTTAAAAAAAACTACTTTAGTTAAAGAAAAAAATGTTTTTTTTTTATTATAGAATATATAAACTACTTACATAAGTGTACTTATGTAAAAAATTAACAACTGTTATAATAATTTTATTACTTAACAAATTACGAACATAAAAATAGAAATTTATTTAAAAGTGAACAAAT
Organism: Lucilia cuprina; assembly: GCF_022045245.1. Lineage (NCBI taxonomy): Eukaryota > Metazoa > Arthropoda > Insecta > Diptera > Calliphoridae > Lucilia > Lucilia cuprina. The sequence goes on along the minus strand of NC_060952.1, from coordinate 100,607,534 downwards.
TAATGTTTAAACACTTAAAGCACACGCCTTTTTAAGTCAAAATTATAATAATAAAAACTTTAATGATTTATAAATTTAATTAATAACATTTCATTTTTTATTTGGTGTTAAAATTATTTTGATTTAAGGGAGAGTGGGTTATTTCGAAATGTGGGTTTATTAAATAAATGGTTTTTAACTTCTGTTTAAAAACTATTTAATGAACAAAAACATAAACAAAAATTTTTACTGACGTGAATGGACCAAATTAGATGGAATTTCAAACTGATCTATGTTTATACATGGGAGCTTATTTCTTTACAAAGTAAGGTAGAAAGTAAGGAGAACATAACTCGATAACGATATGTATTGTTCGGTTATTTGGGTTATAATCCTTTTCGTACCGTATTCCATCATTTTCAGTTCTCAGCAGACTTAAAAAATCACACAAATTTTTTAATTAATTATAAAATTATTCAAGCAAATGAAGAATTGCAAAAAATTACATTTTAGAAATTTGAATAGATTTTAAAATAAGAAATTTTGTTTGTAATTAAAAAACTCTCACCTTAAGTGGATGTCATCCATTGTAAAATCATAAAACATTATTGACAAGCACTTGCTACCAACGGGGCATCAATATAAATACATATGTATGTATTTATGTAGTTATAAGCATACATACATATTTATGTTTGTATTTTTTGCTTATACACAAGTAAAGTAAGACAACACACTTTTCTTTATCAATCAATTTGATTTGCCACGCCACACGTGATCAATAATGATCATAACAACGAAGACAACGACGAAATTCCCATTCGATTTTGAACAACAAAAAGAATAAATACGTATATACAATGAAAAGAAGAAAAAAGAAACACTTTAATATTTTGAATAGAAAGATTCCAAGCCACAACAATATCCGCAACGAATTGAATGGCGGCGGGTGGTTTTTTGATTGATCGAAAAGAAATGAAAAGAAAATTACATTAACGCGTGGCAGTCCTATACAATACATACATACACAGATGTATTAAACAATCAAACCTATTAAATTTTTATATAGAAATTCATGGCAACCGAATAGATCCATATATAACATTTAATTTTTAAGTGATATTTTAGTTAAAAACATTTTGTCAGTTTAAATAATTAAGTGAAAATCAATTGAATTGACTCCAAAGTCATCAAATCAAGGATATTATTTTGATTTAAAAATCTTACAGCTTCATAAATACTATTATTCCTTTTATGTAAAAGAAGAAAATTGTTTTCATTAGAAGTTTAACATTCTAGTCTGTATAAAAAGTAAAAAGTTGTTAGAAGATCATTACTTAAAGGTACACATGATCAATTTCATCGTTGCTTTTAAAGTTAATTGGACTGAAGTATTTGGAGAAGATGAACAACATGAAACGTTTTTTTTATTTATTGTCTTTCAAACAAATGACCGTAAATGGTTTTGTGTGATTTGAAAAAGAATGTTAAAAGATTAAAACTTATTATAGAAGTACCTAATGCAGTAGAAATGTAGTTCTATTAATTTTTCAAATCAAATAGAAATTAATTATATAAATTACAAAAATTCCTAAAGTGGAATTGTAAGTAATAGATAGCCGTAAATTCTCTTTAAAAATAACTAGGGAACAAATGTAGTTTCGTGGTATTATTAATTTAATAATTACACATAAATATTAAAAATAAACAAAAAATAACATAACATGCCATAAAATATAGTTTTAAACTTTAGTCTAGCCTTTTCAAATCTACATTTAAAATAAGATTTTGTAGAAATAATTAAGGGGGCCAACTTAATAAGCTATTTGACCCATTTTTAATAGTTTGAAGCAATCAATAGAACATTTAAAATTAATCTTTCGCATTCACTAGATTCGCAGTTAGGAAAGTAAAACAAGTTCGAAATACTTGTGTAAACTATTTTTAAAACTTAATTAAGTCATTTATGTAGATATTTAAACACATAAAATATGATAAATGATTCGTATACTTAGCTTGTTGAACATTTGTTAATTACTTTTTACTCAAATAGACAATTTTTTACTAGCAGCTATTTTGTTAACAAATACAAACAGCAAAAAAAAAGTATTAAATTGATTAATTTTGCATTCAATAATTGTTCATACCAATACATATAAAATAAAGGTTATTGAACTGCGTTATACGTATGTATTATTGTTATGTGATATTAGTGTGTGTATCAATTAACATTTAAATATTTATACAATTTTCAAAACTAGATTAATGAACATTTCTTAAGATGGCCATTAACATTGGCACACAAACCAGATCTTTTACCAAAACTGAAAAAAAAAGAATAATAATAATAAAAAATACAAAATATGGGCGTTAAACTTGCCAACCAAAAAGACACGCTATTAAAGTAAACCAGTCAATATGCACATATAAATTCTTTTAGCCAGGAACTGACCCATATTTTAGAAAGAGAAAAATAAATAAAAATTTTATGTTTAAAATTGGGAAACTTTATAAAACACTCATATTACGGCTTGAGATTTTTGCTTATACATATGTATTTATCTGACTATCAGTTACTATATGTAGTTCAATTCAGTTTAGTTTAAGGCCGCGTTCACATGTGCTTGATTTGACTAACATAATTTCCTTACTGATATCGATCAAAACAAGAAAAGAAAATAAAATAAATTCACGTTTACTTGTAGTATTTGTTTATTACGACCATGTTGTTGCATTATTTAGTAATAATGTTAGCACAAAAAATATAAATCTAACACACTAGATTGTTAATAAAAAATCAATTTTTAGTAAAAAACACGTTTTAATAAAATTGGAATTATGCGTGTTGTTAATAACTGTCACAAATTAATTATGAATTTGGCCCATCTGTTTAAATTAGGTGGCAAGGAGTCAAATATAATCGTATCCATGAAATTAACTTTTTTACATTTTCCATTTTTATAACCTATTGTTTCCACAAGATTATTTAAATAATTGTTTTATGAGAAGCTTTTATGTTTTAAATAATACATATAAAAAAATTCAAATGAAAAAAATTTTTAAATTTATAAAGATTTTAAACTTTTAAATTGGAAAATGTAAAGATACGTTCACACCAATGAAAATTATTTGGGGTAATGGCATTGTTAGTCTAATATTTGATAGGTATGAACGTACAGACCTTTGGAAGTTGGAATTTTGAATTTTTGGACACAAAATTGCATTGTCATCAGTTGACTATATATTTGAAAATGTTTAACGAATTCAGGTCAAATGTTGAATAAAGTTTTCGGATATGTATTTATGTATAGCATTGCATTATCCTTATGTGTACTTTTATATACATATTTACCAAACTTCAAACATATTGTAGCATTGTATGTAATAAAAATTTTTCAAATAACATTTTTTGAAACAAAAACATATCAATAATATAAAAAATTAGGATATACTACGATACAACCTTACAGCACCGATTGTGAATTGGACAATTAACACACTTATTTAACCAGATAAGAGCTCTTTTAGTGATTTTTGTTTTTTCATTTGTTTTTGTTCAACTTGATATAATTCTTGAAAATAAACTTTTAGTTTAATTATCGAAAGTTTTTTATAAGTGATCCAAAGGTACTTATGTTTATTATAAGACACATAGTATAAGAGATAGTTAAAATATTTTGTTGCCGACCGAACCAATTGAGATTTGTCCCCAAAAACACTTGTATATTATATGTATGCCGTACATATTTAGGTTGCATTTGGCAAGCAAATGTCAAACCAAACCCAAAATACAAAAATTTAACAATTTAAGCCGGTATTTGTGTGTATTAAATAGTGAACAAATAATACCAATCCCTAAAAATATGCGATGTAGATCATACGCCAGACATTCAACATTCAACAAACAGTCAGTTCGCAAAAGTCTCTAGCAAATTACTAACGCACTAACGTTTTTAATTGCATTTGGTAAAATACATATTTTGTTGAACTAGCTGTATTTGCTGCTCTTGCATTTTCATGGAACAGCTAGACAAAAACAAAAACAAAAAAATGCTTAGTTATTTTTTGTTTTCTTAATAAACAATTTTAAAGCAAAAGTGAAAAGCTGCAATTAAACCAGTCACTGGTTGCTTACAAAAAATGTTGCCAATAACAAGTACGTACTACTGCAATAACTGCAATAGGTACATAAAGATACACACATAAACACATACATATATTGTGTTTTTACCAACACATACTTAATTAGATGGATCGTAATGGAAGTATTTAATAGGGTTTCTATATTGATATACATATGTATTTTGGAGTAACAGTTTTTATTTTAAAACTGTCACTTCGAAATACTAATAAAAGAAGAAGACATTTATTTCATAAACAGAAAACATTTGTCATAAGTAAGTATAATACTTTTTTTTAAATTTTTAATTAATCAGTATTTAATGTTACATATTTAATTACAAAGAACATAGTGAAGTTTACTACATACATACATACATACATACATACATACATACATACATACATACATACATACATACATGTGCATATGTAAATCTGTAAATATGAATATCTAGTAAATACAAATAAATGAAGAATAAAAAGTATTCTAGTTATGAACCTCGATACTTGTTTTCTTGTCATCCTAATGGATTAAAAGTTTATTTATTTATCTCTTTTGGTGTATAATTTATGTTTGTAGAAAATACACGATTATCAGGGGAGGTGAGCAAAACCGTATATGCCGTCAGCGTACCGACATCAAATAGTTGTCGATATAAATGTATGTGTGTGTGACTAAATGACTGCAATATCTTTTCTATATGTACGTTGTTTGTGTAATACTATTACTAGTGCTTTTGTGATAGACTGTAATAACAGTGATGATAGCAATTAGAAATATTAACAATTAAACTTATAAACCATAGATAGACTCACGCAATCTTGTATCTTACTTAAAAATGGTAAATCATTTAGTACTTACAAACATCGCTACACACAATCCAAGAAAAGAAAAACAAAACGAAAAACACAAAAAAATGTAATAAAAAACTGAAAACATTTCAAAAACATTTGTCTAAGAAATTAACAACTTTCGAAATTCTTTAATAAGTGGTAAAATGTAATCAGAAGACCTTTTTATTAACTTTTGTTCATATCTTGTTGGGACTTTTGTTTTCATATCATTATGTTTTTTTTTTCTTTAGATCACTACATCCACTTGAAACATGAGGAGGAATCGCTATAGTCGGCAATGGCTAGTCAATCAATACGATGATAATGATCATACTTATGATGGTGCTAATAAACAGAATGTTAAGGAACAGAAGGAGAATCATCAAGCACAAAATTTCAGTGTACACACTTTTCGGGCTCAACTAGCGAATACAAATGGTCCAGCAGCATTCCATCCCTTTCGCAAACATCATCAAACACAGACGCATTTTCTCTCACACCTGCACTCACAAGATAGTAGTAGAAACGAACCGTTAACCGTACGGAGAAGACATTTAGATTTTTATTTTCGATGGCCTTTAAAAAAGTCCTGCTTCAACCAAATACTAGAAGTATTATTAGCGTTAGTTTTAGTCAATTGTCTATTATATAGGCTAACGCATTTGCCATTGGCTTTGGCGGCTTATAATGATTTACAACCGGCCAGAGGATACCATCATCAAGCCGAAGCAAGTGCTTTTAGCAGTAACTTTCGTAATAGCGAAAGTTTAAATTTAAATTCAAACGAGGATGAAGAGGATTCATTCTTTCGACAGCCTCATAACGTTGGTGGTTCGGCCTTCGGTTACAATGGTCTTCAGATCCAGCACAACTTGGACGACAATTTGCTACGAAGTCAAAACTTTAAAATTAGTCCGAAACCTTGTTCTACGGGACGTATAGAAGGAACTTGTATGTTTGTTTGGGAGTGTATAAAGTCAGAGGGTAGACATGTTGGCATGTGCGTGGATTCGTTTATGTTTGGCTCTTGTTGTGTTCACAACTACACAGATAATATAGTACAGCAGAATACTTTTTCATACACCAGACCGACCAAACCATTAGGTATCGGTAGTATGAATCATAGGCCTCGGCCGCCTCAGCAGCCCCATCGGCCTAGTATCAGGTATGATTTTTTTTTCTATTGTCATGGGCCATAAAAACGCAGCCCCAACAAAATATTTTAAATGTTGTAAAATTCAGTATAATACATAACTACATATGTATGTACTTCTAACATTCTTATACACATTGGATATTTTATTTTTAAGAAAAGATTAAAACAATTTTTTATTTTAAATTTTTAAATAAATTCACTGTGATTTGTGCTCCGAAAAGCTTAACCACTTTGTCTTTTGTACGACATTCTTATTTTATTTTTGCAAATAAAATTACATTTAGTTATTAACATTTTGTATTTTTAGCGGAATGACAACAATAGAAAGGCCACATGGTGCGGGCACATTGGTCATAAGACCCTCCGGACCACATCATCAAGGTGCGCTCGTAAAACCGCACCATTCTAAGCCGCCATATGCAAGTACAGCTTTATCGAGTTCTGCAACAAGTACGACCTCAACCACTACGACAGATGATCCATCCTTATTGTGGACATCGAATTCCATTTTGGGCGATTTACAATCATCGGCTAGTATTGCCTCAGCAACAACAAGTAAATTAAGAATTCATAATGAGTTATTAGATAGAAAATTATTGGATCCGAAAATCTCTCAAATGGAAAAAATTAAATGTATTTCTTTTTAATTTTAGTTAATCAGCAACAGCAACAACATTGGCACTTAACGACTGAACCAAATTTTATAACAAAGCCAAGGCCACCATCATGGGATAAACCTTCGACACTGAGACCTAAGCCGCCTAAGCCACCAAAGCCACCCAAACCCAGTAAAAAGCCTACAACAGCCCTCGATTGGTTGACGCAACAACAACTACAACAGCAATTAACACAAAAGCCTTCATTTAATACACAATCGACCAGTACTACAAGCACTACAACTACAATCAAGAATAAGCCTTCTAAGAATCCAGTTGAATCATTCTCATCAACTACTCCAACAACAGCTACAACTACGGTAATGATAACAACAACAACAGCAGCAAAAACTAAACCTCAGGTAAGTAATTGAAGGCATTGTGATCATTTACTTTTACTTAAATATTACATTTTGGCATAATGTTTTGCACACTCACTCCCTTGCCGACTGGACGGCCAGCTTTGCGTTAGGGATAATGAATTTGTGGCTTCAGGGGACGTTTTATTGTTTGAAAATACTTGATGAAAGATTGTCTTGACTTTGGGTGTGGCAACACAAGAGCTCTCTTGTCATGTGCAGTATAGACTTGTGTATGTTTGTTTTGTGCTCTGCAAAAGTGCAGACCCTGATAGACAGTGTGACTCAGATCTACAGAGCAGCAGATCCGAAAACTCACATATTATGTAGAAGTGTATTTGCGCCAGTACTTTTAGCTTTTCTTTTCGCTTAATGGCCAAATGAATACAAATTTATATTTATACATGTGTTTTTTTTTTTTTCATCTAACTAACTTACAGACATACAGTCAGTGGATTTAGTTCGTATGTTTTATTGACCATAGGCCTTTCTAGAGACTTAACAGCAGAATTAGAAAAATAGGTATAGGAAGAATTTAGTATTTACATATTGTACATTATGGGCGGAGTCATTAGACGATCAAAAGATGACTAAATGATTTCTTATTTGTTTTTGTTTTTTTTTTGTTTTCATCTTTAAAGGTTGTTGCACAAAGTACTAAGCCAACATCAAAGCCATCACCTAATGCAACCAAACCCTATACTAAACCTACCTCAAGTGTAAGCAGTAGTACGGCAATAACAACAACAACGACTACAACTTCAGCTTTACCATCACCATCAACAACGTACATACCAACAAAACCAGCCCCAACTTCTACATCATCTACAAGTTACAGCCAAAAACCATCAACGGCGGCGGGGTCTATGCCAACAACAACAGCTGTTTTTCCAACAAAACCATCACAGAGACCAACATCTTCACAACGACCATCTACAACAAGTGCAGCGTCATCATCTTCAAACACATTACCACCACCTCATAATCTCAGCTCGATCGAATCGAATGAAATTAGTGACCATTTAGACATTGATAGCGCCACTATTAAGACCATATCAGCCGCCCGTAGTGGTATGTTTTTTCTCTTTTCCTTTTATATACTATATTATTAATATATTTACCTATAAGTAAACATTAATAATTAATTATTTGATGATCTATAAAAAAAAATAATTGGAAACCATTACAGAATGTGGAACACCCGTTTTAACACGACCGGAAACACGCATTGTAGGTGGTAAAAGTGCAGCATTTGGACGTTGGCCTTGGCAGGTATCTGTGCGTCGGACTTCCTTCTTTGGCTTTTCCAGTACACATCGATGTGGTGGAGCACTTATAAATGAAAATTGGATCGCTACTGCTGGTCATTGTGTGGATGAGTATGTATTATTACACAGATTACATATTATAATTTTATAAATTAGCATTTTATAAAAATGCAATAATCAATAAGAGATTCGTAAAACACTTAAGCGAACACAAATGAAAACTTAATCACTGCTTATACAATACTAATCCAAAATTAAAACAAATTTCTTTCGACTTTACGTCCAATAGACTTGGATGGATTGTATTAATTTTGAATGGAAAATGTGCGCAATAAACCTAAAATAAGCGATTAATATCTTTATGAATACGGGGTTTTATATTATTATTTTGTCCTATGGTTCCTATGAGGAACAAATTGTCTTTTTATGCAGTTCAAAGTTATGTATTATAAAATGCAGTAAAACAATTGCATTTGAATTTATTTCATAAAACATTTTATTAGGATGATTGGTCATATTTACGTCATATTTTCTTTTTGATTACAGTTTATTGATTTCCCAAATTCGCATACGCGTGGGCGAATATGATTTTTCACACGTTCAGGAACAATTGCCCTACATTGAAAGAGGTGTTGCCAAAAAAGTGGTGCATCCTTTGTACAATTTTTTTACTTATGAATATGATTTGGCATTGGTTAAATTAGAGCAACCACTAGAATTTGCCCCTCATGTTAGTCCAATATGTCTTCCGCAAACGGATAGTTTGTTAATTGGAATGAATGCAACAGTGACCGGCTGGGGAAGACTAAGTGAAGGAGGCACCTTACCATCAGTTTTACAAGAAGTAAATCAAATTACACTCGAGGAATACTTGAACTGTATTAATTTTTTAATGTTTATAGGTTTCGGTGCCTATTGTTAGTAACGACAATTGCAAAAGCATGTTCCTAAGAGCAGGAAGACAAGAATTTATACCGGAAATATTTTTATGTGCTGGTTATGAGACTGGTGGACAAGATTCTTGCCAAGGTGATTCAGGTGGTCCTCTGCAGGTGAGTTACTTAACTACACTGATCCTTAAAATTTATTAATTATGTATTTGGTTTACATTTTATTTTAATTCTAGGTAAAGTCTCAAGATGGTCGTTACTTTTTGGCTGGTATTATATCGTGGGGAATAGGCTGTGCTGAGGCCAACTTGCCAGGCGTGTGTACGCGTATATCAAAATTCGTGCCTTGGATTATAGAAAATGTAACGTGATAAGCTTTCCACTATCTAGCCACAAATATGAAACATAGATTATTATTTATGATTATTATCTATGATTGCTTTTACTAATCAAATGTGTAAATATCTTAAACTCAATTGTTGAAATATTGTTTTATTTTTATTATTATTATTATTATTTTTCTACAATTCTCATTTATTATTCTTATTTAATTTACGTGTGATTTTATTTATTTTATTATATTAAAATGTAGTTAGAAACAATTATTATTGCTCAATTAATTCAATTCGCATCATTACAATACAAATCATTTCATTTTCAAATAATTTAAAAAAATTGAAATTCATTTCAGCTGTACATAAATACATGCATACATACGTAAATGTTATGTATGATGTATCTACATATATTTATTTATAGACATATGAAAAACACTTGAGAGTCATTTTTAGCTTAAAATTCAATTGTAAAGAATTATTATAATGTTTTCTAGTATTATTAAGAGAATTTATTTTGTATTTATAAAAACGACCATAACAAAAAAAAAAAAACATATTGTCTTGCCCAAAGAAGGAAAAATAAAAACAAGGATTATAATTCAATTATATCAATAAAACGTTTTAGTTAACAATATTTTTCTTTACTTTTATTTAGAATTTTTATGATTATAATGGAATAGGCTGCAAACATCAAGACAACCTGACGACAATTCCCATATTCTTTAAAGTGCTAAAATAATCTCCAGATCAGATTTAAAAATGTTTGAAAATTCAAATTTATGTTCCACAAAATGAGAACATTTGTTTGTCTTTTTAATAAATTATTGTTTGTTTAAAAGCGAAAATATTTATGATCTAACTTTTTAAAGTTTTAAAAATACTTTTGAAAAAAAGTATAGTTTAAATAGTTGGCCGTTTAGTGGCAAAAGGGATAAAAAAATCATTTGTCAACATAATTTATAGCTAAACACTTTTTTAATTTTTAAATGTATCATAAACATTTTATAAACAGTTTAAAAATCAAATTTTGTATGGAAATTTTGATTTATGAAACTTTTCTAAAATAAATTGCTGTTTACGAATAAGACTTTTGATGTTCACCATATTTTGAATAAAATAAAGTATTTATATTATATAGTCTTTTTATATACCATTATTTATTTGTATGATTAATGATTATTTCAAATGTGACAACAAATTTAATTTCTATTTCTTCCACTATTAATGTACGGTCTCTTCAAAACAAACATAAGAAAGTGAAACTTATTAGAAAATATTTATTTATTAAATCTAAAAACATGAAATAAAATAAAAATTACATTTCATGTCTTTGAGATGCCTGAAGGTAATTTTTTTATAGTTTGCAAAAATGTTTAAACCACACTTGTCTGAGATTCTTCGGCCTGAGGCGTTTTTAAATAACGTGCTAAATAACACACATCATTAAATTATTTCAGAGAGAATTGTGTTTGTAATAATAACTAATAAAATACATCTGTGTATGTATGTATGTATGTATAACATTTTTAAATATGCTAAGCTTTCGTGGCCTGGATTATTTCCAAAATTATATACGTTAATTCAAAATTGTATTTGGCTTAAAACACACATTTTTTACCATTTCCAATATATTTTGTGAAAATCAGGTCCAATTTTAGAAAAGAATTTTTTCATTTTAGTATTTTTTAATGAATAATGTCTGTGCATCATAAACAAATCATACACAGTGAGTTAATCAATACACTTGAAGCTCTATTTTATCTTATACTTAAAAAAGGGAAGTAAATATATATGATAGTATTTTAGTGAAAAAATAATCGAATAGTCAATCAAACATAAATGAGTGATATCAGAAATATCTTTTTACTTGGAACAACAATAAATTTTTGGTAGTTGATGTCTTTGATCCTAAATTAAAACGATAATTTTACACATTTCAGTCAAGTTTGGTGAAGCGTAGAATGTTATTCAATGAAAGAAGAATAACATTCAGCATCGATCCATTTTACTATTTATTTGAATTTTGCAAACATTAATACTTACAAACACTTTGTATTTTAAAAATATTTTCGTCGACTTTAAACCATTTTAAAGTTATCACTGATCTATATTTTTATTGTTATGTTAGAAAGCTTTATGATATTATATTCTTTCTTAATTTAAATACAACTCGAGAAGTCACTTTGCCTAATGACCTTTTTTTTAAATAAATTAACACAGTATTATTTTTTGTCGTCATTTCGCTATTTACTTAAAAATTTTCGTCGAACAAATTTATGACATGATTAAACAGGATTAGATTTTAACGACAAGTCGAATTTATTTCTTTTCGGGGAATAAAGCTTCTTTAGCTTCATCGTATAAATCAAGAGCTAGGAATTTTATATCTTCCAAACTAGTTGGAAATTTGGTAATGGGTTCGACTGGTACTTCGTCGCCCGGTTTAACACCTTTAACGAAATTGTAGGCAATAGCATAACCCTTGCGAGCTTCGAAGAGAGCTTCCGTTGCAAATTGTTCAGCTTGTCTGGGATAGCAAAGGGAAGCGACCGCACCAGCACCAATCGTAGTGTAGAGAACTTTTTTGATGAAACCGCGTCGGGCAGCAAATATAAAACCGGACAAACCACCAATAGCTATAGCACCAGTTCTGGGCATAAGGTTATGAGGTTGGTTCAAGTAATCTATGGTAGATTGTGTTTGCTCCTTAGCTTGATGAACATACTCATCAAAAGTTTCTTTCTGTTTAGACAACAAATAATAGCCGGCTTGAACTTCCGTGCGTACAGTTCGAACACCAGATTCAATTGCATCACGAGCCGGAGAATTTACTTTTGTATGACATTTTTTCTGTGGCCTGAAAATAGCAACACTATTTTATTTGAGACCGTAATGTTTTTTAATGATTTGCTTACTTATTATATGAATGCAAAGGAGCGTATAAAGGCAAATCATTAGGTTTGCACTGATAGTGAGCCAAGCTGTTTGTAGACTCCTCTTTTTTTGATTCAGATCCAGAACCAGCATTTTGGACAGCGACAGCTGCCAACAAAGTTGATGTTGGCAAAGTAACACATTTGCGAAACATTATGTATTGAGTATTTATTGTTATATTTAATTTTTTTCAACCACTTAAGCTCCAAACACTAGGCACAGATGAACGATTTTATGTTGTTAGCTTCCAAATGACCCGCAACTGGTTTTAACAAATAAATATTAAAAAATTTTAATCAATTAAATAAAATACTAAATACAACTTTTTTTATATTTTCACCTGAATTGCATAACGAATGACAGTTCTCTCGAACGGTATTGCCAGTATAAAATTGTTAACATAATATAAACACAGCATTGTATTTGACGTGAAAAAGAAGAATTTAAAAAATCAATAAACAAATTGCATGCTATTAGTAGTGGATATAAAAATAATTTCACTTTTTTCATTTATTGCAATATGATCAAAATAAAAACAACAAGGTGTTTCATATGGAGTAATATGTAGAATCTTGGCAACTCTATTATAATTTTGTTTGGCAGTTCCACCGAAACGTTTAGTTTGTGACGGCGTTGTTAATTTTGGTCGGCGAAGTTTTTTGCATACTTCTCTTTAGAAAAAACTCTTTGGTTTAATTAATTAAAAATAAGAATATAAACAATATAAATTAATTATGATAAATTTAGATAAGTATACAAAAACTACAACAAAATGCATATTAGCCAAATCGGACGTATTTAATAAAAAACAAATTGAAAATTAATGCCTAATTTGACTTCGAAGTGGAAGAAGTGTATACAAAAAGCAATAAATGAACGAAAGAAATACTCCCACCAAAAAAAAAAGAATATAAAAAATTACTACTATAATTAATAACACACTAGCCGGTAGCACGGTCGGTCAGTGTTTCAATTGAAAAAAGTAATATAATTTTATAACATTCAACGAAAACTTACTAAAAATGTTGCAGTGAATTATTGGATTTTTATTTAATCATTACAACTCCCCACACAGGACATAAATATCTGAAACAATTTCTAAAGGTAATTATAAATTAACATCCTACGCGATTCTTTTATAGATAAATATTTAGATCTTGCAATTCTTTCACTACTTTGACAAACTGTCTTTTATTTACAGATTTAAGATTACCAAAGAGTGGTTTTTATTTCATCAAAGTGTTATTTTATACTAATTTTTATTTATGGTGGTAATTTTTGCCATCGAATCACAATAGCAGTAGAGGATTACATTTAACATTTCCTATATACTAAGCGAACTCGTTATCTAAGATATTTTAAAAGAATTGATTTTAATTATCAATCAAACACTCAGTCAATTTACCGATTAAGTAATTTATTTTGAAAAGAAAAAAAGCACCTTATAAAAAAACAATCTTATGGCTAACACCGCAACTTCTTCAAAATTTAGGTAAGTTTTTAGTTAATAATCTTTATTTGGATAAGCGACTAGTTTTAAACTTTACGTGAGGGTGCGTCATATAACACACATTGTAACAAAAACCTTATACACGGAAATCACCCACCTAATTTTGTCGTCTGCTTCGATAACAGCAATTAAAAGTGAATTTTAATTTATATTCTATTTAAGTTCTTTGATTCTCATTCTATAATTTTTATAGTTTACACTGTAAACTTTACAGTATTCATTGCATTACAGAAGAAATTGTGAAATTGGTTTCTTTTATGTACAGGGTTTGAAATAGTATTAGAATTATATACCCAGTACACCGAATATCTATATTTTAACACTGCATTATTTTAAGTTTAAATTAATTAAAACAAACATTTTAATATATTATATTTTTTGTTTCACTAATTTTGAGCCAAATGCACAATATTTTCAGTTGTTTTCATTTCGACATCTTTATATTGTCGTTTTGTTTATTGGGTAATAAATCAATTTTATTTAAACATAGACTTACTATTGCTTAACTATTTATTTACACTTTAAATAAATACAATAAATAAAATATAAAAAGACTTTATACTCTAAAGTTACTGTTAATGAAAATTTGTTTAATTTTTTAATGTTCATATGTATGTACGTACGTATATACTTAGGTATTTAACACACATGCTTTAGATATTTAAATTATTTTTTAACAATGATAAGCCAATAAACTCCCCCTCCCCCGATATAATAAAAAAGGTTTTTGTCGTTTCAAAAATAAGTTAAATTGAATAAAAAATGGTACACACTTTGAAATTTTATAATTTTAAAATTAAATTTTATTAGACTCGATTTAGACTTAGATTTACCATATCTAAATTTTATACACTTGTCAAAGAATTCCAAATTACTTAATTTTTACTTTTTTTACTCGGTCCTAAATATACTACAAGAGTAATTAATAAATTACTTCGAACATATTTTTATATTGTGCCTCAATTCAATTGTACATCAAAAACCACAATTATTTATAGTCATAAGAGTAATAACTTTATTTTTATAATTGTATAGTACAAACTAAACTATTAAAAAAGCATAAACGTATATCCATATTGTACAATATGTATTTTTCTTAGTTATATTTTATAATTGAGTAAGTAAAACAAGAAAATGCAGTGTTTTACCATTTTACGTGAACTTATAAAAGATAATTCATTAACTTTTGATGAACATCAATTAGAAGCAATGTTATCCAAAAATCCACAGTTCGTATTATTGTAGATTATTATAATAAATCAACAAATAATAAAAAATTAAATATGAAAAAATAGTATACATAACTTAGATATGAAGCAAATATAAAAAATACTGCATGTAATAATAACAATATTATTTTTGATATAAATAAAATTATTTATTTTAGTGATGTGGACGAATATGGATTTAAACGTCCGGAAAATTTTGATTACAAATCATATGAACTGTTTATGTCCTCATATTTGAAAACGCTAGCCAATAGACGTATAAAATGGGAAGCCCTTATGCAGCAGAACACAGATCTCACGAATATAAATTCTAAACTAAAACGATACATACGAAAGGGGATTCCAGGTAAATTCATTTTATACTCTTCTGTCATAGTAAATTTCAAATGATAGTTTTTGTATTTAAACTCTAGGTCCCTACCGTCCTGATGTTTGGATGAAAATATCTGGTGCTTATACGCTGCAACAACGCTCACCTGATCTCTATAGAAGTTTATTAAATATGACATATGAAAAAGAAATAAGCGATTCCATATCAATAGATCTACCTCGAACTTTCCCTGACAATATATTTTTCGAAACGAAAAAAGAGCGTTTGTACAACATATTGATAGCGTATGCTCACCACAATCGAGAAGTGGGATACTGTCAAGGTTTAAATTATATAGCTGGTCTATTGCTCATAGTTACCGATGACGAAGAAAAATCATTTTGGCTGTTAAAGCACATGGTGGAAAATATTGTACCACAATATCACACCAAAAATATGGCAAACTTATTGCGAGATATGGCCGTTTTTAAAGAGATGGTTATACGACGAGTTCCAACTGTAAACAAACATATTGAAAAATTGGGTATGTTTTTAGAAATCGAAAACATTTTATGATTTTAGTTTAATGTACATATGTATGTTTACATTTTAGGACTGCCTTATGCTGTTATTGCTAGTAAATGGTTTATTTGTATTTTTGCCGAAGTTCTTCCTGCTGAAACCGTTTTACGCATATGGGATTGTGTTTTTTCCGAAGGCTACAAGGTAAGCTTTTCCACTTTTATTTCAAATTATTAAAAGATAAATGAATATCTCTGTCATTAAAACAGATTGTTTTTCGAGTTGCATTGACCATGTTTATTACGCACAAAGCCGCCATCTTAGCAGCTGATGATATCGGCGCCTTGGCCAATTTCTTCCGGGAGACATTAATACATGACGAAATTGTTACAGACTGTCATACATTTATGCAGACTATGTTTAATTTACGCTTGAAGCGTAGTGAATTGGAAAGTCTACGTAAAATATGTGTTGGTCGCAACAACACTTAAACTGCAACATGATTTTATTGTTGGGCAATAATCTAATCTTAAATATTTATTAATCCGCAAAAACAAATAGTAACTATGCATATATTTTACTTAATTGTGTATGTATTGTGTATACATGTATGTAAGTATTTTTGAATGTAGATCCTATTATTAGTTAACATCGAAAGCAAAACTTGTCCAGGTTTTTAAATTTTCCTTGTTTTGGAATTGATATATACAACTTGTATTTCGGTATGCAAACAAACTAAAAAGATTAATTTAAATTAACTAAATCTATAATTACTTATGTTTTCCTTGCTAGTCTATTAACAAAAATAGAAGTGTGTGCTTTTAGAATTAAATACTTGAGTTTAGTAACTTGCTATGGAACAAAAACTTTTTAAAAATAAATCCAATATATTTTTTTGTTATTTGTATATTTTTTATTTGCTCTTAAAACAGCGCGAACAAATCTTATTTCTAAAACTACTTGAAATATGCTAAGAGTGTGCATATTTGTTATATTTTTTTATTAGTTATGAAAACATTTTAAATTTTTAAATTACGTCAGCTGGATATCATTATAAGTATTATATTAGCTTCTAAGCGTTTAATATCTTTCTAAATTAAATCCTGCTTTTTTTATAATGCTGCGTAATCTTTTATAAACTTACAATTAAATATAAAGATATAAATATGAAAAAAAACTATTAACTATTTATTAAATATTAGCCAAATGTGAAACAAAAATGCATTCATACATATATGTTTATGTAGCTGTGTTCTTAAAATGCTATAACTGCCTTAGATGATGAAGAGTTACAAAAGAAAATAGCAGCCAAATTAATATTTTAATGAACAATAATTGTTATACTACACATACATAGAGATGTAGTATTTATGGCCAAATTGAAGAATTGTATTCGTTAATTGTTGTGTTTAAACTAGAATTTTGTTTAATTTATTTATTTGCCAATAAGTTGTAAGAGAAGAAATGCATATAAACAAAAAAGGCTTAGATACTGTAAATGACTTTTAAAGTACAATATTAGTAATTAGTAATAAAATAAATATTCATTAAGTTTTATGTTTTTATGATTGTTTTTAAGATTTTCCCAAGTGAAAAACATAATAAATATACATATTGCTTCTTCTGTGTATCTTTCTGTTTTAGCTGTAATTGAAATACATGCAAACATACTTACTTTAATTAATCAAAGTGTATATTTATGTATTAGTATTTGTGTTTTTTGTTTAAAAAAGACATAACGAAACAATTTGTTGCTTCAATAAAACCAAAAATTTATATTATTTATCAAAACTGTTATACTTTAATTCATTGTAAACCGTAATTATACATACACATACATATTTAAGTAGTCTTATAAGTAAAAGCAAAACAAAAACAAATAAAAAAACATAAAACTTTAAATTCAAACAATAATTCTAAATAAATTAATTGGAAGACAATGTGAATCATAAGAACACAATTTAACGAAGCAAAATTAAGTATTGTGATTGGACTATGTATTTAAGGAGCCCCACAATGGGTTCCACACATTGGCTCTGAAGATAGTGCTAATGAAGTCAGCAATGTTCTTCTGCCTGGATGAACGCCGAGATTTTCCCAATTAATCCATGATAAACGCGCTGTTAAATCTGAAACGAATACATGAATACTTGAATTAAAAGAAGGTATGTACAAAATAAAAAAAAAAAAAAAAAATAGTTGCATTTTTAACATATTTACTGAAAAATATATAAATCTATGAAAAGCTATAGGCGGAAAAGTTCTATACTTGACAACAGTTCTTATTGATAATTCAAACAAGATACTTTGAATGTTTGATATTTCGTTTCAAATTTCTATATACATGTGTCCAATAACATGTCAAGTGACCCAACTTTTCACATCGATGTCTTTCGAAAGTAGACCAAACAAACATTTTCAGGTCTATTGGTCAAGAACTTTCGGAGGGGGTCAAAGTTGTACAATATGGTCATACAGGGTTTTATTCGAATGAGTGTAACTATCAACTTTTTGGTCCTATCAAAAATTGTCCAAAGGAGTTAAATATAAATGTCTATTTCTTCACTATTTCCTAATTTTTTTCTCAATCTTAAAAATAAGAAAATAAAAAAGTTATTACACATCTTTTTTTTAATTTTGTAAACTTCTAAAACCGATTACGTTTAAAAATGAATATCTAGAGTTTTACAATTTTGCACTTTTAGACTGGGAGTCTTGTGTATGATGGCAAAGCTAATGTCCGTCTATATATCTGTATGATTCTCCAAAATACGAATGTGCAATGATTCTCCAATTCAAAAAGTGGAATTTGTTTGCTTACGATTCATTTTTTAATTGGAATATCTTTTTTCTATCGTTGATATGGTGACGGGCCTATAAGGATCGGAATAGCTGAATTGTTACTTATTTGACTATATGTTAGGTAATCGATTTACGAACAATGGAAATTTTGTTGGAAAATTACGAAATTATTAATAAATACCGGACTTATTATTTTACTCGCGTATTAGTGTGTTGTGGAATTCCAATTTTACAAAATTCATTTCTCTATTTGCTTATTCACTGTTTGTATTAGATTTGCCAAGTTTAAGTAGTCACATAGTATATTCGTTTAACTTACCACTTGTATTCCAATTAGCTCTGTCCGCTTTTATTTCTCCACGTAAACATTTTTCTACATACGTTAAAGGATCGTAATCGGATTGTAATACCTCTCTCAACAGTGAAATGTAAGCAATTGCCAGACGTAAAGTATCGATTTTACTTAAACGTTTCTCATAGGGAAATGTTGGAACATGTACCCTTAATTCATCGAATGCTGAATTGATACTACTGCAAATTTTAAAATAAAAATAAGAAAATGCATTGTTAATAAACACATTAAAGCCTTCAGTTTTAAAAACGATATCTTATTTGTTTTAAATAGTATGTACTGTAATTAGAAATAATAAAATAATAATGAAATCATAGTTTGTACCCAGTTGGTGCCGACCTCTGGATCCTTTTCCGCTCACGTACGTTTGCCTGTTGTCTTTGTATTTTATATGGGACAGAATTGTATGAACTGCTACCTGCATTTGGACTGCCACATATTAAAGATGAATTGTTGTTCTTATTGCTGTTTAGACCAATATTTGTTGAAGAGTCTAACATATTTTCTGCAAAGAAAATGTATATTTATAAATGAGTTTCATTTAAGTTTATGTGGTCAATATAAATATCTAAGAATTGGAGCTAATTTTTCCAAATATATAAAAATTTTGTTTTAAATGTTGTTATCGAAATCCGTAATTTATTCCCCGATAAAATTTAATTTGTATAAAAAGTATCTAGATCCAAAATATGGGAAAATTATATTACTGGGGCCGAATTATCGCATACATGATCAAGTAAAATTTGTCGTTATTTGCGTTTTTAGATGAGGGCATTCAATACCGAATGCCTTTTCATAAATATTATTTTATTTATTTAAAAAATTTTAATTACAATTAAAATAAAGTATAAAGCACTAGCTGCTTTGGCTTTCGATTTTTTCATAAATATACCCAATACAAAGATCTAAGAACACAGAACGTTTTAGTTTGGAGTCATCGATATGTAGTTCCGGCAGATTTTTTCTTCAATTGTTTCTATTTCCAAAGCTATTGATATATTTTACAAATTCAGATAAACTTATTCTGTGGAATCAAATTCTTACCATTTCCTTGTTGCATATATTGTTGTTGTATCTGTCTAAAGTTTGAACTCATCCGTAAATTGCCACTTCCACTTCCGACGGCAGTACCACCCGCATATACACATGATGGCAATTCATTTATCATGTCATCATCAAAATTATGAAAAGACAAATGGCTGCAATGAGATCAAATTAAAAAAACACAATTATTTGAACCTATATTTTTTAGTAAACATTTGTCGGATTTCGAGGTTTTAGTTTAAAATAATCTGATTTTTGACATTTTTAATAGGGAATCGATTTATTGAAAACTCTTCAATTTAGAAATTTAATATTTTTTAAAAAATATGAGCTAAACTTTGTTTAAATTTTTATTAATTTGGAATTAGTTTAATTTAATAAAATATTTAACTGTATACATTTTGTAAATTTTCAGACTTTTTAATTATTTTAGTTTTTATTAAAATTGTACATATTAACAAAATGTATAAAACGTTCATAATTTTGTTTAAAAAATTATTTGAAAAGCTTTATTTGAAAGACAGGTTTTTAATTTTTTTATAAATTGAAATAATATGTATTTTGCATAATATTATTTATATATTTTTTGTGTTATTATCTTTTTGGAATATAGTTTTTTAACTATTATTTACACAATTTCTTAAATCACTTTTAGTTAAATTGCATATCATTAATACAAATATATTGTCGTAAATCAACGTGCATACAACTCCAATATTTTGCAATTTAGTTTTTCAAATTTAGCAAATTATTTTAAAGTGAGTCCCGATTTAATTTGTTCTGAAGTTACAAACCTTATTGGAGGAGATGATGATGAATCTGGCAATTGATTACGCGACATATTTAATTTAAATTATTTAAAAAGATTTCACAATTTTAAATTTAAATATTTCTATTAAATTATCAACCGCACTCTAATAGGATTTATTAAGAAATAACAGCATCTCATGGGTATACTCTGGCTTTTATACAATTACATAAATTTTATATTCCAACAAGAATAAAAACACTTAACACTCATACTCCAATAAGGATTTTCATCCCTTATACAGCAACAAATACTTGTACTTTATTTTCATTCGCAGTTGATAAACGAAAGGGGGCGGTCCTTGTTCCTTAACATATTTGTACTTAATTTAACCCACTAATTCACATAGCCTGTTAATAATGACAATCTATAAGCCAATTTAATAAAAAAAATTAGTAAATAACTACTTATTACAAAGTAATTTCAAAGAGTTATCTAGGACGAAAATTTTCATTATTTATAATATCTTAAAAAATATTGAAAATGTCATAATGCTGACCATTACTAATAATCGGACAACTTCGTTTTCGATGAAGTTCATGTTCTAATCAGCCTCGAAAGCAGCCTCTTTACTTACCAAGTGCAGTGAAATCAGATAATTTCAGGTGTGCACGTTAAATGAGATACCTAAATTCATTACGATATGTTACTTACTAGCTTAAAGACGAGAATATAGTACTTCTCTAGATTTTGAAAGGGTCATTCTAACTTCAAAATCCCTCTTCGACATTTTATTTCGAATCCAATTTTTTTAGTTTCATATTCTACTCTTCGTTTTAAAATAACAACAAATTGTTACGATACGATGACTTTGTTAATAGAATTATTACTATTTTATGTAATGTTTACTATGTTGATGAATTATTACTATATGTAAAAAATACAAAAACGGTGAGAGCTCCTGTTCATGCAAAGTAAAATGGCTTACGGTTAATACATACATATATACTATTCCTCAATGTTTTAGAATGTTAAACAAAAACCACAGAAAATTAAAGTGTCTCATATTTTGCAATTGAGCTACACCGAATCCGAATCTGGCCTGAACCCTATTTACGATTTTATTTGTCGAACCACATACATATGTATATTATATGAGTTATTGGTCGCTGTGTATTAATGACTGACAAGATCAGCATTATTGGAAATATATGTAAATTTAAAAATATATATGTAATGTACAATATGTATTTATATAAAACGGTTATACACTTACATATGTTCTTAGGGAAAAATTACAGCATTCGTATTTAAAAAACATTTCAATATCAAAATTGAACTAAAATTCAAAATATCAAGAAAGATCGAATAAGATGATCATGTCAAAGGGGAATATTTCAATTAAAAATCAATCGTTTTAATGTTGTCTCGACAAATACTAACGGGCAAGCAGTAACTAAGTATATCAAATAATTTATACAATTTATAACATTACAATCCGTGATTACATTTGATTATTGAATCTACAAGATATTTCCATTTTAAATTTTAATTTGATCAAAAAAATTTCCTATTTGTATTTCCCACACACCTTTAATGTAAACAAAATTGCACATAGAAAAAATAGCTTGGAGATTAAAACACCTCGTACACAATAAACTAAAGGCAAAACAAGATTCCATTATTTACCAAGGAATAAGTACACTTTTAACCCGATGTTTGTACGAGTGCTGACAATCGTTCAACGTATTTATTTGTTTGTTTGTTTGTTGGTTTTATTGTTATTGAAATGCGATAATTTAATTGTGGCCTAGTAAATCCGGAACAACATCATTCAGTTGAAATAAAGGGGAGGCGGAGTAGAATTTACAAAGAGACCCTGAGAAGAATTCTATGATGACTATAAACTATTTGGAAATAATCGCAAAATACATGTTTAACATTGTTTTTGTAACAGGATTGTACTTGAATATGTCGTATTAGCAATTATCACAGAATCACTCTCTCTATGTCTGTCTCTTTCGTTCTCAGTTAAGGAGATATATTTATTTTCAGGGTTGTTTTTTTAACTGTTTATCATTGAGATACATCTACATAAAATGTAAGATTACTGTCATCATGTTTTTTTCTATTTCTAGTTCTCTTTTATTATCGAATTGTTGGTTGAGCTGGTGAACGAACGCGCACCTTCGGCTAGTTGTACATAGCAAATGACTGGTAATGAAAAGGTTTGTTTCCGTAACATATTGTTTGTTCAATTGTTTGACTACAGTGGTTTTTCTCGCCTCGGGAAATTTGTTTGTGTTTCTGTGTGTTTTCAATCTTGGGAACGTGTGCCGGGCACGCGTTCCTTGTTGTGCACACTCATTTGAACTTGTTTGATCGTCCTTAAATAAATGTGCTTGTTTCTGTGTTTGTGTGTGTTTCTGATGAGCATATGATGAAAGTCAAATTCTGCAGCAAAGGGGGAGGAGAAGTGGGCGATTCGAGCGATGCTTATCCTAACACACTCGTTGACGTAGCTAATTTCTGTTGTTTTGACGATCATAAAATAAAAATAATTTAATTTTAACAATTGCCATTGCAAAGGGTGCTGAGATTTTAATACGTTTATTTGATTTTTTGCTACAAACCGCCGTGGAATTAGATTGTTAAGAGAATATACGCATATAGTATGTCCTTGTGATAATTTGTTCTGCGTTTGTGTGTGGTATGGTGGTTAATAAACATTAGTGTTAAGTAGAGTAGTGAATTTAGTTCAACATTAAATGAAGTGTAAAATGGTTGTAACGGTAATTTAAATTAATTGTCGCAACATTTGAAGATGCATCTAACAAAGTGTGGGAAATATTTGTGTAGAAATATTTTTGTGATCTTTTATAGTCAAATTATAGCAATTAACTCAAATCCTTTATATGCAAATATAAACATTTTAAATATTAAAATTTGAAACTTTTAAAGTTATACGCAATGATTGTGCTATCACAATACAAGTTTGGATATACATATGTACATACAAGCTAGAAAATATTATTTTCCAAATTGTTTTTAAAACATTTAGCAAATTTATTGGCAGAGTTTTTAGCTCCGCCTTATTTGAAGCACTATGTGACCAACTCATTTTTAATTTATTTGGTTTGTTTTGTTTTTGTTGTTGGAGTTCTTTTATCTTTTAGTTGGCCACGTTTTAGTTTATTTTACCCCATACTGATTTCAATATTACAATTCCAAAATTGTTTTCAAGGTCTAAATGGCAGAGAGTGCTTAACTGGATGCTAAAACTGGCAGCCATATTTGAAATCTGTCAAAAGCAGAAAGCACATACAAACAGGGCAATGACTAGGTATATAAAATAAAATAATTTTTCTTAAGAATAAAATAAAAATAATGTTAATGTTCCCTCTTAATACATAAATAAAAATCCTTATTTATTGAAAGATTATAATTTTTTCAATTAGAGTGTTCTATAAATTTATAGCCAAGATTTTTTTCTGAAAATTTACATATTGTTTGTTTTGTTAATACACCCACAAAACTTAACCCATATATTAATTATTAGACTTTAATATAATATAGACAATGTCCGAATAATAAGTGCTAGCAGGCTGACATTTGCTACAAATATTATTTATTCATTCTACATCAGAATTTCTACATCACTTCCGATTTTAGAGATATCATGTTCTAAAAACTAAAATATTACCACTTTTGACTATATGTATATCATTATAACATCACATAATTGAAAAAATCGGTTGTGCCATCTGAAAGTCCAATATATTGACTTAAAAATACAGGTTTAACCTCCGTCATTCCTCCTACAAGATATCTTAAAAAAAGCTTGGAACAATAAGTTTTGAGGCCATTTCAAATTTATAGTTGTTTCAAGATATAAGTTAAGATTTAACAATAATGAAGATAAGACAGAGGGTAACCTTTATTTTAAAGTCGAGAGATTGAACTTTAAGACGACATAACTGATTTTAATAACTTTAGTGTCTTTATGCTTTCATAAGGTATTACACAAAAGGCTAAAAATGCGTTTTTTAGTTTTAGGCCACTATATACGAACATTTTATGTGATGGAGGTTTTTAAGGTCATTCCTTCGGTTTCCTCTGTGTTTCGACTTTTTTTATGTGATTAACTAAAATTTTTATAAAAAATGTTTTATTTTCCCATTACATGTTTTTTATAGTTTAGCTAAATATTGCAAATAAAACATAACAAACTAAAAAATTCCCACCCTTTTAAGCAAGATCTGGAGTATATCGATTAGTCGTGTTTACTTTTGCATTTAATAGCTGTGGTTAATTGTGGCGTAACGCACTGACAAAATCACATAAACAAACACTCAAACGTCTAGTACTACATGTGTGCGTGTCCTTAAAAGCAGAAGCATCAATGGTGATGTGCTATCCCTGTCACACTTTTGTGTTTCTTCCTATTGTAATGATTATGTACAAACGTATGTAGATATTCAGAAAATGGACAAACAATTAATAAAACACGTTAAAATGGTATATGTCCGTTTATTTGTTTGTTTTGATGCTTTTGCGAATACGCGTTACAAATATTTCACACTCAATGCAGTGTCGCCATATGTGGAGATTTGTCCCTAAATTGTGGATTTCATGTTTGATTTGGGAACAAATATTCGTGGGGGTATATTTATTTTGTCATTCCGTTTGTAATACATCGAAATATTGATCGCAGAACCACACAGGTATATATATTCTGGGTCCTTATTAATTTCTAAGACGATCTAGCCATGTCTGTTCAACCGACTGTCTGTATGTTGAAAGCACGATAGAGTCCGAACGGAAAAAGCTAGAGACTTGACACAAATATTTCTTAAAGGCAATGATTGTTTGTATTGAAATAAGGACAACGTTTTCACATAGCCCTCTACGGTTTGATAGTGGACATAGCCAAATATAACACTCTTACTTGTTTTCATTTTAGTTTTTGTATATGGGTCGTTTATATTTCGATTTCGAAAAAATTTAGTCCTACACGTATTGGTGTCATGAAATAGTTTCTAAAATTGAAAAATGAAGTAAATCCCTACTAGGTGAATGAATATAAGGTATTATCTCAGAAAATAATTGAAAATCTAGCAAAATTTGATAATTGAATATTCTAAATACTTATTTCATTTTGGCACAGGATTAATTAAATATTAAATAATTTACTTAACCTGCCAGGGGGAGGTTCGTGAGCAGAAATACGTGTTTGTGTGTTGAACGCCGCAAAACTTGTTCAGGCTACAAAGAAATTTAATAAAATAAACATGTTTGTATATTAGAAGCAAATAAGTAAAATATTGTTAAAGAATAATATTGCGCCATCTATGTTTCATTATAAACATCATTACTGAATA
Organism: Lucilia cuprina; assembly: GCF_022045245.1. Taxonomy (NCBI): domain Eukaryota; kingdom Metazoa; phylum Arthropoda; class Insecta; order Diptera; family Calliphoridae; genus Lucilia; species Lucilia cuprina. Next base: position 100,581,100 of record NC_060952.1, on the reverse strand, counting down.
TAGCAGAGACATATCTAACACACTGCGTCAGTATAAAATTAAACCAATAAAAAGTGCCTTTGCTAAGCACATTTTACATTTAAAAAATCTGTTTTAAAACTTTAAACAGTAATATATTTAGCTATTTTAGTATGTGTTAAAGTTTTATTAGTAATAAATTATGTTTTTAAGCAAAGTTGCAACCGATAACGTTATTGAAAACAATGTTTGTAATCGCAAATATGATACAAATACCAAGTTTACACGAAGTACGTTTGTAATATTATTTGTCTAATTCGCAGCTAAAATTTTGTATGGCTAATCATGTAATTCAGTTTATAATTAGGGGTTGAGTAAAGAATGAGAGAGCGAATGAAACCTTTATATTCTGCAAAAATTAAAGATAAATAAATTACAGTGTCGTCAAACAAATAGAAAACAGAAAAAAAATTTAGTGAAAAATCTATTTTCATTTTTCTAGTCCAAAAAACTATAAACCTGAAAGTAACATATAGATATTCTATCATGCTTTAGGTTTCTTAGGCCTTTAGGTTTGACAGGTGGCTGCAACATCCGTGATTACAGCTTTTCTTGTAATAAAAAGAGAAGAATAGGGATAGCAGAAAGAGAGACATTGAATCGGATGGGGGTAGAAGGAAAATGTGAAGAGAGCCCTAGGGTTTATAAATGGTGCGATGCTCTTATGTTAAAATGTTACTGCTGATTTATAATGCATTTATATTCCAAAATTATAATAAATATCTCTTCGTTCAGTACAAGATACATATGTACATATACAGGTTTCGTTCAGTCAAAACAAGAATTAATTAAAAATTTTGGAACGGCAACGATTTTCTGTAGAACCTCTGATTATTAATAGAACAAAGCTTATTCATTAATATACACATTTCAAAAGTCAATTTATTTTTTATTAATTATTTTTTATTTATTATTTGTATTCATTCTACTGGCAAAATGGAACCAAAAGCTGAAGGTAAGAAGATAATGATTTCAAAAATTAATTATAATTACTTTCATCTCTTAAAATTTTTTTAGAGAAGAAGATCGATCCCATTATTGTACATTTGGGAGATATGGGACGTTATCAATTTTGGTTTTGTATGCTGATATTTTTATCAAAATTTCCAACTGGTTGGGTGCAAGTAGGACATGTTTTCTTGGCTGCACCAACAAATTATACTTGTGTTGATCCCGCAGGTGTAGATCCATGTAGTGAAGAGTGCAAAAAGGCTGAATACGATCGTAGTGTTTTTGAAGAGACCATAGTAACAGAGTTCGATCTTGAATGTGGTAACAAATCGTGGGTTAGTTTTTCACAGACGATGGTCATGTTTGGTATAATGCTTGGTAATATTATATTCGGAGTTTTGGCGGATAAGTAAGTATTATCATGTACATTAAATCTTTGTATATTTTACTATTCTTATAACTAGATATGGACGTAGGCCTCTGTTTGTAATTGCTTGTGTGCTACAATTGATCACAGGTGTAACTGTTAGTATTTCCCAATGGTTTTGGTTTTATGTGCTGTTTAGATTTCTAGCTGGTTTATCAACCGGTGGTACCATGACAACCAGGTTAAAGAAAAAAATCTTGTTTATATATCAAATATATTCCATATTTCACAAATCGAAGTTGTCTTTAATCAAAAGAAAATGTGAAAAATGGAGCATATTTTATTTCCCCGAGGATTCTATTAGGAAAATGCTACTTAATATTTCTTCAATTATTTCAGTTTTGTTCTTATTATGGAAATTATTGGTGTGAGTAAACGTGAGATAATATCGATACTGTATCAGATTCCCTTTAATTTGGGTCATGCCTCATTACCTTTGTTATCGTACTTTTTGCGACATTGGAGGTGGTTCAATCTAAGTTATTCCTCATTCTCGGTGGTATATCTGATTTATATATGTCTTTGCATTGAGTCGCCGCGTTGGTTGTTCACAACCGGTCGTCTCGAAAGAGCCATTCCATTGTTAGAGAAAATCGCCCGAGTTAATAAAAAACCTACAGAACGTATAAGGCCTGAAATCGAAGAGGCCTACAAAAACCTATCCTCTAAAGCTCCTCCTAAAAAAGGAACTCTATTTGACTTATTTCGTTCGCCTAATCTGCGCAAGAAAACTATTATTATGGCTTTTCAGTGGTTAAACGTATGTGCTGTTTACTTTGGTGTCTCCCAATATATTTCCAAACTGGCTGGAAATATATTTTTGAATGTAGCCATTGGTGGTTTTCTCGGCATGCCGGGCACCATAATATGTGTCTTTATGACGAAATATTTGGGACGCCGTCTGACTTTGATCATTTCAAATTTTATAAGTGCCATTGGTTTACTGGTTATAGCCATGTTCCAGCATTTAAGTTCGGTTCTGGTTGTGGCATTTGCAACTATGGGTCTGGTTGGTGCTGCCATTACATTTCCTAATGTTTATCTTTATGCCGGTGAAATATTTCCAACTGTAGTACGTTCAAATGGAGTAGGCATGTGTTCTTTTTTCGGTCGTGTTGGCTCCATGTTGGCACCGTTTATTTCAGAGTTAGCAGATTTATATGGCTTTTTACCACCATTGATTTTTGGCGTAGTTTCATTGATGGGTGCCGTTTTAACCTTTATTCTGCCAGAAACAAGAGGATTTCCACTTCCCGAGACTATAGAGGATGGTGAAAAGTTTGGCAAAAAGGCACGCAACGAATAAACATATTTAAGGTGTAACTATGTACAAAATTATAAATAATTAAATGGTCATCGAACGATTTTTAATTATCTAAAATATTAGTATGCAGTTAAAATTTATGTGAATGTTTTGTTGAAATGAATAAAATTAAAGTAGACAAGTAAGAGTGTTATATTCGGCTATGCCGAATCTTTTATACCCACCATCAAATCACTGCCATATAAACGAACTTTGATATTTTGAATATTTTATTATTATATATCGATATTAATGAGAACATCAGGGTAACATTTGAAAGATGTCCAATAATGGGGGTTTTACTATTGACAGTGCTAATTTTTATAGGGAGTAGGGTTATTTATACATATATGGACCAATTCTCATAAAAGTCTGTAGGAAGATTTCAGTTCCTTATTTGTTTAAAATTTCATCGATCTACTTGTATTTTGAAGCCATTAAGGAGCATTAAAGTCATAAAATATGGTAGAGAGATTTTAAATCAAAATTGTTTTATGTCGAGTTGCCTTGCGGTATTCATATTTTTCGCGTCATTTTCTGGGGCGGAATTTATATGGGGTGGTGTTATTATGGACTGATCCTCATAAAATTTGATAGAGAGATTTCGGTTGCTATAGAAGGAATAGTATTAGCTTACACGGAGGGAACCTTATATGGGCGCTAGGGTCAATAATAGATCGATTCACATAAAATTTGATTTAGAGGTTTTGGTTCCTAAGATATATACTTATGTCAAATTTCTACGCTATATTCGCTATACTTACGCCCATAATTAACGCTAAAGTCGTTTTCTAAAGGGGACCTTATGTGGGGGGAAGGGTCAACTATGGAACGATCCACATAAAATTTGGTAAATCTCGACTTGTATAAATCTTACTTCCGTGTAATTTCATTGTTGTAATCATATTTTTGAGCCAGTAATGAGCATTAAAGAAAGTTTATGGGAAGACTTTTTATGGGGGGTAGGGTCAATTATGGACCGATCCACATAAAATTTCATAAAGATTTTTTGGCCTGTAAGACACTTACTTATATCAAATTTCATCGCTATATTCGTTTGTTTAAGCCAGTAGTGAGCTTAATGGACCTTATATGGGGGGTCAATTATGGGCTGATTCACATAAAATTTCATAGAGAAGTTTTGGCGTAAGAAACTTACTTATGTCAAATTTCATCGAAATACTTGTATTTTTAAGCCAGTAATGAGCGTTAAAGTCATTTTCTGAAGGGGACCTTATATGGGGGGTAGGGCCAATTTTTAAGAGATTAATGAGCGTTAAACTCATTTTCCGAAGGGGACCTTATATGGGGGGTAGGGTCAATAATTGACCGATATACATAAAATTTGGTTGAGAGATATTGACTTGCATGAAACTTATGTGATTCGAATTTCATCGCTATATGCCCATTTTTAAAACAGTTAAAGTCATTTTCTGAAGGGGATCTTATATGGGGGGTAGGGTCAATTATGGACCGATCCACATAAAATTTCATAGAAAGGTTTTGGCTAGTAAGAAACTTACTTATGTGAAATTTCATCGCTATATTCCCATTTTTATGCCAGTAATGAGCGTTAAAGTCATTTTCTGAAGGGGACCTTATATGGGGGGTAGGGTCAATTATGGACCGATATACATAAAATTTGGTTGAGAGATATTGGCTTGCATAAAACTTATGTGTGTCGAATTTCATCGCTATATTCCCATTTTTAAGCGAGTAATGAGCGTTAAAGTCATTTTCTGAAGGGGACCTTATATGGGGGTAGGGTCAATTATGGACCGATCCACATAAAATTTCATAGATAGGTTTTGTCTAGTAAGAAACTTACTTATGTCAAATTTCATCGCTACACTTGTATTTTTAAGCGAGTAATGAGCGTTAAAGTCATTTTCTGAAGGGGACCTTATATGGGGGGTAGGGTCAATTATGGACCGATATACATAAAATTTGGTTGAGAGATATTGGCTTGCATAAAACTTATGTGTGTCGAATTTCATCGCTATATTCCCATTTTTAAGCGAGTAATGAGCGTTAAAGTCATTTTCTGAAGGGGACCTTATATGGGGGGTTGGGTCAATTATGGACCGATCCGCATAAAATAGCATAAAGAGGTTTTGGCTAGTAAAAAACTTACCTATGTGAAATTTCATCGCTATACTTGTATTTTTAAGAGAGTAATGAGCGTTAAAGTCATTTTCTGAAGGGGACCTTATATGGGGGGTAGGGTCAATTATGGACCGATATACATAAAATTTGGTTGAGAGATATCGACTTGCATGAAACTTATGTGTGTCGAATTTCATCGCTATATTCCCATTTTTAAGCCAGCAATCAGCTATTTAGTCATTTTCTAAAGGGGACCTTATATGGGGGGTAGGGCCAATTAAGGTCCTATGTCCGCCATAATGCAGAATTATTTTGCAGACGTCAAAAAACTGACCTATGCGAAATTTTGTGGTATTTGCTTCATAAAAAACGAATTTGTGAATATTTGAAGCTATTTATACAGTATTCCGGGGGGTACATTTGTATGGGGGCTATGTGAAATCGTTGACCGATTTTGCCCATTTTCAATACCAAACATTTCTGATCAATAAAATATATTTTGGGAAAATTTCATCTCAATATCTCTTATTTTGTGGACGCTATCGTGCCAACAACAGACAGACGGACAGACGGACGGACATGGCTAGATCGTCTTAGAATCTTACGAGGTAGAGCAATATTTCGATGTGTTACACACGGAATGACAAAATCAATATACCCCCCATCTTTTTTGATGGTGGGTATAAAAATGGTAGCGGTTGTTTACATGCCATTTATTAAAAAAGTGTTTTAAAATGTTTACTTGATATGAGAAAAAGGGCTTAAGGAAACAAACATTTCGTGAAATATTCTTCCAAAAATATTTAGTATTGACACAAGCAAATATTCGAAATAGCCTTAACGGAGGAGCAAAAAAAATAATTAGGAATAATAATGAATAATAACAGTCTATATTTTCAAGCTTATTTGAGCTTAGTTTTAAACATTTTTATTATGCAAAACTTTTGGCAAATTTATTTGTATTCAAATTTTTTTATTTCCAAAAAAGCTGTTGTTTAATTGATGTTTTGTTATCATAGTATTCCATAATGATATGTGATTAGAAATTATAATACAAATTTAAGCTTCTTCGACACAAGAAGCATAAAATAATTAAACGTTTCTATAAAAATGCCAGTCATACTCTTTGAATTTCTTATTTGGCCAAATAAGACAATTATTTTGTTATTGCTGTTTTTAACACTTTTCGAAGAATCCAATTGTTTTTTAGTGCAGCACTAACAACAAATACAAAAAGAACAGAAAATGTAATTTAAATTTTATAAATTATAACAGAGAATTGCTTTGTAGTGCATGTGAGTATGTGAGTTTACTGCTCAAACGTAAAATGCTAAAAACAACCGATGTCTCCTATAGAAATTCAAAATAGTATGTAAACAGGGGACACGACAAGTTTGTACAGATGTTCATAGACACTTACACTCTAGTACGAGTTATCGAGTACAAAAATTATACATTGAGAGAAATGAGATTATCAATGCATATTTTACAAGAGGGCTCATAGTGGAGTAGAGGTAAATATGAGCCTATCCTTCAATATTTTGGTAGAGGAATTCCAAAGTTATTTATGTAGAATTTAATCGTGTTATTAGTGTTTATAAGTGAATTTTGACCTTCAAGTCATTTTCTGAATGGGAGTTTGTTTGGGAGCTAGATTCAAATGAAGACCGATCATTACATAAATCACTAGTAAAGTTTAAAGTCCTATAAAAATAACTTTCGCTGATTGTTGTTGACATAACAAAACATTTAACGTAATTATGATTTTTTAAGTTGGGTCACTTGTTTTGCAATTTTTGAAGCGATACAAGAATATTAAACATATTCATAAGCTTATCGCGGGGCATAGTTGTATGAATATAACCATTTTCCACAGGTTTTGTCCTTGGGTCAAAAGAGGAATATGTGCTGAATTTGATCAAATTATATTGAATATTACTACCTGTAGCGTGCGCATAAAGTTAACATGGCCACACAGACGGACGGTCCCAGCTAAACCGACTCAAAAAGTTTTTATGAGCCGTTTGGTATACTTCGGTATACCCTCTCATCTATAGTGGTGTAGAGTATATTGAATATTTTAAACAATGTTTTTTATCAGTGTAAAGTATATGGTCCAAAAATAATAATAAATAAAAAAATTAAAATATATACTACGTATGCATAGATGTTCAAGTAATGTTTGTACGTATGGATGTATGTATGCATATATAATTCTAAAACAAATTTTAAAGGCTGGTTAAACGCGAAAGAGTGTTCTCATTCATTTGTTTAACACATTTGAGTTTTAGCAGCAGCAGCTAATGAAGCTTACCGTGCGACTATTTTGGTGAACGCTTATCAAGCACAAGCTTAAACACAAATCGAAAACAAAATTAAAAAAATAATAAAAAAATAAAAACGAAAAACACAATGTATGCACAATAAGTATGAATGTATGTAAATTGTGTACAATTTGTATGCGAAAAAAATAAGCAAACAAATATCCAACGGCTGGAATGGACAATATCATTTATGGTCTACATTTTCTCAGTTCAGTTTTGAATCTTAAAACAGCGGTTGCGGACGTTTATTGCCAGTGTCAACTATTTTAACGAACTAAACAACAAATAAATTGTTGTAAAAATATTGAACAAATCGGTTCATCTATTAGATTGCAAAAAATAAAAAATCAAACGCCAACATTTCGTACACAAGTTAAATCAAGTGCACGGACCGAAACCAAAAAACAAGGGTTTTCTTTTCTATTAACGCGGGCACGTGCAAGGTCCACTACTAATAATGTAACTGTTGTGGTTTGATACAAATTAAATATTGAAATAAAAACAAAAATAACAGAGAAAAGGTGTCAACAAATAAAATTTTATGAAAGCGCAACATTCATTGATTTAAAGAAACATACGATACTGATTTTTGATTGTTTTTTTATAATAAATACGAAGTCAATCTTTAGATTTCCTTATTGGCTGAAACAAAAAATCAATAAATATTTTGGCAGTTCTAATTTATAAAATGTTGTGGACAAAATGGAATTAATTTTATTTTCTTTCTCAATGATATAGATGACAGTAGTCTTCGCTTGAACTACTTAATCGGTTTAAACAAGTTCAATTTTTAAATAAATATTAACTTTAAAATCTTTTAGTTTGGTAGTAAAAAAAAATACTTATTAACCACAAGATATACCCAGTGCGCTTTGCTACCCTATAGGCTTCCCGATATACAATTTTTTATGTAGGCGTGACACCTCCCCCACTTGAAATTCCAAAAGAAAAGGTAGCCTATAGTTCCTTCTGAAGAAAAACGTTTCAGCCGTCTATAAAGTTCAAACAAACACACATTAATTTTTATATACATACATATATAGAATAGTTCTAACCATAGAACTAAGACGGTTTCTGATCGCCTTTAAACACTTAAGTTTAAATTTTAATTAATGGTAGCAACTTTGGCAAATGCTTTTACTTTGCGACGGTCCAATAATTTCACCTCTTGCTTCCTAATACTAATGCCTTCAAACTGCCAAACTGTGTCGTGATACACTGTTGTCAGATCTTACAACGTTGTCAAAATGTTCAGAAAATGCCTAACAATCGTCCGAACTTACAATTTTTTTGCAACATGTTAGAAAAAGCATTACTGACAATATTGCAAGACAAAATTTGTAAGTTGACACTGTTATTAGACATTTTCTGCACATTTTACTCCCAACGTTGTAAGATCTAACTACCGTGTATACGTAGCATTATATTACCTCTTGGTCTGAAACCAATAAAGTAGAATACACTCTTACATTTAAAACGATATAAATAGATTTCTAAATTATTCATACTAATCTGTGTAGCAATCAGTTTGCAGAAATTCCTCTATCTATGTACTGGCGAATCAAAATTGTAAGGATCATAGTATTGCTAGTGAAATTGTTTTAATAACAAATGTGCCAAATGATTTAGAAATAACTTTTTAGATTGCCTTCGTACATAAAAATATACCACAATGTATTATATCAGAAAATAAATATAAAAAAAACGAAAACATAAAATAAAATAAATCTCACTCACACACATACATACACTACATTAAAAACCAACAAAAACCGGGAAGTATTTTGGGCCATTTCTTCTCTAATCAAAACATTTGAAATCATATTGGCGAAGAGTATAGAAACGGCACAATTATTCTGACAGAAAATACAAAATTTGCCAAATTAAAATAAAAATTTTTTAAGGTTTTTTAAGAGAAATCGCAAATAAATTTTAATTACAAAAAAGTTTTAAATGAAAAACAAAAAATAATTTCCATAATTAATTAATTGTTAAAAAAAGGAAATTAAGAAAATCAACTACATACACAAAAATATTAGAAAGATTAATATAAAAATGACAAATTATAAATAAATAATTAAAAACGTGGTTTAAAATTGCAATTTATTTAAAGCAACGACATTAATAATCTTGTTATTGTTTTTGTTTTTTACTATAAAGAAGATAAGAAATCAAAAAAAAATATATAACGACAAAAAACACAAATAAAATATAAACTATTAAAAATATATATATAAATACAAACTAAATCACGAATGAAGGTAAAAGCATGAGGGAATATTGTGATTAATTGTTGTTGTTATAATTAACAAAACAAAAAAAAAAATACTACAATAAATAATAATCTAGCGCCATTGATAATAAATTAAATAATTAAAAAGATAAATAAAATAATTATTGCTGTTATTGTATTTATATATAATTTTAATTTAATCTCTAAAAATACTAAATCAAAAAATTATTATTTAATATTATTAACTCAAAGAAAACAAAACAAATCGAATGAAAAAAAATAGTGCCATTAAAAAATAAATAAATGCATTTCATTCATTGTAATTAATTTTTAAAAATAGAAAAGAAAATAAAATAAAAATACACCAGACACAAATTTGTGTATAAAAGTATATAAAATAATAATAAAAAATGTCAATGAAACATCATAAATTTGATCATAAAAATGTGCAAAATGACGATGGCGATGAGGAGGTTGTTGAACTTTTGGCAGGATCAACACAAATACGTATTATGCCAAATGCTGAATTTCCAAATTATAAAGATAATAGCAAATCAAGTGAGTATAATTTAAATTGAATAGTTTTTTTATTTTTTTGCTAATTAATGCAAAATTTATAATTATATGTTTAGAATTTATTAATATATAAAACTACTAAAGAAATTTAAAATGTTTTTTTTTTCCAAAATCTCCTCTTGCATTTAAACTTGATTTAAATTTAATATTGATTGTTATGCAAAACACGAATGTGTCGTTCGTTCCTATTGGCACGTTTCTTGAATTATTTTATTAAGCGCAAAATTTGGTTTTTATTTATACGATAACCTGTTTAGAATTTTTGACTGAAAGCTGGTTCTGTTTGCATGTGTCGTGGACCTAAGCTTGTTTAATATTTGGACATTGTTTTTGAAGTTAAATTTTTGTACTTGATTATAAATTTATATTTCAAAATATATTTGCGAATAAATTTGAGTAGAAATATCTGAAATGTTGCACCTAAAACGATTGTTATACTTAAGTACTCGAGCTATCTAATCTCTGACCATTGCTATCCCGTTGCTTAACTTCCTAGTTGTAAAAACATCACAAAAACATTTGTTTACTGCCATACAGATGAGATGGCCCGAATATGTCGAATGTATCAAATTAGCTGAAGACTTTGTTCTTACTAAGAGAGTGGTATCACTTGTACTTTTTATCATTCACAATTCAACGGCGAGTCAGATCCGTATACCCCTACATTCATCCAGTATCAAATACACTTAACACTAACTCATTTCCAACGCTTAGTTTCAAAGTCACTCCTCTGTGGGGTATCTATTGTCACAGCAACAGCACCAAACTTATACCGAATTATATATTTCACCGTGCATCAGTCCTTTAACCGACATTATATTCTAGAGAATTTGGGTTTAAACCACAGCCACTACGTGGATTCCGAAAGAATCTGTAGGGCATCTGTTTATTCCAATAAAAGGCCGAGGATACATTTGATCATCAGCAGTTTAATACCATCACCAGTCACGGCAGACTAAAGGTATTTTTCTCCGGGATTGCAATCACACAAAGATTACCCCTGGGGTGAGAAGAATATATACAAGTTTGTCATTCCGTTAAAAAAATAATGCTATTTTGATTCCTTATATATAGTGAAGCCGATTTGGATATGTTGGTCTGTATGTCTCCATATATCTACGATATCTAAATCTTTAATAATTCCAGTAAACATGAGAAAAATTCATACAACCTTTGCAGAATGCAGATGCAAGAAAACAACAACAAAGTGCAAACTTTTCTAATCAAGCTATGGTGATGGGTATATATATATAAAAATCGGCGTAGCCGAATTTAATTTAAATTTAATGTTTAAAAATATAAAAATAACAAACTTTTTAAATAAACAAAATTTATTAAAATTCAACAAACATTATTGTCTTTAAATACACTATTAATTCAAGGTCATTGATTTAAACAATAAATAGTTAATATACGGTAAAACTAAAGAAATCTTAAGTGGTGATAATAAATTTAGTCTATTTATTTTAACGAAAATTTGATTAAGTTTTTGTCAAGTGCTATAAAATTGAATTAATAAACTAAAGATATTAAAACTCTACTTTATGCAATGTTAGTTCTTTTCATCATATATATGTAATATTTAAAGTTTAACACTTGTATTTTCTTCAAGATATGAACATACACAAATTTGTCTTTAATTTATTAATTTAAAACGAAGGATGTCGTTATTAGTGAAATGATGCTTGATTAATGTAAGTTCTTGTAAACATTTTTTTTATTAAATTCGCCTTGATTCGCTTGAACTTGTAAAATCACCAAATAAATGTTTTACTTATGTATGAGACATTTTTTTAAGGAAGTTACTTTACTTTAGCTGTAATTTTTGACAATTTTGTATTAAAGCAAATGAGTTGAAACTATGTTGTACATAACTATGAACATGGTGTAGGGTGTAATTATATGTCATTGTTGAATAAGCTTTCACACATAAATAATCTTATAGTAAATAGTTCTTTAATATTTAATGCTAATATCAATCCAAGTATTTATGTATACATGTTTGCACTATTACTCATACAATTTAATATTGTTATTGTTGGAAATTACATACATTTGAATATTTGTCGTTGTATCTCTCAATGCTAATCTTCGTGTTTATGTTAAGAACAATGACAAAGATAAAAAAACAAAAACAACTAAATAAATATGATATTATTTGATTTTGTTTTATTACATCAAATTGACCACAACAAGATCAACAACAAAATGTATGAGTGCATGTACTACCCCAACAAATTCACAATCAACCGGCATCAGTTGTAAACATCTCAACAATCATCCATCCATTCATTCAAACAATCAACCAGCAAAGTCATCATTCATTATATTTCATTCCATCCCATTTTGTTGTATCGCATCACATTTCAATCATCTTCATCACCACTTAAATTCAATTTAATCAATTACTTTTTTATACACAACAAATAGCAACAACAACAATGACAATAACAACAACACCAATAACAATAATAATCATAATAACAACAATAATAATAATCCATTTGAGACAATAATACGGTCAGCGACTGTTGGTTTTATGTCCGAGCAGATAACCACTACATCCACAAATAATCACACACACATACACACAAGTATTCATACATTCATATTAATCTACATTTGTTCATTAATTTTTATATGTATATTTTTTTTGTTGAGGGTGTTGAATACATTGTTTTGCAGATATAGTGACACATTAAAATTATATTATTTAACAGTTATTTAAAAGAATTTATTCCTTCTATATTATTTCTGGCCAAAATTAAATTGTTGTAGATAAAACAGATGTACAATTAAGTATTTTTTACATTTTAGCTATTTTTAAAATTTTTTGCATTTATATTGTTATTGTGTTTGTTTCGTTTTTACTAATTTAATGGGAAGCCACGAAAATAAAACGTGATTTGACACAAAACAAGTCATTGAAATATTAAAAAGATTATAGTTATTTTGTTGTTATATTTATATTTCTTGACAATATTTGTAATAAGAAAATATAAAGTATAAGGAACGGTGTTTATTTTTCCGGACAAAATAGTTTTGGGTTAGTAAATTAATGATAAAATCTAAAAAGAGACCTTTAACAATCGTAATATTGATTAAGTTTTTACTGAGTCAAGCTGCATTAAGAATGAATAATAAAAAAATCATTATGTATAAAGACCGGATTTATAAATCTGTTTTTAAAACTTAATAAATAATATTTTCAAGGGGATAAAAATGGTGGTTATGAAATCAATTCGAATTAGGCGCAAATTTTGGGAAGCCCATTGTAAGACTTGAAGTTAGTTAACTCGTAGACCCTCAAACCATATATGGCTGTTAGCAATTACAAATCTAGTCATATCCATTCTAAACATAAAGATTGGATTACATTAAAATGCTGCATAAAACCTTACATATGACTGCATATTACAATAATATTTAATAAATAATTTCTTCATTTATTTGTTTATTTTTTTACAGATTAGTTTTTTCATTTAAATATGATTTTTTACAATATCTAAAAATTTAATCTCAGCACTTAAACTAAGGTGTTTAATCTCAGCACTTAAACTAGGGTGTATGCGTAATTTTTAATTTTGATTAAATTAAATAACACTCATACGCAACATTTACTACTTTGACCTAACAAGCTTACATTCCACAACACTCATACGCCTTCAAAAAAGAAAATTATACAACTGATAAAATATTATAGAATTTATAGCAACACACACATTTATTAATCTTTTATTGTAAAAAAAATACATAAATGCATTTTTATATGCATATTTATAATGACCATGAATTTAAAGGTCATTTTTTATTGCTCCACTAATAACTACTTGCAACCTTTGTGGTTAAAATGATTAAAACACAAACGGAAAAAACAACTGTTTCTGTATACAAGTATTATGTATGTTTGTATATATATTAAAGATAGGTTAAAAAGCAATGACCGTAACATGATTAAAAATAAATAAAATCGAAGCAAGTAGAAAAATATATAGTTTTCCTTTGGCAAATATTTTTAATTCACAATTTTATTATCAGTAACCATTTAATGTTTCTGCAAACATCCACCCACACAAACGTGAGAAACGCACATTGACAATTAAAACCGAAACAAAAAAAAAATAAACTTGTTTGTTTGCTTAAGTAATTTTGATTTAAACATCTGCTCAGTTGAAAACACATGTTGAGATAGACGACGACACATCAAATGTAATTGAGGGACAACTAAATAAATGCAGCAACATTTTTTCATCTCATGTTTTATGACGTTTTACGTAGTCGTAGTTGTTTTTTGTCTTTCTATTTTGTTTTTTTTTTTATTTTCGTACATTTTCTACATCATGCAATAAGTTGTTGAAAATGCCGGTATTCTCTCAAATTAACAGCGGACATGGCGCTAATCAGTAGGAATTCCGATATGCAACAGCTAAACAAATTAAATTAGTATACTGCCAATTTAAATTGGCTTATCATCGCATCTTGTCTAATGAGAATAACAAGTAAACAAGCTCATACAATCACAACAAAAACGTTTGTAAGAGAAATTTTTAATTTTCATAGAAAAACTCACAAGTTAAGAGAAATTTTTCATTTGGAGGCTGAAGAGAGCAGAAAGTATTCGTATTTTGTATGTGTGTGTGAAGCTGTTTAGCTGTGTTTATGTATAGTAAATTTCTCTCCGATTTGAGATTTATGTGAAATTTAACAATCAACCGCCTGTTGTACTAGCAGAAAAATACACTTAGAAAAAAATTCTTAGCATCTTGCTCTTTTAGTTTAACAAACATTAAAAACATTTTAATTGCCTGTTTTATTTAACTAAACTTATGTTTGACGTTTATCATAAGAAATAAGAGATATTTAGAAAGATAAATATTTGTTCCTAATCAGTTCAAGAGACAAGAATTTTGTTGTGTTTAGGACGTTTAAAACAGGCTAAATAATTGTCAAAAAATTAAGTTAAAGAGATCCGAAAATGGAAATTTGGAAAACACTACTTTAACACGCACATGTCTAGAATTTTAGCATTTGCAGAAAATACCAATTCCTTATAAAAGAAGATACAATGTCTTATAATTATGTGTCGCTTTAATTGCCCTTTAGAATAATAACTCTTGGACATAATGGCAATAATCATAAAATACGAAAGTAAAAGTAAATTAAGAACAAAACTAAGTTAAGTGTCCCCCAAATTAACCACAATAACAAAAACAATCAACATTGTTATCACCATTGAAATTATTCTGTTCAAGTACTTTGGGACTTAAAATTTCTCTCATTTTCTCTCCAACAAAACTTCATCATATTGATGATGCTAAAAATAATGATGCTGCCGATGATGGCGATGATGATGATGTTTGTGTTGGAGCAAAAAGAGTGTATTGCTGCCTGTCATGTATAAGTATTTAACTATGAGATGTTGTTATTGTTGCTGTTTGTTGCTCCAAAAGCTTCGCTGTTGGCGCTGTGTTGTGCTGCTTTCGATGCCAACCAAACAAACAGCCAGCCAGCCAGCCAGTCAGTCAGGCATAGTACAACGCATAAAAGTACTTTGCAGCACATCTGAGTTCTCAGTTTCTCTCGGGACTCTAATGTGTGAACAACATCGACAAAAAGAAATAAAAATTGCTAAATTTATATTGAAATATAAAATACCACAACACATCAAGCACAAAAACAAAAAAACGAATTCGAACGAATATTGGTGATTAAAAGCAAAAAAAAAAAAAAAAGAAAAACCAAACGCATAATTTACCAAAAAGATACAAAACGAAAGATAAATTGACGCGCTAAAATTTATACAGTTTTTCCGGTAATAAAAACAAAGTGTTTCTTCTTAAGTTTTTTTCCCATTTACTTTGACATTTCTTGGCATTTGAATATAAAAATGAAATAATGGAAATCTGAATAAGTGGGATTTCGATTAATTTGCAAATACAAAGAAAATCTTTTATCAAAATAAAGTTTTGAAAAAAGTAAAGTAACAAACACACATCATATATTAGTTTATATCAGAAACCAAAAAAAGAGATGTATAGATTTTCCTTTTTCATTTCATTTTAATATAAATACATATGTATAGTATCACAGGCAATAACAACTCAAACAGCAACAACAACAATATAAATAAAAGAAAAACATACACACTTTTGTTTAAATATTGTTTAGTGCTTTTTGGTGTTTTTTATTGTTTTTGTTTTATTTTTTTTAATTTCTGTTATTGTTTTTATTGTTTAGCCTTAATTTTTCGCACGATGATTTTGTTATAGACAAATCTTTATATTAATAACTTTGTTGTCGTTTATTTATTTATTTTCTTGATTTAAGTAACAGTTGCTGTATTTCGTTTTAATTTATTTATTTATACTTCAAGATAAATAAATATTTATCTAAACACTCAAAAGTTTTAGTAGAATTAAAAATTAATAAATACAAATTTAAAGATGTTAATGAAGAGTTGAAATGTTTAATTGTTGGGCAACCATGACGTATGAGCAATATTGTATCTTCTCTATGGCATTTAGTACAACATATTGAAATAACCAGTAGTTGGTATAATATGTATGTCTGTATGCATATGTATGTTGTATTTATTTTAATATCACAAGTGTGTGCTTGAACGTTTGAATGTATTTAACTATGTGAATATGAAAATGTATGCAACTTTAGTATTTTCCATTTATTTGTTAGAGTGAAGCATTTATTCATTCATTTGCTTTTCATTAAGGGAGGAGATTCTCGACTTAATAATTAATGCCAAATACAAATTAAATACAAAGTGCTGTGTGTGTGTAATGCAGTGTAATGCAAGTCTAACAGCATGTGAACCTTTATAAATAATTAAAAACCTACAGAGTTTTATTTATAATTAGAAGATTTTTGTTTCAAGTTGGTTAGTTTTATTGTTTGTTTGTTTGTTTCTATCTGATCCATATCATTCGACAATTTGTTTGAGTGCATTTTCCAGTTTGTCGATTATGATTAATTAAAATTTTAGCAGAAATTTTGCATATTTATAACTAGTTAATCCAATGACTTTTTGAAATTATAGTTTATTTTTTTATTAATATTTAAATTAATACAAATATTGCATACAAAACTAACTAAACGGATAACTTTTCAAATGAATGATGGTCTATTTTAAATTGTAAATATGCAATAATAAAAATAAGCTGATAATCTAGGTTATTATTTATTATCTAATATACATATGTAATTATAAATCTAAGTTTGAATTACTAGTTATTTAGTTTTTCTGATCTATCTCAATTTATATTAAGAAATTAAACTAAAAAAATATTCTTTTTCAAATTTTTATTTCTATTTATGATTTTTTTAAAAAATTTTACATGTGTATGTATTTTTCAACTTATCTTATCCTTTGCATCAATAATTTTGTTTAAAAAGTACTTCCTTGGCATTTTCTTCATACTACTCTTCATCTGCAATCATTGCAAGAACATTGACAACAATAAAAATAAAAATAATAACAAATACACATTCACCCATATAAACTTATACACTTGCAAATAGAGAAAAAGTATTTTTCAAGTTTTCTTTTTTTGTTGTTATCATGTAAGTATTAAACAAACTCTTACACTCCTATCTACACACACACCCATTAGGATGGTTTCATTTGTTAGAATTTATTCTTTTAATTCAAAAATATTTGTTTTAAGCTTACACTAAGGCCCGTTAATTACAACTTTGGAATAGATTTTTAGACTTAAGAATAGTTTCTTTGGAAGATGGACGTTATCACACTATCAATGTGACTATTTTAAAATAGAAATATATTGGACTTTTTGTTAAGGATCCTAACTTTGGTGTATGTTTTACTTTAGATTCCTTTACTATGATGATGATGCGCTAAAATTGATTGTTGATGGTCCTGAAGTTGAATGCAAAAGTTTTTCTAAAACATTCATCAGTTTCAAAAGGTGATGATATTTCAAATGACAGATCGGTATATTTTTTTGATGGGACATTGAACGGGATAAAATATAGTGAAAAATTAAGGATTTTTTTTATTTATTTTTTGAAACCATACTAATACGTAGTTGTTGTAGTAGTAGTGATATTGTAAATCTTTTATTTTCCTTTTTCATTGTTTTTTTTTTTTTTTTTTGATTTTCTTTCATGCTGTTTTTTTCTTCTTGTTTTTACATAAAATTCACATAATTATAATTTTCCCCAAGGACATTGGCAACATGTTGTCTATAGTTTTGTTGTTTTTTTTCATTTTTGCTTTTTTTGTTTATTTACCTCTCCAGAGGTCTGGTGTCTGCTTTGTTTTGTTTCTTTTTGAGTTGGTTTGTAGTTGGTGCTTCGGAGCATAAGATTGAATGAAATACAAACATAAACCGACATACAGAAACTACACTCGAAGAGTTTTCAAATGCAAAGAGATATGTAGGACAAAGGAATAAAATAGGACCTCTTTCATACATTCATATAAACATGTCAATGTCACTGGAAAAACCATTTAGGAGGGCTAAATATTGTTGAAATATTTCTTTTAATGATTTTTCAAAGAATCGATTCTGTTAAATTTTTATTTTGGAGTTAAATTCCAATGAAATTGTTAAATTGAGTTTTTTAATATTTAATAAAATGTTCTTGATTTAGTTTTAAACATTTATCATTGAAAGGTAACTGTTCAAATATTAATTGAAATATGAGTAAACACTATTTCAAAAAAATCATTCCAATTTATTTTTACTTTCTTAATGTTTTTTTGTAACTGTTTTCTTATTGTTTAAATTTATAATAAAAAAAATGTATAATAAATATGTAAATTCATTTTAAATAAAATTGCCTTATACACCTTTGCAATAACGTATGCGGATACTTATACGAAATTTTTAAAGTATTTTTTTTTTAAATTCGAAATAAAGTATAATTATAAATAATACTTATAATCTGGTAAGCATTTTAAGATTCCTTTAAAACACAGTGTTTTTTTTAAATATTCACACAATTGTTTGGTTTAAACAAGTTTAAGCAAAACATAAAAAACTGGAAACATATTAAATAATTTATTATAAAATATACATTAACGCCAAATATCAATGAGAATTTTTATTAAATAAAAAATATAAAAAAATAAAATTCTTTCTCTTTGAATCAATTTGAAAATAATTTTTAATTAATTTAATTGTTTAATGTATATGCAATACTATCAAAGCATTTACTTTATTTGTACAAAAGGATGAGCATTTTGCTACTATGCTATTTGTTGTACTTTCTAAAATATATAAATTTTTCTGCTTTTATGTAAAATGGAAGTATATTCATTCTGTCATTTTGTTTGTAACACATCGAAGTATAAATATTCTGGGTGCTTATTTAATTCTAAGACGATACCTGGCTAGGTATGTCCGTCCATCTGTTTGTCTGTCTGTTGAAAGCATGGTAAAGCCCAAACGAAAATAACTAGAGGGCTGAATTTTTAAACATATATTCCCTAAAGGTTCGGTATTGAAAATATCGGTCCACGTTTTCATATAGCCCTCATACAAGTGGTCCCACGAAAAACAGTTTTAACAGTCATAACTGCTTTAAAAATGCGAGTACAGCGATGAAATTCGACATAAAGAAGTCTGATATGGGTCGAAATCTCTTTGCAAATTTTCTGAGGATCGATCCATTATTGATCCTAAACCTCATATATGGTCTCCTCCATAAAATGACTTTAACATCCATTACTGGCTTTAAAATACGATTAAAACTATGAAATTCATCACAAGTAAGTTTCTCTCTACTTTATGAGAATCTCTAATTTTATGAGAATCGGACCATAATTGACCATAACCCCATATAAGGCCCCCTTCAGAAATTGACTTCAAAGCACATTACTAGCTTAAAATGGTATGCAATTCGATACACAGAGTTAAGTTTCTTACAAGCCAAAATCTCATTATAACATCAACCTAATGTTTAAAGGAGAGCATTCAGCAGTAGTATAAAACGCTTACTTGTTTTATATAGGAAATGCCACGCCCACTCTTGTTTTTCCTCTAATTTTTGTTCTAATAATTAAATTATTAGTACATAATTTGAGGATTAAACGTGATCTCATTCTCATTATAAATAGACATATTGATACTAATGTTAAATTTTTTTATACGACATTACTAGACTCTGTTTGTTGCAGTTTCCAATGTATGCGCCTTTTACTAAATAACTTATGTAGAAAATGCCACGCCCAATCTTGCTTATCCACAAATTTTTGTTACAAATATTCATATTGCCACTACAAAATAATTTGAGATTTTTAGATGTTATAATTATCCTGGCATACGAATTAAAGTATTTACATCATATGAAAGATGTCACGCCCACTATTAACAAATCTTAAAAATCCATTTTTAAAAACTCTAACTCTTGCAAATTTTTGTGATATACAACCCATCTTAAATTTAAAATGTTGTGTTTTTCAATTCTAAATTTTTATTTTTATAACAATATAAAACTATTTGCTAAGAACTTTTCTCCACCCCCTAAAACGATTAAGAAACTCTGTTTCATGTTCATACATATGAATTTATTTGATTATTTTCCGCATGATTATTATATACATACGTATGTATGTATGTTTCTCTGTACATTTTTCATATTGTATTGTGTGAATATAAAAGTTTAATTAATATTAATCATTGGCACCAAACAACATGATATAATAGTAGCAGTAATATGAATTGTTATTATTAAGCAAGTTCAAGATGAACACAGGCAAAGAAATCGCTTGATTAATTTTAAATAAAATTCACTTTAATTCAATGTGACAAAGTACGTATAAACATTATTAATCTTGAATAAAATCTTAATGAAATAAATTAAATAGATTTTCGTTTTCAACCCGTTATACGGCAACAAAAAGTTAATTTAAACAAAATTTAAAAAATAATGTTTAAATACAACGTAGTTGGTGCAGTTAAACTGTTGGTACCAGTTTAGGGATTTAATTTTTTTAGAAAAATTTCATTAATAATGATAAAATGCAATGAAAGTTTGTAAATTATGAGAGTTGTAGTATTTTTAAAAAGTACTTTTAAAAACAATTAAAAATTATCTACATTTCCAAGCAGTTTTTACTAATTTAAAAAAAGTATGAGAAGCAATTATTTTGAATGTAAATCACAAATTGTATAAAGCTTAAACTCATCATCGATTAACAGATCTGATAAGAATAAATTTAAAATTATTTGATAATTAATTAAGCAAACACTTTGAACTTAGTAAATGTATGCAATCAATTAAATTATTTTAACTTTCGAAACATTGTATCAAATGAAATTAGTATTCCTAAGCTAATTTTGCATTAAAAAACAAAAAAGAAAAATGCGATCTCTTTAATTGCGAAAAAATTTTATAAATTAAACATTTTTAAAGTGTATTCTGTGCATTTTGTTATAACTTATAAGTATTTGTAAATTAATATTTGTTTCATTTCAATTGTTAATGTCAGTGCTGCAAGTATTGTCCGCAGTTGTGTGTCTTTTGCTTTGAAATAATATTGACTTGTATCTAATGGATAAATATAAACTATTTTTATTGTTTTTTAAACACAAATAAGAGAAAAAGAGATTATTAATATTTTCAATTACTTTGTCTACACAACCGGCAGTCCAAACTATTTTTGACATAAAATATGAATGAAATATTAAATTCTTTGTCGTTCTAAGGTCACATATCTATTTGTATCAATCAATGAAAGTATTACGTTTCTGAAACATTTACAATTTCCACTTGTTATTAGTTTGCGTTTGTGATGATGTTTGTAACAACCAGAAATATTGGTCCTACACCCACCTCAAAGTATTCTAATTGGCTCAGAATCACCCAGTTTGTCCCTCCGTTCGTCTGTTTGCTTGTTTGTATGTCGATGTATACCATGTGGACTCATACTTTTCTTTTGACAAGAAAGAACTTTTGAGCCTATAATTCTGTTATTATAAGGAACAACATTCACAATTACAAGTAATTGTAATTGTACATTATTCAATTACTTTTTCAAGTAATTGTAATTAGCAAAACCTGAAATCCCGAATTACAAGTAATTGTAATTTGAATTACAAATAATTGTAATTGGGAAAGTTTCAATTACAATTACTTTAAATGTAATTGAAAATTAAATTATTAACCCCCAATCCTGATTTCAGCCGTTTAGCCCGTTATTGACGAAGAACATTCTGAATATCCAATTTTGGAAAATTTTTTAGCGTTGCCAAATATCCCGAATAACATGAACAATTTTGGCACTGAAAGAAAAGTAACTAGAGACTGTAGGTGATGCATTAGGAAATAATTAAAATATTAAAAATTTGATTTCAATAATTTTATGTTTGTGTTCGCCTTATGGCAAGTGGAGTCTTCCCTTTGAAACTACATTTCGCCGAATAAATAATCATTGGCCGTAGCTATGAGATGAATGTGGGTCTTTACGTAGGTATATCTCAAAAATGAGCCTCATTAGTGACACAATTAAAAATTGAGTCATTCAATGACGGTGATATAGCGAAATTGATGTAATGGAGACTAAAGTATCTAATGTACAATTGTCTCAAAAACGAGTCTCATTTATGATACAATTTCACTATAAAACATCGGGTCCATCGATTCCAGAGTATAGCGATCTTAAATATCAGTTCATTTGGTTGACAATCAACGAATATTACATAAAAAATTCAATTAAAATGAGATACATATTTACCTCTACTATATGAATCTTCTTCTCCAAATGACTTTTATTGGATTATACCAGAGTTATAGTAAATTAGCAATATGGTCGAGATCAATCATTCACTATTAAATTAAATTCAATTGATAGTCATACAAATTAAAATATTCTATTTTTAATCATTAAATAGGAAACGATCAATAGAAAATATTAAATTGATTTATGAACTTAATTTTAAATAGTTCATATAACTAAAAGCAATTTAAAATGCCAGATTTTTGAAAATATTCCATTTTTATTTCAAACTGCCTACAGATTTGCACACAAACATTAACAAAAACAATACAATGAGACAAACAAACGTTTTATTGAAATATTTGCGTAGATAAATACAGTTGGTACTTGGATGAAAATGTAGAACATATTAATTGTAACGCCTACAACTGCAGACAGACAGACCGACAGACAGACGAACAGACAATAAGACTTTAAAATATAAAAAATAGAATAGAGTTTTGCAAGTTTAATTAGAAATGTAGAGTATTTTTTTATTTCTTTATAAAATCAAAGTAGATTTTATTTAAATTATTACCGGTATATTGAAATAATTTTCATAATTTTAAAATTTTAACAAATAGTAAATTTTGTTTATTCATAATATTAATACTAAAATACTTAGTATTTTAAATGTTACATTCTAAATTACCGTTAATTTAATTGTTAAAATTTTTTCAATTTCAAAGTAGACGCAAAAATATATAATTATCGTCTGTTTGTATTACAATTGCTATAATATTTCAATAGTTTTATTGTTTCAATTGGTATTTTGGCTTTATTTATGTAAATATTTATAACAATTCATCCATGTACCCAATTCGAATTTATCGCTTAATTTATGGTCAATTTGAATTAACGCCAAATTAAATTCCAAACATTAAAAACTAACTAATTGATGGAATAAACTAAATACATGTGTATGTAAATGAAAAATAGAAATAACGTTGGAAATAAATAATTAAACTGATTTTATTTATACACCTCTTCACAAAATTTGTACAAATGCTGAGCATTTTTAGCAAAATCAATTAAATTGTTCAAATATTGAAAACGATCTAATGGGTTGTGGAATATTGATAGGTTTTTGCAGGCAAATTAAAGAATAAATACTTAATCAGTTTAAACAATTTAACACACATTTATTTTTAGCGATTAATTAGTGGAAATTAAAATGAGAAAAATCTAAATCATTCTGCAATATTAATAAGCAGTAAAAGGTGTGGATTTTCTTTCCTAACACTTCATTGTTTATTACATGTACAATGTATTTCTAATGGCGACCAATAGTTGTTAGATTTGCATTAGCATTCGGTATTTGTCTTTTATGTGCTATTAATAGTTTTACATTGTAAACTCTGTAACATGTTGTGTACAAACAAATTAATAAATTAAATGACACTAAACCGTGCTGGAATGTGCAATGACTGAATATTCGTGACTCAATTAAACAAAAAAAATAAAAATAACACACAAATAAGTAGAACAATTTCTGTTGGTCGCCAGTTGAAACAAACTATAGGATGCGGTATACGTTTGCAAAATATTTAAGAATTTAAAAAGCCTGTCAAAATGGTTTCCAGTTTTCTAAATATTAGAAAACTGCTTCAACAACTCTGCTTTAAAATAAAAATTATTCCTGAGCTAGGGAAGTTATGTATGTACATTCGATTTATGTTTTGGCAAATATTTTAGTGTGACTGCATTATACATAGTTGTAAGTGTAGGGTAAAACCAAACATTAAAAAATTATTTTATGTTGAAATATTTTTCAACAGCAAGTGACATTTTAAGTTACAAGCATAGATTTATTTATAGTAAATATTTTACTTTAACACGATTTTAAAACTTCAATTGAAAACCATAATTGACACTACCATTATAATAGATTTTAATGTGTTGTGGAATGTTTCATTGCATTTTTAATGTAACACAATAACCTTCAAAATAATTTAAGGATTTTCGTGTACTAAAAAGTTTAGTTTTAAATAAATAAATACATAAATGATTATTAACGATAACCTAAGACAGAATTGGCGCTGTGGGATGTAGCAAACGTAATGTTGCAGTGCTAAAATAAACATATTCATAAATGACTATTACTCATATTGACGGTTTATTGCAGCAAGTTTGTATGGAAAACTATTTAATAAACCAAAAATAAGCCATTAATGAAGCTTAAAGATTAATTTACACTAGACAACACTGAAAATGTCTTTTAAATAAAAATAGCTGATTCCTGTTCATTTACACCCGATGAGTTTAAAAATTGTTATCAAAATTTCCGGTTAGCTATAAATCGACTATCGAATAATCAAACAATCGACTTTTTGTCGAAAAAAAGTCGAATAGTCGAAAATTTTAAAAAAGTGGAAAAAAGTCAAAACCTTTAAAATAGTGGGAAAACTCGAAAAAAGTAAAAGAATAGTAAAAAAAAGAATAGTCGAAAAAAGTCGAAAAGTTGACTTTTCGTTTTAACTATAGAACCCTTAGCTATAGTTAGCTATAGTTTCCGAGATATTGTGGTTTTTATAAAAACGTTATTTAAGAAATTTTTTGGTATTTTTTATTTAATTTCTCAAAACTGCACCAATATTCACAGAATTATTTAACAACATGGTAATGGATTATAACCATCCATACCTAGGATGTCCTGTAGGGAAATTGAAAATTTTACTTTTTTCGTTTTATCCTTATAACTTTAATTTAAGGTAAACAAGTTTGATTTATTTTTAGTTTGATTTGATTATTTTAAATAGGAAACGTCTCGAACATACCTGAACGATTATTGAAGGATTTTAATGTAGGAAATATCTAGGGTCTTTAGAAAATTCATTCGAACAAACATACTGACAAACAGACGGGCATAGATGAATCGTAATGTGAAAATTACAAACGTAAAACAAGAAACTATGACATCTTTCAATTTAGCTATAAAAAATACCACTGATCTTTTTTTTTTTTGTAAACAATACTAATAACTAAAATATTTCTGCGTTAAAAATAATTTAACTTCCCAGGAATCAACAATTGCAATGTATTAAAAACATATTTAAAATACTCTTCAAACTCTACATACAAATGTATAACAATTTATAACTTTTAACTTTTTTAAACTCATAGTATATCAATAAATTGTTTAAAATGAAAAAGTTTAGCTGAACTATGCATATATGTATATGTACAAAAGCCTATGTTAGAATGTAATTTTGTTAATATATAGTAGTAAATAAATGTACATACCAATGTAATTTAACCGACCTTCAGTGATGGTCGCCATATGACCATGGCAAGTAGTTTATATTCCGACAGACCACACATTATGTTCACAATCTGAAATATTATTCCCTGCATCCGTACATACATATACACAAGTCTTTTTTTATGCATATATGCATGCAGTGTGTTTGTGCAACATGTTTCCTTTATTTACGCACTAAATCATACTTCCTGTTTAACTGACTGCATTTGTGTGTCCGTTTAACCAAAGCCTGTCTGTGTATGACGTGCTGTTACTGGTGCCATTAAATTTATAATTAATTATCCAGATTTTGCACATGTAAGAAAAAAACTATTTTCATTTTTTTATTATGAAAACGGACGTTGAGCAAAACTAACATACACAATATGTATGTTCATCTGTATGTATGTATATTTGCCTGCAAATAAATGTAAGAAAAAATATAGCATTAATTTTACAATTTCATACAAATTATAGAGATTTTATACATAATATTAAATATGAACAATATTTGTTAGACAGTAAAAATCGATCATTCGGCTATAATTTATAGTTATAAAGATTTCATTTTTATACCCACCATCAAAAAAAAAGATATTGTCAAAGATCCGCAAAGGTATATATATTCTGGGTCCTTATTAAATTTTAAGACGATCTAGCCATGTCTGTGTACAGGCCAATCCTGTACACAATACAACAGTATATACATTTTATGTTTTTTATATATGTATTTAAAAAATAAGAAAATTTAAGCCAAATATAAGATACATTTAAACATTCAAATACACACTTTAAGCACAATGATTACAACTCTTAAAAGCTTAACTAAACTTTGTCTGCAAGATTTAAACATACTTATCCAACAAGAAACTTCTAAGTGGGAAAAACAAAGAAATTTTCCATTCTCAAGATAAAGAAAATGAACAAACATTAGATCCACGCTTCTTTACTGTTTTACCTAAAATAAAAACCTTAACAAGACAACAAAAAATGCATTGTGTATAAAATCATTGGTCACGTGTTTGTTGAATTGGTATTTTATACACGCACACACAAAGACACCGCATACTTTTACACATTCGCCAACTCAGGCAAACACACACTCCCCCCAAATTTAAAGAGAGCGGAAGAGTGAATGAGACAAGAGGAAACACTAAAATGTTTGTTGTTACAAAGTGTATGCGGATTTAATCCGATTTAATGTGATTGACTTTGTTTAGAAACAAATCAAAACAAATAGAATCATTGAATGAATAAATGATTGAATGAGTGAATGAACAAACGAATGTAAAGAAAATGAAGCGTAAAATAAAAATAATCTACAACCAAACAAATCAAACATATATTATTTACTATGTTTTACTTCATTTACAAACATGCTAAGTCCATTTGTTTTAATAATTTAAGAAAAATATTTATACGTTATATTTAAATAAAAGAAAAAATAATTAGCTTTTATATAATCTACATTAAGAGTTTTACCTAAATTTATTAACAGTTATTTAAAATAAAAAGTAACTTAGCATTTTTCCAAAATAATTTAAGACCTTGTAGGAAATATTTATCCTTTTTGTATGTATTTGTAATTGTAAATACACACAATAACACACATAAAAGAAAAAGTATTATTGTACAAAATATTTGAGATTGAATTAATACAAGTACGAGGGTAATCTGAAAATCACTTACGACCGATTTTATAGTTCATATTAAGAAAAAAAGATTAAAAGTCCTATGGATTTAGAACAATTTCAAAATTGTGACATCGATTTTTATGCAGATAATTAGAACATTAAAGTATTTGGGGTTTTATAGAAATATGACTGATCACTGATCGGCATACTTTTTTGAGTTACGCTTATTTACAAAGTTATCTGAATATTTTATCACAGATTTAGCTCAATTTAAAACAAAAACCTAAAAACAAAATGGTTGTTGTTTCACTGTGTTGAAAGTACTTTTTAGTCTGCCCCTGTATGTCATGTATTTAAGTCCAATAGAATGATTCCGCAAGGATTACATGATTGAATGTCTTGAACTTAAACTTTATGTTTTTCTCTCTAAACATAATCCTTGCTTTTGAATAGTTCTTCTTTTGTATTCTGTTTGTTGTACTCAATGTCTTTTGAGATTAACGAAACGTGCAACATTGTATTTCAATTCGATATTTACACTTAAATAATTCCAGGTGAAATTCCTCTGTATTTAATGTGTTGTGCTGTAATGGTTGTTTGTTATCGACCCCAATGCACGAATGGTTTCAATAAATAACTCCTTTAAACCCCATCCATCTAACCATTCATACACATATATGTGTACATATGCATGTACATGTGAAGGTACTGCCAATACCCACATACCCACGCACTAATTGTTTGTATGTGTTATTGACATTTGGAATTTGATTAATTTGAAAGCATTTAATTCTAACACAAAGAACAGCATGGTACAGCACATACAAAGTACAAACACATAAACAAATTATATACAAACAGAAAGAAAGCTTTGCGAAATATTGAAGCAGAAAGAAAAAAAACGCAAAATTGTTTTAAAAGACATAGAAAATCTCAAGTATTAAATGAAACTTAAATAAAACTAATATGAAAAATAGTATTTTACAGTTGTGCAGCAAAAAATAGCAGTACTATATTAAAGATTATTAACTTCAATGTTACTCTAAAAATTTTATATTACAGCATATACCTGGAAGATGCTCACAAGTAAACCGTCCTCATTAGAGCATGACGATGATGATTGTACACCAGCCAATGATCAACAGACAACTATGCCACCGAATAATAATGAATTGGTCTCAGCGATAGCGAAAACAGAACCAGCGACGACAGACACAACATTAGATGCTCACAAAGATACCGCAAGTAACAGCAACAGTAACACTGCCATAGCTCAACACAGAAACAGCGGATCTAGGGATTCAAATGGTGGTAAACCAGTTGACACTTATATACGAACTTCTAAGAGTAGTGGCCATAGTAATGGTGGTGGTGGCGACAACAGTAACGGTGATAATGCCGATGAAGACGATGGCGAAGAGACTGATATTATCGGCGACTTAGTGGGTCACTTTGGCAAATGGCAGTTATTAATGACAGTTCTATTGTCACTATTTCAAGTACCCAATACATTTCACATATCATCCTCAGTATATCAAGTGGGTTGGAAATATTTTAAAACCTTACGATTTTGATGTTTGATTAGAGCCCTTCGGCTGTCTTTCTATGTAACTCTCCATTTTAGGCAGCCAACAAAGAATTTTGGTGTAGACGTCCAGCGCATTTGCAACATTTACCCGTCGATGTGTGGCGTAATTTAAGCAATTCCAACGATAACTGTTACCAAACTCCAGTCGACTGGAGCATTATTAGCAATGATACCAATGAGCAAATGCATCAGGTGAGTTGCTTCGTTCAAACTAACTGACAATCAATCTCATTGTACAATTTTGTACAATGCTAAAGAATGTATTATTGTATAGTAAGAGTATTAAGTACTCCTAATCATCATCCACATCATTGTAGTGCAGTCAAGTAAATCATTCTCATCCAACATTTACCAGTCATGTGAAAAATCCCATTTAAGAAAAATAGAAGAGAAAAAAACACAAAAATTGTAATAATAAAAATTTACTTTAGACTTACATACATATTATTGTTTGCTGAAATCTACTTCTATATAGTACATACATACGTACATGCATACATATGTATAGTTAAATGTGTATATAATACTTGTATTCCGTTATCTATTGTTACAGCAACAATCCATATTGAAGTCTCTCATGGAGAACAACAATCGTACTGCGTGTTCATCATGGGAATATGCAGTCAATGACAATGTAGGGAATAGTTGGACCTCACAATGGGATCTCGTCTGCGATAAGGAATATTTGAAAAATGTTGCTGAAATGTTTTTTCTATTGGGTGTGGCAACCGGTGGCATTATATCGGGTTATCTTTCGGATAAATTTGGACGTAAAACAATGCTTTTCATATCGGCTGTATTACAGACAATATTTGGTAAGTGTGTATGTATGTAGCAAAATATACTTTTACTCCATCATTTATCGGTGGAAGGTATTTAATTAAATAAGTTCAATCATTTTGTTGAGAAAAATTGTGTTCAGAAGTGTTTTTAGATTTTGTATTTTATACATTAGAGTGGTAGAGTAGAAAGGCAAACAAAAAACAGTTTTTGAACACGGGATTAACTCCTGCAAGTATAAATTATCATATTTAAATAATGAGTTTATATAATTAACTATTAGTGTAGGGTATTGAATATTCGAAGGAATGATTTTTGAATATGATTTAAAAATTTTCAACATTTTTGTAAATATCCTAAGGACATACAAATGCACCTTGATACCTTAAACATTTAACCTTCTATATGCCTTTGAACTTGACAGCATGATGTTGTATCCTTCATTATGGTCATTGATTACCTGCACAAAAGAACATTTATTCATTCGTTCGTTCGTTTGTTCATTCATTTACGTCGAGTGGTTTTAATTACATTAACATTGTGTTTAATGTCAAATCACACATACATACACATGTGTATACTTTAATATTTGTACATGTGTTTGGTTCCTTATTCGGTTAGTCATTTATTTATTCATTTATCCAAGCACCTTTCAAGTACAAGGACTGATTGAGAAAATAATTCAAAAAGTTTTTTTTATTCAT
Source organism: Lucilia cuprina (assembly GCF_022045245.1). Classification (NCBI taxonomy): domain Eukaryota; kingdom Metazoa; phylum Arthropoda; class Insecta; order Diptera; family Calliphoridae; genus Lucilia; species Lucilia cuprina. The sequence continues at coordinate 100,550,479 of NC_060952.1, read as the reverse complement.
TGTTAATATTTCTGCACATCAGACATACAAATGTACATATGTATGTTTATATGTAGATGTGTATTTGTATTATTTTTACATTTCTATATAAAATCAATATTTGTAATATTCAAGTACTTCCTTGCATACAAATACGTACATTATATAATAAACTTATTTCAGGATCTATTCAACAATAATGCAATATTAAGATACAAGTATAAATTTATAATACAATGATTGAAATTGTTCGGATTCTAGATTTAGTCCTTCTATAATGATTTTTGCAAATGTTGATAAAAATTAACACTACATTCAGATTCGTTACATTTAATATACATATTTACATTAACTGGTTCATAAAAATACAACTTTGTTTGAATATTTCTCATTATAGACATTAAAATATTAAATGTTAGAAAATATGTTTATCAAGAGATTTCATAAGGATTTGAAATTTAATCATTACAATTCGATCTAACATCTGGAGCAATTAATAGTCTGAGCTATTTAGGAGTCTACAGTCTGAACTATAATCAGCCTACATTCTGCACTATGGAATAGTTATTAGTTAGGATTAAAGTTCAGACTACAAATTAGTTCATAGTTAGGACTATTGATTAGTTTATAGTCTTATCTATAGATCACTCTATAGTCGGCAATATAAAAAAGAAAATAATCACAATTTAAATCAATCTGCAATAAATTACATATATAAAGCAAATAATTATAATAATTATTTTATCCCCTCCCCACAGGTCTAGCACTATATTTTGCCCAATCTTTCGAAATGTACATAACATTGAGAGCACTTTTGGGTCTGGTATCTGTATCGGTTACATATTCTGGCCTTATTTTAGCCATAGAATATGTTGATGGAAAATGGCGTACCATTGCCGGCATGTATAATCTCTTTCCACTGCCAATATCGTACATGCTAATTTCCGGCATTGCGTATCTAACACAGGACTATCAACGTCTTCAGTTATGTATCGGAATACCAGGAATCTTTTTGTGTTTTTTATGGTAAGTATATAAATATGTACCTAACTATAAAAAATGAATGAATAAAATTTATACCAGAGAAGATAGAATTTCTTGTTGCCACTAGTTATAATGTTTTGAGTACTTGTGCCACTTTTGCTGTTTGATGTTATTGTTGTTGTTTTCTGTTAACAGAATTGGCACACAAGATACTTCTCAGAAGTAAGAAAGTAAGTATTTCATATCAGATATAAAAACAACAACAATAAGTTTGTGTATAAATACAACAATTTAAATACAAGCAAAATAAAAAGCATTGAAATTCTTCAGAATAACAAAATGGAACGTGAAAAAACAACAAAATTAATATTATTTATTATGAAAAAGTGTGCTGTCTAAAAAGCAACAACAAGAACAAAAACAAAAATAATATGTGTATGGAAAATATAAAATATAGAATAATGTGTCTGGTTAAAATAAACAATCGAATCTTTAGTAAACGTATTTATTATATTTAGACGAGTGGGCGGATCAGTTATAAACATTTTATTCCATGCCATTTTAGGTTTGTTGTACCCGAATCTCCACGTTGGCTACTGGTCAAGGGCCGTGTCGAAGAGGTGAAACGTATTATACAAGCAGCAGCTGATTTTAATAAACGTGAATTGCCACCCAATTTTGAGTCCCTACTGAAACCCCCCACCCAAGAAGTCAGTTCACAGGATTTTTTCTGCCTCTTTAGATCGCCCTACTTAAGACGTATTACAATTTGTTTTCTTTGCATCTGGTTCACTATGAATTTGGCTTATTATGGTTTCATATTGAACATGAGTACATTCGGTGGCAATGTCTATCTCAATTCGGTGAGTTAACAATATTAATAATAATAATATCTCTGTCTATTGTATGAAAATTAATTATTTTAGTTTTTCTTTAAAAACATCTACATATGTATATATATGTATATATTTATTGTTTACTAAAGCAATTATATCAATTTATATGAAATTAATCAAAACTTCGTTGAGTCAGTGCTTAGAATTTTATTAGATTTATATTCATATTTATTCAAGCAATAGATTGAATTAATATTATTCATGTACAATACACAAAGGGGGAAAATATCCACGATTGACACCAAAGTGTTTATAATTTTTCAATAACATCCGTTGTCGAAGAATATGCATAAACACTTTGGTGTCAGTTTGGTACCAGGCGTGTATATTTCATTTTCACACTGTGTAAATCGGTAAAAGTGAAAATTGAAAGTGTTATTAATTTGCAGTTACTAAAATTTAAAATTAAATTCTTGATACCTTAAAAGGAATTGTCGATTTGAAGTTCTAAATTTAGCTTAAAAGACAGAAGATTTCAAAATTTCAAATATTATAAAAATAAACCTTTTATTTATAGTCCAACTTCAAAAATTGCGAAAGTTAAATGACTGTAAAGCATTTTATACTCTACACCACTATAGTGGGTTATGTTAGTTATGTCCGTCTGTCTGTCTGTGTATGTGTCCTTGTAAACTTGTGCGCACGCTACAGGTTGCAATATTATTTCGTCTAGCTCCCATACAACCATACCAGTAAGAGATTCTGAGCCGATTGGTATACTTTAAGTTTGGTGTAGGACCAATATTGTTGGATATTACAAATACCAGCACAAACGCATAATACCCTCCCTACTATAGTGTTGTAAAATATAATGAAGCATAAACATATAAAAGAAAATATTCGAACCTGCTGTAGTCCTCCTCTAGCAGACTTTATATATATTGTAGATGTATTAAAATCAGAAAGCAAACAAAGAGTCGCCCTACTTTGGCGTAACATCTGGTCACGTCTCCGTTTGTCCAGTGATTTTATCTACTTTTTACTACAATACTCTGGCTACAATTCTAGGCGATCAATTAGTTTCAACATTCCAAAAAGAAGTTTTATTGAAAATTCATTTGATTTTGCTAATTTTCTCAAAATGGCATTATTTACTTTTTCACTCGAAAATCAATTAAATAAACTCTATTTGTAATCAATCACTTTTACAGATAAGCTCATTAAAAAGGTTTTTGATAAGACTTTTTTAATCTTTAATGTGAACATTAAAAAAATCATAAAATCGATCAAAGAAATATAATCAAATATATAGTAACAAAATTTTACAATTTGATAAAAGAAAATAAATTTTCTTATAAACATATTTAATTATATGTATGTTCTGTTGAGTTGTTAGTTTTGATTTAAATGATATCATCATTACCAAGCAACCATCTTATGTGTATCTTTTATCTAACACCATAATTCTTAAAGATATAAACACATATATATATTTTTTTTGTATATTCATTAATTTACAATCAACATGTGAATTTTGTTAAATTGGTTTTGTTTTTACCGTTTCGAGTTGTTTAGATTGGTTTAATTTTATTTTCCCTCCCATAAAGTGTGTTTACACATGAACTTTTCTTTCATTTGTCTGGCAAAATGCCAAAAATTTGTTTGAAAATTATGTTTTAATAAGCGTCGGACATTGGCGTTAGCTGATATAAAAATGATAAATAGTTTAGTTATTGCAAATTGTTAGAAGTTCGTTTGTTGGTTTGATAGTTTTATGGTTTGATGTTTCTCGGTTAGATTGGTTGGTTGGTTGGTTGGATATGGATTGTTTGTTTATTCAATGTTTATTATGATGATGAAGAGCAAATAATATCCAGATTCTAGTAAGAATGTGTTAAAATAAATTAATGCAATGATGAGATATTGATGATGACGTACAGATGTTGTTATCGGATTTGTTTAAAATACACATGTTTATAGACATTAACTAATACTATTAAATATTTTGTATAGAATTTAAAGATTTTTATTGTTATTTTTGTTTCTTTCTTTCTTTTTTTTAAGGCATTAGCAGGTCTAGTCGAAATACCTGCAATTGCAATTGCTATATATATTATATCGAAAGTTGGTAAAAAATGGCTGTTTAGTGCCACTCTAATTTGTGCCGGCATTGCCTGCTGTTGTGCAGCAATTACAGAGGGAAAAGAGGATATTTTATGGTTAAAAATTACTTTCATCATGATTGGTAAGTAATAAATTCTTATAAACATATGAATACTTAACACTAAAATAATAATTGTTAGTTTTGTATTGACGTATGAAAAAAGTTTTATAATACAATTGTTTAACAATAGTTTGTTCTATTTTTAAATGTTTAATAGTACTAAACTTTCCATCCCTGACTTGTAACAATTTACATTGAAATTTCGTTTTTTTTAAGTTTTTAAAGTTAATAATTTTTAATAATTTTAACTATTTCGTAAAAATGGTTAATTATTAAACATGCTTTATTTTTATAAAGATAGAAAATCTTGCTCGAAATAACAAAAAAGTAAACAAATTAAATGTTTTCTTAATTCCAGGAAAATTTACAATAAGTGCGGGTAACACCATTATGCCCGTTTATACAGCGGAATTGTATCCAACAGCCATACGAAATGTCGGTGTGGGAGCATGTAATGTTGCAGCTGGTTTGGCTCTTATATTAACACCATATTTGTCGTTATTGGTAAATAAATATTTACATTAATTAAAACAAAATTTCATTTACGTAATTATTATTTATACTTAATATTTACAATAAAATTTTCTTTACTAAACGCTTTTTAAATTGGAAAATATCTTTGTTAATATTCTTTTAGACTAAAATTGAAGATCATTTATTAATGTCGCTTTTAACGGCTTGGTGCCTATTTGGTGGATTTGTTGTATTATTTTTACCTGAAACCATGAAGCAACACTCAAAAGCACAAGCTCAAGAAGAAAAGTGAGTAGAAATGATAAATTGTTTTACTATTTAAAAGAAAGACATTTTAGTTATAAATTTGAAACAATTATTAAAAAAACTATTTATAATTTATTTCAGATGTTAGAAGTTTACATTATGTTTGTGTATCACAAAGAATTTCCAGTATAAATATTTAAAACAGCAAAACAAATTTAGCTTAAATTTTGGCTGGTCCAGAATTTAGGAATATGTTTTCATCAATATCATTTTTATTTTATTAAGAACCGATAATTTTCATTATCTCTTTTTTATCTACTTTACTCAAACGAAATAAGAAAATTTTTTAAATACTCAAAGCAAAATTTCATTTATGTTTAAAATATTATTTTATACATTTAAATAATTGTTTTGTTACTGAAGCACAGCAGGCAGGACCTTTAAGTTACGAATTTCAAAAACCAAAAAAATATACATATATATTTAATATATACAACACATATCCCCCACACAAATACTTATATACACAAATATTATTAGTACATAATCTCGTACACAATAACGTTTTCATATTCATCATATGGAAACGGAAATTAAATAAACTTTGTTAAGTTGTTTCTCATTCACACATACACACACTTTTATACATATATTGCACACTTGTAGTGAGTGTTGTAAATAGTATACATTACATGTTACCATACATAGGATTAAAACTAGAAATAGTTGCAACACAACTTGCTACATTTTCATTATGCAATGTAATTATTGTTAAACTAAAAAGAAAATTGTTTAAAAAATGTTTTAATGTTTTCACAAGTAAATTGTTTTTAAACAAATAAGAAAACAATTTGTACAGAATATGTAGCCAAATCTGTAAATTTTTTTCTAAGTGAATGACATGCATATTTCTTGCACCCTTCACACAATGCGATTGATTACAAAAAATACATGTCAATAAAACCAGAACCTAATTTAAGGTTATATGCGTTTGTCAATATGTTTGTAAGATCTACAAATATGCTCCTACAACTCAAATATACTCCATATTGAAGTTATTATCCATCCTTAAGGATGGATTGATCCATTTTTCGTATAGCCCACTTATAATTGTCCCTTAAACTTAGAATTCGTACTGTGAATGGTATGGTAACAATTGGTCCTAGACTAAATTACCTATTTGACGATAAGCGATAAAATTCATATGTATTATATGTATCACATTGATTCGCATAAAAGTTGGAAAATAGATCACATCACATTAATATGAAAAATGGTATCAGATTTGTATAGTAGAGGCTTTGGACTTTAGAACTGCACATATTGTGTTTAGTAATTGGTTGAAGATTTTTCTTGTTATAAATTAGCAAAATAACATTAGAAATGTCACAAAAAAACGACAAGTTTGAGATGAATTTTAAATAAATTTATTAATAAATTCAGAAACCTAAAAGGTGTCAATTAAACCCCACATTTAATATTATCACGGTTAAGTACCAGATGACCTTCATATATAGAATATTGAAGCTAGAACAACTGCATAATATCATAAAGCCAGTCACGACAAACATTTTATTACAGTTTTCTTTTCTCTAAGGAAATTAAAAAGTATTTAAGAACTACATATTTCCTAAAAGCTGTAATTTACTTGTCTTAAAATTATATTATTTACTCTCTTGTAAGAATTACGTAAAATTTATATATCAAGTGAAACACTGATTAAGAATTCGTTTAAATTTAATATAAATATGAATCAAATTAAAATCTCCAAATTAACTTTTATAAACTATAGTTATTTATATGTATGAGTGAAAAAGCAAACTTATTTCCGGTTACAAAAATAAGTCAAGTAAAATGTTAAACTTTTTGTATAATCACTCTGGGGAGAAAGAAATACACTATTAACTCTTTTCAAACAAAAAAAAAATATTTTAAAACAAGTATGAATTTATGTCGGTAATGGCCGAACATATGATACCATACACCAGTTAGTATGTTAAAAATGTACATTATTTTTTAAATAATAAAGCATTCAATTTGTTTTTCCGGAATATTTTTGGAATGGTTTTGAAGGGGAGTAGTGGGGCTAGGGCCAAATGAGGCAAACAACAAAAACCAGTATTGTCTTTTAAAGTTCTATAAAACTAAGTTATGCAGACTTTTGTTGACATAATAAAACATTTAACTTAATTATGAGCCCAAAAGCCTTATTCGGGGGTACCGATTTTAAATATTTTTAATAGCATTTGTCCTCGGGTCAAGAGAAGAGTATGAGTCAAATTTCATTAAATTATCTGGAAATCCGATACAGACAGACGGACAGCTAAATCGATTGGTATACTTTAAGGTGGATGTCGGACCAATATTTTTGGCTGTTGCAAACATCAACACAAACGCATAATACTCTTCCCACTATAGTGGTGTAGGGTATAATGATACCATTTGCAAACATGTTTTGCAACAATTTTGACTGTAAACCTTCAATCGTTATGCCATGCCATGTTTTTGTATGTATGTACGGACAGACGGACATTAAAACCATTGTAGTATGCTTGAATGAGAAATCAACTAAAATTGTACATTTTTCTTTAAACAAAAGTAAACAAATAAAAATTATAAAAAATAAATAAAAAAATAAATAAATGTATGTATTTTTAGCAAGTAGTCAATTACTTAACAATTATTTAACTTTACACTAACATAAATATGTATAATAAGAGAAATATATATTAAAATAAAAATATATAAAAATCATTTGTCAATTAAAAAATCAATTTTTTCCTTAAAAAAAACTACTCTAAATTAAAGAAAAAATCAATTACATAGAAAACCCAAGTTAATTACATTCATTGTTAATTGTGCATTTATCAAAATTCGAAAAAAATAAACCTAAATGAAAATAATTTTCAAAATTAATGACTTATAAAAAAAACTAAACAAATACATAAATAATTGTATAAGTATAATTGTTAAACTTAACTAATAAGAAAATAAATAAATGTTAAAAATAAACTAAAATATTAGACCACCTTACGTGAAAAATTAATTCAATTACATTCTGAAAATTAAGTTTAATTAGCTTAACGCTTAAAAACGGATTAAAATTTTAACTCATAGTTTTCAAAACTAATCATACTGCCGTCAAAATATACATTGAATCATTTTAATAAGATTTCAAAATTTCTTAAAAAATGTTGAATCTTTAATACAGAATTATTTTAAACATTTTCTTAATTAGTCTTCCATATAAATTATGGAAAGGGTTGATATCATATCATATATACTAAAGCTTCTTATAGATCTGAACCATATTTACACATTGTATAAGTTAATGTAGAGCAAGTTAAAATAAATTATGTAAAAGAATTCAAATTTCTCGGGAGAAGTTCTCAAAATTAAAAATTTGTAAATGTTATGTTTGTATATTTTTTGTATAACTTCTAAACGGATCGGTACATTTTCAACAAATTCTGCCAGTATGTAAGTTAAATCGAATAATAAAAAGGTGGTCTATATAAAACATACTAACAGGCACTTATACATATTTCTATATGTATGTATATGTGAGTAAATGTATGTTTGTATATGTGTTAAATTAGTTGTATCTATGTATGTAAATGTAAGTTATGTGGTTAGTAAATTATTAACGAAGATGTACTTATTTTCTTTATTCCTTAATAAACAAAAAAGTAAATAATAAAATTAATAAATATGTATGTATTTCCTTCCCTTTTTAATAATTTTTATTTTTTTTTTTTTTTGTAATAGTTACCTAATGTAATTTGTACTTACAATGTAAGCCTTTTTATATTTATACTTATATTTATTAATAATACATAAAATAATTATGATCATTTAAAGTTAATTATAATAATAATAATATTTTTGTTATGTTTTTAAATAAACTTTAGAAAAGTTTTTAAATTGTATTGTGTAGTTGGAAAGAAAATTTTAAGCATTTAAAATTATTAATAAAAAATAACAACAATAAATTGATACGGAATCATTGAGCAAATGATGATAAACAAAAAACAAACAAAAAATATATGAAAATAAACAAAAAACTTTTGACCTAAAATGCGTATCTAAAAGAAAAATTAATTGATATTATTAATAAACAATTGTAATGATACATAAATAAACAAACAAAGAAACAAACAAACTTTTAATATTTATTTATTTATATGCAAAAGCAAAACAGGTGAGTGAGTATTTGTTATAGCGGTATGTTTAGTGTTAATAAAAGCTTTTTTAAAAGCTTAAGATTTCATGTATATTTTGTTTTTATTTTCAAGTCATTTTGTAAACAAATTTAAAATTAACGGTCGTTTATAACAACCAACTTGTCTAAACTATTAATTAAATACTTGTAGATCTAGTGTTGTTAACTTTTTTATATTTTTTTAATTTTTTTTTTTGTTTATTTTGTTTCGTTGATATTCAAACGTTTTGGTTATTTTCATGTTTGATTTTATTTTCTTTGCCTCACAAAAGCAATCTACGTTTATTTCTGTTCGGTTTAAAACTACCAAGCGAACCGTTATCAAAATTAGATCGTCAAAAGCCTTTTAGCAGTAAACATTACAAAAAATATATATAAATTTATAGACAAAAATAACTATAAAAAGTTACAGTAAATATTTGCATACAGAAAATATTTATTAAACCAATATTCATAGATAATTAAAAAAAATTAAACTCAAAAATGAGTGGTGTTTTACGACGAGGGTCCTTAAATTTCGATTTGGACTCGTATTCGAAACGTGGTAGTGTCGAATCAAATCTATACGGTGGTTATCGCGATGTCAAAGGATCTCGTACACCCGAAATAAGTGTTGTATCGTTAGATTTCCGCCGACATTCAGACGATCTTAAAAAGGACTCTTTCAAAGTGAATAATAATGAGCTGACCGTGGAAAATGTCCTCAAAAGAAAATGTCTCAGTGACGATGTGGACAGCGATATTATTTCCAACTATATTGGCCACTATGGCAAATGGAATTTTATTTGGACATTGTTATTAAGTTTATTTCAAATTCCTCCAACACTTCAAATGTTTGCCTTTGTTTTTCAGGTGAGCCATTATTAAATGAAATCTTGTTTTCCATAAACTATTTTCTTTGCTCACGACTTTTTCGTGTTTTAACATTTTAATCTTTTTTTTATATATTTAAATAACTTTTGCATTTATTTGTTTGTTTGTACATACATACATACATACATACATACATACATACATACATACATACATACATACATACATACATACATACATACATACATACATACATACATACATATGTATATAATCGATAGATTTTTTAAAGGAATTATATTTAATTGAAAAATTTAAATTATTAAGAGTGAGGCAAATTTTTGTATATTTCCTTAACCCATTCGTGAAGAATATAATTTTAACAAATTATTATTAATTGAGGAAATATCGATTCAATTAAAAAGGTAAAAACAACTAAAAACTAACCAGTTTGTATACATGATCTAGTGTTAAAATTATCTGATGCAAGTTACTAATAGAATATGTTTACTTTTGTGGATCTGGGAACTGGGAATATTCAGTGTAACCGCCTTAGTTTTAGTTAGTTAATTAGTTAGTTAGTTTGAAAGGAGGATGTATATACATCAAATCTGAAGAAATACACCTAGGACTCTATAGGGTCTATTGTGCGCTCCTTAACCAGTGTCTCAGATGGGAATCGAACCCAAAACCTCCGGTCTACCAGACTAGAACATTAACCACTAACCTACCGGAGGCCACTTAGTCTTAGTTTTAAACTAATAAAAAATCTAAAATTGCAAGGAATTTGTAATTAAATATTTTAATATATTTGTTTTAAAAACTAATCAAAACCAATCATATACATAAATAAACAAATGTGAATTGGTAAAAACATATTTTTGCAAAAAACACTTGTTGAATAATTAAAATTACATACAAACAAAACAAATAACGCACATTTGACTTTACAAATGAAGTTCATTGATTCGATTAATTGTAATATTCTTTAATGGATTGAATGACATAACTGTTGAGCCACTTTGATTGTGTTTGGAATTTTAATAGAATATATAATAAAAATTGAAACAAAACAAAAATACATAAAGCCCATTGGAATCTTAAATAGTAAAGAGATAAAAGTGAAAATAAAAACAAACATAAACCACAATCAATTTGCAAATACAAAGTACTTATTCCTGTGGACGCAAAATGTTGATAAGTAACATAAATAAAACTGTAGTTATTTATTTGTTAACTTAGGGCGAGTTTTTCAGATAAAGATAATCTACATTCTTTGTTTAAACCTAGTTTAATATATGTTTTGTGTTTATCAGTAAACAGTAACGTTACTTATTATCTTAGTTTAACTGAGTGTTATTGGCCCATTAAACTTTAGTTATAAGTGAGAAAACATAATTAACAAACATAATAAAACAATGATTTCGGAAGAACAAAAAATTAATATTTTAAGTAAATTGAAATTTTCTATTTTGTTTTTGTTTTATTTATTATTGTTTTAAGTGTTTATTTAATATTTTTCCAAAATTTTTCTTTTTAGAAAAATATTAATTGCAAAAAAAAAACAGCTGTTCATTGTTTATGTTTTTGAGTGAAATGTTGGCAATACTAACAAAGTTAACTGAACTTAAATCCAAAACTAAAAAACACAATCATTGGTTAAAGTCCGCTTAAATTTGTTTTGAGTTTAATCTAACAGCAAGTTAAGCCTAGTTTAACTGAGTAGTAGGAAACCCGCCATTAGTTATGCATTTAGTTACTAACAAAGTTAACAGAACTTAAATCCAAAACTGAAGAACTCAAACATCGGTTAAAGTCCGCCTAAATTTGTTTTCAGTTTAATCTAACAGCAAGTTAAGCCTAGTTTAACTGAGTAGTAGGAAACGCCCCCTTAGTTATGCATTTAGTTCATATGGGTATCTTAAAATTAAAGTATCCATATCGATTAAACAAACATTTTCATATTAAAACAACACTTCATCAGTGTTGTTTTGATTGTACGCTATTAATTATGAGATCAACTATCTATATGGAGACGTTGCAGGTACGCAACAAAAATACTTGTGATGATGAATGTCTGTCTATAAGTATGATAAGAGATCGTTGGGTCTTTAGTGGCTGTATTTTTTTTTTTTTTATTTTAAAGTGTCTACATAATTAGTTTTGACCATGGAGGTCGATTGTTAATTTATAAAAAGGTGACCTATTATATATTTTATGGATGGAATTATAATCGCACTTAAACATATCAACAACAACTATGAAAACAACAAAATAATTAAATGAGTTTTGTTATCTAAACCCATTAGAAGATACATATCTACAAGATATGAAACGAATCGGTAGTTTATTTAGTAGGTTTTTTCCTATGTTTTGTTTTTTTAACAAAACATACATTTTTATGTATATTAAACTACCCTATTAAACTATTAAATGTTAAGGTATACATACATATGTAGTATGTTTGTAAATATGTATGTTTTTAAGATTATAGTAAGTGACCTTACTAGACAAGAGGAAAAATATCGCAAGCCTTAAATAATAATAAATTTTTCATGTTAAACACAAAACTTTTTTATATTTTACTATATTTTGATATCATAAATGAAGTTTAAACTTAATATCTTTGATTTGTTTAAATTAAAATGCAATGGGAAATTAAGTAGAACAAAATTTAACCTGTTGGCAAATAGAAATTTGATAAGCTTTACGGATATTAAAATCTAAACTATTGAACCCTTTTCTGAAAGTTTTAATTTTTGTTGTTTTACAAAGTATTAAATTACGTTTGTATTGAAATGCAATTTAAATTTTTTATTTAACTTTAGGGCAGATAATCATTTAAACTTTGTTTTATTAAATAGTTGTGTACTTTATAAATACATACGTTTGTATGTGTGTTTGTTAGTTTGTTTGTATATAACATTCATTAAAATTAACAATAATACACTTATGTCCTATTATATAGATTTTTTGTTGCTGTTGTTTTTTTTAACAATAGAATTGTGGTGGCGGTAAATAATATTAGCAATCAAAGACACGAACTAAAATCACAAACGTCAAACATCATCAATACATCATTATTATTAGTGTTTTTATTATAATTATAATCATTATTATGAGTTTTATTAGTATTTTGTATTGTAATTGTAAATTTAACTATTTAGTTACTTAAATCATTAACCAATTAACCGCAAAGTTTATGCAAAATGTTGTAAAATAATATTTTTTGACATGTGTATGTGTGTAAAGAATGTATGCAAAATAATACTCGCATGTCTTTTTTGACTTTTTCTAACAGATGTGCAAGATTTTTTTTAAACTGCTGGCTGACCGCTTTAACGGTGTTTAATTTTAGTTTTGTTTATGGAGGTTAATTGTTTAATAACACAGTATGAATGCTTATAAAAAAGAATTCATATATGGATTTAAATTCAAATATTTAACTTCTTTAAGATTTTGGATATCAAACATGTTTAAAATCTATATTTCGTTTTAAATTTATACCGGATTTAAGCTCGAAAAACAAATTTCCGACAGTTTTACAAAATAGTGCCTTTTAATTTGTTTTTTAACTACGATTGTGTTATTACTCAACAAAAACTACATATCGTCAAAAAAGCCCTATGTTACAAAAAAATCAAAATCAACTTTTTCATTGTTTATGATGCACCATATCAAAATATATGTTCCTGCAAAAATTTTAAACTCCTACAATTAAAATCAACGTTCCTATCAAAGAAATTCTAAAAAGGTTATGTTCTTAAAATTACCTAAAATTCATGAAAATTTTAAAATTCTCTTGAATTTTTAATATCGAAATTGTGAAATGTTATAAGTTGGTATAAAATGAAATACAAATGGCACTTTTAGCGAATCCTTGTAATTTAGTGATTATTTTATCAGTTTTAGATTTTTTAAAAGAAAAATTATAATTTCCTAAAATCTTTATGAAAACAAAAAAGCCTTATGCCTTCCATGTTTCGGCCTATTTGACCAACAAAAAAGATTTGAATTTAGTTGAAAATGTTAAAATGTATGCCGTAAAAGGAATGCTCCACTATAAACATCAGGGTGATATTTGGAATATATGACATAAGTCAATTATGGACCGAGATCTTTTGAACTAACAAAATATTAATTTTAAAATCAAAATAGTTTTGTTAAATTTTTAAACCGTGGGTATGAGTATACCCACGTGTATCATAATTCGTATTTTTAAGCAAGCAATGATCGTCAAGTAATTTTCTAAAGAGGACCAACTATGGATTTTGTCTCGCAAAGAACATAATTGTGTCAACTTAACCAGTAATGAGCATAAAGTAATTTTCTGAAGGAAACCTTGTATGGAGCCATTCATGGACCGATCCTCACTAAATTTTGTGGAAATCGGGTCATTTATGGTCCGATCCTAAACAAAACTCGTACAGATAAAATGCAACACTCGAAACACAAGAAACTTACGTGTGTCGCATTTCATCGCTTTACTCGTATTTTTAAGCCATTAATGAGCATTTATGCCATTTTCTGAAGGGTCGGGTCTATTATGGACCGATTCTCAAAAAAAAATTGTATAAAAATTTCGGCTTATATGAAACTTATTTGCGCGAATTTTATCGTACTTCTAATCAGTTATGACCTTAGCAATAGAGAATATTTACGCAAAATTCTAGCATTCTAACATGACTAGATCTACTTTATACTTTTGTGGGTCTATGACCAATATTTCGATGTGTTACGGATAACAAAATCAATATATAATAAAATTTAACGAAGTTCATGTTCAATTTTGAGTTCGGTCGGACTCTAAACTTTATTAATAAATACCTAACCATACGTACAGACAAACATAAGTAGCTAGATTTTGTGGATCAATGTATTACAAACAGAACAGACATGTTTTAAACGATTTTAATAAATGAAGTATAGCTTGATAAGACAAAATATTCTACTACATATAATATGATTTATAACACTTTGAGGTAAATATACGACATTCTAGTTGCCCTAATACAATTAATGTGAATTTGTATGTTGTGAGCCTCAACAAAACTTAATACAAACTTTTAATGTCATTTTAATAAATAAGATTATGAATGAGATCAGTCGGACAACGGTTATTTATGGGACTTTAATAATAATCAAAATAGGTAACAGCTTTATACAATTACTACTTCCTATTTTGTTTACGCATAAAAAATACCTATTATAAATCAATTAAATATGTAATGTGCCATTTTGTAATTGCTTTAACATACATTTAAACAGAAACGTATTTACCTACAACTAATAATTTGTTTTCTATATTTTGTTTTATTAACTTTCTACTTACAAGTAATCTAATGGAAGGTCATTAACTTGTATTAATTGGTAGTCTTATAAAATTTATTTAAAGGTGTAAAACTTGTTACTGAAACAATTTTTCTTTATTCAGTTTAGAATTTAAAGTCAACCTCATCCCAACAAACTCATATTTCGTCACTTTCAATCAAAAAATACAAATTTTAATCAACTTTGTGATATATGTTTTAATTGTTGTCGTGTTACTATTTTCTAGTTTGTCTCGCCTAAAATAACAAGTGGAAATTATCAAGTTGTCATTGATATGAATATAATTTCCGATTAAAAGCACTTGTTTGCAAGTATGTACGTTTTCTTGCTAAAAAAAAAGCACACTCAAGCTTATTTTACATCAACATCTGTTTGTATATACATATGTACATTGTACATACATTATATAGTACTTTCTAAAAAATAATAATGAATTAAAAGACAATAAAACAACTTATACGCTTACTTAGAATTACAAATTGAGTAAAATATCAGAATAAAATAAATTCAGAACAGAATAGTAACAGTAAAACATCGTTAATACATTAAATGTTAGTACATCTGGAAAGATTTATAAATATCCAAAATTTTTTTAAATCTATCACCTTTTTTGTTAAAATAATTTGGATAACATTTGAATATATTAAAATATAGACCGATTCTAAGATATTTAAAGCATATTTATATAGTTGCTTAATGTAATTAAAATTTAATGCATAAATCGTGTTAACAAAATGAAACTGAGAGTGTTTATTTAAATATAAATAATATTTATACGTTTATAACATTGCTTGAGAGAGTTCATTTTAATTTATGTATTAAATATCTAGATTTAATAGTTTAGACAAGTATAAATCGACATTTATGTGAATTAGAATAATAAATATTTTTAATTGTCTTAAGATAATACTTACCACTACTAACAACGACATCATAATTATTATAAAACAGGCGCAGCAGCAACAGTTGGGGCAACAGCAACAACAAAGACAAAACCAAAAACAATATCTATCAGTCAATAGAGGGCTGAAAAAAATAATAAATAAAAAATGCATTATTTTTTTATTATTTTCTAGCTTAACGTTTGTTTATCTTTTCTCAAAAGATTCAAGAATTATCAATGAAAAGGTTTCAAGTATTTTTCTCATTTCAACTAACAGCAGTTACTAAATAGACAAACTCAATGACAGTAGTAGTTGTAGGACAAGTTGTGGTAAAATATAGTTAGATACATAGATACATTGGTATAAATATTCATTATACGAATAATGTGTAGTCGCAGCACCAAAATAAAAAGATTCGATCCAACTGCTGAAGAGCAAGCATTTTTAAATAGTGAAAATGTAAATTTCAATAGTTTAAACGAAGATGAAATTGAGTGGGTACAATCACAACGTCTCTATCATATATTGGGACAAGGTGGCCTGTGGCAAATAGTGTGGTGTTTTATATTATCCATGTTCCAAGGCGTTTCCACATTTCATATATTTACGTTTGTTTTTCAAGTAAGTTTATTCAGCGATAACATGTTTATTATGTTACGATTACGAATTTTTAGTCATTACGTCTGACTGAATACATACATATGTATGTGCATAGTGTGTAGTAGTACGTGTACGTGAATTTAATTGCAATTCAAAATTCTTGTATTTATTACATTGCAACATCTTTTTTTATTTTTTTCCATTATTTGTACTTATAAGTATTTTTTATTATTGTTGTTATTAATTTTATTGCCAATGTTAATAATTTTCTGTTACCGCTTCAATGTTAATGTTGTTGTGGTTGTGTTTTATTTCATACTTATATTAATTTAATTATAGTTAATTAAAATGTATTTTAGGCAATATACATTGTAAAATACCAGATACCAAGAACGATATTTTATTAACTATAATTGCAATATTTCTGCATGAAATTGTTAAAACGAATGTCTGTGTAGAAAATTTTATGAAGTTAATATACAATTTTAACCCCATAATTCCCCTAAAATAGTTTATAAAAGAGTGATCGAATTTACATTGATAGTTTGCTCATACGACAATTTTTAAAAGACCCCCATAGAAGGTCGCCTTCAGAAAAAAAGTCTTAAAACATAATTTGATTAAAAAAACAGCTTAGTGATAAAATTTAACATGAACGAAATCAAGTTTCATGAGGATTGGTTCCTAATTGATTTTATCCAAATAAATAAACATATAGAAAATTTCGTTATTGTGTTTGGGATCTAAATCTGTATCTTATCTCAACTTTTTCTGGCGGAAAATTTATATTTTTTGTAAAAATATATTATATAAGCCCATATTCATGCATAAAAAGATCCTTAGCCCATAGTGCAGTTGAAAAAATTACTATATTTATTTTTAACATCTAAAAGGTTTTATTTACATTTAAACTTAAAATGTAAATCCCTCAGAAATAACGCATTCAATTTATATTAAGATTTTATTTTGTCATTATAAAATCTTCAAGATATTTAAAACAAAACACAGTTTTAATTTTAGTTTTATGACGAGAACATCTGCTTGTTGTTGAAAGTTAAAAGTCAGTTTTAAAATTCACCTAAAGTTTAAATGAAGTTATCCTTAAATATGAATGAAATTTGTGAAGAAATTGAAACGGATTTACTACTGCAAACAGACAGAGGAAGTTATGCATGTGATGACGTGGTGGAAAGGAGACAAAATAAAATATTTGAAATATGTCTTGGTAACATTGGCCGATGGCAGGCAAAATGGTGTGCAATTTTATCAATATTTCAATGCATATCGACCATGCACTTATTTTCATTTGTATTTCAAGTATGTAAATTTCATTAAAAACTGATCGTTTCGACTTAAACAGTATTATTTATTGGAAAACTAATTAATTACAAGTAAAACAATATGTAAACAAATGGGTGTATGTACACAATATGTTAAATACTACTGTTTATTTTAGAACTTTAAACTAACTCACAAACAAATTAATAAATATAACTAATTAATTTATTGATACCAGGTAACAAGACAAAAAGTGTTTTTGCGTACAAGTTTTGTACATATTTTGTTCTGTTTTTATTGTTGGCCAACTGCAGCAACGGAAGTTCATTGAGCTGAAACTTTTGAATTTTGTGTTTTATAACTGGTTAGTTTAGAATTTCAATTGTTACAATATTTTTTCACAAATTATAACTTCAGTCAGTCAACCAAACGGTCAGTTAGTTAGTGAATCAAATTATATATAGAACTTTTGCAAAATTATTAATTACAAATAGAGTTATGTCTTTTTTTTTTTGCAACCATGAAAATTAAACACTTGTAAACGAAGTAAATTTTTCGCTACAAACTGGCCTTTTGCACAACACTGCGTATGTGGATCATGTATTAAAAGTGGTGTAAAGTAATGCGAATGTTGAAAAATTAGAACACTAGTTTTATATTTGTCTTTCCTATTTACTATATATATACTATTAATATGTTTTATATATGTATTTAGAACGGGTATTTATACATTACATTTACCTCTTGTCTGTTTACATGTAAACATAAAAGTTTACAATCGTTTAGCGTCAAGTTCAAGTTGTATTTAAGTCATGTACAAATTTGACGTAAAAATAATACTTCTAAATGTGTAATTGTTGGTATTTTACTTTAAAGATATTGTTTTATTTGTTTTTAATTTGTATTCCCTCTTTATAATCATTATTTATAATCTTTAATTAATTGTTATTTCATTTTATTTGTATTTGAATTAAACCGTACATCATTAGGTATTCTTTATTAAAAAAATGTTGAGAATTTCTAACTCCGACACTATTTGCAATTTAATTGATAATACAAATGTTTGAAATATTGTACAACTCGTACATCTAATTACATTTCAAATAGTGGCCAGAGTAAATACACTGAATACAAATAAAGCATTTTTCTCTTTTACATGATGTAAATGAAAAATCCAAATATGTACTTCAGTAAATGCAATATTTGTTACTACATCAAAACAAAACATTTATTCAGGATCATTGAATGACTTTTGTTCGGCAGCATGTTTTAGACACGATAGTCTTCAGAGGATGAGATTTGACCTTTTGAAATAAAATTAATAATAGATATTCAAGAAAGTGACTTGAATATCCGCAATTATTAAAACCGTTATTGCTATGATAATTAGTACAGTGAATATATAAATATAGATCTATCCAGTCCTTTATATAGGGATCGGTACATGTTTGCTTCTATATCCCATATAAATCCTTTTTCAGAAAATTAGTTTTTCGTCAACAAATTTCTTAAATAAATCGAAATCAAGGTAATATTCAAGATAAATGCTTTATTATAAAAAATAAATCACATTTAATATTCATAACTGGTGTAGTGTATTGTATGGTCGACCACGCCCAGCTATACTTTACTACAAGTTTTTATGAATGAAATGCAGATTTATTTGAAAAAAATTAAAGAAATAAATTTAAAAGAAGATGTAAACTAAAAACAATACGATTAACATTATATAGAATGTGTAGCACTGTTGCTTGTTTACCTTTAATCGGTTTTAGACCATTTTTTTAATTATCTTACCACTGTATATCGTCATATTAAATGTAAACAAATAAATTCATTACAGACAGCCGATAAAGATTTTTGGTGTGCAAGACCCCAACAAATGAATAGTATGGATGTAACAACATGGAAAAATCTCACACAAACCACAGATTCCTGTTCAATTTTAAATATCGATTATAGTGAAATGAGTACTTTGGATTCGCTATTAGATTATATTAAAACACCGCTACAAACCTTAAATTATACATCATGTAATGAATTTGAATTTTCACCTGATGATAGTGAATCAAAGACATTGGTACAGGAATTCGGTTTAGTCTGTTCGAAACGTCAACTATTAAGTGTGGTTGAAATGTGTTTTCTAGCTGGAGCTGCTGTTGGTAGTGTTTCAAGTGGTTGGATATCTGATCGATTTGGTCGTAAGCAGACACTTATGGGTTTTGCATTTGTTCAGACTACGTTTGGTAAGTTAAAATTTAAATCGAAATGCTAATGTATATGTAGTAATTTAAAAAAACTTTAATAAATATATAAAAACTAAACGACACTTATTTTGATTTATCACTTACAAACACTTCATTAAAAAGAAGACATTGTAAATTTAAATTGCCAAACAGAGAGTTATAATTTGTAGGATTCTAACGCCATCATTTTAGATACATAATTATAAACACATATTGTTATTTATTTTCTAATTTTTCCCTTTTCATTTAAAACAAATTTTACATTTGTAGGTACCATTTTGGCCTTCTCATCTTCTTTAGCTATGTACATGACACTACGTGTTATAATTGGATTCGCTTCAATGACTGTGGCAGTGGTTAGTTTCGTGCTTGTGGTCGAATTGGTCTCCGGCAAATGGCGTACAATTATTGGCATTTTGAATATTTTACCGGTTGCAGTTACATACGTACTAACAGCAGGAATTGCATATTTTATACGAGACTGGCGTACGATGCAATTGGTAATATCGTTGCCATGGTTCTTTATTTTATTCATATGGTAAGTGGAAGTAGAGAAAGTGATGTTGGGTTGGTTTAAAATAAAAATTCATCATTTAGATATTTTTGAAATATTTAAACTCATCTTTTTTTTCTATCGCAGGTATTGTGTACCAGAATCGCCCAGATGGCTTTTGGCTACTGGTAGACTTGAAGAATTATTTGCCATTGTTGAAAGAGCGGCTCGCATTAACGGTACCACTTTGCCCACAAACTATAAGAAGTCCTTGGAAGCAGTGGTACCACGACAAAATACAATTGAAACAGTTGAAGATGCAAAAATACCTAAAAATGAAATAAATCCAATTTCGGCAACAACAACAACGAACAAACCGACAGAAGTGATAACAAATGATGTCAGCCCTTTGGTCGTGGTATTTAGTAAAGCATATTGGCGTACTACGTGTTTGACTCTTGTCGTTTGGTTGACACTGATTATCATTTACTTTGGTTTAACTTTACATCTGAGCAATTTGGGAGGCAATATATATGTAAATACGGTAAGTTTTATTCTCATATCAAAAGTATCCTTCTTCAGGATAAAATGAAAAAATATACAACAAAGCACATGTATATATGTATGTAGGTTTACTTTACAAAAGAAAACACATCATAATAGATGATAAATATAAATATAAACGTTTTATACATGTATGTATGTATATGTATATATCAGACTAATGTATGTACATACAATAATATGTGTATTTTATTTGAAGAATGAATGAATTATTATCTTTTATTATTTATTTATAATACTAGGCCATTGCGGGTTCAGTGGAAGCTATTTCAATTTGTTTAAGTATTTTTGTTGTATTAAAATTGGGTATACGATTGAATTTAATAACATACATGTTGATACCGGGCATTTGTTGTTTGGCCACAAATATCGTACCCAAAGGAGATGAAAATAATATTTATATTATTGCTCTAGCTATGATTGGTAAGTGGTCTGTCTGTTTGTCATTTTTTAACATTATCATTCTCATTGTCATCATATAATCATTTTTAAATTAAAATTTTAAATGTTTTTTTTTCTATTTAGCAAAATGCGTTATTGGTGCCAATAATGCCATCATACCGACCTACACTGCCATGCAGTATCCTACAGTTGTGCGTAATTTTGGTGTTGGAATGGGTAATCTGGCGGCAGGTGTTGCTTTAATACTTGTACCATATATGTGGCTCTTAGTAAGAAATATTTATTTTTTAATCGATTTTATAATTAACAATTGATTTTTTTCTATCCTTAGGAACATATTGAACCATTGTTACCGATGAGCATAATGGGTGTTAGTGGTCTAATTGGCGCTATAGCTTTGGCCATGATGAAAGATGTTGAAAACTAGATATATATAGCAAGACATTACACACACACACTCGTAACAATTAAATATTTTTAATGCATGCAAATCGAAAAAGCATCTGTGATATAAACATATTTAGTAAATTGTATTAGACATATTCGATTTAAATTTTTAAAATGAATTTCAGGAAGACTTACAGAGCTTCAAGTTTTTAAAAGATCACACATAATGACTTTAAATAATTATACAATTTTAATTACAATTCAACTTTAAAGAAAACAATTTGAAATTCCAAGTCGTAAAACAATTTTAACGAGAAGAATTCAATGTCAGAAAAGAAATTGCTATAAAAAATATAACGATTAGAAGTTTTTCTTTATATGAATAGTATTCCAATTAAGAACCTATAATATTTAAGCCAAATGTCTAAAGTATGCTTTTTATAGTTTATAATTTTTTAAGTTACATATTACTATTTTTTAATTTTCAGCAATTTTGAATTGTGTCGAATTTTTGGATAAATAACCGTAAACGTAGTTAATTTTAAGTCATTTGTATTCTAAATAGTTTTCTTTTAAAGCACTATTATTAAGTATTCTTTTTAAAGATATAAAATTAAATTTTATGTTAAATTATGTTATTATATTTTGTTATATTTGTATGAATATAAATGTTTTAGTTCCCACCATCAATCGAAATTAAAATTATTCACAACTAGAGTTCACTATAAGCTAGTTTTTATAAAGACACTTAAACACTTAAGTATGTCTGATTATTGAAGTTTAATATCACAAATTTATTTGTGGTCTTCTAAATTACAACAAACATAGACCAGACGGACATAGCTTAATATACTTCACTATCTACATGAATCCACAAAAAATATATATGGATATGTGGTAGTGTACTTAAACGATTAATCGTCGATAGGTTATTTGATAATTTTTTGAATTTTTGAAACGCTCGAATAAATGAAAATTGTTTAATTTCAAATCACGAATAAACCAAATAATTTCTATCAATTAACTGATTGAGAAACAAGTAGGAAAGTATAATCGGGCATGGCCGACCATATAATACCCTACACCATGAGTATATTTTTAAAATTTTTATTTTTCATAAAGAAATTTATTGAAACTTGTTGAATTTTACCTTAATTCCAAAGTATTTGTGCAATTTATTGATAAAAACAAAATTTTCTAAATAAAGCTTTATATAGGAGTATAGGTCAAACATGCGCCGATCCTCATTAAATTTGAGAAAGGATATATTTTTAAATAACAGTTAGTTTTGTTGAGTTTCATTGCGATACAAATGGTTACAAGTTAATTTTAGAACTTTAATACATTATTTGATGGGGGTTTTGTGTGGGGGCTACGGTTAAACAAGTGCCGATCATTACGAAAATCAGCAGCATCATTTATACGCATATAAAACTTATTTGGGCCAATTTTTAGACGTAATTATGGCATAAAAATCCCAACTCGGAAGGTACGGTTGTATGGGGGCTAGGTGAAATAATGGACCGATTTCAACGATTTTCAATAGGCTTTGTCCCTGTGCCAACAAATTATCTTGAATGTTGCGGTCTGTACCTTGTGCACAAGGTTTACATGGACCGGACAGAGAGACGGACGGACATGTCTTAATCGACCCAACAAAAGATTCTGAATCCATCGGTATGCTTTAAGGTATTCGGTCAATTTGTGTGTTACAAACATCAGCACAAACGGGTATAAATATCACTCTATAAATTCCGGTTTCCCATTATATAAAATTTAAAAATTATCATTAAAAAAATAAAAAGTACTAAATGGTCCCCCACTTACATATTGAACAATAATTAAATTACAAATGTAATATTTAAAAAAAAAAAATTACTCTCTTAAAAATTTTAATCAATAAGGACCGTGTATCTTTAAGAATCATGTGTTTTGAATTAATGTTATAGAACATACAAATAGTATTTGATATTTAAAGAACGAAAAACTACCAAGAGTGCAATAAATTCAACCTTGTTGAAATAACGAATAAAAAAGTTTAGACATAGAACTTTTTTAAAATTAGTTTTACAAAAGACTCCTTGCTTCAATCAATATATCACAGATAAAACTGAAAAGATACGAATCTGCATTCATTCGCCTCACTACTATTTACCCGAATTTTGTCCTATAGGCCTTAGTATACGAATTCAAAAATAATATAACAACAGATTGTTTTATGTGACTAAATTAACTATTTTTTCATATTTTATAAAAAAAATGGCTCTATGAGTTTGAATACAATAAAATGATCCCCTTTTTTATACTTTTTTCCCCCAGTGAAATGCCACAGACTTTGTTTTAATATGTGTATATTACAGAGTTAGTCCATAATCTAATAGTAAACGTCAATAAATTGAAAAAGTTTTCTTAATGTCATAAAAAAGGTACAAATAATAAAGTTTTCTACCTTTTACACACAAAAAGTACGAAACTGGTGCTTCATAATTTTGGAATATATTTACAAAAAATGTGTTATTTTTTTTAGTTATAAAGATTTAAAGGACCAAAAAAAGTACCAAAATCAGCTTTGATACCCAAATGCCTTTAAATGTATTTCAGCTGATTTGTTATAAATATATAAGTATCAGTCAGGTCTGTCAGAAAATCTCATTCCGTTTAAAAGTAGAATTATTTTCTGTATTTTTGCTTCTTCGGAAAAATAAAACGAGTCGAGTTTAGAAGGAAAATATGGGTGAACAAAAAACTATCTCTTTTTTTAATTTAAACCATTTTAGCGAAGACAAAGCAAGTTTATATTTAGAAACAAATTAATGATCACAAAATAAAAGCGTGATTATTTAACGTTTAGATTTAACAAATATTTAATTATTAGCACAAAAATTATCAAATTAAAATAGATTTAAATTCAAAATAATGACATAAATCAGCATTTAGCTATTTTGAAAATGTAAGGAAACTAATAAATAGAGACTACAACAACATTTATGAAAAATCATGATGCGTAAAAGAATACGAAATGTTGATAAAATGTTTCTTTAACAAAAGCTTTTATTAAACTGTAATGTTGATAAAAGCTTATAACAACTGAAAAGAAATTTAAAAAAAGAGCTAATTCTAAAAATAACGGTTTATACATTAAAAGCTTTAAATTGACTTTTTTCTAGATGAGTATTGGTGAGAAAACAATCTCTTATAAACATGTATTAATCATGTAAACGTTACAAAGCTTTTTTTTCAAATATTAAAAAAACATGCACATATTTCAAAAGTGTCGCTTTTTTAGTGTAATCTTGAATTAAAATATAAATAAAATAAAATTAAGAGGAATAAAAACAAAGTAGCACAAAGCCACGGTTGCTTTAAAATAAAACTCTCAATCAAAATGGCAATAATTAAAATTCTCAACATGACCTCTCTACAAATTACGCAATTACAAAAGAAATTAAATCCATTTGCAAATTTGATTTATTTTTTTTTTATTAAGCTACTGAAGGTAAATCAATTAATCAATGTGCTCTAAAATACTTTTGTTTTATTTACAAAATGGGTAATTAGCAATTATGTTTTTAACGAGAACTTTTATTTTTAGTTAAGTGAATAGCAACTAATTTAAAAAAAAATCCTAGATTTCTTCAACAGAGTTGCAAAGAACACACAAAAAGTTTACAAAAAGCTTTGGAATACAAATAAAGCAGAAAAACGACGCGCAACAACAATTTATGCATTTTGGCCAGTATTTTGGTGTTGGTGGTATAAAACCGCAAAGTTTTCTAAAATGTAAAACATTTCTTTGCTGAAGTCTGTTGGTAACGGTTATTACAACATACTCGTACAAACAAAATAGAGGAATAATCAAACGCGCTATTAACAATAGAGTGAGTGGGAAACGCGCCAAATCAAACGTAAATTGTTACCATTTTATTTGTTTCAATTGTTAAAGAATAATTAGTAATAGACAAATTACAGTGCATATTTTAGTAACAGTAACGGCAACAACAACAACTACAACTACAACAGCAACGTTAATAAAGAAAAAACAACAAAATGAAGTTACAAAAACTAAAAGCGGTAAGTTTTTACATATTTGTACTTTTTTTTAAATTACATACCAATTTTTGGCAAAAAAAAATATAACAATTTTACTGAGCGCAAATAAGTGTTGAAGTATAACTAAGGCGTTAGCTTTTAAACATTTTTATGGAATGTTGACTAACTGGATTCTAAAATTTGGAAACAAGAGTTACTGTTACAATTTCGAAAATTAAAATGTGTATCAAATAATCAAAAAAAAAAAAAACAATGGTTTTAATGATTTGAAAAACTAATTAAGCGGATTTGTTTCTTATTTATATTTTATAATCATTAAATTCAGCCCAAGGTTAAAAAATTGTCTTGACATAACTTAATGCTCCAAAAGAAATACAGACTAACCGTTTTAAATTACTTTTCAAAAAAAAGGGTGTAGCAAAACAATGTCTTATTATTGTTATTATTACTTTTTTATTTTTCTTCTTTACTATCGCTTTGTTTCTTTACGCTTAAATTACTTTATTCATTATTTAAGCCAGTTATTATAATAATGATCTAAGTCATACTTATTTAAGTATATGACATACCAATGGTTTATATTAAAATGTAATGCTCTTTTTTTTTATTCATAGAAATTATTAATAATGGAACCTCCAGGAAGTTAGCGAAATATGTTTTCAAATTCAGCATATTTTATACTGAGTTCTAATAAATATCTGTCATATTAAAGTTTTTCTTATAGTTTTGTCTATTTCTATATATCTACTTTATATATCAGACTTTATTTTGAATCCGGTGATCTGTTTGAAAGATATATAATAACTACTAAGGGCGAGTTTCTTACTACTCAGTTAAACTAGGCTTAACATGCTGTTATATTAAACCCAAAACAAGTTTAGGCGGACTTTAACCGATGATTGTGTTTTTCAGTTATGGATTTAAGTTCAGTTAACTTTGTCAGGACTGCCAACTTTTCAGTCAAAAATATAAACAACGAACATCTGTTTTTTGCAAATAATACTTTTGTAAAATGAAAAATTTTAGAAAAATTAAAACAATAATAAATAAAACAAAACAAATTAGAAAATTGCAATTAACTTAAAATATTACGTTTTTGTTTTTTCGAAATCATTGTTTTATTGTTTTTTATAATTGTGATTTCTCTTATAACTTAAGTTTAATTGGCCAATAACACTCAGTTAAACTAAGATAGTAAGGGCGGGTTTCTTACTCCTCAGTTAAACTAGGCTTAACTTGCTGTTAGATTAAACTCGGAACAAATTTAGGCGGACTTTAACCGATGATTGTGTTTTTCAGTTTTAGATTTAAGCTCAGTAAACTTTGTTAGTATTGCCAAGTTTTCACTCAAAAACATAAACAATGAACAGCTGTTTTTAGTAAATAATACTTTTGTAAAATGAAAAATTTTGGAAAAATGTTAAATAAACATTTAAAACAATAATAAATAAAACAAAACAATTCAGAAAAATGCAATTTACCTAAAATATTAAGTTTTTGTTCTTCCGGAATCATTGTTTTATTGTTTTTGTTAATTGTGTTTTCTCACTTATAACTTGAGTTTAATTGGCCAATTACACTCAGTTAAACTAAGATAATAAGTAACTTTACTGATAACTGAAAAACACGAAACATATATTAATCCAGGATTAACCAAAGAATGAAGTTTATCTTTATCAGAAAAACTCGCCCTAAGTAACGTTACTGTTTACTGAAAAACACAAAACATGTGTTGAACTAGGTTTAAACAAAGAATGTAGATTATCTTTATCTGAAAAACCCGCCCTAAAACAAAGTTTTAGGGCGGGTAATGGTAATTTCAAACTATTCTCCTATTCCAAAACTTTATAATGTAAAATTGTTAAATATTTATTTTTAAATAAAAAAAATATCTAACAGAAAGTTATCTATCACTTCACAAGGGAAACAATTTTCTGTGAAATTAATATAATCTGGGAATGGTTTTGTAACAGTTATTTAAAAATCTCAAATTCCTTAGTTATGACTATATTGTCTAAACATGAAAAAACTCTAGCATCGTTAATGACTTGACAGAGTTATTATTAAATATTTCAACAAGCAACGAATATGAAAATAAACAAATCCATAAAAACTGCAAATTATTGTTGACATTCACTTGGTAAAAATAACATAGTTTCCAAGTTATTATACTGAACCTTATTGAAGGTAAATAAAACTAGCTTATAGAACACATAACAGTATAATAAACTGACTCACTAAATACATATTCATTTTTCGTTATTTGTCAAGATAAAAAAAAATGTCTTTGTTCTGCAAAGAAATGGTTGAAGGAATAATTATTTTATTCTCGTTTACAAATTAAAACAATCACATAATTGTTTTATATTTAAAGTTTTTTCTCTCCACTATTTTATGCCGGTTTCCACTTCAAATTGTTTAATAATAGTGCAATAGTGTTTGTGGAATAAGGTTTTCAATTAAATATTTACTTTCATAGTTAATTTGTTCAAAATGCAGCTGCATTTTATTACACTCAACAAAATTTTAGCGTGATTCTTTAAAATATTACAAAGTTGTTTTTTTTACTATTAAATGACGTTATATACATATTTTAAGACATTTTTAAATATTGTTATTATTTTGGATTAATTTAAAATAATTTCCATACATTCATATGTAAATTTTCTATGTAATTATTTTGAGTGTAGAAAATAGAGTAATGCGTTTATTTGCAACATCCAAGGACGTCAAGATATTTTAAATTATATCTCAGTTCAAATGAATGTGATTCAGATTTGAAAAATTATAACAGCATCTTAATATGCTATGTATTGTATATTTAAATAGTTTCACTATATTACATTTGACGACTGAAGGACGCTTAATAATTCTAATAAATTTGAATTTTTTAGTTAAAATATTTAATGTCTCTTTGAAATATTTTAGTAAACAGTATTATTATTGCTTATTTTAGAAAATAACATGAAAAAGACAGATAATTGAAAC
Organism: Lucilia cuprina; assembly: GCF_022045245.1. Lineage (NCBI taxonomy): Eukaryota > Metazoa > Arthropoda > Insecta > Diptera > Calliphoridae > Lucilia > Lucilia cuprina. Next base: position 100,521,478 of record NC_060952.1, on the reverse strand, counting down.
GTTTTCTTATTTCTACTAATTATTTATTTTTTCTTAATAATTCGGTGGAAAACTGTTAGTTTAGAATATAAATATATAAAATAGCAGTTAGATATTTAAAAATTTCATACAAATTACAAATTGCAATTATAATTAACTATTAATAGTTTTACTGCTAAATTGCAACATCAGATCTAAACAAAATTCGAATAATTCTTTTTAGATTTCGTAAATTTTATACACAAACATTCATTAATATAATATCAACAGATTCTTAGTTTTATTTAAAGCTTATACAGATCGATAGAGTTTTTTTTTTTGCTTTAAATTGAAAAATCAAGTTCCTTGTTTGCTGTTATTCAACATACACATGCATTTTTCACCTGAATAACTATAAAAAAATTCCTAATAAAAAATTAAATGAAAAGAAAAAATTGAAAAATAATGTTATTTGTACGTTAAAAATATTTCTAGTAATAAAAACAAGTAAACTAGTTTCATAATCTGGCCAAACTGTATTACAACCACCAACACCAGCGCACGTATTTATGGCGTAATCAACCAAGTGCAACAACGTTTAGTAATTGCAATAAATGTAATTTTTTTGGGCGTTATTGAAAACGAAAGTTTGTACTAGTACAAATTTTATAATATGCTTAGCAATAATTTTCATGTAACATGTTGAAATTTGCCTTTAAATCTTTAAATTCTGAAATTTTCTCAAAATCTTTTCCAACAGCCATTTAGTGTAAATTGAAAAAAATGTTGAACGTTGACATTTTGTTTCTTTATAATTGACATTGGAAAAAATGTAACAGTAATTATGAACATTACCATTTTTATTTCCTTAATAATCTTCAAAGACATCATTTACTACAATTAAGAAAACTTGTTTTTACATTACATTTTCAGTTTACGTTTTTGTCCCCGACAGTGAAAAGAAATGCCGCAGAAATAACCACAAACACACAAATATTTTAACTACTCATATCATGTACATACCAACGATTTACATACTTTGTACTTCTTTTTTTCTTCAAATAAATTAAAAAAAAAAAACAAATAAATACTGTATTACATAATCGTGTGAACTATATTCATTGCAATGATATGATATGGTAGTTTGTAGTGTGTATGTGTTGGTCTTATTTATGTTGTATGTGTATTTACATTTAAGTAGACTAGATTCATGCAATTTGTTGTTAAATGGCCAAAACATTCACTAACTCTCAATTTAATTCAGTACACTCTCACTTTTTTTTTGTACTGGTGGACTGGTTGTATTTAAGTTGCCATTAATGTACTGCATAGAAACTGTAATAACTATCCAAATCAAATCAATATTGAATTGAATTACCAATTCGTAAAACTTAAACCGGCTATGACTAAATACATTCATCCATCATCAAGACAGAACATGTTATTTGTCACTACCAATACAACGTTACAAATGTGTAATTTCTAATCAATCTCTGCACGGATCTCAAACTTGTTTGTTGTCTGCCAAAAAAAAGTTAAAATAATTTTGTATATTATATCTCATATTTAAAATTTTTAAGCCGCTTAAATAATAGAATTCAGACGGCAGAAAAAATGTAGACCCACATTAGAGTACATCATACAAATAAACACTACTCAGTACATTTTATAAATATTTTTGGGTGTGTGAGTCTATTTCTCTGTATGTTTTTTGTAAATATATTGCAATTTCAACTGCAAGTTAAAGTACAATATTTTTAAACACAAATATACGTTGCATTATTTTATGACTTCATCGTTTTAGTACGATCAATAGTAATCGAATTTTACAGTCTTACTCAAAATTAAACATACACTAAATGAATTTTTATTACATATACTAAAAAATGTTAATATGTAGTTTTAAAAACATACAAAATCACCATTAAAATCAGTCTATCGTTGAAAACTAACATAAACACATACGGATGTACATACGTATGTATGCCAATATTTTAAACACATACATATGTATGTATGTTCTTCTTCATTGAACCTACATATAACGATAAATTTTATGGAGAACAAAAAGTGGTTCTAGTAATTATTTGTATGATAATTTTTTTTATAGATCATATTCGTTGTTACTACTCTTTTAAGTGTATGTCTAGTCAATGCTCAATATCCTCCACAACGCCTGGCAATACCTGGAGCAGCACCTGCACCTGTAGCGCGACCAGTAGTGCGCGTAAGGCGACCAGTAGCAGTAAAATCTCAAAGCTATACGCAAAATAACATAGCTCCACGTGTAATTGAAGAACCTAAACCAGTTACTGAATCGGGCGAAGAGGAGGGACCCGATGCTTATTTGCCACAACTTTTAAGAGAACAACAGTTGGCTCAGGTGCAACAAGCACAATTTCAACAAACTGCCGCTGCTTTTCTTAATAACGAACAAAACGCAATACACGAAACGCCAATTTCTCATCTTTTATCTAATGATGAACCTTTAGTTAGTAGTAATCCTTTCTCCACGAGATTTCCCGAACGTCCATCCCCTCCAACAACACCCAGTGCTAAGCAAGTGTTTAATGATTTCGGCATTGGCTCTAATATTATCAATAGTCCTAGATTCAGTCAAGACAGACCACAACAAGCACCACCTCAGACTCCACCACCACAGCAACGTGAACGCGTCCATGTTATTCGCAACAGACCTACTGAGTTAAGAGAATCAAGACCACAATTTGTTGCCCAACCTGCTCCAGTCCAATCACGTCCTAGACCAAAACCCATACAATCTCGTCCCGCTTTGGAACAAAATCAAATACCATTACAAGAAAGGGACAGTCAACAAAATTCCAGACGTCAACGTCCAGTTGCTCAAACCATAAGAAAATGGCGCGAAGAAAATGAAGATGGCAGTATTACCTGGGGATATGAAAATGATGATGGCTCCTTCAAAGAGGAACTTATTGGCACTGATTGTATTACAAAGTTAGTATGATGTTTAATATATTTATATATTTATTTATTAATTTTTTTATTTAGAGGTACTTATGGCTATGTAGACCCAGATGGCAACAAACGTGAATATCATTATGAAACCGGTATTAAATGTGACCCCAACAAGCGCAATGAGGAGGCAGAGCTTCAGGATAATGGCTTCATTAATTACGAAGAAAATCGTGCTGTTTTACCGAATGGAATCGAAATTGACATGTCACAACTAGGCAAGAAGAAGTCAAAAAGACCAGGAGTAAATTATAGAAACTAATCTTCATTGGGGACTTGATGCGATACTGGATACTTGATGGATACAGAATCGCCAGTTCCCAAATAGTTTATAAGACTTGCATTACATATTTACGTTGTGTATATTTTACTTTTATTATTATAGATTTTATTAAAAAATTATAATAAAATAAGGAATTTAAATTCTTACCATTTTTTATATTTTAAGAAAAACTGTCGGGATGCAGTTGTTGATATCAAATAAAACATAAACCAAAAAACTTAAGTATCCTAGTTATTGATTTAAAGTGAGTGTAGTGGGACTGAAGATGTACAATATGTATGTAAATATATAGTAGTTAAATGATTCCTTAGTAGGGACGTGGGCGTCTAATTGGGGGTAAACGATTTGGAGGCGTAATAGAAATATCAAGAAAATCTCCGATACAAAACTTTGCTTGTGCCAACGTTTTATTGTCGTCAGCTCCCTTTTGTCCTGTACACGTTACGCCAATCTCACGCATTTGAAAATGATTATTGCGATAATTGGGATAGACTATAGCAAAGTCGAAATATGTACCCTTCTTACGAGTATCAGGATTGACATCGCGTACTAGGGAGGTAAGCTCATGCAAAGAAGCATCCATCCAAGTATAGATTTGTAGTTCGTTAGTGGGAACATTATTGTACATATAATCAGATACCGAGTGATGTCTTCCAGTTGAACAGAATACTCTCAGCAGTAGTGGACAAGTCTAAATTAAACAGAACATGAAGACAAGAACATTATATGACAAGGTATGCTTACTTTCTCACGGTCAATTTGTTTGGTTTGTGGTTTTTCCTCTACGATCATAGACTCGACATTTGCCATGATTATTATATATTTAAATGCTTAATTTGTGTATTTTAACAAAATAACAAAAAAAATACCATGTACAATTTTATCCGGCTTTTTTCAATAGTACTGAAGTTGGCTGCAGTTTATGTTTTCGTTAAAAATGTTTGTCGTTCGAAGTTGCCACATCAAACCGCTAAGAAATACGATATATGAAGATTACGAAAAAAATATTAAAGTCCCTTTTTTCATTATTACAAATTTGTTTATCAATTCCTTCAAGAAAGTTGATTATATATTATTTAACTATATTAAATTTGTTTCAACATGCATATACATATAATAATATGTATATCACCAATCCCAACCAATCTATAAACTAAGTCGTCCTACAACCGATTTTAAGCCGTCGTTGAGTGACAGCAGCCGCCGCTGGTAATGTTTGTCGTCGCAGTTCTCTGTGTTCAGATAAAATCATTGGGAAAACTAAAACAAAATACACACAAATATTAAAATAATTGAAATAATTGAAAAGTTATTACTTTATACGTATTATCTTACATAAATTATTAAATAAATAAAAAGAATAAACGGATTTAAAAGTTCATATTTATAACAATTTTTACTAAATTCTAACAATTTTTGAGACATAATATATTGAAATATTTACTGCACTTTTTCATCTGGAAAAAAACTCATCATGTAGGTATTTTGAACAACAACAATATTTTGTTTTCTTTTAAGAAAGATAAAATAACTTAATTAAAAAATGAAATTTTTAATATTATTTACTTTATTAAGTGGATATAAGTTTTAAGAAGCTTATATAATTGTTTGAATAGAAGAAAACTAAACAGTAAAAAAAAATAACCAGAAAACTTTTTGCAATTACACTCGAAAAAAATGGTGTGTAATTTATAAAATGCAATATAGTTGTGTGTATAAGATTTTGTAAGAACACAGGGTGGCACAATTTTATTACTCCCTAAACTAATATTTAATAAAAAGGCATTAATTCAAAAAGGTTTATAAACCTAGATTCTTTTACCGGTTAGATTTTAAAATCTTTAGACTGTTGGTGGCTCTTTTAATTCTAAGCTTAGAAGTGTAAAAATTGTACACTAAAAACTTTGATAGGCAGAAAACACATTTTTAGCGATGCCGTTGTTCGACACACTTTAGAAGAGCAGAGATCTCTACCGTCTGTATCCACACTTAATAGTTTAAGTTTAGAATTCACAATTTCTTAGATCGGGTTTCTTCGTTCTCCTTTAGGAAGATGATATAAATTTTTTTGAACTTAAGTACAATTTTTTCACTTTAGAACTATATCTACATATATCGTAGGTCATGTTTCTCCATGAGGAAGATTATTTAAAATTTTTTGAACTTAAGTACAATTTTTCATTCACTTTAGAACTATATTTATATAAAAAAAAATCCTGTAATTAGAATAAAATTATATTTAATCGAGCTTTTGAAGTGAATAAATCTTTATTTTTTTTTTAATATTATTGCTTTTAGCTTCCATCATGTCTTCTTCACATTCAAATGCGCAAAGTAGTGATAATTCTACATCAGCTAGCAAAAATATAGGTAAAAGCAAAACAAATTCTGCTCAGAATAGTAGTGGATCGGACAGCATGGATAAGGTATCGCCTGATCAGGATATATATATAAATCCGGCTGATGGTTTGCCTAGTCAACATCCAACGTTGGCTGATGGTGAAATTGATAGCAGTGCTGAGCCAGAAATAGATCCCGATTCTTTTGATGACTTACCTACATCAATTATTGTTACTAATATACATTCGGAGGTATTTGCTAGTCCTGAACTTAAACAAGAAATGGAGGATTTATTCTGTATGTTCAGTGACAAAGCAACATTTCAATGGTTGCGCAGTTTTAGACGTCTCCGAGTTAACTACGATAATGCTATAGCTGCTGCGAATGCTCGCATTAAATTGCATCAATATGAATTCAATAAGAAAACTGTTATAACGTGTTATTTTGCGCAACCGGTAACACCAGTATCCAACAAAAATCTTCAGCCACCAGCTCCGGTGAAACAATTCCTAATATCACCTCCCGCTTCTCCTCCAGCCGGCTGGGAACCTAGAGAAGAGAATGAGCCATTAGTTAATCATGATTTGTTGGCTGCTTTAGCTAGTCTCACCCCAGGCGAATCTCATGAATTACATCCTCAAAGTGAAGATCAGCCCGCAATCATTGTACACACCGCCAGATTACCAGAAACTACAACAGATGTTATCAGTGCCGGTTCAAAGATGCCAATAGTCCCAACCAAATGTCCCGAAAGAGCATAAACAAAAAATGAAAAAGAATCGAACAAATCAAGTCTTAATGAAGTTTGAGTCAGACTTTACATGTTGCAAACAAACAAAATCTATTTATTTATACACTTTTTCTTTTGTTATTTGTAGGCTGTTGTTTGTTTTAAAACTGAAGCTAATTAATTATACACATAATAGAAAAAGAACAAAAGATGAAAGAAAAAACTCAATGTATTAAATGTAAAAGATAAAAATTGTTAAATATTTAAATTTCAGTTTAGTTTTCGTTAAATATTTATCGAAGCACTAGCTTAAACGAAACATTTTAATTTTTCTGCTATTTTCAACATGGATTTCTTAAACGCACATTATCGATTGTTACTTGCTCACGACAGCGTTTAAGAGAGAAGTCGGATGAACTGATAAATCGCAAAGAATGTTACTGATGGCTTTGTTGAAACTGTCGCAGGCATCCGATCGATCAATGTCTTTTAGACTTGAAACCATACGAATGATATTGTGATTAAGTATAAAATATTTATATAAATATTTATAGTTTTTTTATTAAATATAAAGAAAAAACAAAAAATGTTATTACAATAAACCATGAATTTATGTGTATTACCTACATAACTAATTAGAACTCATGGCTTGTATGTAGGATAAGTTTATTTATTAAAAATTGCCTAAAATTGATCTATTGTTGAAAATGAAATAGATGTTAACAAGTAATACATTCTCCAATCTAACATACGAGTATATACCCGAAACAATTTAAAGCTATTACACAATTAACCATAAAGGAAATTTTATTATTATTTTTTTATGAAATCAATTAAAAATTAAGATTCGAAGAATGTAAAATATTAACAACTATGTTATCTCTTGTTGTACTAATTTTATTTCTATAAATATTAATATAATAAGAAAATCAAACAAAACTAATACAGCTATAATGTATTAATTTTTTATAAGCTCTGCTTTAAACGTGCCCAGAGCTTATCTAGTTCATACTGTAACACATTATTCCGATACTGTATTTGCACACTCATCCACATCTACTAAAAAGAACACAGACTTCTTGGTGTATCTTTATAATCGTTGAAAACAAAATTTGTCCTTAACTGATCCCAGCAGAGAAACACTTAAAAATATTAAAAAACAATTAAAAATACTATCGAATCACAAAATTACCTGTATATAGTTTAAGTTAAACAAAAATGTATGTAATGGAAAATGTTTAATGAATTTAAATAAATAAAAACAAAATTTATGAAGATATGAAAGAAATCGCTGTATGTCAATTATATAAATAATTCTTATTAAAAAAGGATTATGACACTAAATATTTAAAGAGTCCTTTATTCTAGGTATTGTTACCAAAATGGAATTCATGATATTATAACAGAAAATGGATTATTATTTTTTCTTAATATATTAAGCAACATTTTATTGTAAAAACAAAATAAACAATTAACAATTTTTAATATTTGGAATGTAATAAGAACACATACATTTATAAATATGTATGTATGTATTATACAGCGCACATACACACATATACTTATACATTATTGTGTACAGATTTCGGATATTGCTTGAGTTTAGAGATGAGTATAATTTTCTATTTTTAACTTAATAATTTGTGGAAATTAATGTTTTCCTATGGTTTTTAAAGGTACCATCTGTTCTGGATCATCTGGATATACGCTATGTCGTCTTGACTTTCTGCCAGCACATTGACTAAACCATGTATCGCCTTTGCCAAAGTTTTCACCATCTTCAATGGATTCTGGCATTGGTTGATTCATTGTTTCTGGCAAGAACATTACCCAAAATCCTGACAGCAAGGCAATAATACCAAATAATACGGCAGGTATTTTAGGATCAAATGAATCCAACAGAGTAATGAGAGGTGTTAGAGCGCCAGACAAACGGGCACACATTGATCCTAAGCCCATAGCTGAGTTACGAACAACAGTGGGGAACAACTCGGCGGAATAATTGTAAATTACTCCAAAGGATCCGGCGATAAACAATTTTCCCATCATCACAATGCCAGTTGAAACTGTGCTGCCTTGTTCAATGAAGGCTGCAACCATACAACAAACGCCACCGGCTAACATAAGCGTACTGGTAATTGGTCTTCTTCCAAGGCGATCTAAGACTAAGACAATGGTCAAATAACTGGGGAACTCGACCAAACCCATAATGAATAGAATTAAGTAGGGATTGCCGTAGAGTTTGCCAGCACTCAAAGAGAGACCATAGTAAACTAATGAATTTGCGAACCAACAGAGACAAACATTCAATGTTTTCATGCGCAAATTTGGAGTTTTAAATAGATCGCCCAAACCGGCATTTGCCTTTTCTTCAGTAGATTGTTGGCTTTTAGCTTTTTGTAAGAAATATTGCTTGTCGACTGGAATGCCGGATCCATTGATTCTTAAGCCCTTGGAAACAATGTCAATAGCTTCTGCAGCGCGTCCTTGCATCCACAGCCAACGTGGTGATTCATCTAACAACCACCAGTGGCCTAAGAATAGAACACCATGCAAACCGTAAACAACTTGCAAAAACTGACGATCCTTTATTAGAGCTCCCCAACCAGCAACCAACATTATGCCACCAGCGAATACAGCCTACACAATTAAAAATAATTATTAAAAACCATTTTTATTATACCTTGAAATTTTAAACAAACCTGGAAAGCTATACCACATGCAGTGCGTTTACTAGGACCAACAAGTTCCATAGTCAGCACAAAACCACATATATAGGCACCAGCCGATCCAAATATACCCAGCAGATAACGAGCAAACATATACGAAAAGTATTCAGGTATAAATGCTACAGCGACGCCTATAATGAGCTGCAATAAAGCCGACCAACAAAATACTGTCTTACGTCCAACCTTATCTGCCAAACCGCCCAGTACTACAGCTCCAGTAAAAACACCCAACATAAACACTGTCTGCACAATGCTGCCCATCCAACGTTTATCACATACAAAATCCCAATCAATCGTACGAGATGTTTCGTAGTAGGTACGATCGTAAACATACGATGTACAAGCAACTGTATTATTGTTGTCATCGTACATATGGCAAGAATCCAATTCTCCATTTTCTTTCTTTGGTATAGCGTTTAGAATGTCCGTAGAATTCCAAGGGACGTAAGAGAAACTTGTGTTATCTACGCCTTCGATAAAACAACGATGTTCGGGTACAGCTTGCACCGTTACCAATGTCAACATGTGCAGACCAGCAGTTAAGGCGGACAATACTTGGAGGAAGAATTGAAACGCTTGATAGCGTCCAAATTCCCCTAAAAAAGAACAAAAAACATATTAAAAATTGGTAAAGTATATTTATCTTATATAACTACATACATAAGTATATGATTTTTTTTTTAAATGAAAATATGACTAAAGCGGTTAGAAACAAAGTTTTCAAAAAAGCAATTTTTTAACAATATACAATTAAATATGTATAATCCAAATTTTAGACTCTAGACCAAATGTGTTTGAAAATTTCGTATTCATCTAAAATAATTTGATTAGTTAGTAAATATTAAACTATATTAAACTAAACGTTATGATTTTTATATAATAAAATCAAAATAGAATTTATATTAGAATAAGATATAATGTCGAATTTTTCTAAATAATATAATCTACATTCTTAGGTTAAACCTAGTTTATTCTAGGTTTCAGTGTTTAAACCCAATTAAACTTAAGTGAAGATCTAGCCATGCCTGTCCGTCCGTCTGTCAGTCTGTTGAAAGCACGATAGAGTCCAAACAAAACTTACTTTTAAGTAAGGTTTGTTTGGTATTGGAAATGGGCAATATCTGTCTACGTTTTCGTGTAGCTTTAACAACCATAAATGTTTTAAAAATGCGAGAATAACGATGAAATTCGACAGGAATTAGTCTTACATGAGCCATATTCTCTCGATCAAATTTTATGAGAATTGGTCCATAATGACTTCAACATGACAAAAATATGAGTTTAGCGCTGAAATTTGATAAAAGAAAGTTTCTTGCGAGCAAAAAACTATATACCAAATTTTATAAAGATCAATCCATATTTACCCCTTCCCCCCTTATAAGACCGCCCTGAGAAAATGACTTTTACGCACACTGCTCCCTTCAAAATACGAGTATACTGAAATTCGACACAATTGTGTTTCTTATGAGCACAAATCTCTCTACCGAATTTTATGAGAATCGATCGAATATAACACCCTTATAACACGAATATAACACCCTTAGTTTTTCATGGATTATGTAACCAAAAAGCCAGGGTATCACACTGAGCATAAAGCAGTAGACAGTAGACAATCAGCAGTAAAAGTCCGCCTAAATTTATTCCGAGTTTAATCTAACAGCAAGTTAAATTTATTTTAACTGAGTAGTAAAAACCCGCCCTCAATATGTTAATTTTGTTTGCTAGTTTAAGAGCCCAATGAACGTGGTTTAAACTTAAGCAATAAATGCAAAAGTGTAAACAGCTGATGCAAAAAATTAATATAGTTTTTATAAAAATAAGTAGTAAAATGCATTTATTGTTGACCAGAACAAATTGTGGAGACTTCATAACACAAAATGTATGTTTTAAATTTAAGTTTTCATTAATTTGCATATTACATTTACAATGGTCTTCTTCTTAAGAATTATAAAAATGATTTATAAAACATGTTTTGACAATAAACGGTGACGTTTTTTTTTTTTTTTTTGTTGTTTTGTATGGCAACACTGCAAAGTTTAATTTTGTACTCAAAAACATCAAATTAAATTTATTTTTAGATTAACTAATCTGATTATTAATTGACATTTGATCGCAAACTTAAAACCCCTCTCTTAGTAATAAAAACGGTAAATAATAAAATTAATCGACTAGATGTGAGTCGAGTTAGCAAAATAAAGTTGAAGTTTGATACGAAATACATTGTTCGTGTAAGAGAAAATGTGTATGTATGTAGTTCATGAGTCCGACAATTCCAACACCGAGCAATCCTCATCACAATTGACCTTTCAAAATAGAGTCTAAATATTCCAGGAATATGAACATAAAATAAAAGACCGAAAGAAAACAAACTTATTATACATTTATTAAAAAAGTGATAAATCAACCTGTTTATTCGGTGAGTTAGCACTTTTTGAATATACTTAGTATCATGATATAATAGTAAAGAAAAACCTTTTCTGATAACATTATAAAAAAAATTAAGATTGCGTTAAAAGAAACCCAAGAAATTGCTGTACATATAAGGATATATGACCCCAGATACAAACTCAAGACAGTAAATTATTTGAGGCATGATAAGATTTTTACACATACATATCTCCATTATATATGGACCATTTTTAATGGCGACCCCATAAATTCTGTTTTTAAAAATTATATTTCTTGAGTTAGGCTGTTTTACTGCTTGTGACCATAAATGAAGTTTATTTGAAACAAATCTTACAAGAAATACCTATCTCTAACCATGTTTTAAATCCAGACTTAAAAAAACCTATTAAATTAAAAACCAAGCAACTGTCAATGCGAAATATGCAATTATTTTTATAAGAAATATTTAATTTAATTAAAACGGAAAAGATCTAATTAGTAGGAGATGAAAAAAGCACGTTTTGATACAACAAAAACAAAATTTTCAATGCCAACCTAAATTATTAAATAATTAAAAGTGTAAAGTTTAAAAATAATAAAAATATTTTAACGATTAGTATATGATTTCTATCTATAAATACGTACTACGTATGTACTTTATTATATATGTATGTACATATAACTTACATACATATAGGTATTTATTTATGTATAAACATGTATGTAGATGTTAAACATGCGTTCTAACAAATAATTTTTTGGAAATATTATGTATATTTATTTGATCGTGGGGCCTACTTGGTACATATATACATACATATGTACAAACACTTGTTCTACAATAAAGTGATAAGAATAAAACAATATTTAATTTTTAATACTTGAAAATTTTTTTTTTTTTTTTTGTACTGTGAATTAAGAATGGCGAAAAATCAATTGTATAGTCTTTGTTTAATAGAATTTAATTCATTATTTATGAATTCAACAAACATACATACATACATATGTGTATATGTATGAACATTGCTGTAAAATCAAGTATCGAACGACCACAACATTCACTTGTATTTAGTATTATAAACTAATTTAACTTTTAAAACAAGTATAGTACAACAGATATACATACATACATAAGTATATAGTTACATATATATGTGTTTTTTTAGAGAACATATGAATGTATTAATATTTGAAAAAAAAAATTAAGTTAAAAAGTTGCAACAAAATTAAGGTTTTTTGAACAACTATGACCATGATTTGTTTTATTATTTAATTATATTTGCTAAAAAGATAATTAAATAAATTGTATTTCTATTTTACGTAGGATTTTATTTCAATTGGTATTTAAAGAGTTTCTTATCTTTGAGGGGCATACAAATCCCCACTTGTATATTTTTTGGGATAATGTCATAGTAGCACATGATTTTTAATGTGATTATCACTGTGATAAAGTTGTTTGCTAATATGCTGATTGATGTTACTACTTGGAATTTTTTTGTGGAATTTTTTTTCATATTAAAATATTGGTATTTAACTTGCAGACAAATTCTTAATGATTTATGGAAAACATAGATATGTACTTATGTGTTTATTTATAAAGTTTTTGGAATCTTTATTTAAGCTTATAGAGTCATATATAATAAGCAAAAGTTATTATTCTTGCATTAAAATGTATGATTAGAAGATAAAACAATAATCCAAAAATGAAATATTAAAATTTTGAATTCGTGTTAATAATTTGTCTCTATTTTTTTTTTTTAAGTTTGCTGGTATTTTCTGTAAACATAAAACACCCAGCAGTTCGACGGGACAGTCCCGAACTGACCTCTTAACCTACCACTTGTGGTGGCCCCTAGCCACCTGCCTACCCAGGTGACCGACCATTTTAACATGGGCTTGTCCTACGAGGAAGTCAATCGTCACTCTACACTCTACAAAGAAACAGTAAAGAGACGATTGCCTCCGCTCTCGCCTACAAAGGGGACACTAAAGTGCCGACTGTCTTAATTCTCGATTGCAAAGAGTTTATTTGTGACGAAAGACCAAAACATACGAATTCGAGACAGCCAGGTGGTAAGATTTTAATGGAACTAAAATTTAAAAATTTCATGTGTCTACTCTACAGAATACTATGGGACAATAATGTGACGATTGACCCAAAAGTTATAAATTTGAGTCAACCAGATGGTGGCATATTAGTAGAAAATAAAAGATGGGTAAAATAACTACTTTCGGAAGTACAACAAAAAAACAACTTTTAAGAGTATAATCTCTAGGTTACTTGAGGACAGTCTCCGCTCCCGCTTACAAAGGGGACACTAAAGTGACGACTGTCTTCATTCTCGATTAAAAGGGTACATTCTTGACGAATGACCCAAAACATACGAATTACGATCATCCAGGTGGGTGGGTAACTATGTATTAGTGGAAATTACTGTCTTTTTCGTATGCATTGACTCTTTGTCGAACTGCTGGGCAGTCATTGCTACATACATACATACATACATATGTATGTCAAAAGGGAATCTATTTTAACGTATTAGTATCTCTATAATCAACTGAAGATAGAATCAAAATTTTAGAAAATATCGAAATGTTTAAAATGTGATTTTCTACAGTTTTATATTGGAATTTTAAATGCTTTCCTGAAGAGTACAAAGACCAACTTATGAATTTTTCTTTGTTGCCGCAAAAGTGATTTGCAATAATATTTTTTTCAATGAAATTAAGACTTTATTTTTAAAACAATGAACTCTGGATATATTTTACAATATTTGTGCATAAACCAAATAATAATATATAAGCACTTATACATAAATACTTGTATGTACGTGTGTTTTAACATTTCTAATGTACTTGATTCAAATAATTACTGGTGTAAAAACAGAGTACATTTGTACATGTTTTTTGCCTTTTTAAACAATTTCTCATGGCCAAAAAATAGTAGTCATGAACCACAACAATAAAATTATTAAACAATTGAAGAAGAGACCAAATAAATATGTTACATTTGTACATGATAGTATATAGTTCATACATACTTACATTGTACATATAAGTATGTATGTAGGTCTACACAGCTATTTGTATTTGTAAGTTTTTTTTATTATTGGTTTTGAAATGGCGCTACATTTATTATAGACACATCTCAGTATTTTTATGCGTTAAATTTATTTGAATAATTAGTTTTGTTTTTCATGCAAATTGAATTCAATTGAAAGGTTTGTAATCAATTCAATTGATCTACATACAATTTATATTTAATTGAAAATAAATAACAGCGATCAAAACCGATTCGTATACATCTCGTTGCACAAAATATGTCAACGATAATGTAAATAAACTCTTCAATAAAAATAAAAGCAGTCGACTACAAAAGTGTCAACATTTGTTTAAACATTCAGGGCCTTATGCAAAAATGATTATTAAAGTTAACAATGGTTTACTGCACACTTTTTCCATATAAAAACTGGTTTTAACAACCATTGTTAACTTAATAATCTTTTTTGCATAAGGCGGTCAGACTTTAACAAATTCGTCGTTTGTCGTTTTATGTGTGTTTGACAAAAATCTAAAACTATTATTTCATCTATCACACTAAAATAAAACTTTAGAAAAGAAACACTTTTCACATTCACTAAAACACTTGTGTAAATATTTACATTTTTTAAGTATATTGATTTTCAAGAAATACGTCACTTTTATTAATAGACATTAATACAATATTCATTGATTTAAAAAAATCGGTAATAACCACTTACTTTTCAATCACTATGTGCTTGCCGTCTGCATTACTTTGAAGTAATCGAGTAATGACTTTCTTTCAATCTGATATATGTCATTTTGCTTCCACATTTTATTTAATTGCGTGTAAGGAATTCTGTTTTAAAAAAAGAGAACTACCTAGGAAAAACTTACTTTGAAAAGTAATGAGTTAAAATACTAATAAAAACTTTTTTCACTACTTCTTCATTAGCATATCAACTCATTATTTTAACACGGTGGAGGCAAGTATTTTTACGCTCGCTTACAAGTAGGCAGTTAAAGAAGAATATTTTGCTTACAAAGAATTTTTGTTGCCCACTGTGCATTGTCACCATGTGGTCTTGTAAATATTAAATGAAATACTTTAAAAGTGTCATCGAATGTCTAATTAATTTAATAAAACTTGTATATAATTGACAATTAAAGCGCTAAACACAATAATGGCCTCATTTAGTAAAAAATGTTGTTTTTGTTAAAAAAAAATTATTTAGAACATAAAATAAGTACATTAAGGTGCTTCCAAATTGAATGTTGCTGATGTTTTTGTACTGACGACAGTATTTGGCAATCATGATCAGAGGATAAAAAGGTCCTTTTTAAAGTTTTTATGAGTTTTTCATATTTTTGACAAAAAGTCATATGTAAATTTAGTATCATATGAAAGGTCTTTGAGAGACTATTTCAATGACATATCACAATTTTGTATACAACAAATGTTTGGAAACTAATTAAAAAAAATGAAAAAAATCTTTTTGTTCAAATATTTCCAACTTTAATTTTTCCCAGATATACTGCTAGCTATATTTATCTAATTTACCGAAAAATTAGAAAAAATCGATTACTTTTGCTGCTACACAAACATTTCTTATACACCATTGATATCCCATTCTTATTATACCAAAATATTATATACATACATATATCCTTTGGAAACTATTAAAAAAAATCATAAATCATTTGATCTAGCTCACCAACGCCTGGAAATAAATTTAGAAAAATTATTTCTTAGAATCAATTAAACATTCATTTTAGTTGGGAACATTGACTCCTTATTTTTCCTTCATACAAACGGCGCCACCCTAAAGTACATATGAACACATATTGTACTAGTGCAAAAAAAAAATGTATATAAAAGAAAACTTTATATTTCTATGCATTAATTTATTGGCTATTCTATGGACTAGCCTATTAACTGATCTATGGACTAGTATATTGATTAGTATGTGGATTAGGCTATTGAATATTTAGAAACATTTTATTTATTAAAAATAATTATACACATTAAAACTTATATCAAATCACCAGCTTTAATATTATTTTTTAAATGCCAGTATACGCACGTATTTATAAAATATTTTGCATATTTATAATTTTCATTTTAATGAACAACGTGTGTGTAACAGCACATACTACAATAATAAAATGTTGTCTAACTTTAACATTTGTATTTCATTTTACTTCAGCAATTTTATAAAACGATGTTCTTTTAAAATAAAAAATTAAAAATATAACTATTTTTAGTATTAAAAATTTAACTCAGGCCCTTTTCAAAAAAAAATATTTTTTTTATTTTCTCGTTTTCAGTACATTAATACACATCGATTGAGAGGTATTCCTACAAAAAAGTGTTCCACGGGACATCCTAATTTACATGCAATTGACTACTTTGGACTAGCTTTCTATGTTTGTAATCTATGTAGTGACGATGGCATATATGGCTAGTAAACTGCGAAATCGATGACTTGGGGTTACCCTAAGTGATAGACGAAATAGCTGGTCCTAAATTGTCCCCCGCATTGCTGGGCGTTCAATCATAATATTCGCAATCACATTGTATACCGGTATGCATGTGTGTATGTAAGTGTATACAGATTGTTAACAGATTAAAATTGTAACGGTAATATTACGAAATACTTAGTTCTGATAAAGATGTTTTGCTGATAACGTCACCTGTTAATATTTATTGAGCTATACATTTCACTTTACGATCATAAAATATAAAAATAAAATTGTGATAGATGATCAAAATGGGTACAGCGAAAAACAGCACAGAATCTTAATGGGTCATTAAAGATTGTAATTTATTCATACCTAGATATCAAATGTTTTACAGACATTGTCATATACATGCACTCATTAGCCACAATTAGAAAATATCGATTAAAGTGTTACCCTCGTATTTACAAAGATATTAATAGTTTATTATGGGTTTATGTGTTACATTGTCTACTACTGTCTACGAAAATATTTATTAGCATTAAATAAATTAACACGTTCGTTATACTGATCACGAGTTTAGATAAAAAAATTTTGAATTTATAATATATTTTTATTTATTTATTTATTTATTTATGCATTTATTCCCACACTTAGAATTATTGCTTAAAATAGATATTTATTAGTTATATCGGATTATTCATATCTAAAACGAAAATGCTCCATTCAGTACACAGCTTATATTTTAAATTTAAAGTTTTTTCAGAAGTAAATGTGCTCAAATAAAATAGAAATAATAATAGAAAGACAAACAACTATAAAGCTAACACTGATAACACGAAAAGATTATTTATGATTAGTTTATAATGTGTTGTGATAACAAACAATTCACCAACCAACCGATATTTTTAAGTGGACTAAATCCGCGTACCAATAGTATATAACCTTACAAATTATCTGTCTGTCTGTCAGACAGCTTCGACATTTATTTGTTTGTTCAGGGAGCAGATTGTTATAACTGTAAATATTATTTCTATTTGCATTTGTGTGTATGAGAGTGACTTTCTGTGTATATGTATATGGATATTCGAAAATTTTGCATTACTAGTACATATGTATGTATGAATGTAACTTACCTAGTTTGCCCATTAAATCTTCTAACACATAGTCTACTGCCATGTTTTTGTTTTTGCTGCAGATTGGCTTTTGTGTTTATGTCGTCTGTTACGTACTTAGTGCGTATGTTTTGTATCTGAATGGGAATGTAACGAATATTTTGTTGTTTTTATAAAATAATTTATATTTCTTGCACATCTATTTAGTATATATTTATTTAATGTATCATTTCTTAATTCAATGAACTTTGTTTATAATTTTATCATCTTTATTGTTGTATTCTCATTTTATTTTATTTATTTATGTATTTATTTATGGAGTTATAGTGGGATTTTTTAAACTTAAATAAGAAACCAGTTTTAAATGCAAAATATAAACAAAAGCAAAAACTTAGTGAAAATTACTAATGGAAAATTTAAATTTTTAATATATTAATAATTTATTATGTTTTTATTATGTTGAATCAAGATGAATCGCAGACGTTAATTCAATTTTAGGATTCTCACCAGCAGCCAGGGAGTGAGCCAGCCAGCCGATAACGTGTAAACTCTAACGCACTTATAAGTCGACTAAAAGCAATCGTCAGGCTGTTTACTGGAATTGTTTTGGGGATCTTATTGTATAAAGCAGCAAATAAAACAAAAAGTGAAATATATATTATAATATTATAAACAATTCATATACAAACATACACATACAAATACAAATGTATATCAATTTTAACAAAAAGAAAAAACGTGGCGCTCCGCTCAATTTAGCAAACTCAG
This sequence comes from Lucilia cuprina, assembly GCF_022045245.1. Taxonomy (NCBI): domain Eukaryota; kingdom Metazoa; phylum Arthropoda; class Insecta; order Diptera; family Calliphoridae; genus Lucilia; species Lucilia cuprina. The sequence continues at coordinate 100,502,692 of NC_060952.1, read as the reverse complement.
TTCTTTTATAAATTATATATACTCTCTTAATATCAAAGAAGTGTTAACACAGCGTCAGAGACGGTATTCATAATCCGTTAATAAAATTTATGGAAGGGAACTATATGTTTAATACTAAATATTAAAATCTAGTTTATTCTATGACAACAATTCTCAAAATGTTTATCCTGTATTTCAATATTTGGTGAGTTGGATCAAAGAAATTTCACATTTATTGCAAAAAATATTAATAATTGGTATCATATAGTTTTTCCAAGTTTTACAAGGAATTATTTTTTCTTGCACCAACACTTTTACGGAGCTTTATGTTATAACTATTGTACACAGATAACTTGGATAACCTGGAGCTCCTGTGCAGTAGAGTAGTTTCAAAATAGACTTCGAATCTGATAGTTGTATTCCATTATTGATCAAATAAACAAGTAATGTATATAGAACGGAGGTCAGATAAAGTGAAGTACAAAAATTGGCTGTTACGCAAATCGGTCAGTTACAATAATAGGTAGTTGCGCAAATCGAGCCCGCACTATATTACTTAGTCCGTTTTAAAAACCGAGATACTTCAATACTTCTTTCGACACTTGAAAAAGTTTTTAGCCCATCGGAAATCGCACTGTATTCAACTCGTTTGATAAAATCCCATCTAAAACAACTCGTATTAGTCCATCTCACCAAATATTGTTTCCAAGGAAAAAGTTTGAAAAACTGTATCTTAGAATTAACCATATTTTTGTACAATAAAACGGAGCCAACCTAATATAGATATCGTTTATTCACTACAATACTGCCATAATCCAAAATTCGTTTTTGTTTTGAAACGGGAGCTCCAAAACATGCGTCATACTAAAGTTTATCAAAGTCCGAATAGTCTATAATTGATAGTGTGAGATCGTTTTTTTTTTTGTAAACGTAAAAATAAAACTCATGTTTTTACAAATATTTGATAAAAAATATTTAATTTTAGATAAAAAACCTGTTAGCCTCGAGTATCTGAATCTTCATTTCTCCGTTGATTTGTTGAAAAGATATTTTAAGTTAAACATTGATTATTTCAGTATTATATTAAATGGTTATACCTCTAATTTTATAACATATATTTTTGTTTAACTTCTTTAATTAATAAAAAAGTTAATAATTTTTAAAACGGATTTTTGAGTTGGCAATTAAATGCCACATAGTTAATCTAAAAATAAATTTAATCTGATGTTAATCCCCAATGATGTTTTTATGTACGTACAAGATTATAATTCGCAGTGTTGCCATTCAAAACAACAAAAAACATCATTGTTTATTGTATTCAAAAAGAAGAGGAATTTGAATGGAGGTTTTTATACAAAACTAGCCATAAAAAACAATTTCATAATTATAGCGCACTCTTTGAAGCTTGCTTCTAATGTTTAATCTTAATATATAAATCAGAATTGTTATCTGAATAAGCTTTATACTACACAAGCTAAACCTCACATGTAATGTAAAAAAATTAAGAACCAATCCGTTAATGTCTAATATCGTATTACATCGATTTCATCACTAAATTTTAACCTTTTGTAGAAAGGGTAATATTAAAAAAACTTTAATCTGTGCAGCAGATTATTATGCATTCCCCTAGTATAATTAAATTACTGATCTCTTCAATTTATGTTAACCAATTCAGTTATATGTGGATATATACATACGAGAACTAGTCCAATTTCTATAAAAATAACGTTTTTATAAGTTATTTCGACTGCAAAGCTCTAAAATAATTCATTTCCCAATTTTTATGGAGTTATCATATTTTTTAATCTTTCGGATTACATTTTTATTTAAAATCGTTGAAAATTTAAAAACTAAACGTTAATGACAACTATGAAGCTTAAGGTTGTATTAGACGACATGTATTTTACATATGTACAGTCACTTTTTTATCCATATGTAATTGTTATTTTACATACGCTTCACAATTTTTACTATCACTGTTTTTAAATGTGTAAAAATTGTTAAAATTACAATTAGTTTATTAAAAATTAAAAAATATCTTCTTTTTCATGTTCTTTATTAATTTTCTTTAATTTATTTTTTCGAAAAATTTTATTTCAAAACAAAACAGCTGTTTATATGTGTAACTTTTGCAAATGGAAATTTTGACAGTACATATGTAAAATACTTGTCGTCTAATTCGTCTAATAGCACCTTTACATTAGAGTTCTATAGTTGAACAAAACTCGACTATTCGATTTTTACAATTTATGATAAGTCGATTTTTCAACTTTACAATTTTTCGACTACTATTTCGAATGGAAATAAATATTTAAATGTAATTTCACAATTAAGTCCAAAACGCAATATGTATACGCAATTTTATAGACAGAAAAAGAAGCAAAAATATAAGATTTTTAGGTTAGATAACGTGTGAGAATTTTAAAATTTTTCTTGCACTTTATTTTTGTTACAATAGGAAAAGCACATAAACAAATTACTTAATTTAAATTTTTCGAAAAACTTAAAATTTCCCTTTTTCTCGATTTTTCGACTTTTTTCGACTTTTCTTATTTTGTTTGTGTTAAAATGACAAAATACAAGTAAATTTTGTGTTCAAATTACTCCCTCCTTATCTAGAAACAGCAAATAAATAAACAAATTATTTAACTTAAAATAATATGTTGAAAAAAATAAAAATTTAAATTTTTCTTGACATTTATTTACATAGTCGACTTTTTCCTAGTCGAGAGTCACGTTTTTGACTTTTCGACAAGAGTTGATTGTTCGATTATTCGAAAGTATATTTATAGAACCTTAAGCCGCCGCCGCCGTTAATATTTGTCGTCGCAGGACTCTGTCTTCGGTTTAATATTTTTTTGCATCGTTGAATTAATAGGAAATATTTTTTTGTTTTATAGAAAGTGAAAAAATTGGGAAAATATGTTTTCAGGTGGTGATTCGAGTGAGGGGATCAACAGCTTAAATCAATTGGGAGCCTATGGATTCGTTAATCAAGTTGCTGTCACAAATGCAATGGCTGCTGGCCAGAATATTGATTGGGCCCAGTTGGCTCAGCAGTGGATACAAATGCGTGATAATTCTACTATAGAAACAAAAATGGATTATAATACAGCGAGAGCTGACAATGTCAGTGGTCCTAGTTGTAATAATTTAAAGTTTGAAGAAAAAGGAGAAGCTGATATGGACATGGATGACGAAGAACAAACGGATGAGAAAACAGCACAGCGAGCAAACAACGAGTATAACGCTTCCTCAGCGGTTAGTACCTTAAATCAGTGGTTCTATAGCGAAGGAACTTCGCAAATAGGTAAGCAAATAAATATTGGATTTTTTTTTTTTTTTGCAATTAATATGTGTGAAATGATAGTACCACAATCAGCAAATAACAATCAATGGAATGCTTGGCCAAATCGAGAAATTATGACAGAATCAAATAAAAATGTAAATCGTGGTCCAAATCCTACAGCTCACATTCCATCCTTGTTAAAAATGACTGTACCTCATCCCAATGATATAAGAGTAATGCCTGATACTGTAAATCAGGCAGAAAACAACAGTAATATGATGGATGCTGCAAAAAGGAAAGGTTTGCCCGCATGGATAAGGTACATACATACATATATTTATTTTATATTTGAAATTTAAATGATTATATATATACATAAAACTTAGGGAGGGATTGGAAAAAATGGAACGTGAAAAACAGAAGCAATTAGAAAAGGAACAACAAAAAAAAGATAATACAAATTCATTTGATGAAGATAATCCTTCTCCTAAAGATATTTTGCCTAAAACCCTAAATCCTGCAAACGGCAGTGTAAGTATAGGTCTGAACATTTTCTTAACCTTATTTCAAAAAATATTTCAACAGTTTGCCGTTTTGGACGAAGAAAGTACTGACAATGAAGACACTGCTGTAACAAAAAGCACAAAAAATGAGGCAGAAGAGGATTTTAAAAAGGACAGTGAAGAAGACGAAACATTGATTTCTTCAGTAGCTAAAACTTATGAACAAAAAATGGCAGATTTGGTATTTTTTAATTAAGACATTGATATACAAATTATATTATTTATTTTTTTCCTTTCTAAAAAAGATGACAGTAGTACGACGAATATTAACTGAACTATTGCTAGAAGCCACTAATGAAGAAATCTCTAAAGTGGCTGAAGAAACAATTAAAACATTTAAAACTAAAGGTAACTATTTATTTGTTAGTACTAAAAGAGTTTTATAGTTCTTTTCGCAGCTTACTCTAAGGGCAAGTGTAAGTCTTAATTTGTAACAATAATCGTTTTAAGCATATTTCTGTTTTGTTTAAAATCCTATTATAATATGTAATATAATGTACATTTTACATATACGAACTAAAAGCGTCATCAGCACAAGTGATCCGCAAAAGCGCTTTATCTACCTTAACTGGCAAACTGGGTAAGTCTTTTTCCGATTTTATTTAACTACATACAATGAATAGAAAATGCATATGTACTATTAAACAAATTAGCTTTAAGCATTTCTGGAAATAAATTGTTTAGGAAAACATTCTAAAAATAGTTTAAGCCAATTCCCAGATAATTTGTTCATTATAGTCTTAATTTTAAATATGAATGCGATAAATGTTAGGATGTATTCTATTAGATAGTGTATCTTTAAATGTTTTACCTGTGTATTGTTAAATTCTTCTTGATTCGGACTTTAATTAGTTGAGAAGTTTTATCCTTTTAATACTGTTGATTGTTAATGTACTATTTGAACTAGCACGAACTAAATTATAGGTTTAGCAGCATATGGTGACAGTTCAAGTGAGGATAATAGTGATGAGGACGATGATGAGCACAATTCCTCCAAAAAGGCAACAGGTCAATCGGAAAGCGAAAATGATTCTGAGGAAGAAATACGGGTAAAATTGTTATCAGACTTTTTAATATAAACGAATGTCATTTCCATACTTGCCAACAGAATATTATACGTTCAAAACGAAGGGCTTTTCTAAAAACATCAGAAGAAATAGAAGAGCGTGTTGCAACAGCCGCAGCTCGAGAAGAGGAGAAGCTTAAATATTTTTCACGAAAGGAAGATGAAGAGGAGAGAGAACATCACCGCAAAAAACAAGAACGGTCTTCATTAAGAGAGCCGCCATCTTCTAGCCGTAGTGGAAACAATATTTTCAAAGGTTATGAAAAAGATTTTGGTGAGATAACTGATACAAAGATACAAAATCTAAACGGTACGTCAGCTTTACAAAATATTTTATTTTCTTCTCTAACTAAATTTTTTAATCGAATATTTAGGCGAAATAATCGAAATTTGATTCGTATTTTTAATTTTTAAAATTGATAAAACTATACAACATATTATTTTATTTGAAATCCTTGCCTTGTTTCTATATTTCTCGTTAGTCTTTAACAGCCTTTTGCATAATAAAAAACCAGCTGCTAACTATCTTGCTGATAAATTTTTTGTATTAAAAAATTCCCATAATGACAAGTTATCGGGTTGTTAGTCAGCAGTTGGATTTCTATTATAGTTAGTTTTCATTTTTAAACTGTCCACATTAAAGTTTTACAAGAAGTGTTTATATTCCGTAAATTTAACTCGATTCGAGAAATGCAGAAACGAGGTACTATATATATAGTGTTAATTGCGTTGAAATCGTAGTTCTGGAAATTATTTTTTATTTTTATTTTTTTTTTTTTGGTGACAGTAAATGGCCGATTATATTACGTGTTAATTTAATTGCATTGCATTTTAATTGCATTTCTAATGCCAATTTATAGCGGGAACAATATAGACTTTTATTCTGAGATTTCTAAGCTTTATTAACTAGAATTTTGGATAAATTTAAATATGTATTACATTTTCCCAAAGTTATTTTTAACGTGTTTTCAGTTACTATCGTAACGAATTGCTTTCTGATAAAAGTGTACTCAAATCACGAATTTCGCTGAAGACTACTAACATGCGATATACTCTATTATATAAAGTAGAATATCAATTGTAGAAAAATAAAATGTAACTCCAATGTATTACACAGTGAGACAACATAAACGAAAATTTAAATAACTGGGAAGTGATACTATTTTCTTTAAAGGTGGATTCGAGTAGAACAAAAATATTTACCAAACACCTCCCAAAATCTTGAAATACGGGTAAAACCCGGTTATTTGTACCTTTAAGTACTTAGATGTGTCAGTAACATTGTTGAATCTCAAGCGATTTACAGTTTCAAGATTACAAAAATTTTCATCGCAAAAGAAGTTCTCAACAAAATACTACTGATTTTTTACCAATTCCGGTTCGGATATATGTCTAAAGTTTTGTTCAAAACCGTAGACATGAAGAAATATTTTTTCATTTATTTTTATATATTTTCTTCATTATTTGGAATTGGTATTGTTTTGTTGTTAGTTTCCTATATTTTTTATGGTTTCAGTAAAGAATTAAATTTTTGTTGATTTTTTTTTACATGCGATTTTGTTTGACTTTTAATGGAATAGTTTGAAAATGTGAGCTTTTTTATTTAAAACTCATTTATTGGATTTTGTATGGGTCTAGTGTACTGTTTTGTGCGAATTTGCGCTTTTTTGGTTAACTCAAACGAGGTTTGAGTGTATATTCTTATGATTTTGGAGGTGTTTTTTGTACTCGGACCCACCTTTAAGAAAAGTAGTACCACTTCTCGTATTTGAAAGCATACATAACACGTCTAAATTTTCAACCCCAACTTTAACATGTAGACTAATTGGTAACAAAATATAATATTCTTAACTTATTTTCTTCCTAGGCAAACGTCAAAAGGATCGCAGTAGTCGAAGAGAACGCACTACACGTTTTAGTGATAACAAAGATAAATATGTATCGTTGCCAAATGCAGCGACTTTTCTTACAAATATAAATACTGCAACAAATTCAGGAACTGCCGCACCATTATCAAATAACATCCAACGTCAAAATATTCCCGACATAAATGGTTTATTGCCCAATTATACAAATACAGGAATGACAAATGTTTTAAATGCGGCTGATGCTGCATTAGAGAAAGTATTAAAAGGTAAATCGTCCTCCAGTACAGAAAAGCAAAGTCGACGACATGATCGAGATCGTAATTATCTTCCGTCAAAGAAGAGACAACGTACAAATGATAGTAAAAATTCCCGGTCTCGTTCGAAGTCTAGTTCTTCTTCATCCACATCCTCCTCCTCTTCGTCTACGTCATCAGATTCTGATTCTTCTTCTACTTCGCGATCATCTCATCATTCGAAATACAATCACCGATCAGCTACAAAACATAAATCTCATTCATCTTCTGACAGGCACTATGAAAAACCACACAAAGATCATAGAGGTGATCGCAAATATTCATCGTCATCTTCATCGTACAGAAAAAAGGATCGTGAATCAAAAAATCGTCGTTACCATCGTAACGGATCTAGTGATTCAGAAGACGAATATCGTCGACGACACAAATATGATTCCCATTACTCGCGCAATTCTTCCCACTCGCGTAGTTATACTTCCGCTAGACGTGATCGCGACCGCGAACATTCCCGTTCACAGTCTAGATCATCTTATTCTTCTTCCAGTACTCGCAGGCAATAAATTTCTTTTTCTTTTTCCTAGGTGAAAATAAATTCAACATACATATGTACGTACATGTGTATACATATGTACATGTACATATATACATTCGTTCAAACATACAATACACATGTAGTATGTTTGTATGTACTTCAACGGCAGCGTTTCTTTTGAAATACATACAACATATTGTATTGTATTTAATTATTTTATGAACAATTTTCTTTATTTGTTATTAAAAAAATTAAATTTCTTATTATGGCATAGCAGTAGAGGGATTTTCCTCATTATACCAACAAAACATTATTAATAATTTCAATCTTTTATTTTACCTAAAGCAACCTTCATTAAATAAATTATAAAATACTCACAGTATAAAACTTGTGTTTTTCTTTAAGTAAATCTGCAATAAAAAGAGTCCAACTTCCATAAAAGTAGAATATTAAATTTATCTCTAATATACATACATATGTATGCATATATGTAGGTAATTTATTGAAATTAATTTAACAGCTAATAGAAATTATTCTTGTACAATCTGGACGAACTCCAATTGGACTAGGTTAGTTTCGTTTTCGCTTTTGTCATCATTTGTTTTTAACTCACGTTTGCAAACTCTCCAATTAGCAAATGGATCATCATATTCATCTTTAGGTGAGTGATGATTTTTTTGTCGCCGATGCGTTTTTAATGCTGCTCCACAGATAAAAGCTTCTAAACAAACACTACATTTGTATGGCTTTTCTCCTGTATGTCTTCGCATGTGAATTTTAAGGTCATTTGATTGGGCGAAACTTCTCTGACATTTAGTACATTTATACGGGCGTTCTCCTGTGTGAACACGCATATGGCGGGCTAATTTATTCGCACGTGAAAATGATTTACCACAAATGGTGCACATGTGGGGTTTTTCGCCAGTATGCTTTCGTTGATGTACAACAAGATCTTGGCGTCGGGGAAATCCTTTCTCACATTGATCGCACTGATAAGGGTTTTCTCCAGTATGTCTTCTTATATGCACAATGAGGCTAGCTTGTGTGAAATTCTTACCGCAGTAGGGACAATTGCCCCTTTTGTAGATGTGTTTTGTTTTAATCAATTTCTTATCTTCGTCCCCAAGTTGTTCCACTTCCTGTGAGTGGGTTGCCGTTAAATGTCGAATATAATTGTTACGTCGCTTAAACATTTGTGGACAATAAGAACATGATATTTGTTTATCATCCGCTGCAGCGTGAACTTGTGTAGAAATATTTGCCAATTCCTCAGGAGGTAAAGCTGTATGAGCAGTTTTTATATGCCGATCTAAAGTTTCAATTTTCGCAAACGTTCTTTGGCAGCTGCTGCATTTGTAGTGACTTGAAGACAAGCGTTTAGATAATCGCGATCCAACAGCATCTTCAACTTGTTTCGTTTCATTAGTTGAAACAGGAACTCTGAAATAAAATACATGTTAAATTAAAAATTCATTAAATATTCATTATTTGTATCTTTTACGTGTTACTATCAAATATATCCACTACTGATTCGGCCGAGACCTCTTCCGTACTTAATACTTCAATGTCTGTGACACGTTGCTCATGATCCGTTTGAAACTCCTCGTCCAATATCTCAACATCTTGTATATCTATATCAGTAGCGTCAATCTTAATATCTTCATCCTCTGGCTCCAATTCTTCGACTGACTGATTATTATCTCCCTTTAAATAGTTCTCTATACTTCTTTCTGCCCTTTCTACAGAACAAATAAATTCGTAGGCATGTAAAAGACGTTCAGTGCATTCCTGACACAAACGACAAGGTTTTTCCTCATCATATTCGACCACCTACAATTAGGGAAGTTAAAACATATTTTTACAATTAAAAACTCACTCATCCAGTCTGTTTGTTTGTTTGATATCTTCGGATTTAGTTAAATCTAGCAATGAACTGCATAGTTCTATTTTGGAATAATTACCTCAACGTTTGTGACTTTTTCGAATATATTTGCCAACTTTATGTACTCTTCATACTCTACTTCGTCAAAAATAGAATTTGATTCCGAATTATATTCTAAACACACCCGACAGGAATATCTTAAAGATTCCATTATATTTTAAACAACAATAAATTAAAACAACATAGGACCACTGATGCAAGCAAATGCAAAATGGTCGGCGGCAACGGTCTGTTATTAAATATTCCTGTGGCAGCTAAAATATCGGCATACTTTACAGTTTATTACAATTGAAACGCGACAACGCATTATAGGCTACTGTCAAAAAAAGTTGAAACAGGGTATTTTTATTTAAAAAGTTACACTGTAGTTTGTAAAGACCTGATTCACATGTGATACTTTGTTGAGAAACTATAGTTTAATCTATTTGTGGTAATATGAATACATATTTACTTTTAATTTTTATATTTCAATATTTATATGCATTTCTTTACAGACAATTTATTTCCACAAATTAAAAGGAGCATAGGAGGATTTTACATTCTGTGAGGTATGTAAAATGGTGAAATGATAGTTAATTTATGTATATTAATAAAATTAAAAATATATGTCTTAAAATGTTAATAAATTGTGTTTTATTATAAATTGGCATAGCCGTCAGATTTGACGGATAAATTCATTAAGTGTGATCGGTCAACTATGATGGATATATCCATAAAGAATTATTAGTCAATCGTGACTAACATTTCCATCATCCTTGATTGATAAAAAGCAAAAGAGTGAGCAGCTCAAATATATGTTTTAAAGTCGATAGAATTCATAAGTGCGAGGGTGATGCAAAATCACATGTACACAAAAGTTTCCATGCCCTTAAGAAACAGATAGAAACTTTTGATGGAAACTTTGATCGATTTGCCAGTCAAATGACCGGTTAAATGACTGTCACTGTTCTTGTAGGGTATGATTTTGTCTGTGAGAGAAAGAGATGGTTGATATTTCTTTTTCTTTCTCTCACACACAAAAATCAAAAGTTTCTTAGTGTGAACCAGGTCAAAACGTCTGACCCGAAAATTTCAGCAAATTTCATATTTTGACGCGGGAGGGTTCTATTTTTCTTTTTGATTTTTCGACTTTTTTTGACTTTTCGACTATTTCAGACTTGTCGACGATTTTCGACTTTTTTTGACATTTCGACTAATTCAGACTTGTCGACGATTTTCGACTTTTTTTGACCGTTTTCGATTTTTTTCCAAAGTCGCCTTTTTTACAGACGATAGTCGAGTTTTAGACATATTTGGAACAAAATAGTCCTTCCAAATGTTCAGAAAATGTATAATAATCGTCTGAAAAACATTACCGAAATATTACAAGACAAAATTTTTAAGTTGACAGTATTATCGGGCATTTTACTGCCAACGTTGTAAGATCTAACAATCGTGTATACATAACATGACACAGAGTTGGCTGGAAATTATCTAAGGAAAAGCCGACGATGACAATATAGTTAGGTACCGCCGTTGTGAAATTAATTCGACGCACATCTGAAGCAATGCAATGACGTTTAAATACAACTGTCATATAAGAAAAAGTAGCGTTTCTAAAATGTGCGCTGTTTTCTAAAATTACTCAATAACTTGAATAAATTAATATAAATTTTAAACAACTTTAGTAATATAAGTATTTGGAAGTAGACCTGATATCAAAATGGATGGGAATAGTTCGTTAGAGAGACGATACAGCTTTAACATGGCTCAAGCGAATCCTGTTGCTGAATCTACACATCTTAATGGAAGCAGGTGAGTTTCATTGAAGGAGATTGCACAAAATAAAATTTTTATTTCGTTGCCATTAATATTTCATTAGTTTTTCTTGGGGTTCTTCTATGAGTCCAAAGCATCGAAGTAATTCAAGCATTTGTTTAAATAATACACACACACCTTCGGCCTTTAATAACAAATCTATTGTCAGTCCAAAATCTAAAAATATTACGAAAATTGATGCAAGAATAGCAGCCGATGTTCAAAGCAAAGGTTTGGCGTCACGCATTGTTAAATACCATGAGAGTGGAACTAGATTAAATCGCAGTATGTCAGCACATAATCTATACAGTAAACCAGGACAGTTTCCAGCCGTTACCCTTAAGAAAACTGATCTACCATATAGAGCTACTAAACAAGAATTGTCAATGATACGAATAGCTCCACCAGGTTTGTATACTCATGATTATGTGTATTTAAAGAACGGTTTATTAATTTTTATATCTGTTAGAGAAATCATCGTTTTTGGGAAACACGATTTCTAGTCTTTTAAGATCTAGTTCTGTCGTGGGTTTACAACAATCTAAACGAAATGAAGATTTATCCCGAGAGAATCGGCCTATAATTCACCCACCTCCTACAGAGAATGATATGGCTCCAACACGTAGTGTTTTAGATGTTCTGAAAGAGATATCTCGTAAACGTATTAACAGTGATGTAAGTTTAAATACTTTATTTTTCTTAAAGCTAGAATAATTAAACAAAAACATACATATTTGTTTTAGGATTTAGAAGTGGATGAAACCTCAAAAAAATATTGCAATCGTGCAGGAAATGACTCTGTTGATACTGGAAACAATATGACATCAACAAATCCACAATATTTTTCAACGTCATCGGTATCTTGCCAACGATACAAAAGACAACGGGATTGTATAACGTCACATCATAGTGTACAAATACAAGAAACCAGAACTTCACCGGAACAAGCCAAGAAACGCGTATGTAATTACAATAATGACATTACAAGTTCACTTAGTTCAAGCATAAAATGCAAAGCATATGGAAATACCAAAAGAGTTTCAGCATCGACTAATTTTAATCAAACAATGCCATCAAATTTAGAATCATATGAAATGCAGAAAGCAAAAGTGCAACGATATCACGATTATAATAAGACGAATAACACACAAGTTGACGTGAGATTTGATAATCTCGAAAATACTTTAAGAAAGGTGGATAACACTATAAACCCCATCACTCCTATTCCAGCAACTCCTTGTGGTCAGGATCAGAATAATACTGGAGGGGTTCCTCCTATGCGGACCGTATCTGAGCCAGCTTATAATCCAGATCGGACGAATAAAATGAATTTAATACAGCCAGCTAACAAACCTCGCTTAACATTGTTTAACAAGAAGTATGACGACGATGAAAGCAAAGTAACAAACGAATCAGGCACATCTGTAGACGAAAACACTGACGATTTAAATGAATTTGGCGAATGCGCGGGGATTCCATTTGTTAAGCCTAAGAAGTTATCATCAATTAGTGGCTTAAGAAATCCTGTAATAGAACGAACACAAAAATCAAAATTGGCTTTGATGTTGAGTGGATTAAGAGGAGAACTTTATCAGAACTCCGACGATGATGAATTGGATTCGGCAAAGGAAAAATTGAATATACCAGAGAACAACAAAGTAGACTCTAATTCCGGTGCAGTAACATCAGCATTAAAATCTACTAGCACAGTAACCACTTTAACTACAGTCACTTCAACCTCTAACGAGGGAGTGATAAACACATCTAGTTCATTCAACTTTTCTACGAATACAAAATCATCGTCTCCTTTAGTTGGACTGAAATTATCCCAGTCAAAGGTGTCATCGGCAACTGTTAATAATACATTGAGTATTGACTCTACTAAAAAGTTGGAAACCAACCCAAAACAAAATATACCCGTTTTAGGTGGTTTCTCTTTCAGCACTACAAATACAAGTTCTACACCAGTTGTTGACGCTGTTGCATCAAATAGTACTCTAAAAGAGCCTAAAGCTTCAGAAGCAACAATATCATCTATTTCAGCAAATAATAGTAATGCTTTTAACTTTGGCCAATCAACTCAGTTGCCGACAAAGCTTTCGTCTTCTCCGGTTAGTAATAACACAGATAAATTATCAGCAAATTTACAAACTTCGACAAAAGATAACTTGACACAATTTCCTACTGTCAGTGCTGCATTCACATTAGCCACTACAAAAACAAGTACATCATCAACAGTGCCAAGCTCTATGTCAGCTACAAGTGCTTTCAGTTTCAATACAAATGTAACAGCACCAACATCTACGATTAGTACATCAACTCCAGCTGTGACTACAACCTCTTTTACAAGCACTGTTAAGCCAAATAATGGTTTTAGTTTTTCTGTCCCTTCTACTACATCTCAGCCCGTCACTAGTGCTTCAGTTGCTCCAATAATGTTTGGTACATCAACGTCTTCAGCGGCCTCAGTCAACAGTACTACCAATACTAGTGTCATAACAACCACAACAACTAGTGTACCAACTTTTGGCGCAGTTGCTACATCTACAAATCTAGGTGGTTTAACGAGCACAACATCTTTCGCATTTAATACACCGAAGCAATCATCAACAATACAACCTACAAATGTTTCTTCAAGTAGTGGTGCGGTCCCCGCCCCGACTTTTAATTTTGGTTCAAGTGTTAATTCTGCGTCTCTTCCTACGTTTGGAACAAATGCGAATGCAGTAATTAAACCTCAACCAAGTAGCTCTGGATTTTCGTTTGGTTCTGAACCCAAAAATCAGAATTCGTCATCAGGTGCACAAAATAACCCTGCAGACACTTCCAAGCAGCCAGACAATAATGCCTTTAATTCGAGCTCATCAACGATATTTGGATCAACAGGATTTAATGCACCATCAGGTGGTACTACTCCTATATTTGGTAATGCCACTAATAGTTCAGAGAAAAATGTCTTCAATTCTTCTAATGCTACATCAATATTTGGTTCGAGTTCAGTTAAAGGAGCTACCCAGACATTTGGCTCAAATGTGGATAATAAATCAGCGGCATTAGTAACTCCATCGGTATTTGGTGGTAGTACTACCAACAACAGTACATCAACTCCATTTAGTTTTGGCTCAAAGCCGGCAATAGCACAAAATACTAATTCTAATAACACCAATGGCGCTGCTGGAGGATTCTCTTTCAGTTCAACAGTTTCGAATAGTTCGGAAGGTGGATCTTTTGGATTTGGTAGTAAAACAGATGGGTCAACAAATACTTCTAGCAACACTTTTGGTGGCGCACCCACATCGGCACAAAACAAAAACTTTACATTCAGTGGCGCTGCAAGCAGCAAACCAAGCAATCCCCCGAGTGTATTTGGTGGAGCTGTGAATAAACCAACTGAAAACACGGCATCTCCTGGTGGGTTTTCATTTGGTTCAGCATTGGCCCCTAAAACTCCCACATTTAGCTTTGGAGCAAGCAGTAATTCATTTTCTGGGAGCAATGCTAATAGCACAGACAACACTTCATCAGGTTTTTCATTTGGCGCGGCTGCATCTATAAAAACGAACGAAATCTCAACTAATAAACCATTTTCCTTTGGATCTCCACAACCTCCACAGCAACAACAAATAATGTCAGCGCAAAATAATTCAAATGCCAATCCTCCAAACATTTTTGGTTCTAGTGTAGCTTCTAAAACAACACCAGTGCCTGCTTTTAGTTTCAATTCTGGAAGTTCAACAAATTTACAGCCTAATGCTCCAGCGTCTAACAATTTATTTGCACCACCTCCATCAACTATTACAACAGGTCCTGGTGATCGTCTAATACGTCGAGCCACAAGACGTTTGCAAAAATGACCCGCAGATGTACTTTAAATTATGTTTTTTTTTTTCTTATACAAATAATACATAAATTTAAAAATAAATTAAAATCATTTAATAATAATTTAATTTCTTTTAGTAATTTAATTCAGTGGGGTGGATAGATAAATCATTTCAAAATATTTTTTTTTTGTGTGTATGTAATAGAGCTATAAAGAAATCATTCTTTTTTATATTAAGCTGTTACGAATTACCGACATTTTTATTTAATTACTTCCACATCAAAATAAAATAGAATGAAATTTGAAGACAGAAATTAATTTTAATTCGTTTTTAATTCAAATCTATAAAATTATTTTCAATTTCCTACACAAAAAATTAGACACAAACCAGATGATATACATATGTATATAGTATGTATATAAGTCTGAAACTAGAGATTAAATGAAGATGAACTGCGTTCATAGTTTTTTATTTCGTGATGCTGTTTCCTTGTAAAAGGACTTTAAAGTTTGAAGCGTTTCATGTCTAACTCTTTTTGTCGGGCAGTGTATCCCTTTATTGGATCGAACGACTTCAGACTTTAGTTTTTATCGATTTATTTAAATCGATTATTTTAATTTTTTAAGATGGTTCATTTACGGACTTTATTATGATAAGTAAATAATCGACATTTTTGCCATAATGGAAAAACTCTACACCGCAATCGCTGGAAGTTTATGACCATCTTTTATGTTGCTAAATTCTTGTTAAAATCGCTGAATTGGTTAAGAAAATCCTCAAGTTATCATCACTAGGCTATGAAAAAGAAAGACGAAGAAGAAAAATAGACAAATGAATATTCAGAGACCTGCGACGATTCGGCTTAAAGTCGAATAGACTAGCCGCCGTAAAAGTTTCAAAGCCGACGACGTAATTTTTTTAGATGACTTGCAGCCTTATTCATGAACATTTATCTAAGGTTTTTAAAACAATTTTTCATACAAAATTTGTTCCATAAATCTTTGGTAAATGTTTATGAATTTGACTTTAAAATTTACGCCTGATCGTTTCGCAACATATGTGTTTGTTTCAAAAAGTTAAATAAAATTTAAAGTAGATAGAAAAAAATTATTAAATTATAACTATTCAAAAAGCATAAATGTTTTTATAAACGAACTTCAAATTCTAGATTTTTATGTTAATGAATATTTTTGTATAGTTTGAGCTTTTTTAAGATAATTACAATTAAGTACTGAGTATTTTCGGACATTATCATTTGAAATCCGCTTCTCAATAACTCGGATTCCGGTTTTATTCAAACCACATCAAAATTATTTATATATTATTATATTATAATTATATTGTATAATGCTCTTAAAACTAAGCCGACTTACAGTCGATTTTAAGCCGTCTCAGAAATTTTTGACATCAGCCGTCGTTAATGTTTGTCGGCGCAGGGCTCTGATGAATACGCCTTATATTGACTTAATAAAGTATTGCTGACAAATCTGTTCATAAATTATATTTTTTTTTATTTTGAAATATTTCTTTTAAATGTTAATAATTTAAAAAGTGCAACAAATAAAAGATAAGAAAAGTGAAACACAACTGCAAAAATTTGTGGGATGTATTTGAAAATTGATTGAATTTAATAAGAAGTGATGTTTGTAAATTACTGAAAATTGATTGGGCTGCACAGCAACATAAACCAGTCGCAAAGGTAGGCGCAAAGACCAAGTGACAAAGAATAAAAATAAAGGCGAGTAACACCCGGTTATAAAGGAAAACTCTTTAATTGTTTGCACAAAATTCCAACCGATAAAAAGTTCAGTTCATTTTGTCTGTTAGATGCTAGATTAAAATGACTAATTTTCGAATATCTTGACATTTTTTTAAAACATTGTTTGCGAATTTATCTTGCAACAATTGAGAAAAACAACGCGTAATATTAAAAGAACAATTTTTCAAAATCAATTACATACATATAAGTTCGAACTACAAATGCAACTTATTCTGTTTAATTTATATAAAATTCTTCTTTAATTAATTTTTGCTTTTGACTTCTATTTCATGTACCATTAACTGAAAATTCATAAAAATTAAAGACTAGAACTTCTAAACGCACACAAACACACACACACAAACAATCATACAACAAAGTACGCACGCATCGAACAACCGACACAAGAAAATTTCAACAACAACAACGTAAAAACGCAACAACAAAGCAAATCAAGTGGCACAGTGGGTCGAAAAATTCGTAGCATTTAAAACGAAAGAAAAACACAAAAAAAAAAGTAAGAACGAACCCGCATCTTAAGAAGAGAAAATGACGGAATATAAACTTGTTGTTGTCGGTGCTGGTGGTGTTGGAAAATCTGCTTTAACAATTCAGTTAATTCAAAATCATTTTGTCGATGAATATGACCCAACAATTGAGGACTCTTATCGGAAACAAGTGGTGATAGGTAAGTCTTTTATTTTCATATAAATGTACAGATATTATGCATAAGTATGAAGGTACGTAATAAAAATTGCGGAACAAATGTACATTGGGTATAAATAAAGCTCCAATTAATCCTTATCATTCTATGAATCGTGATATATATTATTTGGTCAACAAATGTTAATTTTTGGAGTTATATCCCTTTACGTTTATATATTCAATATTTTTTCTATTCATGAACCGACCGGGCCAATAAATATACATATCGCAAGAGAGTTTTGAAATACCCATTTATAGATATGTAATATGGCCTTATTTATTAACCTATTGAGAACCAAAAGGCATTTTTATATACAGTGTCTCACATAAATATGCGAATTTATTATTTTTTTATGTTTCCAAGAAAATGGAAAAAACCCAAAAAGGATCATTCCAGAAACATCGCAAAAATATTCCAATTTTTTAACATATTTTTGGAAAATCGCATAATTATGATGTAAATGTTCAAAGAAAAAGAGTTGTTCAATTCAAATTACAAAATTAATTTATATCTGTATAATCAAGACCGATCAAAAATATACATATAGGAAATGTTTGATAGATTCCCATTAACAATATATTTTGTCATTACACGTATTGAACGAAGAATTCCATCGAGTATTTACCATTATCAGGTTGTCCAAAACTGCTGGCAGTATAACACGACAGGGAAATACTAAGGAAATACCGAAGGAATCTTCATATATCAGCTTCAAATTAGTAACGAACTCAGGACAGTCCTGAGAACAAACATTAGAGACGAAATTGTGCGCAGAATATTAGGGAGTAACAATTTGCATGGTCAAGTGTTAAGGTGAAAACTGCTCATACCGAAGTTAATCGATAGTGAGTGTCTTGACTCCGCAAATTGTCCCATAAGTAAGAATATTAGATTCTGAAACAAATGTAATATTTTTGGCTCAAAGGGTCTTCAAATGATATGGCGAAAGTTTGGAGAATTATCTAACTTAAAACCAACTGTCTAATTGTATATTTTTACTTCATAATGCTAATTAATATGATGTATACAAAAAAAATTCGAATACTTTTGTGATGCACTTTTTTTAAAAAAAGCTAAGTTAGTTCCAGTAAATGAGAATATTTGACCTTACAATCAAATATTCTCATTGTGTCATTATGGGTGATTTCAATACAAACCTCTTTTCTCCCATTGACTCGCTGTTAGTCCGTTCTATGTGTCAAAGACTTGATTTGACATATCATCATAATTCTTTGCCCACTCATTATCATGTTGGTTGCGATAGAACATCTTTGATTGATTTTTTCCTTATAAGTAATAAACTATCCGCTGATATATCCGGCCAAATGCAGTGTCCAGGAGTATCCAGACATTCCCTTATTTTTATGGCCGTTGACATTCCAAAGCCATCTTGTCCGTTATTTGTTTCGTACAAAGATTATAAATCGTTAAGGTTAGAGGATATTGAGCTTTCAATTAATGATTTTGATTTTAGTGGTATGTATTTGACCAATAATGTTAATTTACAACTTGGGATCTTAATGTCGAGTATTAACGCCTTACATGATTTAGTTCCTATAGTTCGTCGTAGGTTTAGTGTGAATGGAGATAACTGGTTTAACAATAGGGACATATGTTACCACATTTCTCTAAGAGATTTAGCATATGCTCATTATCTTCGTTGTAAAAGTTCATTGAATTGGAAAATTTTCTGTAGATACAGAAATAAGGTTAAAAGCGTTATAAGGAGACTTAGAAGTCGTGCTCATGCTCAAATCTTTCAAGATTCTAGCCCTGAAAATTTGTGGGGCTTCTTAAGAAAGAATGGATGTCTTGAATCTCGGGAACATTTAAATTTGTCCGATCCAGATAGTGTAAATGACTATTTTACTGCTTGTCAAATACAAGACCCAGGGTATTATGATGGCAGTGTTGGTAATCAATCTGTTTCCAGTTTTTCCTTCTCATGCATTAGTCATGATGAGCTATACCTGGCATTTAAGAAAATAAAATCAAATGCCATTGGTCATGATGCCATTCCATTAAAATTTTTGAAAATAATTTTTCCTTATATTTCATCACATTTGCTTCACCTTGTAAATACCATTATCACAACATCGACTTTTCCTTCCTACTGGTAAATTGCTAGGGTTGTTCCAATCACAAAAGAAGGACAATCAACTGAATATGATAATCTTCGCCCTATTTCAATTCTTCCGGTTTTTTCTAAGGTAGTGGAACATATATTAAAGGACCAAATGATTGAACATCTTGAACGTAGATCATTGATTCACCCTTCACAATCGGGTTTCCGACGTGGCCATAGCACAACTTCATTGTTGATTTCTTTGACTGATTCTATTAGACAGTTTTTAGACAGTCGTAAGAATGTTGTATTAATTTCGGTAGATTTTTCTAAAGCTTTTGATAGGGTAATACATTCTAGATTACTTATTAAGTTGTGTCAGAATTTTGAATTCTCCTCTCAAGCTTGTAATTTAATTAAATCTTACCTACATGATAGACAACAGTATATTTCAATTGGAACTTCGCTTTCCCACACTCGACGAATAACTAGTGGTGTCCCACAAGGATCCGTTATTGGGCCACTTTTTTTTATGATTTATATTAATGACCTTTTGCTCAAGTTCAGTGGTGTTTCTTGTCTGCCTTTTGTATATGCTGATGATGTCCAATTTGTTTGTTATTCTGATAATGAATTTGTTGATGTATTAAATGAGGGTATTAATTATATACTTCATGTTGTTGCATCATGGGCATCAGAAAATAGTTTCCTTGTTAACCCTAGTAAAATTAAATTAATGGGGTTTGGATTTGATACTAATAGAATGAATGTTATGATTAATAATTCACCTGTTGTATTCGTTAATAAGATAAAATGTTTAGGTCTTGTTGTTGATAACTTATTAAATTTTTCTTCACATATCAATTATCTGTCTTCTCGAATATCGTTTCTCTTAAGAAGATTGTATTCAATAAATTTTAATTTGCCTTGTTCAATAAGAAAACGGGTCGCTTCGGCTATCTTAATGCCCCATATAATGTATTGTTCTGAAATATTTACGGGTACAGGAGCTCAGATGCTTAGGAAATATAAACAAATCTTCAATAGGATTATACGTTACATTTTTGGTCTGAAAATACAGGATCATGTAACACAACATTCCCTTAATTACCTTGGTTCATCTTTTGATTATTTTATTGATATTAGGTTATTATTATTTTTTTACAAATCAATTGTTAGAGGTTATCCTATTTACATTGTTGACAAATTTCAGTTTTCTCATTCAACCAGAAATACCCAAATTATATTTCCTATAAGGCACTTAAATTGTCTCCAGAAATCTTTTCAAATTAGAATCTCTAAAATTTGGAATGCGTTGCCTAGAGACTTAAGAAAATTTTCATTTACGCTAAATCAATTCAAATTGAAATTATTGGAACAGGCAGAATAGGCACCTTAAAATGTTGTTTCTATATTTTTTTTGGACCTGAATACATGTATGCCAGCATTCATTTTTGTGTACATATGTATGTATTTATATGTTACTTACTTATTTTTGATCTTACTTAACATTTATAGATCTCGTTGAATATTTTTTATTTCTAATTTAATTGTACCATTTAAAACTTTGCAAATGTTTATATTATATATTTTTTTTTTTGCTGTTTTGTAGTTTTTATAAAGCTAGTAGCTTTAATTAGCCATATAAGGCCCTAAGGGCTCGGTTATGTAAATGAAGAATTAATAAAAAAAAAAAAAAAATTACTTTTTTAAAATTTTTTAAAATGTGTTTTAAAATTTAAGGACTATCTAGAAAACATAATAAATTTATTTATTTTTCCCACAAAATCTATTATAAAGTGATGTCTGATAATACATTAAATACGAATATTTATAAATACAATTTATAAATATTTATATTTATAAATTGTAGACAAGATCTCAAGTTGTAATTTATTGTATGGATATGGCAGGCGCGTATCCGAAAAATTTTCATCTAAAATATACAAAATGAGGAAAAATAAAAAAGTAAAAAAATTCACACATCCCCCCTCGCTTGAGCTAATTTTTCAATTAAAATTAAAAATTGGATTAAATAAAGTGGAAAATTATAATTTTGTTTATAATTGGAAGAAAATTGTTGTGAAAAAAGAAGCATATCCATATTCTTTTTATTTTATTATTAATCGGCTAGCGTAAAACTTTAAATAATTATTTTTCGAATAAACTGAATAAGACATAATCCTGAATAATTAAATACCATAGAAAACACATTCATTTGTTTATTTTATATTGCAGATGGAGAAACATGTTTGTTGGATATATTGGACACAGCCGGTCAAGAGGAATATTCAGCTATGCGTGATCAGTACATGCGCACCGGTGAAGGTTTTTTGTTAGTTTTTGCAGTTAATAGTGCAAAATCTTTTGAAGATATTGGCACATATCGTGAACAAATAAAACGTGTTAAAGATGCTGAAGAGGTACCAATGGTTTTAGTGGGCAACAAATGTGATTTACAAGCGTGGGCTGTAAATATGAATCAAGCTAGAGAAGTATATTAAACTGAAGACTTAAATTATGTTGTGTGTTTTTTCTAAAGATCTATCATATTATTTCTCTTTTAATTGTACATACAGATAGCCAAACAGTATGGTATACCCTTCGTAGAGACATCAGCGAAGACGCGTATGGGTGTAGATGATGCCTTCTATACTTTGGTTCGTGAAATCCGCAAGGACAAAGAACACAGGGGGAAAAAGGGCCGCAAAACATATAAACACACAAATCGCAAATTCAAATGTGAGCTTCTTTAAATCGAATTCCTTCAACTAAAAGGTGGTAGCACATTATCGTACATTGAACGAGAGACTACATAAATAGATAAGAATCGCGCAAACAAATGCACATTAATTAACTAAGCAAATGCTTCTGTGCATTAGTTATAAAACATCTGATGTCAGTGCTAAATATGATTTCAATAAAATTATTTTATTTAACATTTTTTAAGAACTTTGATAATACAAAATAAAACAAAATGTGTAAACTATTGCACAATCATTAAATTCATATTAAATTAATTAACAGAAAAGAAAAAAAATCCTAAACGTCAACAAACAACATTACACTCGTATAAGTATTCTATTTTTCGCTCACGCACAAAATATTTTCATATTAAAAAGAGAGAAAAACAAATAATAAGGTTTATATATTTAAAAAATAAAATTATTATTATTTCTTAATTTAGTTTGGTGCTAAATGTTTTAAAATAAATTTTATACGTTTTCATAACATTTTTTATGTATAATTTTTAATAACAGAAATATTTTATAATTTTCTTACGATGCGACGCTAAATTTAATCTTCTTTGCCATATTTTATAATTTTTAAAATTATATTCATTGTGAATTTAATGTCTTTGTTTTTTTTTATTGCTGCTTTTTTTTTTTTGTAAAGTCAAGTTATACATCATTGTACTAATTATATTTCCTAGACTTAGGTCTGTATTCTGCCACCATTGGGTTGATTTTTTTATATAAATACATATAACATAATTTTATTATTAATTTGTGTCTTAATTTTATAATTATATTATTATTATTATTATTTTTTAATAAATGTACACGTATTAACATTTTATGTAATAATTATTGAGCAAACAAAAAATGGTATATTTAATCGATAGAAAAACAATAATTAAAAGTTTATTTGTCTTATCATGGAAAATAAAGTCATTTTACAAATATTAAAGATAATTTTATTTTAAATTTACATATCGTCATTTAAAACGCAAACAACAAACGCACTAACAAATTAAAAATTTAAAATTCTCCAAACAAAATTAACGATTTTAAATATTTATCCATTTGTATATACGCCATTGTCAACTATCATGACAACTGATAGGGCAGTGTCACACGTTCAATATATATCGTGATATTTGCTGTATTATGATATGTATTGAATGTGTAGCATGTAATATTGACGGATCGTGTTCCATATTACAGAAAACCCAAATTTTCTGAAATCCAAAATTCGTGTCAATATTTATAATGGATCACGTGGATCATAGAAACAAATTTTTCAGTTTAAGTAATTTATTGCTTCTTCTGAACATTTTTAAAAATGTCAGATAGGGACGTTTGCGTTTTAGGTGACGACATACTAATGAGTATCTTAACTAAAATATAATGTAATTCACTGGACGATAAATTCAATGCCTGCATTAGACACAAAAAAACAATCAGAAGTGGTGCATTGATTGAAAAATCGTTGATTTAAAAAAAGATTTCAAAATTACTTTACTGAAATCCGTTTTGATTTTTACTGACATTTTAAATAAATATGTAATTATTATTTAAATAATCTGATACATATTTTTTTAGAAATTCATAAAATATAAAAAATTGAGTCCTGACATTTTTGACAAATTGACAAACGTTATGAGCTTCCATAACAGCAAGCCTTCAAAGGGGGATGTAACTAACTTTGGAGGAAATACTTATTGCGTAATACTAAATATTGTTGAAGGTAAGTATTGTAAAATGTGATATTTTGTTTTTGCGAAAAACATTTTTATTTCCACGTTAACTTTTAGGCATTGGATTTGATCTAAATGCTGCCTCTAATTATAGCATAATTCTTAAAGTTTCCTTAAATGGAGTACTCTTTGAAGTAGTGGGAAAGTCAATAAAATCAAATTTTATCACATTTAATAGTAATTGTATATGGGAGTGCGAATTGACTGATATAAAACGGTAATATTTATGACATTGTTTATTCACCTATTTCTGTTCCCGTGTCATGTGACCCAACTTAAAAATCAATAATAAGCCAAACACAAATTTGCAACTCCATCGGTCATGAACTGCTGAACTTAAAGGGGGTTAAAGTTGAACATCTTGGTCATAGAAGCTATATTTTAAGCAAAATACTCTGCCACCCTTTAACTACGGCAGTTCTTGACCGATAAAGCTACTATTCACCTTGGTAAGTTTTTTTTTTCAAGTTGGTTAAATTGACACGGAATTGCCCATATGCATGTGTGCATATTATACATAAACATGTACGTATACATTGCATTGTACCTTTAGAATGAAATCAGATAATCGTCCAGTAAAGTTGGAATGCCATGTTAAATATGATCATTATGAAAATGGATTTATTAAGCGCGTGGGATCATTATTGTTACCGTTGCGTGGATTGAAGATTATACATGCTCCTGAGAATTTACAGGTATACTTTATTAAATTCTAATTTAATTCATTCAAATTTGTATCAAAAAACGTATACACGTGTGTTGGTTCTTCTGAAAATGAAAATTTTTCACAAATAAACCAATTTTAAATTATGTAGAATTGAACTTTGTATTGCATTGTTTTTTCACTTCTGAATCACAACTATCACTGAATAGAAACCATTCCGATCAGAATGTCTAACATAAATGATTGTGAGATAAATATTTTACATAATTCAAATAGTAAATATTATTTTTTTAGATTATTCCGTCTTGGTATAAATTAAGTAATTCAAGTCCAAAAGGTTTTCAAACACCACCACAAATCAGCCTTATGTTGTCAATTGTTAAAAAAACCATAGCAGAACATATTGAATTTGAAACGAGAAGCTTAGACAAAGTATGGACAGTAAACTATCACCGAGCATATTGCATACATATAGGAGTGAACCAAATACAAAATCGGACAGTATGCACATACAGAATAGAACTGAACAATTTTTTAATGTTTTCTTTAATTTTTAAAAAGTAAATTAAACATTTGCAAACTGATATCCATAAAATAGCTAATATGCTAAATAAAAGAAAAAAATTTAATAATCCTATGTTTAATAAATTATTTCTCTAATTTTTGTCCGATTTTGTGTTTGAGCTCCCAAATGTAGTCAATATTACTTTATAGCAAACTTTAATTTATATATTGTTAAATAAAAAAATTAGTCTATTGTTGATAGTCCGAAAGTTGAACCGATATCAATTACAAACGCTACTCACAGCATGCTGCAGTCTCAATATGGAATATTTGTGAAATTACTAGAAGATGCTGGACATATACAAGTAGGCAATGATCCACAAATGGATTGCGACATTTTCGGCGTCACAATCAATTTTACACAAATTAAACGTTTATTACCTCTATTGAACATTATTGAGAAATGTAATGAAATCAAGAAAAGATCGTTTGTTTTTCAATACGATTTTCTAGGAAACGTAACAAATATTGATATTTTTATAAATACAAACGACTTCTATACGATTAATCAAAAATTTTCTATAAATTTTCGATCTTCTCTGAAAGCACTTCGGTTATATTTTCAACGAGTTTTTTACATTCCCATTAATTTATATGATATGAACGATATTGCCATAGCAAAGTATGATTTTAATATTTCGCCATTGCTCCCCGAAGAGGTACAATTTTTCAATAAGAAATCTGTTAATTTGTGGACGAAATGCGGTTCATTCCATTTTGATATTTTCAATAATTTACCTAATTCAAGTTCAAAGATATCACCTTTAGTCGATTATATAGTCACTTTAGAATTAATTACACCAAATTCAAAAATAAACTTCCGTGATAATTTACCTAACACGAGTCAACATGAGAGCACAGCAAAAGAGGAAAATAAAATAAGTCAGGAGACTAAAGTTGGAGAATACATACATTTATATACAAATACTTTCGAGGAAGTCGCTTTAAAAGACGTCCACTCAAAAACTAATAACGATGGTGGTACAAACTTTATGTCTAACAAATCAGTTTGTGCGACTGCAGTTAATACAGACGATCACTTTATAGCTAAAGAACGACAAAAAATGTATTTACATTTTTTACATGAATTTGAATATTGGAAGGAGAAGCAAATTAATCATATCACAAACGAAATGGCACACACAAAGAAGGAAATACGTGATCGCTGGGAAGGTTATATAAACCAAATAATTGCTCGTCTTGAGACTAAAGTTTTGAAATGCGATAAAATGTTTGAACAGTTAGAAAAGACACAATCCCAATTAAATGTTATAGCAGATATAAGCCTGAAAAATGCAACAATTGCAGACAACATAACACGCGAAATGGAATCTTTTTATCGAAAGAAAACAACTCAATTTGAAATGGAACTAGAATGCTTAAGAAATGAAATTCAAGTAAAGGGTATGTGTACATACATATGTAAATTGTTTGTTATCAACACAGGATATTTTAAGCATAATTTCGTCTTATATTTATTTTTAGAAATCGAGAATGTGTTATTGAAGAAACATAATGATCAATTGGAAAAGCAACTATCAATTTACCAAACTTGTCATATATCTATAGATCAATTAAAAGAAGTTCTAAATGACATGGTAATTTGTATAAGTTTATTCATTATGTATTTATAAAGTATGTACTAATATTTTGATCTAAACATGTCGGTATTTAGTTCAATTTACCACTATCTCAGTTTTTCTAAATGCAGAATACCACTCATACAAATAAATAAAAATATATACATATGTATGTAAAATTTAAGCCCAATCGGATAACAGGAATCCGTATCAGGTTTGTTGTTTGCCCTTTGATATAAATGTTTTATATTTCCTTGGACAGACAATTTTCTCTAGTAGATATGATTTTAACGAAACGAAAAAGAATCAAAGTCCTATTCTTTACTCAACTTTACATTTTTCAATAAATATTCTGCAAGGGTTCCCATTATCCATTTTAGACATTAATGTACTATGCAAAATTCATTATTGGACAATTATAATGTAGATAAAAAGCACACACTATATACATACATATATCACACATTTAATACAATACCGACATAATCCAAAAGGGGTGATTTCGAGAAAAATGGCTTTAAATGTTTAATTATATATTTTTTTATATTTTAAATAACTTTTAAACTTAACATGAGATTTGAGAAATTCAGATAAAAATTTAATATATAAATATGAATTCCTGGATGCAAAAAAAACACCGAACTTTGGATTATGCCAGTCTTGTAGTAAATGAACGATATCTTTATAAACTTTAAAATTATCTTTTGCATTTAAATACTTTTTTAAAGCGTAACCAAGCTACCCGTCTTGCGGCAATAGAATGTTTTTATAAACGGCAATGCTTTGATGAAATGCACAAATGGAAATTGAAAATATTTAAACTGCTTAATGAGAGAAATTTTTCCACAAACTTTGATGTAAAGTAAGAATTTCAAAAGTATTTGCATGAACAAAACTTAAAATTCAATATGTTTTAAAATTTCAGTTTTAATTTGGATGAACTGTTTAAAGAAATGTTAACTTTAAACTCAAATAATTTCGATTCCTTTCAAGAATCCTCTGTCAGCTGTTTAAAATGCCCTCCTGGTGGTGATTTTTTTCTTTAATGTGTTTTTTAATTAGTAATACTTTTCATTTAAATATGTTAGTTATTGTTTAATTTTTTTAATTTGTATTATTACTTTTTGAATGAATATAACAAATTTATATACCTATGTACATTTAAACATATAATGATCTAATTAGATAGAGTATGTATTGTTTAAAGCATTATTTATGAATTTATTTTTATGAAATAAGGTAATATATCTAGAGGTGCAGAGTAGTCCATTATCCATTTCGGGCCAGTATATATGACATTGGTATTTCCATCTTGCCATGTACCTTTTGGAAGGTAAATATCTCGCTTGATAGCAGAATCTTCTACTACTGGTGCTGCTATAATATCATCTCCAAGCATAAATTCTGTAAAGAAATACAAATTGTACATATAGATAATTTAAATACTGAATGAAAATAAGAAAATTAGACTTACGATCGTAAATTCCCTGTGCAGTTTTGTCTTCAGGGTCTGCCCACCAAAGTGGTGTGTTGACAGGTTCACCTGTTGTTGCAGCTAGTTTAAAACGTTCCATAATTTTAGGCGTATAATCACTATGTAGCTTAGTGAACTTTTTGCTTATTTCAATAGTCTCGTCATCGAAATTCCACGGTACATACGAAAACTGCAAACTTGGCATGAAAACGTTAGCTTGGAGCCATCTCAAAAATAATTCTTTTGTAGGTGGTTTGTTGTTATACCCATTGCCACCTATCATATCAGGTAAAACAAATGGATAGCCATTTAAATTCATTTGCAATAATGTGGTTATCAATGTCACTAGACCATTTTCCCATTTCCACTCCGAATCTTTGTCTATCATACGTACAAATATTGGTAAGTCTTGTGTACCTTGCCCAGAACGCACTTCGACCATTGAACCAAATGACCCGACTGTACGTACATAGTCTCTTGTAATTTGACTTGGTGAAAAATTGCTCGACGCATTCAAAACGGGATCATCAGGCACCCAACTGGATTCTCCAGCATCGAATTTAAAGCTATCAATACCGTCTTCAGTTTGCAATCTTCGCAAACGCTGTTTAAACCATTCCTGAACTTCAGATTTTGTAAAATCTACATATGCAGCCTCACCAGTCTTACTATTCCACCACTGGGTGTCAGGATTTTTGTTGTGATCTAACACCAAATATCTAAAGAAAAGAGAAGGAATGTGTTATGCGTTTATGCAATTTTTTAATTTATTTTAAATTACCCCTTTAAAAGTGCGTCGTTGTAAGTTTGTTGACAATCTTTATTTATAAATGGATGTATCCACAAGGTAACTCGGAAACCTTCTGTTTTTAAATCGTTAGTTAATTTTTTTATGTCAGGAAATTTACTCTTTCTGAATGTCAGTGCACCATAACAATCCTCCCAGTCGTCGTCAATTTCCAATTGACTGTTTTCGAATCCCAATGATTTAATTTTATCGGCAAACTCTCGAACAATTTTGTCATCAATATCGGTTTTATATAATGCCCAAGTGGACCAAATTGGGTATTGAACCATACGTTCATCGGGATATTCATTCGGATGACCCAAAATATTTTGTACTGCATACATATGAGCTGTTTTTGCATTACTTGCTACACCGATGTGATAAATGAAACTCACTTGACTCATGCGAACATCATAGGGTAAGGATTTAATTGCAGAGAAACATAATTTATTATCATATCCTTCAGAGTTCTGATCGATAAACAATGGTGTTTCGTCCTCTACGTAGAAAAACTTTCCATCTGAATTAAGCCAATACCGCTCTGCTAAACCAGCGTTGTGATCTTCTTTTGTTAGATATGAATAATTAGTAAACACTTGTCGCTCTACAGGCCAATATTGATGACGATCTTCTGGACCAGCGTACCAATGAGTATTACCAATATTTAAACTAATACAATCCATAGGTTGGCTAGAGTCCACAATATTGTTGCGAATAATGCGAACATGTGTTACTCCGTCTTTCGAAGTTATCAATTCGAATTCTACGGTATTCGAACCATCAGTTAATTTAAACATTCCATCCGATGTTGCTTCCAAATTGTTATTTGTTATGAAATTTTCAAACGTTACAGTTTGCAACTCGTCTGAACCTGGAATAAATAGAAAAAGTCTATTGGAGTTATAACTTTCGAATAGAAATACGTGTATGTATTGTATTTACATATACATATACAATTTTGAATAATAATCGTTTTTAAAATGACATTATATTATACATAACTAATCATACCTTTTAGTATTTCATATTGTAGTTTTGATGAAGTTCTTTTTAGTCGTATAAAAATATCCGTATTTGGAAAGTTATAACTCTGCTGTACACTTCTACAGGACTCTATGAAAGGAAATAGACCCGTAACAAATATCAATGTTACAATACCCACTATTTGAAACATTTTATTGCATTTCCTAATGAATTCAATGAATATTTGATATTATAAAAACCGCTTATAGTTTGAAAGATTTATAGTAATTATTTTCGATTTTTATTTTGATACCGTATTTATTAGGCTTTATATACCTTTATTGAGAATATAAATATTGTTTTTTTTTTAAATATCTCAAGTATTGGCTCTTCACTTGTAGCTATTTGTTTGTTTGTTTGGTTTTAAAAATTGTTATGATATGAGATTTAATATAGTGACAAATTATTTTCTTTTACGTACATAAAAATGTATATGTAAATAACAACGCGAAAATAAAATAATTTAATTATTTTACATGAACATTTTATTCCAATATTGTACTTATTTCACAGATACTAATATTGCGAAATATTTTATACATACTTATAAGTATCCCAGCAGTTCGACGGGGCAGTCCCGAACTGACCACTTAACCTACCACTTGTGGTGGCCCCTAGTCACCTGCCTACCCAGGTGACCGACCATTTAACATGGGTTTGTCCTACGAGGAAGTCAATCGTCACTCTACACCCTACAAAGAGACAGTAAAGAGACGATTGCCTCCGCTCTCGCTTACAAAGGGGACACTAAAGTGACGACTGTCTTCATTCTCGATTACAAAGAGTTTATTTGTGACGAAAGACCAAAAACATACGAATTGGAGTCTACCAGGTGGTAAGATATTAATGGAACTAAAATTTAAACATTTCAAGTGTCTACTCTCCAGAATACTATGGGACAATAATGTGACGATTGACCCGAAATATATAAATTTGAGTCAACCAGATGGTGGCATATAACTTTTAAGAGTATAAAC